>NC_137545.1:24770414-25422914 GCF_963082525.1 Nesoenas mayeri
AAACTAGTTCCCAGTCCTGAAATGGACAACTCATGCACTTTTATAGCTTACTTAATAAGTATAGAATATATAAATCAGTTTTACTCTCTAAATATTAGGGTTTGCCATCCCCAGTAAATGATTTTATTTGTTTTTTAATCTAATACTGGTATTTGAGCAAAACTCTCAGAAAGGAAAGCACAGCCTCACAACCTACAACACAAGTCCCTAGTACTACAAGAATAATTTTGTAGCAGTTGTTCTCAGAGATGGAACACGTGACAAATGCTTTTTTATCTTTTTATTCTGCATTTCTAACTTCTAGGGAGGAAAGTGCTCTGAGGGAAGTTATAGTTACATAAATCTTCCAAGTTCCCATATATTGTGATTTCTGATTAGAAACTCTTGTACTGAACTACTGGAAATGTTGAAGAGAAGAATTTTTGTTTATATGCTTAACTACTCCTGAAAGAAGACACTAACAGATGGGCTGACCTCAGCCAAAGGGTTCAGGCTTTATTATGCTATGCATTAAAATGCAGACAACCATCACATAAAAATAAATTATATCCTTTTTAAAAATAAGACTATGCCATTTGTTCATGAAATACCCTCTTTTCAGTTGTCCTGCCATTTTATAAATCCTGGCATGAGAAAACTGTTGCATTTGTGATAGAAGGGATCATCATCTTCAGAAATTTATAGCTCTTGGTAAATCTCTGCATGTCTTACATCTCTCCTGTGCTAAGCAAGCACACATGCTAGCATCAAGCCAGCACCACTAAAAGGGATGTATATACTGCATTTGTGCAGTGACTCTCACCAGGGTTTATCCCCACCATCTAAAATGTCTTAAAGCAGCCACTGGTTCCAGATGCTGTGATACAACATAGAGCCAAGTTAGATAGTTAAAAAACAACTTAATCAAGTTTCTACTACAGATTTCACAGTTACTATATCTGGGGAGCTGTTCCAGCACAATCAGTGATTTACGCTGCCTCTCCACTCCCCCCCATTTAAGACAGTGGACTGAGATTTGAATACGTACATTTTTAATGTCCATCACCATTCAGACCTTGTAAATGCAAAGTCATTTAAAGAGGTGCAGTTGGGTTAGATGGGGTTTGGTTTGTTTGTGTTTGTTGGGTTTTGTTTGTTTGTGGGATTTTTTTTGTTTGGTTTTGTGGGAGGGTTAGTTGGTTGGTTTTTTGGGTTTTTTTTTGTTTTTTTTGTTTTTTTGGGGTTTTTTTTGTTTGTTTTGTTTTGTTTTGTTTTTTGTTTGGTTGGTGGGGTTTTTTCTCCTTTGTTGTTAGCCAGAGATTGAGGTGTGGAGATACATGGTAGACAGGAACCTTGTGTTTGGACATGGGGGAAAAGAACCCAACCAACCAACCAGAAATAGAATTGTTATCAGCTAGCAATTCCTCCCTATTACGTATAGTAGAGGCAAAACCTGTTTCAGCAAAATTGTATTTGTCATCTTACAGGTATGCAGAAATTTCTATCACTTGTCTGTGATGTAACTGAAAGAAATTCAAATCCAGTAACGTACAGAGAGAAGAAACCACTTCTGAAATGGAAAAATGGCTTTGCTTGATGGATCAAAGTGTATGCCTTAATACACTTGCTCTTTTGAGGCTGTGATGACTGTTGACAATTCTGAGGAGGGCAAATCCACAGAGAGAAATGAAGTGGACACTGTTGTGACAATGCATGGGAAGGGACTGTAGAGGGGGTGCCTGCAAAGCATGGAAAAGATCAGCTACTGTGCAAGGAAGAAGGCACAGAAGTGACAAGATGCTTGAGCTGACAGACTCTGCCATTAAATAATTGCAGAATAAGCACATCTAAAGTGATTTAAAACTTCACTGGTTAACACAAAAGCCTTTGCAAAAACTCATTGTAATTCTGTGCAGACCTCACCTGAGGTTAAATTTTTCATTTTCCCAGGTTGTCCTTCATTTTGGAATTTGCTTATTCCTGTGAAGCAGGAAGGGGCTGGGAATTCTTATCCTTTCTCCATGTCTCAAATCAGAACAATATGACAAAAGCTTGGCTTCACACTGCAGGGTTATGACAGCAGACATAATCAGGAATTAGTAGCAGACAGTAAATGTGTTCCAGCACCTGATGATGACCCAGAATTTTAGGTACAACTATATCAACAGCTTTTGCAAGTCCAGTAACATTTAGGCATCCAAGAAAATAATTCAAGAAATTTGACACATTTTCATGCTTACTGAAATAAATGAAGAATTTTTTTAGCAAACAGACAATTTTTAAACAAGTCTATGATTCTCATCAAATCACATGGTAAGTCAAGGATCACATGCTCTCCTCATATCCATTTTTGTGAGAATTAGAAAAACAGGAGGTCTTCTTACCTAAATATTTATTCATTGCAATGAATGAAAACATAAACTCCTATACTCAGTGGCTATGCATTACTAGCAGGCAGGAGGACTACGAGTAGACATTGCTACAAGAATTGGGGGGTCCTCTGTGGAGGCTGTTTAAGGTTATTTTCTTTACCCACAGATTTGGCCATGAGTGCAAGGCTGTCTTGGATGTTACCTGTACAGAAACAAATAACAATCTTTCTTCTTTGCAAATGTGTTGCAAGTGACTCCAAAAGTTTAACACACTGATTCTGCAATACAGATCTTCTGAGTAAAACGGGAACATGGGGCATTTACAGCACATATCATGTACAACTGCACTTCACAAACAATGCCACTGCTTGCATTTGATTTAAGTTGTTTTGCAGGATTTTTTTTTTCTTATTTCCATTTTCAGCAAAACAATAAATAGTAAAATACAATAAGCAAGACAATGGCAAGTATTACCTAGTAAACTGAGGTTATGTTAGACATAGGTTCTGATGCAGTACATTTGAGATCTAAATATTACTCGTACCAAGAAAACGCTGAACAGGACATTATTTTACTGAAATTTGATTAAAGTACACAACTGAATGACAAGCCTTCATTCTATCAAAAATGAGTCTGATTCCTAAACCATGTGCTTTTAAGAATTTTTTATTTTATATAAATAGTAAATATTTGAATTAAAATGAATGTTAAAGTTATGTTACAGTTTGTTGACAGAACAGACCTTAGGGCATTGGTTTTGGCCATCATCAGTGTTATGCTCTGGAGGAACAATGCAAAGGATTCTATAGTTTATACATCTATTAATGGCCAAGCCTCTTTACAGATTTGTTATTGCTAGTGAGTCCTGGCAAAGCCTCCTCTGATCTCTAAAACCCATTAAGAGTTAATGAAGTCAAGGAAGGGAAGGGGGGGGAAGAAAAAAAAAAAAAAAAAAAGGAAAAAACCCCCACACTCACCAGAAGCCTTAAAATTACACATAACAGCATTAATATGTAGATACTAAGTCTCATTTTCAAGTTTTTCTCAAGAATAACTGTATGATTAAGCCTTATGTTGCAAGATTTAGTTATATACCATATTTCAAACAGTTGAAGTTATTATTATACTGCAACATAAACTCAACACGTGTCTGAAGATTTTCCTAACATTTTACGTATTTATTATTTATCATATCTGTCTAGAGAAGGGCACAAATGAACAGTGAACTATTCAGTTTGCTTTAATGTAAATTACTTGGTACTTGAAAACGTCCCACAACCCTCCCTCTCTGATGCAGCCACTAAAGGACTATTGGTATATTACCTTTCTAAATCACATTTTTAATTGCACTCAGCAGCAGCGCAATGGTAATACCAAGGCTAATTTGGAAAGTCTTCCTGCAGCATTTACCCATCTAACTCACTGGAGCACCTCTTAAGTCAGCAGTATTGTTTTCCAGGTTTTCTTCACTATAGTTCCACATTACTGCACGATAAGCACACAAATAAGAGGAACACATCTCAGATCAACTGAGTACAGTAAAAGAAAAATATTTCTATATTGAAAGTGTCACTCTTCCTCAAATGAATATTATGCAAAAATTCTGATGAATTCATCTTCACTTATGTACTAAAGATGAGGAAAGTTGGGCCAAGTGAGCCTTCACTAAGCAGTGTGCGTCCTCCACTGTAGAAATTCATCCAATAATCAAAATTGGACATAATATATGGCTTAAGCTACTGAAAAAGAATCAACTGCTAACTGCCTTCAGTAACGTGTGATAAGGATAATCCAGATAAGGTAAAAAGAGATCATATATGAAATTCATTTGAGTCAGGCTATAAAGACGTGCAACAAGGTAAACAGGAAAAGGAGATCAGTAACTGTGATCACAGACTATTGCCCTACATGTACATGTCCACATGATGCTGTACAAAAGCAGCATGCTACGATATTTAGACCCACGGTCATTCATGAAAAGTCAGGTTTAATGTCTGCACTCATATCATGGTTAACCCATAATCCAAACAGACCCTTCAGGATAAGGGTTAACTACACTTGTGCTTTCTGATTTTCCCTTCATCAGCACACATAGCATTTAAAAATAACATTCTAATAACAATAACACCTGAAAGATAACCATTTTACACATTTTCCAGTATTGGAGCAAAGCTTACAAGAAATTATGAACACCTCATCCAAGAGAAGATGCTATCATCCTTTTCTTGCTATCAAGCATTTTAAATTACTTTGTGATGTTATTAAACTACTATACTGATTACACAGTTTTCTGAACACATTTACTATTTGAGATGTGTTTGCTCCCTGTTTGTGGCTGAATAAATCATATCCATTACTTCCAGTCTTTGGAAAAAATAAAACATATTATGAGGTGACAAATTAAAATACAAGCTTTTAAAGCACCTCTTCAGGTAACTTTTGTGTTTCCTTTTCCAAAATATTAAACAGCTTATATTTTTGCAATCAAGTGAAGAAAGACACAAATATGCAAAGATTAACTGATTTACAAATACAGGCAACAAGTTAGGAACATTTTTTCCTGTGTAAATCTAATTACATTGGAAGCTGTTGATGTACAACGATCCAATAGCTTTTAGTATTAATTTTAATCATTTTAAAACAAATTTTCAGCTGTAAATTGGAATTTTTTTCTAATGTTGTTCTAAAATTGATAATAAAAATCTCTAAAGACATGTAAAGTATCATGTACCACCAAATGGTACAAAATTGAAATTGGGCCTGCACAACTGTATAGATATATGCATGTAAATAACTGCTGCTGTACTACTGACCTTGTGATCTCAAAGAATGGCAGTTTCTCTCAGGAGATTTTTAGACCTCTGAAATAATGTTTTCAGTCTGTAGACATTTCCTGTCTGTCCTTAAAAAATGAAATTTATGTCTCATTACTGTTAAAATTATACCAACACACTTCTAGAATTGCTATCAAAGTATTAGCAATGCCTTATGCACGCTCACAGAATAAACAGAAAATTCAGTTTATTTGACATGAAAACTATTACCATATTAGGGAGAAAAAAAGTTAAAACAACATGTGAGTCACATGTATGAGTAAGCAACAGAAGTTATTTTACCAAAACATGTAATGACTACAAACAATTACTAACTTCTAAAATATTTTATATTTCAGAAGAGCAGACCTGAGTTCAGTATAAATCATCATGCAACCCCTGAGCACATAGCCAGTATGCACATTTGGTTTCTGGTACACTCGAGCTACTTCTGCTCTGACACAACAGGGAATCTGAAAACCTCTCTTCCACTGAGCAGAACAAAACTCAGTAACAGCAAGGACAATTAAACATTAATCCTGCTTACCAAGGCAGGTGACAGACTTGCCATCTGTTGAAGTCCTTAAAGCAAGGTTTGATATCTTTCTGAAAGATATTTTTTTTATATAGGCTTTGAAAAAAAAAAAAAAACAACAAAAAAACCCCACAAAAAATATTTGATCCATACCGCACACTTGTGGACATGGCTATGGTAAAGGGAAAAGGGACTGGTGTCATAAGCCAGTGACAATTCTGGCTTTGCCATTAGAAACGCCTGTTCATGCCACTTACCATTTTGGCCCCTGACACTTAAAATCCTGCTTTAAAATAACATCAAAGTCTAATCTTGGTTCAGTATTTCAGCTCACCTTGCAGAGGATCAGAAAGGAATATTCATTTCAACATGTCTGAATGCAGAACCTGGTTTCTGTGGCTTGACTGATCATTTTTCACCTTCTGTGGTACTGACAATTGAGCACAGCTAGAGATAGGCTTATGGCCAGAAGCAGCAGAGTAGAGCCTGGAAGGTATTTTGTGCTCACAGCTAGTTCATAACAACGCAATTACGAAGCAGCTTTGGTACAGACTCCAGTTAGACCTCTGGCAATTTTCATATCCTCCTCTCACACAGGTGATGAATCTCTGGGCATACAACTCCTACACTCAGTCTTTGCTATGATCTTAAGCATCAGTGGTGCAATGCTTGCTATTGTGCCATTCTCAATTTAAGACATGCTTAAGGTTTTTTTAGAATCAAAGTAACTTGGGAAAACAAAGTTATTGATCATGAAACGGGAAGTTTAGGTGACAAAATCTGCATAATGAAGGCAAACTAGATCAACTCCCAAAAGCACTTAGTACAGGCTGTATCATACAAGTAATTAATATCTCTTGCCAATACTACTGCTGCTGCTGTTTTCATGTATCACAGTGTAGGCAGATGTACACAGTGCATACAACTCAAGCTTTCTGGAGCAAGTAAGGAGGTAACAAACAAATACTATTTCTTTTTTTTGAGGTATGCAAACAAATGAGTTGGTAGCTAATCTAACAACACGCCTGAAGTAATGGGGTGTAGCATGCCACGCAGTATAGATCAAACTGAGCAGGCTGTACGAACTTCAGAGCAATAAACAGGGCTACAAAAGACGTGTGGGCAGAGAAGAGAAAGTGGGAAATATACAAGAAATTAGGACATGGTTCCCTTATCAACTGCAGAATGCACATCATCTCATATATGTGAACAGTGAGGAAGCACCGCAAATAAGGGCAATTATGGATCTGTACAGTCCCACCTCTGCCTCTAGTAGGCCCACCAAATGTCATCATAAAGAGACTGATGGCTACATGCAAAGGTTTCAGTAATTAGCAGATGGCCCATAAAGTAATGTGGAAAAATATGTCTAGTCCCAAACAAGTCCATATTTTAGCTTTTCCATCTTTAATTTCTGTGAAACTGAAGATTCATTCACACTACAAAGTACAATAAACAATTCCAACTAGAACAGGGTTTTTATCTAAATACCAACAAAGCCACCCAAATAAAAAATGTGAAATGTAAAACAGGTTCTCATAGAAGTGATTCAACAAAATTTTCTGAAAACGGACACCTGGCTCATCTATAAACTAAAGTTCTAGACAAATCACAAAATTGACGACTTCATTAGGCACATGCTCTAGCCCAGCACTTGCCCTTCTGTGTTAACCTCACTATAAGAAATCAATATTTAAAATGCCAGCTCAACCTTTATTTCAAGTGTCACACATTGTCCTCTCTTCTGGCTGCTCTTTTCTCCAACTGTGTCTGCAGTATAGTCTCAATTTTTGAGAAGATTCTCACTTCCTTAAGGGTGACAACAAGCTGAATTTACTAAAGCCAGAAGCATTTTTGATGCTTACTTAAAAGTCAAAAATTTGAGTAACTTTACAAGTCACTAGGCTACTGTATGAATAATGTTAGTGCAACACATAAATTTACAAGAATGAGCCTTTCCATTACAAGCCATTACAGACCACACACTGGTAGCTATAAAAATAATACATTATAATGCACACTGTAATTAAGTTGCGTTACCTTCTCCCTAAAAACATACAATCGGGCATGACAAAGGTAACAATTTCTACCAATTTTAAATAGTATTGAGTTCATTCCACACTCAAAAGTAAGAACGCTACTTAAGTAAAACAATGAGTAAAGGATGGAAAACAACAGTAGAAATCAATAGGTGTGCTTCCTTGAAAAAAAAAAAAAAAAAGTCACAGAAACTTTAACACTTATCAGTAAATGTAGGTCACCTACAGTTTCCATAGTAACCACTGCTGAACTATAGCTCTACAGATGACCACTGTGCCTATGGCTGCTTTCTTTGCTAGTAAGTGATGTACAAATACAGCCATGCCTCAGTTAAAATAAGAAAGACCTAAAGAAGCGCTTGCAATTGTCATTAGGTTACTTTCAAACATAACTCCTGCTTTAATATTTTCAAAAGCATCCCCTAATATCTGGTTGAACAGAGAGCTTCAGCTGGAAATCAGGAATAAAAGGAGAATTTGTAACCCTTGGAAGAAGGGGCAGGCAACTCAGAAGAACTACAAGGATGCTGTGAAGTTATGCAGGGAGAAAGTCAGAAAGCCCAACATCCAATTACAGCTGAGCCTAGCTACTGCTATAAAAGGCATGAAAAAATGCTTCTATAAATAAATTAGCAACAAAAGGAGGGCTAAGGAGAATCTCCACCCTCTAGTGGATGAGGGAGGGAAACAGTGACAGAGGCCAAGGGAAAGGCTGAGGTACTAAATAAATGCCACCTTTGCCTCAGTCTTTAATAGTAAGACCAGTTGTGCTCCAGGTACACACCTCCCTGAACTATAAGACAGGGGTGGGGAGCAAAATGAAGCCCCAATAATCCAAGGGGAAATTGTCAGTGACCTACTACACCACTTAGACAAGCACAAGTCTATGGGGCCAGATGGGATCCACCCCAGGGTGCTGAGGGAACTGGCAGAGGTGCTCACCAAGACACTTTCAATTATTTATAAGCAGTCCTGGCTAACTGGAGAGATCCCAGTTGACTGCAAGTTGGCAAATGTGATGCCCATCTACAAGAAGGGCTGGAAGGAGGACTCAGGGAATCATAAGCCTGTCAGCGCGACCTCAGTGCTGGGCAGGGTCATGGAACGGATCATCCTGAGTGCCACCGCATGGCATATACAGGACAATGAAGCAATCAGGCCCAGTCAGCATGGTTTATGAAAGGCAGGTTCTGCTTGACTAATCTGGTCTCCTTCTATGACAAGGTAACCTGCTTAATGAATGAGGGAAATGCTGCTGATGTTGTCTACCTAAACATTAATACAGCCTTTGACACTGTTACCCACAGCATTGTCCTGGAGAAACTGCCTTGGACTGGCATACTCTCTGCTGGGTAAAAAACTGGCTGGATAACAGGGCCCAAAGAGTAGGGGTAAATGGAGTCAAATCCAGTTGCTGGCCGGTGTTCCCCACAGCTCAGTACTGGGGTCAGTTCTGTTTAATCTCTTTATCAATGATCTGGATTAAGGGATTGAGTGCACCCTCAGTAAGTTTGCAGATGACACCAAATTAGGTAGAAGTGTTGTTCTTATGGAGGGTAGGAAGGCTCTAGAGAGGGATCTGTACCAGCTGGATCAATGGGCTGAGGCCAATTGTATGAGGTTTAACAAGGCCAAGTGCCAGTTCCTGCATCTGGGTCACAACAGGGGAAAGTGGCTGGAAAGCTACCGGGAGGAAAAGCATCTGGGGGTGTTGGTCGACTGCCAGGTGAACATGAGCCAGAAGTGTGCCCAGGTGGCCAAAAAGGCCAACAGCATCCTGGCTTTTATCAGGAATAGTGTGGCCAGCAGGACTAGAGAAGTGATCATCCCACTGTACTCATTGCTGGTGAGGCCCCACCTTGAATCCTGTGTCAGTTTTGGGCTCCTCACTACAAGAAATACATTGAGGTGCTGGAATGAAGGGTCTCAAGAACAAGTCTTATGAGGAGCAGTTGAGGGAACTGGTGCTGTTTAGCCTGCAAAAAAAGGAGGCTCAGGATGACCTTATCACTCTGTGCAACTACCTGAAACAAGGTTGTAGCATGGAGGGTGTTGGTCTCTTCTCCCAAGTAGCAAGTGACAGGACAAGAGGAAATGACCTCAAATTGCACCAGAGGAGGTTTAGATTGGATATTAGGAAAAAATTCTTAATGGAAAAGGTTGTCAGCCATTAGAACAGGCTGCCCAGGGAAGTGGTTGAGTCACCATCCCTGGAAGCATTTAAAAGATTCATAGATGAGGTTCTTAGGGACATGGTTTAGTGTCAGTGTTATGTTAATGGTTGGACTCTATGATCTTGAGGGTCTCTTCCAACCACAATGATTCTATTATTCTATTAATATCCTTATGTAGATAAACTACTTAGCAACACACAACACCTAATTTTCAGTACTAAAAATCTACTCTTCATCTGCATCTCAAGCCTGGAGTCTCCAAATGGAGACAATCAACTTTACAAGAAGTTGCAAATAAGAAAAAATATTTATACAGAGCAACCCACTGAATGTCAGTAATACAGGAGTTCAGAAAGCACGCATTAGGTTAGACTGTCTTTGATAAGCACACAGTGAGTTCTGTGCTAGGACATTCAGTATATTCATTGCAAGTGGGAATTAACGTGCTGATGTATTGTTTTGCACACAAGCACATAGTGAAATCCAGTCATGTAACAAGGCTGGAGCCAAGGATAACAGTTAAAGCCTCACTTGGGAGAAAGTGAGTCTTCAGTCACGTCTGATGGTGAAAATCCCCTTCCCACCACTTTTACTCTGGGGCATACAGAATTGATTATGAATTCAGTAAAATACAAAAGACTCCACATTACAAAAAGACTATAATACTGTAATTGGCTTTGATAGCGACCTGCAAAATAACAGGACAAGTCAATGTACTTGACAACTGCTAACTGATTTTTCCCTTCAGAACAGAGTCATTTCACTATTATGTGAATTCAGACTAAACCAGCTACTTGGTTTTTGTTTGGCTGTGTGGTTTTCTTTGGTTTTGTGTGTGGTTTTTTTGGTTTTTTTTTTTTGTTGTTGTTTTTTTGATTTTTTATTATTTTGGTTTGTTTGGTTGGTTACAGGTGATATGAAAACTCTGAAACACAAGCTTTGAGGTCTGGATGCTACCCACATGTCTAAATGCTATTACAACTACAACTAAAATGCAGTTGATTAGCATCAGTATTCACATACACAATCAAAATACAAAAAATGCTACATATTTAGTGAACAGAAGAATTATAATCAGTAGTCTTGAATAATATCAATGAAGATTAACGTCCCCTCACTTGCTTTAAACTCTTGCAAGCTCAAAACCACTGGTAGATGAACACAAGACACCACAGCAAAATTGCTGGGAACCCAAACAGACTAAGGTATCATGGAACAGCGAAAGTTTAAGAAAGCTGCCTGGTTTCCATCAGAGCTTTAGAAAAAAAAAAAAAAAGAAAGAAAAAAGAAAAGAAAAACAATGTAACTCTTTTTACTTCACTGAATTGGTGAATCCCAAAGAAATAACAGTTTGTATATATTCTCCTAGCTGGAGCTGCTGAAAATGTCACTATGGTATTTAAAGGGGATTGATAATCTGTTTCTTTATATTCCTGTAAGGATCAGGATCTTCAACACACTTCATGCTTGGTGCACACCAGTGGACTGCCGCGAGTAGCAGGACATCTCAGCAAATGGCAAGACTGTAACACACGTGGGAGATGAAGCTGGTTTCCAGGGGAAGAAGAAAGCAAGAAGCCAATAAGCCAATACAGGCTCCAGAAGGCAGAATACCCTTTTTTCCTCATATTTCAAAGTTCTTTAATTTTTTGCTCACAGGTCAGCAATTTCCATGGATCCGTTCCTCTCTACAGTTCTACATTCACTCTAAAAAGCTTGCTGTCTTCTAAGACTGTAAATTATCTGAGGAAGTTTGTCTGTATTTTCAGTATGCAGATGGAGGCTTTCATCTCAAGCAGGTCCAAGGCTAGGCCAAATAGGGCCAAAAAGTCCTAGTAAAATGTAGTTGACGTAATAAAAAAAAAAAAAAAATCAACAGATAAAACTCTTGATTACTGCAGGTTGCTAATTCTGAAAACACAGATAAGAAGATATAGATGCATCTTTCCTGTAAGCATGAGTACAGTTTCACCACGAAGTACCAACATACAACTGCTTGATAATTCTGATTTGCAAGTACAACCGCTAGTCTATAAGAAACAACCAACACACACAACCAGAAAACCCAAACACAACCAAACCAAAACCACCCAAAACCCAAAACACACAGAAGGCTGTTTCCAAATCACTGCTAGAAACTTAAGATCTCTTACAACATGGTAACATAAACAACAGATTTGGAAGCCAGTATCAACCGATAGGGAAAAAACTTTCCAGCAGGAACAAGGCACTGGATGGAAGGAACCTCTTAAAGATGATCCACACCTTTATGTCACTGTCCTGCTGGTGTTAACTCCCCTCAGTTGTGCCTACTGCTAAATCAATTGCTTGTGAGAACAAAGAAGAGCTGAGCAGTGTTCAGCAAGGAGAAAAAACTCCCCAATGGCTCACATATTGAGGGTGGTACATACTGAAATTACTTATATACTCAAATTACTTATAAAGTCTACAGTAATGGACAGTAAGATAAGACAATATAATTTGTTAGAAGCACTAATTCTAACTTGGCTTTAAATTTCAAAACCGTCTTTAAAGACTGGTGGTAAAAGCTGTAAACCAGTATAAAATGCAGAGTATACACTAAACATAAACATGGCATTAGATACAAAGAGAGGATATTGCAAGAGTCTTTCTGAAGCTTTATCTTCTCTGTAAGAGCACAAAGCAAATTCAAAGAAAGCGGCTGAAGGGGCAGTTACACTCTAACTAGGTACAAAAGCTCGTGTTATGATAGCACAGTCTTTAGAAAGCAAACATGAAGAAAATTTTTCAGGCAAAAATTAAACTACTACTTATTATAAACTGGTAAGAGAAAAAATATTTTTTTCCCTCCTTTATAATTTGATTCAATGATCTCCCTACAGAAGCTAATGGAATGATATCAGGCCACATACAGCTTTCACAGTTGTCATAATGCTTCTTCATGTCTGAAAAGCAGGACAGCTACTTTTAATACTCAAGATATCTAAGGTTTTTACCCTTAGAAACACATTTTAAAATTCTGATATTACTTGCCAAAGACCATGAAGCAAGTCTTTACTAAAATAAAGCCCATCTATATCCCAATCTTACAGATCTCCAAAAAAGTATGTTGGGTAAGACTAGTTCAAATCCAAGCTAGAAGTTAGCTGAAAATAAGAACTTCTCAAAGGGCTTTAAAGACCATGGGCTTAGGTACATTCCTCTTTATAAAGAAAACCATGGTCATCATGATTTTGTGTTTCTAAAACTGCACGCACATGTCACAGGTAAGAAAAAAACTTCACGTTCTAGGTCTATAAATTAGACTGCAGAGTTATTAAAATTGTTTTGCATATTGTGATAGGGTCTAGAGACAACTGCTATAGAAAGTCTAGAACTAGTGGCCAAGATTCAATCTGGTAGACTACTCCAGTTGTGAATCTAACTTTTACTCTGCATCACAAATCAAGGACAAAATATAACCAACATCTTTAATTTTTAGCAAATCTCACAGAGTCAATCAGCATATATAATTTCATACATAATGCGAGCATCATTTTGAACTAGGGATCCCAGATTTGCCTGCAAAAGATGGTTCCAGACCTGCTTACAGTACATGCTCTTGAATATGGACCAGGATTTATACATACATTCTTAGTGCAAGGTGCTTTTCTCTAACTAATAAATGCAGAACAGATTAAGAAGTGCTACAAAATCCCAGTCAGTAGTTCCCAGTAATTTTCTAATGTGTTTTTGAAATATGTTCCACACACATCAACGTAGTCACAGAGGATAAGTCACTTTCACTAAGAATTTGCAAACTGCTGGAACATTAAATTCCTTTGATCTTGATAAGCTGGTTCATTCTCATTCTGTTCATTAGCTGTCCCTCTTTTCCCAGTTACGAGCCAGCCAATCTGTAGAGCTTTCCGCAAACTGACGTATTTACCAAGTAAAATCTGTTACCACTGCTTCCTTGCTCTTACTGAAAAGCACTCTGTTGCTTGTCAAGCTCCTCTTCTCTCAGGGCACCTCCTTCTCTCTTTTCCTTCATACATGCCATAGTCAACAAGCTACCTTCCCACCCTGATCAGCTTTTGATTAGCTTCTCTCTGTATTTCCCCAGTAACCACTAATTACTCACCTCTGAGTTCTGACCCCTCTGTTCTCTTACAATCCAGCATGTCATGTGCTCCTTCCTCTCTCTCTTTTTTTCCCATCATTAGGCCCCAAGTATCATTTTGCTGATGACTCGCAAAAATTGCCAAAGAATCTCAGAAAGCACTGGTGTGTTGCTATGAGCCATGTCTTGATAAGTACATTTTTTTAAGTGTTACCATGTAAATATCTACATGATTTGAAAAATAAGAATGTCTTAAATTGTAAGTACAAATGATCATTAATTTTCCAGAAAGTTCTTCCACAACATTAACAGGGCTATTTTCTCACCTGTTCTATCTGAAATATTAGCGTACATGGAGTCTGCTACAAACAGGTATCCACATCTAGGCAGCAATTCAAATACAATAATGATTAGCAAAAAGCATCTTAATGTTTTCACTCTGTTCCTTTGATAGAAAAATACTGTACAGTCCAAAAAGAAAAATCGGTTGGCATTTTATCCTTCACCAATCAAAAATCACGGTTGTCATAGAAACTGTTAAAACTGAAGTCAGTCATGACGTAACAAGAAGATAATGGAAAATGCCTTGTGGCTCAGGTTTTCATGCTGAAAATGATTCAGTGAATCTAACTAGGAAATCAAGCAGTTGCCCAAATCTAACACGGAGTCTTATAACAACAAATATGATTATTGTTTTTTAATAATCCAGGAGGAGTCTGGACAGTAGTAGTATTTATTACTCCTGCTTTACACATTGGCCACATTAACAGCAGTCAGACTGTTCCCAGAACATCCCATATAAGCCTCCCTGCTTAAGGGGACTGAATTTATTTGATTATGTGTGTGAGAAACCATGGGAGGGACTCTTGGTCAGTGTTCTCAGCATTCCTAAGATCCAATTTTTGGCATTTCAAATGAAGGCAAATCACTTGGGGAAAAAAAAAAAAAACAAACCACAAAACTAGTGCCATTAGTTTCTACCTCTTACATATGCTGTTCAGAAAAATAATTATAATCTGCAGGCCTCTGCCCCAACCCAAGGTGGTCCATCTCTATGCCAAACATTATTTCAGGTTCATTCCCTATGACATAAAATGCAACTCAGTAAAATAACACTCTACATTGACTAACAAAGGCTACAAGAGCCTTTCATTCTATGTCTCCCAGAGCCAAATCACAGACCAACTCCACACACCAGAGTTCTTCCTGCCTTTTACTGGAAGCACTTGACACTTCATAATTACTGACAGGACTGGATTACTGCAACCATTTGCCCTTTAAGCAGAGATCATCCTGCTGAAAAAAAAATAATCATAATGCACAGGAACACTGTTGGACTGGAGTCACTGGAGGTGAGCAAACTGAGTAGCTTCAGCATTAATAATATGAAAAACAGCAAAGGGAATGTGGAAGTATTCAGATCTTAAAAAAAAAAAAAAAAAAAACAAAACCAAACCAAACCAAAAACACAACAACAAAACCTCAGAAGCCTTGAATTGAGTTTTATGGACAAATTATGGGGACTATTTTTGGTTTACAGATAGTTTCCCTAAGACGTATTTTTACCCTGTAGCTTAAATTTCTTCTTTCAAATAGATATACATAGTTTAAATAGCAAGCAAACAGCTACTGCTGTTCCCTGAGCTTTCCTAGAATTATCTTAAATACAAAACTCTGTTTTATGATCGCATCTAGCACTTTCCAGATCTGTTAAACCACTTCACTGACCTCCTCTCTCATCTTGCTCAAGAATTATATTTAATGGCAGGAGTGTGCACAGTTGGTCTGTAACAGACTTCAATCCACAGAAGGTTAACTGACATAAATCAGAAATTGCACCTGAGCAAAAGTTTGGGTCAGTGCAAATCCACCTGTCAACTTCCCTAACCATGAGTTCAGAAAAAAGTTCTGATTTACAACAAAGTGAAATCCCAATTTCAGTAAAATGACCAGCAAACAATCCATGAGCGAAATAGTAAAGTTTCTTCAACCAACCAACCAACCACAAACCACCTCTTCTTAACAAGAATTGCACATCAATTAATTTGTTTCCTGCATGTAAGAAGCCTGCAGGCTTCTTACTAGAAAACAAGCATCTGATTCACACAAATCCTTATGCCTTAGGAGGAGTGAGACAGATATTTCTTCATTTACCATGATTAGAAACCTCGTCAATATGTATAAAACCCTTCTCACTCTTCAGTTATGTGGCGTTGTGTCACAAGCTTTACATTTAAAAATATCACTTGACATTTCTGTATGCCATTATCAAATGCATTTACTGCACATACAAATGTACAGAAACACACATATATATGCTTTTTCAAATTACATATATACACTCATGTTTTCTTCAAACTATAAATATATGCAGGTATGTGTACACATGCACACAGATCTGTATCTTTCTTTACTGAAACAGTCACGTTCATTTCCATGCTGCCACTGAGGAAATGAAAAGCAATATAACACTACTGTAATTATTTAAGTGATTTGATTATGCCCAACATTTATTTTTGAATAAAACATGCTATCACAGGAAAATAAAGATTAATGCAAAATATTGAATTATTAACTACAGTCTTAATCTACATGCATCTTGTAAAATAATGTTATAATATTACATTCCACTACATAAAGAATTACTGTGTACTGACAGGTATTATTGGAGCTCATGGTATAATAGAGGACTTTTTAGATTGCTGTTCTGTGTCTCAAGCAGTCCATTGGAGAAGCAATGAATCTGCACATATACCGATAAAGAAGAGTAAGAAGAATTTATATGAATCTTTTTAGATTTTTTTCTGAACAGTAGGGTGGCTTTGGGCACACAGCAGGAGCCCAGACTTCAGGCAACGTGTGTACAGAATAAAAACATTACTGCATAAAGTGGGCTGAAGAGGAAAGACTTTGACACTGATTTCAGACAAGGCTAGAGCAAACATGTCTTACATATTCTAAAAGCCTGCTACTATGTGTATAATGTATGCTAGTGAGAATAGAGCTGCCTGCAAAAGTAAGGCATGTTTTCTTGTTTTGCCCTGTATTCAAACACTATACAATCCAATCCAGCAACTTTAGCACACAAATGTGTGTTTTTGCAACTATTCTTATTGATTTCCATTTGACACCTAGAGATTTTGGCCTGTTAATACATTTGCCATTTGGATTTTACAGAAGCTGATGACTAGAAGAAAATAACAGAAGACAGGAATCTGAAAACAACTACTACCAGTATCTGATTGAAAAGAAATGAATTCTGATACAAAATATGCAATTCAAGGTGCTCTGAAAAACCTTTAGTAAGTAATCTGTTGCAGTAATCACTTCAATAAACCCACTGTCCCCAGAAAAATATAAAAGTACACTTCCAAAACCACAACAGATGCTAGTAAAACTGGAAAAATAAATCTTATATAGGAATTACCAGATTTTCTTAAGGTAACAAACAGGAAATAGCCAGAAGTTCCTCAGCTAATTTATGTGAAATATTACATTTTATTGGGCTATAGGTCTGATTCTTCACCACCCTATATAAACACCACTGTAAAAAGAGGTAGATATGGCTTCATTTTGACACCACTAAATTGTAAAAGATTCAACTACGGAGAACCAAGCTCCTTAAATTCAATCTTTGTTTATTTCTGCTTCATGAAAGCACTTAAGACAGTTTCTTTATTTTGTGATTTATAAAGATTGCTGTTGCAGCAGAGCAGTTTTAGGATGTTGGGTTTCCCCCCTCCCCCAAAAATCTTAAAAAGCACCTACCTAGACTGAGCTGCATTTAAAAATATTGCCATTTCCTACAGAAACATAAGCAAATAGGTTGTGGCTTTGTCAAGAATGAAACAATGGAAGTGAAAAACAAATCTCCAACCCCAAAAAACACATAAAATGGAAAACAAATGAAAGCTAAGCAAAAGAAATGTATCTACATCATGCTCTGAAGCCTATTCAGTATACAAAAGCAGTGGCAGACTGCCAAGTAGAAGAAATTCCATGCTGAAAATCCTATCACTAAATTTGGAGACTTCAAGAGCCAACACCAAGAGACTCAAACACAATCAAAGCAGAGTAATGAGCTGGGGAGGGGGAGAGGACATCTCACATCTACCTGTGTCTCAAATCATCCCAGTCTTTGTTCTTCCCACCGGCACTCTAATTCAGCAAGAAGCTTAGAGAAAACCCAGGCTTCTCAAAACCACTCAGTACTGGCTGCCATCTGCACGCACAGAGGTGAGGGAGCAAAATGGAAAGTATCAAATCAGAACATGGGATGTACATGCAAAATTGGCAGTGGAAAGTGGCAAATAGATCTTAGAGCTAGCAGAGACCTGAGCTAGTAAATTGATGAAGCAAAACAAAGTTCCTTACAGATTTATTGGAACAGGACCAAATGCAGTCTAGTTGAGGCTTTACAGCACTGTACAAACTGTTTCTGGACACACAGTTGCTGCTACTACTCTCTGGTTGCCAGTGAACCTAGTTCTGGAATAAGAATAAGCTATGCTACTCCAGCTCTTGCTGAATCTCTGATGCACATAAAACCACAAAATAATTCAGGTTGGAAATTACTTCAGCAGGCCTCTAATCAAACCTCTTGCTCAAAGCAAGGTCAGCTAGGATATCAGACCAGGCTGCTCACAGCTTTAGCCAGTCAGGTCTTGAGAACCTGCAAGGACAGACACTATACAGGCTCTCTGGGCAACCTGTCCCAGTGCCTGGCTGTCCTCAGAGTAAAAAGTTTCTCACTATGTTGTCAGAACATCTCTCATTTCAGTCTACATCCATTGTCTGTCACCCTCCAACCACAGACCAATGTGCAGAGCCTGCCTACCTTCTGCATAAGCTCCTCATAGGTACCACATGGTACCTATGGTAGCACTGGGTCCCCTCACAGCCTTCCCTTCTGGAGGCTGAACAAAGTCAGGTCCCTCAGCCTCTTCTCACAGGGCAAATTTTATGTGTATCCTGTCAGCTCCTTCCACCAGCCTACCTAGGTCTCTCTGAATGACACCTTTTCCTTAAATGGCATCAACTATTCCCCTTGGTGTGGTTCTCTGCAAACTTGATGCAAGTCACTCTGACACCTCCTTCAGCTGAAGGATAAAGATGTTAAGCAGGACAGGTTCCAGGTTAGTCTCCTGTGATGTCCCCTTGTAGCAGAGGACAACCCCTTCTCCACCACCCTCAGCTGAGCATCCAAGTCCTCAGCGTGCTTTTGAAAAGTTCACTCAAAGAGAAGGTGGTACAGAAGTGTCCCATAACCTGAGGAACTTTTTTCCTGTCCGCATAAGGAACTATGCTAACCCTATTGCTGACTGTAATTCACAAATAGATCTAGCCTAGCTTTATTAGACAGACAATTTGGGGGGAGAAAGACACCCTTCTAGCTGCTACATACTAATAGTCAGAAGCTGCTACTCATTTATACACATGGTTTACTGTAGATATAGGACTTTATGTAGAGTCCACAAATTATGCGAGTTTATTAACCAGTAACCTTATCTGAGAAGTCGAAAGAAAAATATGCTGTAAATTAACTACTCATGCTCAGATGGTTGGAAGAGAAAATGATTTGTCTTCTTCAAGTGTTGCATGGAGACATCAAATATGAATTTAACATCTTCTCAGGTAGAATTACACATTTCTTCTCTGTTTACTTCTGTAGTATTTTAAAGAAAAGGACTACGGGCTGTGTGGTTGCATTGCCTTAGGTGGCAGGATGAATGAGCAGAGGGATCAGCTATTCTGTCACAGATCATACAGGATACTCTCAACTCTGAGCAGAGTCAAGCAGAAGCCCTGGCCTCCAAGCTTTGTTACAGCTGATTTTCCCTCTTCCCCAAAATCATCACCCAAAAGGGAAAGTGTAGAGTCCTGCATCTGGGCAGGAACAACCCCAGGTTCCAGTATAGGTTGGGAAACTGCGTATTAGAGAGCAGTGTAGGGGAAAGGGGCCTGGGGGTCCTGGTGGACAACAGGATGACCATGAGCCAGCACTGTGCCCTTGTGGCCAGGAAGGCCAATGGCATCCTAGGGTGTATTACAAGGGGGGTGGTTAGTAGATCGAGAGAGGTCTGCCTTCCCCTCTACTCTGCCCTGGTGAGACCTCATCTGCAATATTGTGTCCAGTCCTGGGCCCCTCAGTTCAAGAAGGACAGGGAACTGCTGGAGAGGGTCCAGCGTAGGGCAACAAAGATGATTAGGGGAGTGGAGCATCTCCCTTATGAAGAAAGGCTGAGGGAGCTGGGTCTCTTTAGTTTGGAGGGGACTGAGGGGTGACCTTATTAATGCTTATAAATATATAAAGGGTAAGTGCCACGAGGACGGAGCCAGGCTCTTCTTGGTGGCAAACAATGATAGGACAAGGGGTAATGGGATCAAGCTGGAACACAAGAGGTTCCACTTAAATTTGAGAAAAAACTTCCTCTCAGTGAGGGTGACAGAGCACTGGAACAGGCTGCCCAGGGAGGTTGTGGAGTCTCCTTCTCTGGAGACATTCAAAACCCGCCTGGACATGTTCCTGTGCGACCTCACCTAGGCATTCCTGCTCCAGCAGGAGGATTGGACTAGATGATCTTTTGAGGTCCCTTCCAATCCCAAACATACTGTGATACTGTGAAAAGGGAAGATGTTCTCCTATATACTTAAAACATTTTACACTATCTAGATGTGAATAATAGAGTATAAAAGTGGAGTTTCCTCTGAAGCTCACTTTGACATACAAATTTTTACATAAACAACAACTACTGGAGGAAATAAGTTCTTCCTTACACTGTCAGCATTTAAATATAATGAAACAGGAAAAAGCTTCAAAATAAAAGCAGATAGTGTACACTTCTTCCAAGTAAAGAGCTTGTATAAAATGCGGCATCATGCCTGACACACCACTTTTGTACTTACGAGTAAAATGATCAGAAGTGCATGGATGGACATTACTTCTGCTGTCAGCACTTTCACTGCTAGAAATGTCATCATCTGATTCCCACACACAGGAACAAGGTGAGGAGCCATCAACTTCTTCAAACTTCCTCTTCAAAATTCCACTCATCACTGCAATGCTGTCACATGCACCTGTAACAGGAACCAAGACAATAAGGCACTGAAACACCTGCCTGCTGTCCAGGTCTTCAATTTCATTTATCATGGACGAGTTTGTACATAAATCAGGTGCTACTACCTGTAGCTAAATGGATCCTTGCCAAGAGTTTTAAACAACTTTCCAGGAAGGAGTAAAACATATTTTTCATCAGTATATTCATCATCTCACTGACTTTCTTATGGGCAGTCTTTTCTTCTTAAGACAGAAGGTAAATGCTACCTGTATTGTACTAGTGTATAAAATTTTATAGCCAATCTCACGCATAAAAAAATAGAAATATTTCAGTTATGCAGCAAATTTGGAGCAAGCATAAAGTAAATATAATTCAATATAATTCTGTAGAAATGTGCCTTTATGCAACACTTTAAAAGTTATTTGGCACTAAGAAACATTACATGACAAAAATCAGTATTTACTACAAAATACAGTTCAGAAAAAAAAAGTCTCTTTTGATTTATTGTAAAGGTCTTATTTATATGTAACTCAGTACTATCAAATGCCCACATTCTGAATTAGATTTGAGAACATAAGATACTTAGCATCTTTTCAGGCCAGGCCCTACAGACACAGTTCTGGCTCATTTTGTCATTTTAATTTATGCACAAGTTTCTTGCAGAGCTTTTGTGAAATTCAGATATGAGTACTGGCACACATGTAGACTATTTCCATGCACACAAGTAAAGTATCAAGGGACTGAACCTATCCTTATGAACTTGGCTTCCTAATAACACTGCCCAACAAAGCCACAGTCATGTTGAACATTCCTTATTATTTCCCTTTCATATGTAACAGCTGATCTTTTTATCTCCATTTATGGACCACCAAGCAGAAAAAGTTCAAAATATTTTAAAAGCAATTTCTAGATCATTTTAATGCATCCGATAGGCTGAAACAATTTTATCTCTAACTTTAAGAAAAAAAAAAACAACCCAAGCTTAAACTTCACTGTCACCATCATTACTGATTACATTCTACCGAAGACTGAAAATTAATTCTAAGATCTTAATTTGAAAGTTGTAGATAATATCTACCCTCTGACTGCACTAATCAGCAGAATGTTGCTGTAAATAGCTAGGGAAAAAAGGCTGCTGTTTCATGCTTTCAAGCACACAGTATCAAAACTTCTCATTCTTCTGAATGCCACTGGCCTTCAGCTTGTTAAGCTGCCAATTCAATTCCTGTTAAAACAAAGCTGATTTCCTCTAGTAAGTTTCTTTCTACCTTTACGAACCTAATTTAGAGAAAAGATTTCGGTATGGACGTGGAATCACAACATAATGCTAAGAACAGATGCTGCGTAAGATCATCTTCAGTACCAAACTTGTCCGTATGCAGAGCACACTAAAAATTAAATAAATATACTGAGTTTTAACACTGTCAGTCACACAGACAGCTTTAAATGTACATGCCTGCCATGGTGTTCTCAGCTTGCTTTACTATTTATGAAAAAACTATTTCCCCAAAAGGGCTTTCTTCAGGCTAGAGACATGGCTTAAACAGACCATGCTTAGATCTCAACTTTTGCCCTTTTGTCAAAAATGAATTAGTACAAACTGCAAAGAAAACATTGTATTTTTATTTTGAGGACATTATTTCGTAATAACCTTTGCAAAAAATGTAAGAATACATGAAATTGTTGAGCAACCTTTAATAAAAAATCACATTTTAAAAAAAAAGGCTGAAAAGAACAAAATACATGTGCACACCGAAAATACACAATAGAGAATGGGCAGAACCCCCCTAAAAAACAGGTTCAGAAACCACTCCTCTGAACTGTCCCCCCCCTCGCTGTATCTCTTGCCAACCACCTTTTGCATTGCCTCCTGCAGTGCTTACAGCACTTAAATCGTGAAATCACCATTATTTCCATGGCAACAGCCTGCAATATCAAAACCACAGGATTATAGCTTGACTGCAGAAGAGGGTAAAGAAGCAGCTGGAGTACGAGAAAGAAAATGCTTATACTCAAACATCACAGTGAAGAGAGTGAGAAATGGGCTGACAAATAGTTTATCATACAAGTGAGACCTAGGTCAAATCCATGTCTGAGCCCATTGAAATTGTGGCTACAGGATCAGTCTTGCCACTGCAAGGCAAACCTAACAGATGCAACCATCACTAGTGTGCAGACTTTGAGCACAAGAACTAATTTCATAGGCTGAGGTGATTTCCAGACAAAAGCCTTTTTGTCAGACATCTTCTACAAGTATACCACACAGCAACTAAATGATTAACATACATCTTGTACATCAGTAAAGTTGTTGCAGATAGTGAGAGTGTCAAGACCAAACTGCTTACAGTTAGTAGCAGAAACAAATATTTTTTACACCAAAAGGTTTTAAGTTTCCTTGCATTTAGCATAGTCTGTTTGCACTATGTGTCACAACCTGGTAGCAGTAAAACCATTTCATTAAGATTTATGTAACAAACCATAACAAATGATTCCCAGGATCCTTGAAAGTGGCATACACTTAGCTCCACACTCAGCTAGCTGATCAAGATAAGCCAGGAGGTATGGGAATACCACAAAACCTGCTTATCACCACAATACAAAGAAAGCATAGCTATCCATTATAGTATCAGTGTTGCCCAATTTTTTTCTGAACCTCTTCCAGGAGCACTATCAAGAAGGTTGTTTGACAAAGTAATAGCGATAAAATTTCGGCATTGCCACTTGCTTTAGATTTGTTGACTCTAGTCTCTCTGCTATCAAGTCTCCCAGGAAAACAGTACACAAGGGAAAGGAGACATTTCCATTACTCAAGAGCTCGGCTATCACACAGATAGACTAAGGAGAACCTAAAACTGTTTGTACACACTATGTATCAGCAGGAGATCGCTTTAGAATAACATCTGTATAAACAGCTGCTGCTCCATAAGCCAATATTCTTCAGAAAGAGGCACATGCGCACAGTAGCACAAGGTATGTTCTATCTGATACATCTAACCCACGCCTTGTTTACACAGGCATCCAGTAGTACCCGACTTAGACCCATATCTCCAGGAACTAGGATATAATAAATGTGGTGACACACAGCATGATACTGTTTATAAAAGCATTATTTTGCACTCTGTTGATGATGTGATATATCCCAGTGAAAGACAAGAGGTCAACAGGAATAAGCAACCGTCAAATTTCTAACCGCCATGAGGCCACGAAGTTGGTGATATCTCTAAAGGTTCGCTAAGTTCAAAATCAGGGAACCAGGACAGAGAACTCAAACTGAACTGTTGTTCTTTTTCCTGCATCAAAGCTATGACTGAATTAGTAATTTCAGATTTTGGAGAATCAAACTGAAGCAACTGCAGTCATAAAGAAACCTGAATCCAACCTCATTTGAACCAAAGACTCTACAGGTTTGGGGGACCAGGCACCAAAGACTTACACAAGTTGAATTTTCAGTACATTAATGGAAACTAAAACTATAAATAAACCTCATAACTGATAACAGGAATCATAACGGTAATATAACTACACTACAATTTTGCTAACACAAAAGGCACTTGTGGCATGCAAGACAGTACCATTATTTAGGATGGGAATAACCTCAAACTCACAGAAGTACTATAGCTATATGTATATTCTGAAGAAAATAAGCATGTGTATTTCTGCATAGAATCCAGTACACAAAAGTCCATTACTGACTACAGGAACTAAAGAACATCACATAACTGAGAAAAACAAATGCACGAAGTGGTAAATCAATATTCTTGGACTTCCAGTAGGATACCAGTGAGGTCCAGCTTTCAGAGGCAAACTCTGAAAAACAGCCACCAGCTATAGTTAGAGTACTGCTACATCAAACTGTCAGTTCAGGTGAAAAAGGGAGAAAGTTGGCTTGCAAAGTTCAATTAGAAACAGACCTTTCTGGATAATTATTAAACAGCTGTCTAGTAGCTAAGATTGATTTGGAGCAGCATCCTGCTGATTCACACAACTGAGTAGCAAGCAGGCACCGGAAGCTTCCCTGTTTGTTGATGGATCCTTCAGAACAAAAAATCCCCACACAGTGATGTGATATATCACCCTCTGCCAGGCTCCTCACCATGCTAATGTGGCATTAATCCACAGCAAAGCAAAACAAAGTTGAAGCAGCAGGAATAGTATTAAAGCAAGGAAAATCAGCTATACAGATGGTTGTGAGCTCTAGGTCAAACGCCAATTGACTGACGCAGTTAAGGATTCTTCAAGGAAATGGCAACTTGCCACAGCAAAAGCACACAATGGATGTGGGCTGGGAGAAAAATATACCTATCTTAAACACCCCCACACATATTTCCTCCTTTCTTTCCTAGTTTTCCTCCACCTTGAAGAAACTACTGCCACAAAGAGATCATTTAACCAGTTGCTGCAGGTACGCTGACTGGCAAAGCAAGTCCTCAAAGCTCCATGGCAACCAGCTTTGCCTTGCTATGATGCCAGATAATTGTCAGGCACTATACAGTTAAAAAGTTCAGAGGCAACATGTTATTACTAGAAGACAAAAATCCCATGTAAATGCAGGGGATATATTTCAAACAGTCACAATACTACCTGGAACCTACAAAGTAAAATAACGTAAAAGCCTGGCTAGATTGATTTTCTCTTGTACCTGAAAAGGCTGGAAATTTTAGAAAACCATTAACAATCTCACCGCAGCAGTCCTTTAGAAAGCAAGTATCTCCAAATCCTGTGCAGTGACAGAGACAAATCCAAAGACGTTTTCATTGTGGTCAAAATCTTCAAATAAATGACTGTTTTACAAAATTCAGCACTACAGTCTACAGCTCATACAACATATCACATGGGAAACTGAACAGGTACATGACATACTTGTGAAGACAAACATCAAGTATATGAAGTTCCAGAAGGACAAGGAACTGCTGGAGAGAGTCCAGCGCAGGGTGGAGCATCTCCCTTGTGATGAAAGGCTGAGGGAGCTGGGTCTCTAGTTTGGAGGAGACTGAGGGGTGACCTTATTAATGTTCACAAATATACAATCAGTGGTAGGACAAGGGGTAATGGGTGCAAACTGGAACACAAGAGGTTCCACTTAAATATGAGAAGAAACTTCTTCTCAGTGAGGGTGACAGAGCACTGGAACAGGCTGCCCAGGGGGGTTGTGGAGTCTCCTACTCTGGAGACATTCAAAACCCACCTGGACACATTCCTGTGTAACCTCATCTAGGTGTTCCTGCTCCGGCAGGGGGATTGGACTAGATGATCTTTTGAGGTCGCTTCCAAGCCCTAACATTCTGTGATTCTGTGATACCGTATGCAGTAATCATAACAAAACCAATATGAAATAATAAAATAGGGCCCTGCCTCAGATTATATTTCCTCATTATTTAGAGCAAAACCTCACTATACGAATCAGTTATTGACTTAATACAGGAATCAGTCATTGACCAAAGCTCAGGAAAAACGAGAAAAAGTGCAAGAACACACTGGCATTTAGAGAAGGAAAAAAAAAAATCATATTAATTTCTTCTTTCATTTATTTATGAAACCTTATTTTGTACTACTTCCTTCTTGAAAGCTGATCACATATCATGATGAAATCTACCTGGACAGAAATTCCTATCTGAAAATAAGAACAAAGATAAAAATACTAAGGCAGGCAAGACTTGACCTATGAGTCACACTGCATTTTGCCTTGTCCCAAAAGGAAAAATTCAGACAAAATTTGTAGTAGCAATACAGATTCACTTCAGAAAAAATACTTCTATGTAAATGACTAAAAACAGAACAGGAAGATGCAGAAAACAGATGCTACACATAAAACAGTACTGCAAAGTAGTCATTACAATCAACTCCCACCCACTGGCCAGTCCACACTTACTGTAACATGCTAGGGAGAGCTGGCAAATAATTTCACAGTTAAATCATGAATATTCATACTTACAAGCAGAGATATTTGGATTATTTGTTGTGATTAATATTCTTTTTTGAATTTAGGTCCTTTTATAAGCTTGCAAACAAAGCTTCATTTTTTAAAGACATTTTTCTTACCTGCTGAACACATGTCAGCAACAGAGATCATTGTGAACACCAAGGTGTTTGCTTGGTTCCACATATGGCACTTAAATATTTTGCTCTTTGCGTAACTGACAGTTTTAAGTGGAGGGAGGGGTGAGAAGAGTCAACCCCAAAAGCATCTATAGAGACAACATCACTCACACAAAGAATATCATTTGCTTGTGAAAATGACTATTCATCTAAAGGACTGAATTAATGCAGACAAAAATCCATTTGCATGAATGCTTGCAAACAGTGAACAACAGAGGTACATGAGCATGAATAAAACAGCTGTTCAGAATTCAAAGTAATGTTTGCAATACACTTTTTTTTGTATTTGGCAGCTCTAATCACAAGTACATTTGCCAGAGGTAGGATCTGATAGTTTCACAACTATAATATGTAAAAATTAAAAACACATAGCAAGCTAACTCCACTTAAGAGACTGCTCTGTATAGGCACAAGGAATATGATTAGTATAATCTTACTCATAAACTTGTGCTTACAATGGTGTTCAAGTTACACAGACACAAACTAAGAAAAGTCTTTCTCTGCTTGTTTGCTTCAGTCTAGCTAAGTCCATAGCACTAAGTAAATCCTGCGAGATAAGGCTGCACAATTCAACCTGGGGAATCTGTTCTGGCATTGCAAGCCAATTCCCACCAAGTCTGCTCTTTGCAGGGTTTCTATACCATCACTTTACAGCACTCCTGATTTCACACTTGAGTACTAATCCACTAATCTCTAGATTGCCTACACACTGTTGTACACTCTCGCATGCCAACTACCTCCACTGGCAATGAATTTAGAATGCAGAAAGGATGCTGGCATATGCTCACCTCCTGTCTCTACATGCAGCACAGATGCAATGGTAGTGATCTGGCTCCCTTAAATCTCCAGAAACATCCCAAAGTCCTACATGCACCAAGCATGTAAATGTGTCCCCTCCATCATCCAAATATAAAACTCCTGCATACAGCAGTAGCAAAATAGCCTTCTGATGCCTCAGTACAATTCTTAGCTACATCAGCTGATGTCAACAGTTAAATGAAATGCTGATATAATTCAGCCAATAGAAGAAAATCCTAGGCTAGTTCTCGTAAGTCTTCTCTCAGCACGCTCTCCAGTGAGCAAAATGAGTAAGATGCAATGATAATATAACCAGGCATCCAGGAGCTTAGTATTCAGGTCTCCGGTGACAAAGGCACAACCTGGGAAAATGGGATTCAGAGACATTCAGCAATAGGTCTTTTCTGTCAAGATGAGATTTGTATACACAAACTGTTTAGTTTGAGCTTGTCTTTCATTTAGAACAATTTTCTAAGCTTGTTGAAGCAAGAACTGCATAAATGACACAATCCTAGAGGCAAACAGGAGATTCAGGAAAAAAATCATGCTAAAGCTGGGTCACAAACTCAGGTTCACAATGTCTAACCTCCAAGTCATCTAGAACACTTTTAGCTGGGCTTGTCATGAAGTACTTTCCAAAGTCTTAGGTAACACCTCCTGAAGACCTGGCATTGGCCACTTCTCTTCTAGGTTTTAAGCTTTGATGATTAAATTTCATAAATTAAAATCTCTTCACCCAAAACCTCTGTGAAAGATTTTCATCTCACTGTTTGAATTTTATATATATATATATATATACACACATATACACACACACAGTGCAATGTATTTGACCTGCACTACAGAAATATCTGTATCCCAGAAAAAAAATAAGTTTGTATGTGTGCTCCCAGAAATGACTTACTACTTTTTAAACTGTGTTGCAGGACTGCTTGCAGCAGAGCTCTGGCCAGGAGATGCCACAACTCTTCATAAAATTAAAATATGAAAACAGAAAAACACTGCCAGCAGTCCTACTGACTTCTACAGATGTACAGCCTTTTTGAGAGAAGTGAGTAGGCAGGTGAAGAACTGGTTCAGTTGCTATATGGGAGACAGCACACTAAGAACACATCCTTATTGCACCTCTGCAAAAGAACAGAGAACGTTTGGCTTGCTCAGCCCCTCCCCAGCAACTGGAATTAGATGCTGAGACTGGCAGTAGTGTTTTCAGCATGTTTTTGGCACAGTGGCTTTGCATTATGCTACTCCAAGCTACAAGCATGGCAGTAGGGTCCAGCTCTGTAGTGGAGACTGGAAATACCATCAACTTAGAGTGCTGGAAATAAGTGGTCTTTAATACAAGTTTTGCTCAAATTAGCCAAGTAGTAATGTTAACTGGCACACTGTGACCTGCCTTTTTACTATGTCAGTACTGATCTTCCACACTGCTCTGTCATGAACATAAATCTTGTACACTGCCTGCAAAAAAGCTGCACAACATGGTAGGATATCTTATAGATCTAAGCATGCCTCTGACAAAGTAAAGCACGGTGAAGATTGGTATATGCCCAAGGGGCCTTCACACCTCTACGGCCCTGACACATGCTTCTTAGCTTGCTATTTAACACACAGCCTGGCTGTTCATTCACTGTTGTCAACAAAGCCAGCAGAACCATCATGAATTCAAGAGCTCTCCCATTCTGCCCCATGATCTCTGCATCTTGACACAGGGTTTGCCATTCTCTGAAATATGTAGTGTTTAGGGTTTCAGAAACACAAAAAAACCACAACACGCACACAAATACAACAACAACAAACCTCACAAAAATAAACAAACAAACAGTACCCCCAAAACCAGAACATCTGAACTCCAAGAGGTACAATATGACCTTGTGACACAAAAACATACAGGAACATATTTACAAAAGTAACTCTCAGCTAGGTTTTTCTCTTCTATCTGAAAAGACAGGAGCGAACCCTTCCAGCTTTAATAGTTTCTGTATGGAGGGTTATGTGCATGTCCAAGGGAGGACAGGGGAGTATACATGCAAATTTTATCTAAGAAAGGACCAAATCCTTCATACTTTTTGCTCTTGCCATAATTATTGAAATTAACAGTACTACTTGTATGTGACAAGATTAAAAATCAAAATCATTTTGTTTGGAAAAGACTTTTCAGGTGATTGAGTCCAACCGTTAACCTACCACTGCGAAGTCCACCTCTAAATCATATCCCTAAAAAATTCATCCATCCTGTCTGCTTTTAGGAGTTTAGAAACAAGATGAATGGACACTTTGGGGGTTTTTTGGAGAGTGACAAATCTGTTAAGATAATCTGTCTTCACCTGCGTGGTCTGGTATTAGTTGTATAGCGCAGGCTGAAAATTGCTGGAAAAACCTAGCCTGGCAGACACCTCAGCTCATTTGCCTGCAACTTGTAAAACAAAATAAAACAAAAACACTCCACAACACCAACATACATAAAAAAAATTCCCAACAACAACCTCACACAAAACACCCACCACGCACACGAAAAATGCAGTACTGTCTCTACGTTATCATCATCATCTTCCCCAACCTAGACATAATGACAGGCAATGTGCAACAAACAATCTCATTACTATTTTCAGCAGATGAAAACTTCTGCTTCTATATCCAGAAATCAAAGGATACATGTCAAATTGGTACAACTTGTCTATCACTGTAAAATACACAGATGCTACTTCCACCTTTACTTCCTCAAACAATGTTTAGATTTACTTATTTTCTCCATGAAATCTTAAATTACATACTATAGGAAAGGAGTCTTTTAAAATAAAGCAACCTAGGTTTATTCATTAAATTTTATTGCCATCACAAAAAAGTTTCTATAATTCATTTAATAATCTGCCTTATTAACATGTAAATAGTCTCATATACAAATACAGGTACCAGATTCTTTCCTCTTACCTATTTCAATTAATAAAGGCAAGTATTCAACATTTACTTTAAATTACCTTTGGTATTTGTGTTCTCATCTACAAATGGATTTCAGTATTAATTTGCAGAGGATTAATTAGATGTGTAACAATATTTTGTAATATTATAATATTTCCTATGAGACACTGCAGAATAGGAAAAATACCTCATTCCATAATGGAAAAATCAACCACCAGTTTTGATCTGTGCTACAACAAATCACATATATACCAACAAAAAGAAAGAATAAAAGAGGCACATTTAGCCCACCACACAGCATCGAGGAAATGTCTGCCATTTGTTCTGTTCTCTGGGCACAAGCAGGAAGCCATCCAATGGAAACGGAGAGATCAGAAAAGCAGTCTTGGTATTTTTCATATATACTGAATATCAGCTATCAACAAAAGAAGTTGTGATAGGTAGAGGGCATAAATAATAAAGAACTCCGAAAAAAATGTGCCTACACTCTCTTATCTGAAAGGAACTAATTCTTTAAATGATTAATTTTCTTAATAACGCTAAGTAATGCAATGCTATTTCTTGCTTATAATGAGTTCTTTAATAATTTACGTTTTGGCTTTTGTTGAAGGTAATTGAATATTTGACTTAGGATGGTTTGTGGGATATTTAAATCACCTACACATAAAACTGCTACGGAAACATTCACTAAAGATTCTGCAATTAAAAAACAAAACAAAACAAACCCACCTTTTACTTACAAATTGTTAACTTACAAAGGTAGGGCTTAAGCATACTCTTCATACCGTTGACTTCACTGAGAATATAAGCCTGTATTCTCAAATACTACACAACACATACCTGCACCACCACCATGAACTTTTTTTTCCAACTTTATCTGCTTTCAAATTCTTCACCTACCCTGTCTCCCACTCACATGGTCCCTTCTTAGTAGGGTCTGCAACCCAGGCTAATGAGTTTCTCTCATTTCCAGCAAGCTGGTGAGTGCTGGCAGCAGCTGATAGGGAATACTGGACAGAAAGTGCAAATCTTTACTTCATGCAGAATACCTGAATCATTAGGGAACTTTAAAACTAGTGACAACACAGTAGTTTTATTCAGTATCTTTCATGCTGTTGTTATTAAGTGGCAGATATTTTTAGCCACCAAAAGCCAAATCCATCTGCAGCAGCAGTGTTTCCAAGGAGACAGAATAATTTAAATACACGTGGAACTAGATCTCCATTTTCATCAACTCCTCTCTGTTACTGGAGCTGCTTTGAGTCAGATTTCTCATTCGATGAAGAAAAATCAAAGTGACTGGAATACATAGATTTGAGATTGTAATTTAACAGTTGTGCTTATGCTTTCAAGTAGATATCCATTCCCTACAAACAACAAATGTTAGGATGCAACTCATCTATTTTCCAGGTAGTATTATTCAGCAGTGTTCACATTCCGGTATTTAACAAAAAAACAAAACAAAACAAAACAAACAGTTCAGTCTTTTAGAATAATTTTGTGAATTGCTGACATTAACTGTAAATTATTAATTTTTTGATTGACTACTTGTTTAGCAAATATGTCAGGTGCCATTCTCGGAAGAAACAGCTAGGAGAAAACTCCAGATGCTTTTAGCCAGTAAGGTGTATAAATAAGTAGACAGAGGACAAAGCTTCTTCCAGTCCTCTGTAGTACTCAGAGTTTTATTGACCTTGTCCTGGTTTTCTTTAATAACATCACTTAAATGAAAACTAAATTTCAGTGTTTTAGCTTTATAAATGTATTTTATGACTATACACTCTCAAACTGAGCAGAAAGCTTCTAATATTTTCCTTTATTTCAGTGCTATATAAATGGACTGTGACAACTAAATAATCCCATTATTATATTTTCAGTGCAGTATAAAGAATAACAATTAACTACTTAAAAACTACTTGCTCCCAGGATAACATTCCCAGATTTTCTATCGATGGATTAATTTAGAATACAGTATTCAAAATATATGGACAACTGTAATGGGAATTAACAACTGCTTTATACTACTTTAAAAAGGAACCTTTTCCATAAAATGTATATACTGATAATTGCTTATAGGATGGATATTTTTTAATAATACATTAACTTCAAGAAATTCTAGAAAAAAGTCACGTTAGAAATATACAGTGGTTACCTAATTATCTTAAAGGAGGTACATCATATACTCAAGAGGTTAAATTCATCAAATATATAATTATCTAAACCAAAATACTTCCCATCATGATGCTATTTCCATCACTATTGTGAAGTAATACAAATGTCTAATTGCTTTAAAAACAAAAACCCAAACAAAAAACCATATAAAAACACCCCACCACAAACACACACCCCTATACACTGGCAACAATTTACAATTCCGATGTTTATTTCAGAGAAGATTTCTGCTTCAAACCAGCAAAACAAGGTCCTGTAGCTTAACAATCATTTGCTACATGTAAAACGTAGAAATAAGTCAATAGAGAGCTGACACATTGAAATCCTTGCCCCAGGTAGGCGAATATCAAAATCTCCAATCCTTTCAGTGGGGCCAGGACTTCTGCCTGTAGTCCTGTATCCCCAAATAATGTGGCTCGATAAATGCATTATTTTCTGTACCAAGCAAATTATTTTCTACTTGCCATCCCCAGCATCTCTGAACTAAGAGCTGCAGGTAGTAGCATGTAAACTCAGCAGAACAGCTTCCATACAAGCCATTTCAAGTTGATCAAAATTCGTACATAACTGCTGTAGGTACTACAAGATTTATCTGTCTTGTACACATAATTTAATTATATGCATCATGCTTTCTCTTTTTGACGAAGACAATACCATGACTAAATTACAAACTAAATTTATTACAAACCTAAAAATAATGCAAAAATCCACAAAAAGCCTTTAAGAGTTGCTCTGAGGAGCCATTTTAGTGTATGTTCAACACTAAATAAAACACATACAGTTTTAGAAGCAGTTTAAGTCCTTTTCCTATCCAAACTCAAAATATTTTTAGATCTTTCAGCACTATTTTCCAGCTGGTAGCATATAGTGGAAATACTCACTGTTCAAAATACATCACACAAAAGACCTCTCTCCCTACAGCTTACTGAACAACTTCAGCATCAGGAGACGCAATGCCTATAGTGTCACATGTGAAAGTTGTCAGATAGCATCAGGCATGCCTGTGATTTCACCGCCTATAGATCTCACATCGGTTGAAACCTCCTAGGCAGGAGAAATAATAACCTGAAAAGCTGCTTCAAAGTCATTAATGAGGAACAAACAGCAAGATGCTTGCACATGCATTTTTTACAGCCAATAAATGTTGTGGCAAGGATCAAGAATAACTGTTCAGAACAGGAATTTTTTTTTCACCTTACCTGTAAATTGGGTTTCTGTGTTTCAGCTCCGTCAGTGCAGACTGAGAGGTTTACTCCCCCTTTCTACATCCATCAGACAGCAGTCTTCCAATAACTGAAGTCATCCTGGCATGCTCTGGAACATGCTCTCTCCCTCAGTTCCCACTCCCCACCCCCATCTGCATGCTGGCAAAATAGGAAAACAGCAAGGAGAACACAAAACAAAAATCACATCTAAAAACCAGCTTTAATAAGCTACTTAGTAATTAGCAAGGACGCTCTGTACTGGAAAGTAATAAAATATAAAGACAAGAAAAATCTAAGTCTCTCTATTAATAACTTTCAGCTCCACTAGTGAATAGCAGTTCTCCCTTTTAGCTCCTTTCTATAAGTTAAAAAACAAGCAAAGAGCTGTAGGAACATAGTTATTGCCTGGATACATTATTAGAGACTGACTATGAGCTGCTATGTATTTAAAAATTGTTGTAATTATCAAAACAGTGGTGTTTTTATAAAAAGCAAGAATCTGAAATCTCAGTGCAAATTAGAATAATTTAGGGATGGATAGCAGTAATTTCCTACTACACCACCTTTTATTTCTGCTTGAGGCAGTATTTATGAAATACCTGAAATAATTACCAGGTGTTTTTTCTTGAAGTTCTACATATGTAAAGCTCTACCCATGTAATCAGCACGTGCACTTATTTTACTGTCTTTATAATACAGTAGCCAAAATCCAATGTGCTGTGTGAACTTTGTCTACACAAAACTTTCTACATAAATAAGAATTCAAATGTAAAAAAACAACTGCATGAACAATTTTCAACTTGTGGGCCTCAAGTATAGTAAGTCTATTATAGCCTCTTAAATCTAGTTGAAAAAATATTTTCCAAGATTAAGGAATTTTTGTTTTCTATATATCCATATAAATCAGGTATCAGCTCAGCTCAAGACAACAGCATCAGATTTATCCTGTGACAATTTAATTAAAATCAAAATCAAGAGCGAATCTTCAGCCTTAGCTAAGATAACATTTACTGCCACATCAAAGCATTTGTACTCCGGGATTTCCCCTTCAAAGTAAAATGTTACACAGCAGAAGCTGACAAATACCTTTGTGTTTACAAATTTCAACCTTCAGCTATGGTTTTCCAATAAAATTAACTGTGAATTCCTTTAAATAAGAGCATCTGTTCTCTTCACCAAGTTATTGATCTTTAACCACAGCAAGACTATACCAATTAGCATACTCTCACTACAAAGTAATAGCCGTTTTAGCTTCTGAAAAAATTAGCTGTCAGTCTTATAATAGTGAACTGCCAGTGGATTCTGTGCATAACGTTCAGATTCTATCTTAACAAGTAGGTGTTTTTTTAATCAAATTACCTCAGTTTAACATGAAACCTATTCCTAGATGCCCAGAAAAATGGAAATCCATTCCCGCAAGCATTGAAAAACTAAAATAACTATTAGGATTTCAAATCCAGACAATCAATACAGTTTTCTTTAGTGGGAATTAACAGTGAGGAACACCAAGGAAAATCTAAATGGACATTTTGCCCCTGTAAGTAAGTGGCTGGAAGACATCTTCAACTTTTTCATCTGTAGAAAGAAATTTAAAGTTGAGCACCAAGGCTTCATTTCTCATCCAGCCTGACTGTTGAGGGAGATGCACAGACATATAGAATTGTAGTCTAATAACTGGATTCAATAAAAATCTTTTCAATACAGATGGAAGGTGCAACACTTCCAGCCCTGAAGCACTATTAGAATAGCTAATCACAGAGAAACAAGCAGCGCAAGCAAGTAAATCAGAAAACCTTGCAAAATCTGCTATGAAAAAAGGAGGTTATTAACAACAAAAAAAATCCCAACACCCCTAAAACAGTCCCAGAATGAAGCAACTCTAATACAGCCAGTGTTTCTCGAATAAAACACAAATAGCCTTGCTACAAAAAATGATTAAGGAGGCTGATGTTGGCCCTGCACTTTACAAAGCACTGCACACACAAGCCTCACCAGCAGAGCGGTGTCTGTGCAATCTCTGTAAACCACAGTTGCCATTTTCTTCAGAATTCTATGTAACATTCAGACAGCCCTTATGCAATTCTCCCCGCTTTGTATATCAAAAATTAAGTAAAGCCATTTACTTGATAAATGCATGTTAAATATATGAAATTCACTTCTGCTATTATAGTATGTCAGAGGGCTGAGGACATTACCATGTTCCAGAAGGGGTGCTCTGGCTGCCTTGGCACAAGTCCAACTTACAGAGGGCCCAGCTGGTGGCACTGGCCAAGGGAGCAGCAGCCCCACTGTGAGCCTGCCCACCCTTCCCCAGGGCACTGCTTTGAAATTTGGCCTCTTGCCCCCAGCCCCTGCCTGAGCTACGCTACCCCTCTGCTGCATTCATGTCTGGACCTGGCCAGGCCCCGCCTTGACCCAGAGTCTGAGGCAGGGACCTCAGACTCATCGCTCACTACAGGCTGGACACCAGGCTTGGCTCAGGCTGATGGCCATGCCCAGGCCAACCCACTCGGTCCTACTGGGCTGCCCTCAGCTTCTGGCTCACCCACTGCCCTGGCTGCTCCCTGGCATGCAGCCTGAACCCCATCATTCATCTCAGAGCCAGCACCTGCAAAGCCTTCACAATGCTTTCTAGCTCCAAAGTGCTATTATTGGACTAATTAATCACATGTACACAGAGATGGAGAAAGGGAAATTGGGTCCCTTTTTGAATCCAGGTTTGTAACTAGCCCCTGCTGTGACTCCAGTAATTAGTGGGTGTGTTTATATTCATTTGGCTATTTCAAAACTTTTTTTTTTTTAAACTTCTCTATACTTGATACTCCTTACAACATACCATTTTTTTGTGTTTGTTTCTTTTTTCTCCAGAGCTATTACACTGCACAAAAGGAAGGCTTCATCAGGAAGAAGATTCCTGCAATGACTTTCTTAATGTCTCCTTTCCCCGATTCCATCTATTGCTACTAAAATAATTGCTTTAATTTTCTCTAACTCCACAAAAAAAAATGACACTTCTTTTGGCAATCCTGTTATGAAGGATAATATACTACAAGATCACCTTCTTCCTGAAAAAGCTTCAGTGCAAAATATTAGAAAGTATATGTAAGTTACATCTCAGTAATCCACTCTGCTTTCCCATATAATGGTACTGATGGAGTAAAATAAAAGAATGTAAGTTGAAATCAGAAACTGCGAGACTGCCCTGGTCCTTTGGCTAAATCTATATAGCTGTGCCATCAGGGCTGAAGTCAGTTCCTAACTTGGGTTGATTCATTACAAACTAATCTCACTTCAGGTTTCACTAGCAACTCACAGTTCTTTGTAACATCCAGGCTTATCAGTCAAGATATTTACTTCTCACTCCAGAGTTAATGATAAAGTATAGTAGACACAAATTTGAAAAGTGCTGCACAGACCCACAAAAGATGAGCAAAATGATACTCATATAGTATAATACAAGTTATGATGATGATTAAACTACACACTGGTGGATGCTGGGGAAAGAAAAAAAAAAAAAAAAAAAAAAGAAAGGTTTATCCTAACACTTCACAGTATCACAGTATGTTTGGAATTGGAAGGGACCTCAAAAGATCATCTTGTCCAATCCCCCTGCTGGAGCAGGAACGCCTAAGTGACGTCACACAGGAACATGTCCAGGTGGGTTTTGAATGCCTCCAGAGAAGGAGACTCCACAACCTCCCTGGGCAGCCTGTTCCAGTGCTCTGTCATCCTCACTGAGAAGAAGTTTTTTCTCAAATTTAAGTGGAACCTCTTGTGTTCCAGCTTGATCCCATTACCCCTTGTCCTATCATTGTTTGCCACCGAGAAGAGCCTGGCTCCATCCTTGTGGCACTCACCCTTTATATATTTATAAACATTAATAAGGTCACCCCTCAGTCTCCTCTTCTCCAAACTAAAGAGACCCAGCTCCCTCAGCCTTTCTTCATACAGGAGGTGCTCCACTCCCTTCATCATCTTTGTTGCCCTACACTTTAGAAAACCCTAATTGTAAAGATAAACTGACAGAGCTTAGTAAATAATTAGAACCTCAAACAAATTTCTTGTATTTCATAACATACACTGGTAAAACTAAACATAATCCTTCCCACAATATCTACTTCCAGCCTCTTCCTTTAGCAGAGCTAATTGTTCCACTCCCCCACTTCGGTAGGCTCTATCAGTGGTCCAGTTATCTTTCTCCATAGATCTTATGCTTTTTTACCTTTTTTTTTAAATTAAAAAAAAAAAAAATTTGCAGCTGTTCTATTTTATTAGATTAGTTTCCTCTTTCTCCTTTATTCTATCCCATATCTTGTCCAGACTTGCTTTTTTAGCGCACATCCCAGTTTCCTTCCTAGAACCACAAAGGATTCACTTAAAGACAGAAGAGGTAAAATTCTTTTACACTATACTGATAATAAAAACTGTTTGCAACAGTGTTCTACATCAAAGAGGATCCTCAATTTTTAAGTCCTGCATCTGTTTTTTTGTTAGGGGCCTTTATTTTGTTGTTTTGGGGTTTTTTGGGGGGGGAGAGGCAGAAAGGGGGAGAGGCACTCCATGGAGATTCATACAGCGTGGGACTCCCAGCAGCCAACCTCAAGTTATGTAACTGTGTGACAGCTGAGCACATAGTTCTTCATTAGAAACCAGTTACTCTAGATCTCTTCCATCAAGTGTGAAATCAGCTCTAACATACAGCTTAATGAAGACATTGGCAGAGCTTGATACTTATAGAAAACTACAGGCAGACATTTGAGATCGTTACCTGTTTGCTCAGTGTCATTAAGACACATGCCAGCATGGTCCTGAAGTAGAGTAAACGCTGACAGAGAAAAAAGAAAGCGACAAAGGAACCATGTATGACTTGCTGGTGTGCACTCAGGGGTGGTTCCTGGAAAAATCCTGTCTGGTCAAAAGAACTGGAACCCACTGTTGTTTGATTATGAAACCCACGTGAAGGTTTCCTCAATTTGAAGCTGCTGTCATTGCAAGGGAATTATTTATGATTTATGGCTGCAAATCAATGGAGAACTGAGGTTTCTTTCTCCCAAATGGGAGACAGATGCCATCACCTACTAGCCTTAGAAATCTCTCAATTCATGTAGGATTCCAGTAGTCCAAAGTTTAAATAGTGAGAAGCTATCAAATAGGATGTGGGTGATACAGTTTCCATGAGTGTCTGAACAAACTAGAATTCTATAGTCAGAAATAGCAACGTATTAAAATGCAAAAGCCATACAACAATTTGTATTGGCTACAATGCCCTACTGACTAAATTTAACAAAGCTTAAGGGATGACTGTTAGGGTTGGAGAAGCAGCTGGATAATTATGGGTTATGCACAGTGAAAACACCTCACCCTATAGTTTGAAAATCAAAATTGCTTCAGGAAAGAATAGGATTACTTTACCACAGCATTCATACATTTTTACTCATTAATAGAACTTAACACTTCTGTTATAATAGGTAAGTTTTTCTTTACTCCTTTATAAACAAAACCAAATCAAATTCCTCTTTCCCCTAAATATGTGTATTTATATATGTAGTTTGTGTAAAATCAAACTAGAAACCTCCATGAAAATAGTGCCAGTTGGGAACAAATCTCAGGGCAAAATTGTGAAACATATTCAAGGCAGGCTAATTTTCACCTCTTAGAAATGCAAGTTACATAAATTTCAACTTCTTGAGACTCCCACCCACTTACCAACATCCATTTATACTCCTTCAATCAACTCAAGAGTACAGTCATCTGCCTTCAGTGAGATCAAAAGTGGTATAATACATGACACAAAAGAGAGAAAAGGTAAGCAAAGAATTCCTGTACGACAGTAGACACAGATTTTCATTAATTCATATATAACTATCTTATAAAGCAGATTTCTAGCATGGAAATCATTTCCAATTTCACTTACTTAAATAGCAACAACTAAGTCAGTAAGTTCTTCCCCAAAATCAAATATTGACTTCTTGTAACTAAATAATAGTACACAAACCTAAAACATCAGACTTCATGGTTCAAAAGAAACTTGTTTTTAATGTAGACTTTATGACTGAAAGACAAAATTAAGCCAGCCTGAAGAAGTTTACTAATTCAGTTTTTATTTGCTGTATAAAAAATATTATTGGTTTTCAGCCATATGTGCTCCAGTAAGAAGCATAATGCTGGCACAGCACTGTCAGGAAAAAAAAAAAAAAAAAAAAAAAAAAAAGAGGTATTACCCCTTTTGGAAGAAACACAGACACAGAATGACAGCTAGCTAAGGGAAGAATACCATTTTTCACAGCTATGACAGGCACCTTATGAGATTTTACTTAGTCACCACAGCTGAGCACCTGAAAGATTAATAAGGGTTCTTTTTCTTTCTGCTTATTTTGCAGGTTAGATGAGTTTCTTCTTTTATTTATATTCCTTCTTCCTTTACTAATGCACTGACTTGATGAAACCTTTATGCTGATCTTAAGTCAATCCAGTTCTGACCTAGCTGGCAATTATGCATAAGAATGCCTGAAGAAAAAAAAAAAAAAAAAAAAAAAAAGCTTCCACATGTCCCAGGTTGCCTGGAGATTTCAATTATTTTATTAATAATTACTTTAATAAATACTAAAGACCATACATGGAAAGTATAAGATATATTCCCTCCTCTCTTTTCCAGATCATGAATAAGGGATTTATTCATGAAGGAACTACAACATTAGTCTTTAATATCTACATTTCTGTCATGGGATCAAAGTTCCTATTCAAAAGCAAGCACAGTTTACATGGAATGCTCACGTTAACTGATTCCTACAGATGTTGTTACCGAACCTGCATTTAGAGAAAATGCTTGAAATTTGATTTGAGATTGTATGTGCATGTATGTGTATTCAAATGTTCTTGGAAGTTTATTAAATAATAAACAGATATAATAAATATTTTGGGGGTTTTTGGACAGTCTTTAGTAGTTCTTTCAGAAATCTTCATTGCAGAGGGTACAGCATAATAAAACTCGCAAATACATAAATGTGGGAATCTGAATATTCTGAGCCTAAATAGCTATGTTGCAGTTAGCTACAAACATCTAATTTAGATAGGAAAGGTAGAAAAACATTAAGAAAGGGATAATACCAAAATACACTTCCTCCAAATATCTGATGCTGGCCCCATGTTAGCATTGTAGGCATCTCTCATTTTTCAAGGGATAAAATTTAAAAATGGCTTAATTTATATTTGAGAAATTATGCCGTGTGCTACCATCCTGATTTCAACCATATGCACAGTCTCCTAGTCTGCTTAATTTGGTTTTTCCCTACACCTTTCTGCTCTCTCCACCTAGCCCAGCTTCATGCATGATTCTACAATCACCCTGTCCTCAGCCTCACATATTGATCGCGTTCATTTTAAAGTAGCCTTCTATCCCTGCACAGTTAATACAGAGGGGATCACCCACAATCAGTCCACATACCTTAATAGAGAGCTCATGAGACTATACTAATATCTGAAAGTCACCGTTCTTCTGTATCAGATTTTGTATTTTCTGCATAACTGTATGCCAACCAGTTATCAAAGAAAATGGACCAAATGGTGAATATGGTCTTCAAGTACATTATACAAGCATAAAACATTTTTTTCATAACCGAATTTCTGGTCAAGAAAACCCTAATGTGGCTTTACATTTCTACCAATACAACTACTACATTTTAAAACACACTTGTGCAAAATTTAGTTCCTGAAGTCACTGAAAGAGCTACTCCTTTATCCCATGCACACTTCTAAGAAAGGCACTGATAGTACTCATTGCCTATCCTCAGTGCTGCTGATGCACAACTCACCAAAACAGGGAAAGAGAACATTTGAGTAAATCGTGTCCAGTCCATAAGGACACGTAACTAACCAGTATTTACCAGTCTTTCAGTAATGGTGCTTTCTTGTAGCCACTCTTTACCTGTTCCATTTAGGTTTTTATAGAATTTTTTTAAGACCATAATTAGCTCTTTAAGGTAAAATTCACCATGGTACACACAGAGATAAGAACTTACACATAACATAGGCACTGGATAAAGATCTTCAATCTTAAAAATTATCAGTACACCATTAAATTAAGCTGTTAAATTAAAAAAAATATATATATATAAAGCTTGTAAGCAACAGAGCTGTTAAAACAAACAAACAAAAATATTTTTTGGGGGGGGGAGCAAGGTGGGGGAAACCCTAAAGAACTTATATGAAAGATCAGTTGCCTTTTCATAAATTCAGCAGGTGCTTGGTTTGTCATACTCATTGCAACAAGAAAGGTCATTATTTACCTTTTTGCTCTATCATAGCTAAGGTGGAGTTCAAAACATGGGTGCATAGTTTTGCTGATAAATTAAAATGTACTCACTCCCCAAGTGATGTGAAACCATTCCAAAGAAAAGTGTTCTGCAAACAATCCACCTGTATCTTCACATACAAATTTGCAAAAGCCTTCTAGAACACTCACTTGGAAAGGAACAGGAGTCTAGTCCCTATTTCCAAAACAACTTGTGAACAAGAAAGCCCAGATACCCCTCCACACAATTGAATGGCCCAAAATTAGGTTAGCGTTATGCCCCTTTTCATTCAATATCACTCAAAAGAAAAGAGAGACCACTCCTTAGCACTATGTTCCTGAAATTACTTTATAGCCTGTTAATTATGGTACCTTTCTGGAAGACGCAGGTATAGATTTGAACACGTTCAGGCCGAGGAAAGAACAGTAACCATGTCTCTCACTTTCTTCGGACATGCTCTCAACTACAATAAACAAGTACATGTCTATCATTGACAAAAGAGAAAATCCTATTATGTTAAGAGTCTGCCCACAGAAGAGGGATCAGTACTTTGGATTCTCAGTGCATGCAGTTGCCTATACTCTAAAGCAGCTCAGATATTCAGACATCCTACTGTGCTATATCCATTTCAGCAAGGTGGTAACCCCAGTGAAATATGGGATAACTGAATTTCTCTCTGAATATTTTGCAAGGACACAAGCTCTACTTTCTATGCTAAAACCACTGTATGTATTAATCTAAAAGTTACTGCTGCAGAGAACCATCAAATTGATTTCCTGAGTTGCAAATGCCTTTTTAATCACCTTCAGTGCAGCAGCAGACCTGCAAGAAAATGCTTAGCAGAATCACGAACTTCAAAGGAACCATACCAACAGAATGTCACGGCTGGCAATGAAAAGCAGGACAGTAGAAAGCAAGCATAGGGAATTATTAAAAACAAACAACAACAACAACAAAAAAACAACAAAAAAAACCCCAACACAATAACAACAACACCACCACCACACAAAAAAAAACAAAAAACCATTTTAAGACATGTCCAACAATGGAAGATAAAAGATATTGTCACTGAGCAAAGATCTCTCTTTTCAGACAGATCAACTTCTTATAAGGAGTCCTGGATGAAATCTGAAGTTGCATTTAAAAACAAAAATAATAATTTCTTATAAATTGTTAACCCTTGGTTAGGAACAATTTTTAAGACAGTGACAAAATCTGCTCTCTTTTGCATCATTGTGAATAGATTATTGTTCTGGCGAAGTCAATGGACAACTGAAGCTGAAGGATGGGCTTTCATTCTCAGAGACACAAAGTCAGAGAGTCATATACAATGGAATCTAGTTAAGCTTTCCTAGATTTAGAACTTGTTGGCTGTGTTTATATTCGGTAAATCTGTGTAAAGGAGAGGTACATGTTAGACAATAGTCCATTTTAATCTCTACAGTCTTCCTACTCTTATCTTTTACAGATGTTCTTAGACAAGCTTGATCAGCATTTGTCTTAAAATCTGGCCAGGCAGGTAGCAATATGGGGTAGAGTGTTTAATGAGTAATATGCCAGTTATTGACAAGAAATCTAGATAATGGTCAACACAGGGGCTATTCCAAGTATTTAAATTACCTTTATCAAGCACAAAATGTGTTTTATTTTTTTAAATCAGCATTTTTATCAGACTACTCCTGAAAACCATACCGAATTCATTACTTCCCATCATTAGCTGTTCTTAAATTTAATCCATGCTATATTCTGGAGACAAATGTAGGAATTTTCTTTAAAATCCCTATTCATAATGGAGGTGCAGGAATCAAAGAACTTCTCAGGGAGAACATCAGTCTGATCATGCACTGACACCTAGTGAATACCTGCAGTTAAGAAATCCTGCTGCTTACCTTCTCATTACCCATGCAGGATAAACGTTAAAAATATTTTAATACTGATGAGATGTTTCACATATGAGCTGCTTTTCCCTTCTTCCAATTAGAGAGACATTAGGATGGGCAGTATTTCTGGTATACAAACATCAGAACACAAATACACGCTATGCAGTGTCTGATATGCTCAAAAAACGGGTATGTCCCAGTCAGTACCTCATTTTATTTTTCATCCATGACAGCCTAGTGACTAGTACATAGCATGTCAATGAGATCAGCCAGACAAACAAGTTCTTTAAAGACAAGATGTATTTTGCAAGCCTCCATCCCCACTTAGGGAGTCAGCTGGCTCCACACAGATCACAATTGTTTTGTTTCCATTATGTAGCAGATGGAGATTATCTGAAAAGCCCTTAAATGTGAACGGCACAGGCTGAGGAACAGCGAAGACTGCAACCAGAGGATTTATAGCCGAGAACAGACTAGGGTCAGTGATAATGTCATCGCATTGTCACTCCTCCTAATGCATCTCAGAGACACAGAAGCTATCTGTTTGACCTATTGATCCAGCTTCATGCAGAATCACCAGCCCCACATCCTCTCCATACACAATGGAAAATATCTGACATTGCAACTCACAACTCTTGTTCTCAAGCATAAAGCCCAAGCTATAGTAACTATCTTTTCTATTGAATTCTCAGGTGGCACTAGACAAATTAGTCAGTGAAGAACTGTACTGCCTAGTATTACACGCAAACCCAGAAAAAACAATATCAAAATAAACCTTCAAGCTCTTATAAATGGGTTGAGGTTGCTTGGGAGACAGGGAAGGAGGTAGTATGCAGTACACTGCCAGATGCTTGCTATTAGTTGCCATAAATCTTTGCAGACTCATGTTCAAAATTCCAGTTTTCATACCCTTATTTTCTTGAATTCCCGAATGTAAGGATGCTCCAGGATCACATACAGCATTCTGAACGATACACTACTGCAAGCTATAAGCACTTTTTCAACATTAGCACTGTACTGACTTGAAAGCTGATCTTCATGAGAAGGGTGACACAGAGGTCCCAACTACGTGCACCTTACTGTGCTTAATCCACCTCTGAGAAGGCCACTGCAGGGGAGAGACAAAAAACAAACCAACCAACCCCACACACCAGTCATTTCAAAACCTCTACCTTCACTTGAAAAATCCAGGACTGTTGCACACTTAAATACATACAGGGTGTTCATGCCTAGGTCTGGGTACAAAGCTCAACTTCCCTCTCATATACACATTATATTGTCATAGCTATGACACACAAACAGGTGATGACAGCACTAGTGAAAAAATCTTTTACAAACAGGTATTTGGATGAAGTTATTACCACTGAAATATCCTGTACAGTACTTCTCCAGCAGAACTGCATGTCTTTGGATAAGTAGCTTCAGCAGCAGAGATCAATGTGGTGGTTTTTCATCTTCATGATTCCACAATAATCCTACATGTATGTGTGGTGACAGTGGCAGGGGAAGACAGAGGTCTCCCAGCCCAAACCACATGAAGACCAGCAGGTCACTGGCAGCAGACTTCACTTTTGAAATTTGCTTTAAATGCATCTCTACATTGCCTTTCATGTCATGAAGATTATCTATCTTAGTTGTACTATTCAGAGGTTTTTACAATGTAAATAGTAACTGCCTAGTTTACCTATGCTGTTGGTTTCAGTAACTACATCACTCCCATTTTATCTTTTTTTACCAGTTCCCCCAAAAAACCCAAAAACTAATGGGGATGTGGAGGGAACTTGACTAATTTCAATTGGCTTATATTTTTGGAACAAGTGCTCAACTAGAAAAACATCACCACCTCAGCAAACATACCTAATTTACAGAAAATGACCCATGCCCTAAGCATGGTTACATAATTATAGGCTTCTCCTGTAACTACATCCCATATCACCTGTGTATTCATCTGAGAATGTGAGAGATACAGACACACACTAAACCACACAAGATAATTGCCACTGATGACAAATTTTACTTCATGAATCAAGCACCCTATTTTAAGATTCTTTCATTAAAATGTATAGGTCCATTAAAAAGAAAAAAAAAAAAATTATTAATGCATCCAGGAAACAAGTCCAAGCCAAAGTAAACATTAGCAGAAGCCAATGAAAATCCTGAGCAACTTTAACTCTCATTACTTTTTACATACATATACAATGTTCACAAATATATACATACAAAAAGACTTCACCTGAAAGATGACACATTTACCATGCTTATCACTACAGTAAGCCTTCACAAGTTTTCCACCATTTCTTATCCTATGTCAAAAATGAGAACAAGTAACTGTATTCTTGTCAAATAGGAATTTATATTTACATGTAATCTTATGAGCAAAACAAAGATTGTTAAGGGGAGAGATGGGACAGGGGGAAAGCAGGATGCCTGATCAGCTTTCATGGACCAGGATTTCTTCTGTAATAAAGAAAATGTATATCCCCTCAAACCACATACAGTATTCTGCTTTGCAGATCAAAAATCCTTGTTGCCATGGGAACTGCACAAAAAAAAAAAGCCAGTCATGACATAGCAAGGCTATAACAGAAACATGTCTGCTGGGAAATTACCATTAGTCCAGGTTTTCATGTCAAAAAGCTTGCATATTTTCAAGCTGAAAATTAAACACTTCCTCAAATCTTACTTCAAAACACTCCTTCCACAAATATTTTGCATATTTTCAGTAAAACCTTCTCTCTTTTATATATATATATATATATATATTTAATAGAAAATAAGGTAAACAAATTAGTGTTTCAGATGTAGTTATATGCAATGCAAGAATACCAACTTGTATATATGTCTTTTCCAGATATACTTGCTACAAAGAATGCCCTAATGATTTACATTGTTCAGTCCATCTATACATAGCACAATAAAAAGATCTTTCAAAAAAAAAAAAACCAAAAAACACACATATGAAAAAAAAAACCACCACAAAAAAACCCACAACAACTCAAAACCTAAAATATTTGACAAGAAGCACACAAAAATGAATACTGCATAAGATAGACTGTATAAAGCAAGATTTATAATGGAATTGTTTAAAACAATATTTCAAGGTTAGTTATACATGCAATTTGCCCTTTGCATCTTTGTTCTCCCCAGGTAACAAACAGCAACATTTGATTACTACAACAGACTATCATTCCTTTGAGAAAGATATTGACACTTCAAAGCAAAGTAAAAAAATCAGTGTCAAACCTAGTCATGCAACTCCCGCTTGAATACAAACTGTTCCCAGAAGCATGAATAAAAAAATCCAACACATTGATCAAAGGATCCATGTAATAACATGAAACTCATGCTATCAAAAATACCCTTTTCAGCACCCCATTATCATCTTATAGAGGTGCTAGATTTATTTTCCTGTCAGATATGTATACGATATAAAATGTTTCAAGAAGACCACATTAAAAGTACTACACAGAAATGCTGGTAAAATGATGTGACCTCTGGTCGATATGCTGATTTGTAACATAACAATGAAGTTGGGAAGAACCCTGAAGAAAGCAGTTTTGCAGATCTGTATCTACAATAATTGCTTTTGCATGTTGAAGCAGTCTCAATTCATATTTTAAAATAATTTTTTCTTTTAACAAAATACATATTTTAACATTATAACTACTTAAGTATCAGATTATGGCAAACTACTTCAAAAACAAGCCTTGGAAACTAAATACAAGTCTTATCTGCAGACTGGTTCATAGTTCCATGTAGCTCTGCAGAACCATTAATTAGGAAATATATTCTTTTTTATCTGTTCTTAAACACATATTTTTTTATCTATTCCAACAACACATGCTTATCAGACAGGGCATTATACAGAATGTAGGACCACTGAAACCAATTAGTTTTGATTAACTCTTCATTTCATCCCCCTCTCCAGAGCACAGATTAGGGCAGCTGCCCACAAGTTACCCATGCCCATTCCCTTTTTTGCCCTAGCCTGCATTCCCTGGCACAGAACCGCACAGGTCTCGCAAAATGCTTGGACAAATCATCACATAACTCAGGATATTCAGAGTAGTGGAAGTCACTCCCAATGGAGAGTGTACTCACCTGGGAAATGCAACAGGCACCAAAGCGAAACTTGCAAATGTATTTAAATTGCTCGCAAGAAGTCAACCAATTTACAACAAAGTGAAACAGTTAAGTATGCAATACTTTTCAAGGTAAAATTTTATATTAGTAATAGTATGGCATTATTAATTTGACAAGTTTTTACAGTTTGCAAAAACAAAAGTGTCTTTTCCTCAGAGATGACTGGTGAGGAAAAAGGGCTGCGGGATAAGAACACAGGTAATATACAACAAATTATACTAAAAATAGCAAAAAAGCATTACAATGTTTGACCTTCTAGATAATTCTGCCTCTGTGTATCAGTCCTTCATTTAACACTGCATTTATTCGATGAGTCAAATTATTTCAGTAATATGGATGCTCTGCTTTTCTCAGATTGATACAGCTGTTAGGCAGACATCTTTGCTGCCAGAGACCTCCAGCTCACTGTGTCTCTAAAGTAGTCACTATCAACTGCCTGTAGGAGATTACTCTCTTTATATTTACCTGTTTAGAAAAGAAACCAAACCACAATTCAGCTTCATTCACCCCCTTCTCCACTCTGAACAAATAGATTGATGTATTACTGAGTGCTGCATCATCTATCTGTGGTTAAAATGAGCTGCTACTTCTACTGCACTATAAGTGTGACAAATACCAAACCAGGCTGTATTCTGATCTGTAGCCTCTCTATAAGGCCATTTGTTAACGAAGTGCAACAATTTACAATACTGGATGTGTGTTCCAACAACCCAATTACAACCTCTTGCAGTTGCGTATTGCTAATTTCCACTCCCCCTGCACCAGCCGTTGCTATGCAATCACAAAGTCAGAAAATAATTCTAAATTGTCATTAGAACGACCTGACAATCCAAAATCTAAACAGTAAGGCACAAGACATAAAACAATGATAAATTCACAGTAAGGTACCACTGCATGCTGCTAATACTTCTCAGTCTACTACACAAAGAAGGGATCCCACAGAGTGAAGTATCAGAAGCAGCCAGCCTACGTTCAAGTGGTTTATATTCCAGAAATCTGAGGCAACCTAACCCAAATTATAATTAGATTTCTCTAGGTTCAGCCAAACTTACACTACACACTGCAGGAAGTTCTGCTTATTTTATCATAAAAGCTAGATAGATCTGAAAAGCTACATCTAAAATATCTAAAAATATATTCACATAGGATGCTTAGTCACAAACAAAGATAAATAGAAACAATCTCTGAGGTCTCTAGTTTTCCTACTCTTTACTGCATTCTCTGTCCTAAATGACAGAAGAGATTTTTACTAAGTCACCTTTAACTAATGAGGTATGTTGCTGGGCTAGCTTGAACTATGCTTCACACAACAAACACAAAAATAATATATTAAAAGTCATAGTTAAGAACAGGCATGCAGAAAGGGCAGATCTTTCCTTTTAGTAAATTTTTAAAAGCGTTATTTTAGAAATAACAATTATTACAGCTTGCTTTCCTCTGACAAGACTAAACAGCACAAAATTTGTCCTGAAGTCACCCTAGGGTTTGCCACTCTGGCACCTGTGCTCCTGTGTCTTTATTTACTTTACCATTTCTCAGAGTAAAGATATTAAAATTCACAAACTTCTTAGAGCTTTATTTTTTCCCACACATACTATGTAAAAAAATCCATTCTTCAATTTGCACACAGATGAAACCAAGGTGACAAATGTGAATGTGCGATCATTTACGGTGGACGTGAGTTAACAAGTCTTCCTCTGGTGAAATACATCCTCATTCAGAACACTGCAAAATCAGGTGGGTACAATTCACCAGTAAAAGTGGAAGAACGTGGGAAACTGAGCATGTCCTGCATCCTGAAGCAACCTATTTAGCTTTACGAGTCTGTGCCAGCCCCTGGCCAACAATTTGCCTTTCCCACCTACTTAAATCAGAAGGAAAAAAAAATAACTGGTAATCCAGAGCCAGAGCTTGCTGTGCTAGGCAGGTTCCGAATACAGCTTCTCAGGGAGGGCTAGCACAATCCTGCAGCAGCACAGGATTTACCCAGAACCACAAAGTATATAGAAAGCCCATGCAACATTCCCCATTTATGCCGCTATCCCAGCAGACAGCTGTGGCTACACCAGCCATGACCTGCTGCCCGCGCAGCCCCTACACCCAGCCCTGTCACAGGACAGCACGGCCACTTCACCAAGGGCTCCGAGCCGCTCGGCACAGCCGGAAGCGGAGTACCTGCAGCACCTGGGGAACAGCTAAAACCCGTGCAGCCCTAAAGGGGTATCACAGGCCACCTCACCTCGTCCCTGTATGCCTCGGGCATCACAAACACCAGGAAGGTCAGTTTACAGGCGAGGATCCGGAACGCCTTCGATTTCCACACAGCTGCTCCCTCTGGACCATTTACAAACCCCTGGTACGACTAGAGTTCGTGCTCTTCCCCACGAAGACACCCCCGGCTGCCGGGCTAGCAACGGGTGCACCCTTGCTCCACAGTCTCCTCGGCGGTTACAGACACTCAACGCGCCTAAGGGTCCTCACGTGAAAAACTGTTGTTTCAACTAATCCTGCCACCGCCGAGGTTACCAGTGCTATGCTGGCAGTTAGGAATAACGCAAGTACCAGAACACTTGTCTCCCGGCCCCCCATCGCCCGCGGACAGACCTGCCTGCGGCGCTTCCCGAGCCGGGGTGACACCCCGCGGCTCCCGAAGGCCGCCGCCTCTCTCGCGCCGCCTCACCTGCCAACGGCCGGGGCGGCCGCGCGCCGCCTTCCCGGGCCGCCCTCGCCAGCCGTTGGGCCGGGGCCGCCGCGCGCTGCCCTCACCTGCCGTTGGGCCGGGGCCGCCGCGCGCCGCCTTCCCGGGCCGCCTGCAGACGCGCCGCGCGGGCCCCGCCTCGCGCCCGGCGCTCGCTGCGCCCCCGGCAGCCGCCCGGCACGCCGGCTCGCGGCGCCCTCGCCGCACGCCGTTCCTCGCGCGCCGTTCCTCGCGCGCCGCTTACCTGTCCCCGGCGGCTGCAGACGCGGGCGCGTCCTGAGCCAAACGACGGCCGCCGGGCTTGGAGCGGGCGCTCACCACCTGCCCGCCCGGGAGACAGCCCGCAGCCGCCGCTCCATGCCGCGCCTCGCCCGAGCGGAGGATGGGGCGGCGCTGGCCGAGGCGCACGGGCGCGGAGCGGCCGAGGAGCGGCGCTGTGCCGGCGCTGGCGGCGCCGCGGCAGCTGCCTCCCGGCAGGCAGCGGGGAAAGCCGGGCGGCCGCCGCCCGCGCAGTGCCGCCCCGGCCCCAGGGAGCGCTCGCTGCGGCCTGGGAACCAGCCGCAGGGAAAGCGTACGGGGCTCCTTGGCCGCTTGTTTCTCCCACGCCTCCGTCCAGCTGCGATTGCTGCGGGGGGAGGGATGGAGGGGACGCCAGGATCTTGCTGTAACCAAGTGGATAAAATGCAGGGGATTGCTGTAGTGAATAAACTTGTGTGTAATTGGTTTTCAGTGTGTTAGCAGGTGTTCTTAATAAGGCTACAGAGAAAAAAAAGGGAGAAGGGAGACGCAAGCAAAAACATATCTGCTTGCCCGGTTTGAGTCGGTTTGTGTTTGTTTTTTTTTTTTTTTATTGTACTAGTTTTCTGTGAAGTATAAATCCCTGCAAGAAGCCTATTAAATACTTTCCAAATGGTCTAATTCATACAAACATACGTATCTGTGTTTTCTTCAATACCTTTCCCTCCACAAAATGCACCATCCAGCCGTAATTACAGAATTTCAGATTCTCTCATCTCTTTATATCTTAGACCCTACCCTGGCAACTCCTTTCTCATAAGCAGAGGTAAAAAATCTAATTGCACCACTGTGGCCTTAGAGCTTGCTACACTGGTATAGCAATAATCTTGTTTGGAGTAAATAATCTCAACAGATCACTAGTAGCTGAAAACTCAAGAGAAAAAAGATGCTCCATTTGGAAGTGTTTCTCCCGGTGTGGAGCCCACACCCAAAGCCAGGACTTCCACATCACATCCCTGAATGGGTATGTCTGGTTTTCCTGATACTCTACAGAGGTATAAGTCTGCACATCAACGATGATTATTAGAGTTTGTGCATATTTTCCTTAGCTTTTAATTTTTTGAGAATATATCCTACCTTTGAGGCATTACTTTACAACAGAGAAAATTTCTTTTTGGAAATAGCACTGAAATGTGATTGCCACCTAAAAATTCAGCTCTACTGCCTTCAGTGTCAAAAATGCTGTTTTATTCAGAACCAATTCTTACACGTTTTTTAAAAGGATCAGAGATGACTGTGCAACAATGGAAATGAAATCTCGTTTTAATGCATTGAGAAGATAGTCATATGTAACAGTCAAAGGAAAGCCTAATGACAATTTATTTTCCTTCAGTTTTTCAGGAGACTGCTTTGTGTCTCAAAGTACAGGAAGCACTGCTAGGGGAAAAGAAATACTTTTACACCAGGCATTCTCCAACATAATTCCAAGCATCTCATGCAGGACTCTCTAAGGTGGCAATAGATTAGGTAATTTGCATGACAAGACTGGCACAATGAATACTTTTATTTTCCTCCAAATTCAAAATTCTTCTCAGTTCCATGGCTGCCACTCCTGCAATGCCTGTTCTACACCTACCTTCTGCATTCTTGCATCAGCCCTTCCATGCATGCCAGCCCCTGACAGGGAAAAGTACTGTCTGTAAATTCACCAGAGAAGTTTAAAACTTACAGTATTTTTCACATTTTATTTCCATTCAGCACCCTAAGATTTAAAAAGCCCCTATGAATTTGATGCTTTACCAAAACTTCCAGCGAAGTTTCTGCTGACTTCTACCCCTCATGTCTTAGAGCAAAATAATAAATTATAATAAATAAACTATGAATATTTCACAAATTATGAAGTTTTTTTTCTTATAACACACAGATAATTCTTCATTTCAAATGCAAAATACCATTGAAATTATACATACTGGTTTGCAGCCTTAATAGCTAGATAGTTTCTTTACCATCTGTTTTTCTAGTTGTCTCAGAATACCTGACATGAGAAGGGGGTTTAAGCAGCATGTACACATAAACATTATCCTACTGTAGAATAATTTTAAATAGGATTAATAACCTGAAGAGTGTTAAGAACAAATCCTATTAAAAATATTTCTGAAAGTATATGGCTTCAATTTTTTACTCTTCCCAATTCTATTATTATGGTGAGTTTTAATCACTGCTCCTTATTTCTAACATTTTATATATTCAGATTTTATTTTCATAGTACATCTTGAAAGCAAATAGTTTTTAGTGATGAAACAAAGACAGAACAATTAAATACAATAAAAAATGAAGTCTTTATTCTTTTGGCTCAACTGTAATGTGGTTTACTGTTCTTTATGGTAATAGCATTTTCCTGCATGCAGTTCACCGACACACAAGTCAATATTTTTGTAAAAGGAGGAGTCAACATTGAATTTTTGCTTGTGTAAGAAACACAAAATGTCCTGATGTGATCAATTATACAAGTTTGCTATTTAATTCTTGTGGAAAAAAAAAAACAAACCCAAACCAAAACATTGTGGATCCCATATTATATTTAGAACAGTTCTAGTGCAGCATGAATTAACAAGAATAAGAACAGTCTATGTAAACAAACACTGGTAAATATTTCATGAGTAAAAAGACTACCTTGAGACTTCTGATGCAGGCAGTGCTAGAATTTTAAACAAATCTTCCCCACCACATTTCAATTACAAGTTATATCTATTTGGAAGCAAGTGCATTTTGGACTCAGTTTGAAACTTATCTCACATTAAAATGTGTGCAAAAATACAGTACTAATAAAAAAGCAGAAACCTAAAGCTACCCCATTCCTTCCTTTGTTTCTTAGTTTGTGAAGTTCTTGAATTAAAAAGTGCTATGGATAGAAAGTAACAAAAGTGACAGTGACATCAACCTGAAGATAATTCTCATTTCTTATTTTATGTACAAACTGCTGAAAAATAAAATTAAATGGTATTTTTTACAATATTTATATTTTCTTAGAAAATTCTATCCATGTATTTTTCAACAGATTAAGCAGTTTGCAACATATCCTGTACAGTCCGACTATACACCGTACAGTAGTCACTTAAAATTTTTAATGCAAAGCAAGAAGCTGTTAAGTAGCTGCAAACTATTGCTTGATGTCGTGAAAGAATGATGACCAATTGAACACTTTGTTTCACTTAACCACTGAGATATGGCTTCCCATATTAGACTTGGAACAGTGGAAGGAGTAAAATTACAGCAGCAAAGGCAAGATAAACATGCATCAGTGATAGCTTCCAAACTATCTCTAATGGTACAGAATACTTCATATTAGCTGTTGAGAGCTTGCAAACTACACTTATTGTGGTACATATTTGATGCAATAAATATTGTGCACAGGTCATTATTTGTTTGCTCAAACATGCACCACAGGATAAAATAACTATTTACATAGACGATACTTTTTTAACCAACGCATACAATGTCAACCTTGCTGAGAGCAGAAGATGGCTAAAAGATACTGCAGGGTGAAGCAGAACAACTTCATAATCCTTAAATTTTGCTGATTTTTGGTAAATTCAATGTCCCAATTTCAGGTAAGCAGTTTCCTACAGAAGAATACTTAAAAATGGACTCTACTTCCCTCCGTAAATTTTGTAATGCAGAGTTCAGTCAACTACAGTTAAATGACTTATGAAAAAATAAAACATCTGTTCTATTATTGTAGACTCTATGGGACTTTACAGGCACATTAAGATTTGTCTGGATGAGATACTAGATGGATACTGTTATTAAGCACCTCAAAATATAAAGCCACCCTGAAACATGGAAGTAGTCAGACTCTGCTGCGTTGTGCGACGTCATGTTTTTCCATGCATGAACTACAAGTGCAGCATGCCTTCATGCAGATCACTTCTGTCTGTACATTATAGAGAATTCGAGAGCAGAACACCTGGTTCTCATACCCCCTTCCCCAACATAAAACCCATTTACAAAAATAGTCACATATAATAGTAAACAACCTGTGAATTAAAAAATGATAAATTCACCAACACTGATTTTTGTAAAAATATGGCAAATGTGGCTGTTGAAATGCAAACAGTGGATACAATTTTTGTACTGTGTGTTTCATGTTAAAACACAGAGATTCATAGGTTTGCACCTTTTTTTCAACTGGTCCCTACGGTCTGATTGGCCATTTTATCTTCTCTTCAGCAGTGTCAGCTGGTAATAAAAACAACAACCTCCTGTCAAGATGTTACCCTGTTTTACAGAGTTGCAGTTTGATGACGAGGGGTCACTGTCTTGTTATAGGCACTGACCTTTTATATATATATATATAATTATATATATATTTATATATGTAAAAACTGTCAGTTTGGCATGTACCTCCTATAGGAGTCCTGTTGACACAAATACATACTTTCTTGGGCTGTAAACAGTTTATAACAAACAGAATTCCCTGTTACTTTTTACTTTCCCTGCTGTCTTTACCTTTATCTTCTTTTTCTGATTTGTCTTTTTCATACTTATCCTTGTCTGGCTTTGTTACGCTATCATAGGATGGTGGGGAGGTTGTGGATGGGGTCATATCTGTTTTTTCTGGAGTAGAGTTCTCATTTAGTTTATCCATAATCATATCTCCTTTCACAGGCAGATCATCCTCATCTTTACCTTTATCCTGATTAAATATACATGAAACTTTTTTGACTTTTTGCCTTAAAAGGTGACGTCTGAAAGCACGCTGAATAATGACAGCAGATACTTCCTCCTGTTTGCGTTTTAATGTGGTTGTAATTGGTTCATAGGAGACTTTAGAAGGATTGGCTGCCATAAACCGATCTTCCATCTGTATTCTGAGGGTGTCCATCTCCCCGCTTTCCCCCAAAACACGCTTTGTGAAAGCAAACAAGATGTCAAGGCAGTGAATTCTGTCACCGCTCACCATGGGCAAATCCATTGCAATAAGCTGGACTTTGTTGGGCTTTGCTATTAGAAGAGGTGGATCTAACGAGGCTGCAAAATCTGATAGCTTACTGAACTCTATGAATTGTGTTGCATCAGGATCAAACTTCTCCCAGACTTCGTAGAACATCTCAAAGTCATCCTCGCTCAAGGGTTCAGCGCTTTCTTCAGTAGCAACACTGAAGTTCTCCAGAATCACAGCAATGTACATGTTCACCACTACCAGAAATGAGATGATAATGTAGCTGACAAAGAAGAAAATCCCAACGGAAGGGTTGCCGCAGTCGCCTTTCACAGAGCTTCCCGGATGGTCCTTATGGGGGTCACAGTCTGGCTCCCCACTGTTAAGAATTGGGGCAAGCAAACCATCCCAGCCAGCAGATGTGGTGATTTGAAACAGGCAGATCATGCTGTTGCCAAACGTTTCAAAGTTGAACATGTCATCAATCCCAACTTCCCTCTTGACATAGGCAAAGTTGGACATGCCAAATATCGCATAGATAAACATGACCAGGAACAGCAGTAGACCAATGTTGAACAGAGCAGGAAGAGACATCATCAAAGCAAAAAGCAGAGTGCGGATTCCCTTAGCGCCTTTAATGAGACGCAGGATTCGACCAATTCTGGCAAGTCGGATGACTCTGAACAGTGTGGGCGACACAAAATATTTCTCAATCATCTCAGCTAAGAACATACCTGTTGAAAAACAAGTTAAATTAGTAAAGAATACTATTACATTTAAAAATTACTGCTGAAGATTTATCCTGCAAACATCGTAGGACTTTAGAATAATGGGACATTTGAACAGATTTTAGAAATGAACCATTTAGTTGTTTTTACAAAACCTTTACAGTTTGGCATGCTTTGAAAACCCATAAATCCCAATAGAAGTTCTGAAGTAATTTGCAGAATAATGAAAAACTGCATCAATGACATTTCTAACTATTAGTTGCATGACTGTGTATGCAAACAGAAACACAAATACACAACATCAATCTTTTTTAGCACAAACTGACAACTAGTGTATGTAGACTAGCAAATGTGGAGACCCGAATAGCTTTCTGTTTAACTGTAATAAAAATAACCTCAGTTAGTTTGAAGAAAGATCATATTTATACTATTATATTATTAAAATGTTGTGTAATCAAGGTTTTTGTATTTAAAGAAAATATATATGTTTGAAGAGAACTGCAACTTCTTAATCACACAAGAAATAACATGACTGCAAGTTTAGTATTAATGACACAGCAATTCCAAACAAAACCAAACTGATAATAAAAAAGGCTTCTTAGAACTCACTGAGGAGTAGAAGAATCGAGCCTCAAAACAGAAAAATAATTACATCCTGTTTCTATAAAAAATGGCAAAACTGATTTGCATATTATGGAGTTCTAAGAGGTTAAATGACAGAATATTTACTCACATTCTTTCAGGTTTTCTGCTCTAGATAAAGCAAAGAGTGGACTCGTATTTATTACTATATCTGCTTCAGCTCTGCTTCTCAGGTTGCTCACTCTAGCTCTGGCATAAATCCTCTCGGGATCAAACAAACCTCTGAAGTAAGCTGAGGGTTTTACGCTCCTGTCTGGGGTGCTTGCATGCTAGCCTAACAACAGTCCCACACAGATATTGTTCTTGGATTTTGGATTGCTGGGCTCTTTTCCTGCAACTACCACTGGTAGCTTATGCACAAATTGCCTTTAATGTATGGGTTTGTTTCTACGCTAAGGAATTTCTATTGAATTCAGAATAAAGATCTACTTTCAACTAATGAAAAAGTGAGAGTGTAGGAAAGCTATTGCTAAAAAATTTCTTACCATACTGTTATTTTATTGGATAATATGAAGTCAAAAGAAAAAAAAAAAGTGGTCAGACTTTCTGGTGACAATGTTGAACCAAAATATATATAGACTTTACATGCAAAAAATTTTTCAGTTTCCACAGAATTAGCCATTTCATAAAAATTAATTGTTCTTACCTACTATGGAGAGAATGACAACCACAAAATCAAAAATATTCCAGCCTATAGTGAAGTAGTAATGGCGAAGTGAAATCAATTTCAGGACACATTCTCCAGTGAAAAGTACAATAAACACCAAGTTAATCCAATATAAAATGTTTTCCATGTCTTCACTTTGATCATCTGTTTCTACCATCATGGTAACCATGTTAAGGCAGATAAGTATCATGATACTGATATCAAATGCTTGTTTTGTTACAAAATCAAAGACCATGCCTTGGAATTTGTTCTGTGGAAGGAAAGAAAAAGATTCATTACAATATGTATTGGGTAAAATTTCTTTTTCAAAATTGCTAGAAATTTTTTAAATTTAGTATGAAGGGGATTTCATGACTTTGCTGAAGTCCTCCATTTGTATGAATTTTCCAATTTGTACATGTAAACACGAATGAAATAGAAATGCAACTACTGTGCATTATAGGGATGACTTCAAAATATAAATGGTGCATGTTTTTAAAGTTGCAAAGGAGACTTTGCCAGCCTGAACCAGTTCACTGTAACCTTTTGTGACACAGACTATTAACTGAATGCTTAGCTTAGCAAAATTTGAAAAAAAACTAAAGCAGCGGAGGGAAGGGGGGTGTGAGCAGGCTGAGAGTTAATAGCACTTCATTTCCCAGAAAACTTGCAAAGTTTTCAAGCCCCAAGTTCAGTGCTCTTCATGCCACCAAAATACTTTAAACCTATTTCTTCCATTTTTAAGCTATAGAGAATTTACTGGTGGTTGGACTGGCCACTGAGCAGGTTCCACAATCCAAAGTAGACTTGCAGACCTGGAGTCACTCTGCCCCAGCTAGAACCTGCTCTCCGGTGCTAGGGTAGTCCTTGCTCAGGAGAGCAAACCCTCGTATGGACTGTGCAACAGGAATGTGAGGGGCAAAAAGGACTTTTTTTCAGGCAATGATACACTAACTTGCCCCTATACAGCACTTTCAGAGTCTTTCTTCACGACTGAAAAAGCCTGTGCCCTAAGGCTTTCATATATTTTGACAAATATACCACATTTAATGGTTTTAATCAAACTAGTATTTTGAAAAAATGCCACATAAAATGTCATTGCCATCAGCAGAGAGAAAATAGGGGGGGGGGGAAAAGGAAGGGAAGAGTCCTCCATAGTTAGACTACAAAAGAGAAAAAAAATTGAATTTCAGATGAATAAAGCTTTTCTTATATCCCTTGGTCTTTTACGTTACAACTTAATTCAGACTATAGCATAACTGAAACAATCCCATTTTTAAATAAACATTAACAGAAAATCTTTTTATTCTTACTGCTGGTCGAGGTATAGGCTTTTGTGGTTTCTTTGAACCTAATTTTTTCATTGCGTTGTAGTATTTTTTCTGTTCTTCTGTCATAAAAATGTCTTGACCTCCAAAGTAAACCAAAGAGACAAAAACTGGTTACAATCATGTATCTCTATTGATTACATATAAACAAAGACACTGAATAGTAATTATCACTCTTGTTCACATTCTCATCTGTGGGAAAAGGTAGGACAGAGATAAAAATCCCTTTTTATTATGATTATTAGTACTTTGGTAATAGAAGAATTGCTTTACATATTCCACTCAATATTTAGGATGACTTTTGCATTGTTTGTGACAGACCTCTGCATTTCATTGGCGAGATGGGAGGTACAGAGGAAGAAGAGGTGCTTTTTCTTTGTTCTACTCAACTCCATCAGTTATTAGAGAGGCACAAACTAATAAAATATTCTAGTCCTCTCCTCTTTTCTCTAGAGTAAATTTTGGCAAAATTTCAGAACTGACATCTATGATACCAAAGGGGAATTAGAAAATATCCAGATGGTCATATTTCACAACGCTTTTTGCTCGACTGGGGCAGAACTTGAAGCAGGAGATCCTGAAACTACTAACTGGAATGGGTGGAAAAAAAAGACAATTTCTCTCCATCTCAAACCATTTCAGCACATGGATCCAACAGCACTTCTCACGCTCCAACAGCACTTTTTGTAGCCAGATAATTTAGTTAAGTTCTGCAGCTGAAACACTGACACCTTTTGAGGCAGTGTTGACAAAATAAAAAGGCTGAGAGTACAAATAAAGATAACACAATGTTTATTATTAGAGTTCAGAAATCCACACTGCTGATCTCAGAGACATGAAGGCAGTAGAGCTAAGAGTTTCTATAGCCACATTTAGCCTTTTCAATGGTTAGCCCTTTTGAGTCTATTATAGACTCCAGCCTGAAATTCACATCTTTACAAAGATGACTTTGGGTATTTTGCTAACCATGGATAGACATATGTTATCACTTGTCCATCAAATCCTCATCAAGCCAAATAATAAGCTTTAATAATTTAATATATTTAATATGCAGAGCACATCTTAATTTATCATAAAATGAAAAGTAATATTTTATTAATAAAGTTATTGTGTGTGGACCAAAAATAAGTATTTTTTTAGCTTTCTTTTCAGAATAATGGTGAAGTACTTATCTTCTTTTTCTGCTGGTTGAAATTGTCTATGATGACACCAATGAAAAGGTTCAAGGTAAAGAATGATCCAAATATGATAAAGATGACAAAGTAAAGATACATGTACAGGTTATCTTCATACTTAGGCTGATCCAAAACCTACAAAAAAAGCACAGAAACTAGGCTTTAGTTTAACTGCATGCATAGAATCAAAAATATGGTGGGTAGAGTTCAGAGCAGAGTTTGGTCACTCTGATCTTTTCTTCTTATGGTCAAGTTGCCACATATCCATCCCAATGATCTTCAATCTATGAAGTTAAATTCTTGACAAAGAACTTTGCTATCAAACTTGATATTTCATTTTTAAAAAATGTAACTGGCCTATATAGGCATAGAATAGATACTGAAGGCACAATTGGTTTAAACTAGTATGGTACTATCTGTCTGAGCCTGTAGACAACCAGAAACACCAGCTTGTAAACCTGCAAAATTTTCTGTTTATCTCATGAGAAGCCTTAGATGTGGGTTTGTGGAGCTCTCACTGCTATATTCACTTAGAAAACTGCCCTGGATTACGGAAGAGAGGCATCCAAGCCCTGTTTAGAGTAAGAATATTCTCTTGGTGCAGCTATGCACATTTGCTATACTACAACAGGCTTCCCAGTATGAGTGTAGCTCACCAAAACCTTGGAACTTTACCATGATAGTTTATTCAGCTGTCTACTTAGAACTAGAGGACAACTTGCACCTGGGGTGTATTAGAAGGGGGGTGGTTAGTAGATCAAGAGAGGTTCTCCTGCCCCTCTACTCTGCCCTGGTGAGACCGCACCTGGAATATTGTGTCCAGTTTTGGGCCCCTCAGTTCAAGAAGGACAGGGAACTGCTGGAGAGAGTCCAGCACAGAGCCGTGAAGATGATGAAGGGAGTGGAGCATCTCCCTTATGAAGAAAGGCTGAGGGAGCTGGGTCTCTTTAGCTTGGAGGAGACTGAGGGGTTACCTTATTAATGTTTACAAATATATAAAGGGTGAGTGTCATGAGGATGGAGCCAGGCACTTCTTGGTGACAACCAGTGATAGGACAAGGGGCAATGGGTTCAAACTGGAACACAAGAAGTTCCACTTAAATATGAGAAGAAACTTCTTCTCCATGACGGTGACAGACACTGGAACAGGCTGCCCAGGGGGGTTGTGGAGTCTCCTTCTCTGGAGACATTCAAAACCCACCTGGACATATTCCTGTGCGACCTCACCTAGGCATTCCTGCTCCAGCAGGGGGTTGATCTTTCAAGGTCCTTTCCAATCCCTAACATTCTGTGATTCTGTGAAGGGAGCAAGGGGAAGGCAAAGAGGTAAGAAAATGCACTGGCCGAGTTAAGAATAGGAACTGTGTCCTGAAGAAAGGAATCAGGCAGCTTTGCAAAGCACAGTGAAAGTCTCAGCTTTAAAAAAAGATCAGAGTTACAAAAAGTCATCTCTACACTGTGTATCAGTGCCTGTTTCCAAATGTAAAGAAGGCCTCAATGCACACAACAAGAGGAAGAAAAGGCATTTCATGGCAATAGTTGTCTGCTGTGGAACTGAAGAATTTTGGTCCAACTGTACCATAGAGAACATGGAATCCTTCAGGACTGTTCCTCTGCTTTCTTTGTCTCTTGTATTTTTCCTATAATTTCCATTTTCTTTAACTACAAGACTATAATATTCCTTGTTCTCTTATTTTCACTGTTATTTCTGAAAGATGTTAAAATTACATTCTTCAATCTTGGAGCTCATAGAGTCAAAATAAATGGAGTCAAGAGACTATACTTACATTACGAGAATCCACAGCTGCGTACATGATATCCATCCATCCTTTAAATGTAGCCTGTAAACAGAACACTGGAGTTTACCTCATGCTTTTCCTGGAAAATGGCTTGTCAGAAACATTGTTTAAGAGCTGAAGACTAAGTGTCTTTAGCGCTCATCATGAACACCAGCACAGCGCAATACTAATAGGTGACTCTTGCCTTCTATTGTATGTTCTATTCATATATGAGAACTGCAAGTGAATCCTAATATCTGACTATAGATGACACAGCATCAGTTAAGAACTTTCATCAATTACAAGTTATAGCTGATATAAAAGTTTCTTTCTGTGTGTGAGCAAAGTAGGTGTACTTGAGATAGATTCAATGCAACCAAGGTGAATTAGGTTTGAATTATGTATTTTTCCTCATAGTCAGCATTGTATTTTTTCTATAGAGTCACAGGTTTATCTCACACTTTATAATTGCAAACCAAGAAGCGAAAGACAAGATTTCTAAGTGAAAGAAACAATGAAACATTACTTTTACTGTTACAAGTAAACAACAGAGACATAGAAAAGAGAAATAGAGATTAAGGAATGGTGACTTACCACTTGAAGCAGAGAAAGATAACCAAGGCCTACATTATCAAAGTTAACCTTCACATTCTTCCATCGGGCTGTTTCATTGTTCTTTATGAGCTCCTCACATTGACTATAGTTGTTGATTTGGCTGATATCAAATCTCTCATCAGTTGTAGTGTTAACACAGTAGTAAAATTTTCCAGCAAATAGATTTACTCCCATGATACTGAAGATCAGCCAGAATATAAGGCAAACAAGAAGCACATTCATGATGGATGGAATTGCTCCTAAAAGGGCATTCACAACCACCTAGAGTACAAACAAAATCAAAGAGAGACTGTGTAAGAACACAGGCACCGGTATCTTACAAATGCTTCATCAGCCTTTCTTAAATGCAATATTTGTATTACACTTTCTTAATTGTTGAGAGTAAATGTAAGAAAAGCAGTACAGAGGAAAGATAAACCATCAAGACGCTTAGATGGAAAAACATACAAGCAGTAGCAAATGGTAGCTTTAAAGAACGTGAAAAAGAAGAAGAGACAGGTAAAATAAAAAAAAAAAAAAAAAGAAAATGTCAGCATTTATTACTTCATTTTAGAATATTTACTAAATGTATGTCTGCAAAACTATATCCGCAATATTTCTATTGAGTGATTGTATCAAACACAAAAAACTCTTTCTATTACATGTTTACTAGATAAACAGTCCAAATCAACATTGCTGAACAGATTTTTAACTGAAAGCAATTTTCAGACTTCTTTTAAATATAAGAAAACTCAGGGATGTCTGCATGTTCATTTGGATGGTTATATATAAATTCAGAAAAGTAGACGTGTTTAAACCAGGAAACCAGCTGAGTATCTGAACCCAGAAAAGCTGGTAGTGTTCAGGCAAGTGGCAGACAAGACTTGGCAAAGGAAGAGACTCGGTTTGATTCCCAAACAAATTTTAGGGAAAATTAGGCTTCAGGAAAGAAAAATATGAAAATGAGTTCATGTATGATGATGAATTATAATAAAAAATGCTGGAATAAATATAAAATAGTGAAGAAAATAAAATTAGGGAGAAAGTAGGTCCATTATGAATGAGAATGATTACTTAATGATGAAATTGATGAACTGCTAAATTAGTTAACTCCCATTTTAAATCTGTTTGTAAGTCTAACAATATAAAACTTAATACCTATGGAGCACAGCTGCCACTTTTGCCAAAACAATTGATTTAGATCCTTAGAACCTAACAAAGATTTTCTTTTAAAAATGCTGGACCTTAGGTATTAAATAGATATGATTATTTATATTTCATTTAGTTTGTATAATGTAGGTACTACAACAGATCCTCTAGCACACTATTCATCTCTACTTGAGATACAAATATGTAGCTTAAGCCTGTAAAATAATTTGGCATTACATTTATATCTCTTATACAATTAACAGGCTCCATAGAATCAATTACTTATAAAATTAGTAATGTATGTAGATCACCTTTCATTCCTTGCCATTTTACATAATAGAAAATAAAACCTTTGAATGTTAGAGTAGGTGCTGAACCACCACTGTGTGTACCAGTTGCCTTGGGCTGAAGGAAAGAAATACTTGTTTTACTTTCAGGGCTCCAGTTCTCCCTAAAAAATACATCTTTGGTGTGATACATACTTTGGACAATATTAGAGATCATACAGGACTTCAGTGACATTGTTGTTATGTTAAATTTAGGAGCTGGACCAAATGAGATTCTTTTCAAGGAAAATTACTCTATGACTCTATAAAAGCACAGAATGGTGGATGAAGTAGTAACATCATTTTTTTTCCCCAATTCAGGAATTTTTTCTAGATATATATTAGTTCTTATTTTTACATTATTTTTATTTAAAGTTATCTTAATTCTTCTACTTAAAAACATAAGCAGATTTCTTAAATCTAATATCATCCATCAGGAACAATTATTGAGATATAAAGGGATAGTTAATGAAGTGAAAATATTTGTCCTCAAGCTTTCAGTCTCATTACACTGGAGAATTCTGTTGTTCTTTCTGCTACAGCTGCAGGTCCAGTCATGTTATTCTTTCTTTAATTGCTGGATTTCTACAGCTGACCTACTTTCTCTGGTTTCAGTCTGAGTCCTGAAGCTATAGCAGGACCAGCTTGTAATGTGAATCATTTGAAGACACTCAAAACATACTGTTGAGCATCACTGAAAACACTGATCCAGACACCTTCCAGCTTCCATTGCTAGTAGGGGTGTGAGAAAACACAGCAAGTGAAAGTACAGAAAGCATTAGAAAGACATTGAAAGCATTGTTTAGTGGTGAGAAAAAAGAGGTAGTACGTATCTAGCACCATATAGCAGCGAGTGATACTGCCTGCAACAGGGCGCAGACAGATTATACTCCCACAGGCTACTTTCATGAAGGCCCAAGTGCAAATTAAAGTGTATTTGCCCTAGCAATAGTAGTGGTGGGAAGACATCATGTTTTCCATAGGGGCAATGTTTCCATTATTAGTTTGGGCAGGCACTGGCCCTGATCCTAGAGAATAGTATGGGGGATTACAAATTTCAGACGTGTAGAATAGAATTTCTTACTTGTATACAGGAAATATTATTCTCACTTGAAGTAATTTTAAGGCCTATCCAAACATGTGACCCATACTATATTGTCATATTTTCAGTTCATAGATGTTAAACACCAGTGAAATTCCTAAGCTGTGACAGACATCTTGAATTTCCATGTATCAGACCTTAAAACCTTCTTATACTAACTTCTTCACCAACTTGAGCTATTGTATCTTTAAAGATATTAAGCCTGAAAGGAATTACTTTAAATAAGGTAAAATTCATTGTATCCATAGGAACATTTCAATGTGTATTTGCCCAACTAGTAAGAGTATAGGTCACATTTATAGTCTGAAGTTATCTAGCTTCATCCACTGCTTTTTATTGTATCTTTTAATGAAGTGATAAATCTTTTCCTTATCTGGATATTTTACAAAGAGGTACAGTTAGTACATCAGGATCAAATCAGTAGGTAAAGTTTACATCAACATGGAAGTTGAAAATTACCCATAAACCTTCGTGACAAACTGATAGTTTTTCCTTGCCCTAAATTACCGCTTAAGCTATTTATTGTGCATATGAAATTTGTAATATTTTGTATTCAGTTGGTGTTTTTTTTTTTTGCTAACCATTATCATAAAAGACCAACAGCTAATGTGTTTTTTAGCAAGATGCTATTGAAATTTTGGATAGGCTTATGTCTGGTATAAACACCCCAAATTTTCAAATTAGCTTCAGCAGACTTCCAGAAATTTGTTGGAGGCAAGAGAAGTGGTATTTTCTATTTGAATGTATAGCCTTTCATCACAGCCTCTTTGCTTTTTGGTTGAAGTCTTTTACTCTCCACACACATGAAGCATCACATTTTCTTGAGAAGCTCACCAATTTGTAGTTAGCTTATAAATTTGCTAATCTGCTTGTAACTTGGGGTGCCAAAGACCAGTGATTGCAGTAGGGAGCTTATCCAAGGATACCTTTTAATTACAGTAATGAGCTTTCAGCTCAGGTGCATCTGCTGATTAGATCTATGACAATATGTCCAAGGCAGACAGATGGACCCTGAAGGTATAAGATATCTTTTTGTGGCTGGAGCTAGAAATATCTCCCAACTCCAGTTTCTTGACTACTGTCCCTAAGAGAGACATTTCTAGAGAGTTCATGTCATAGCAGAATGCATAAGGTCTCTCTCCATTTCAGTGCACCAAAGAAGGCATCCAAACTAATCAACCTGACTCTGCACTGGAACAGACTGAGAGCGCCCAGCTGGGCAGCTGAGGGTGTCAGCTGTGGTAACTGATATGGTGATAACCAACAGCTGGGCATAGTAACATCTCAAATATACGCAACTCTGTCAGCAAAAGTCTCTGATATGTTTTCAGGCTGCGTAGTGCTCTATAGATTATATATCAACTTTTTAAAATCCATACATAAAGCAGTAAGCAACTGAGTAAGGCCAGGAATCACAAAACCAGCTCCATCTTTGATATACTAGAAAAGTTGTCTTAAATAGAATGCAGTAGTTCTAATCCGAAGGAGAGAAGCTATTTTAACACTGCCAATTTACTTATTAACATAGGAATTCATTACAAAAATTTTAAATAGTAACAGAAATTTCCAATTAACATTTACAGAATAGTAGGTTAAAAGATATTTGACAGACTACACATGATATTCTATACTTGTATGAAATACATGTGCATATATATGTGTGTATATGTGCACACACTTTTATGAGGAAGTATTGCATTTTTTAAAACTGTTCTAACTATAACAAGATTTATTTGTTAGGGATAAATTGAGTTTTGTAGTAACATTGCATAGATCCATGCAGTTGATAAATCCTTGAGGCCTCCAGGAAAATGTGAAATACGGCGAAAGGCCAAGGAGCCTAAGTAAGCATAACAATGTGTGCAATAACACATGAATTCATATAAGCAGATGAAGCCTTTTGCTTATATGTTAGTGATAAATGTAAAATATATAGGATGGTAGTGTAGCATTTCTGCATGGATTTGTTGTTGATTATTCAGCATGCATTGTTTCTGTGAATGCATGCATTACTTCAGATTCTTTCATTTTGTCTTACCCTCATCCCTTCAAATCGCGACAAGGCTCTTAGAGGTCTCAAAGCTCTTAGTGTCCTAAGAGATTTAATCGCACCAAGTTCTGAGTAGCCCAAGGCATTAGCTGTTAAGCTAACCAAAGAGACCTACACAAAAACAGAAAGGCAATATTGCTCATTCATCCTGTATATCCTTTCGATACATATGGTGGGAATGATGTGTGCCCTGAACTTCTCAAGAAGATTCAAGGCTGGACCTCTTTCTCCAGGAATCCCTCTATAATGCAGAAAGATCTTTCGTGTCAGACAAAGTAGAATTAAAGTATATTCTAAGTACCTGTTGACGAAACCATGTTGGTAGAATGGTATCAAAATGCCTTCTAAATTCACATAAACCAGTCAACATTTGGTGGCATTTAAGGAAAAATGAAGTCACATGCAAAAAGAAAACTCCCAAAAGCTGTGTGAATTGGAATGGTCAGTTTAGGTGAGGACTTCCCATGGTATCTTCGGAACTTGACAAGAATGTAAAAGCTCTCAAAAAACACATCCAGACCTGGCCTTTGGTCAAATGTAACTTTCTAGTGTCCAGAAAATCTTATTCAACAGCCATAGCTACCAGTGCTGTTCAGATTTAACCGGACTAATCAAGACTGATAACCAACTGTTTGTTAGACAATGGTAGAAGCTTCATTGTTAGGTATATCCACACTTCATTACATTCCCTGTGACTCCTTTAATCACTTCATCATTTCTGGCTTGCATAACGCTGGTCTGGTCTGCAGGCAGATGAGTAAATAAACTAGAATAGCTGTAAAATAAATAATACAATTATCTTTCATCAGTAATCCTTAAAAATGTATTTATAGTAAGCCATTGGGAAGGAGTGGCCCTAGAAAAGAAAAAAAAAAACAAACAAACTAAACACCAAAAACCCCAGCATGTTCTATTTCCCTCCATTTTATGCACTTCCCTTCCATCCTTCCTGCTCTCTCCTAATTAATTTCCAATTTTTTTGCTTCATTATCTCAATCCTCCAACTAAAGATTTTGAAAAATCCGTCAGAGATTAATTTTTTCCATGCAAAAAATTGTACCAGGGTAAGATTGCCAAGAAAAACTTAACAGAGTTATTTATAACATTTACAGAAATAACTAAACCACAGATTATCAAATAAGAATTCACTATTTGTCAATAAATACAATAAACATATAATAAGAGTGTAAAGTGTTGTCCATGGTGTCTCTGTAAAGCTCTACTGATCATGGTAGTTTAGTCATCTGATATTTCACAAGGGTACAGATTCAATCGCAGAAAACTAAGTGTGCATATAGTCATGTTTTACCATAGGATCTGCAATGCTAGTACAGATTTAAAAGTTCTAATGTTTTCCAAGTTCTGTGTAGTAAAGACTTCATGGTCTGTCATATGATTGTAATTTTAGGGAGATACAGAGATTTCTATGGAATTGTACTGCTTTTTGGAATGAGCGAACAAGTGATTCAAGACACATTCTTACCTTGCATTCCATGGGAATGACATATGTGGAACTGAGAGTTGCCCTATTAGCACAGACAGATGTAGTCAGGCTATTGGGGGTGAAAGGGAAATGAATGGCTGCTGTATGGTTAAAGATCTGTAGGCTTCCACTTATACTACCCAGTACTCTGTATACATCGTTGAGCATGTAGACTTGAAATTGCAATGCACTTCTAGGTCTCCTTCAAACATTGTGCACCTGCTCCTTGGTGGTGCAGCCTTTTCAAAATCATTTGAGAACCTGTTCTAAGGGAGCTCATCTGCAGCTCTCCAAGTGTATCTTTAAGTTCGCCTGTGTGATGCAGTGCAAAGTGCAAGAGTACAGAGTAGTATAATGGAACTCAAAGTTTCTAGCAGTATTTTCCTTTCATATTACACAGAATGACAGGACACTAAAAGAATTGATTAAAATGTTAGAAACCTTTAAAGAAATTGCTTCGAAATATTTAAATTCCATGTACCTCAAAAACTGAAGATCATGAATAGCATCCTTTCCACATGGTGGAAAAAATAGTAAAAAGCATCATTTCAAGGAAGCATTATAAAGCATTATAAAACTAGAAAATATCAACAAAACATCTCTAGAGTAATAAATATGTCTAAATATTTTTTCTTTTCAGAACAGAATTATAAACCATACCATAAAAAGAGTTTTAAAATGGAGTTTCCATTGAATAGAAGAGAAAGCTTATCCTGAAAACTTAATATTCTGATTTTTAGAGCCTGTCGTACAGGATGTGAAAAAGAATACATACATCAACAATCAGGAAGTCCAGCCAGCACCACGCATTAGTGAAATAGGTTTGAAAGCCATAAGCCACCCATTTTAAAAGCATTTCCAGAATGAAGATATAAGTAAAGACTTTGTCAGCATATTCCAGCATAGTCTTGATAGTTTTACGTTGCTCTATGTATATATCTTCAAATGCCTGTGAAAAAGATTTTTGAAGACATAATAAAGTATCTTCTAAATTTGCAGTGTGGTATATAGTAGCAAAGAAAGAATTTGAAAGATACATGTGATGATAAAGCATATATCCTCCCCTCAAGCTCAACTTTTGCTTTCACTCCATACTGTAGTCTCTTCATAAAGCTGGGTCCAAACACAATATTCATCAATATGAAGACATATGACTACCAGTCTGAAATAACTAATTTCTATTTGCATTAACACTACATTTGGAACTTGCCATTTTTTTTTCACAGCTTGCAGGCAAACTCTTAGGTATTCTACAATACATGCTGAATATACATTGACATTAGAACATTTATGAACTGGATATTAAATTCTGATATGTTACCTGCAGCTATACAATTAACTATATTTCTAAATGCTTGCTGCTTAAAATAGACACAATAGTTGTATATTGAATTTACCAGAGCACCACTGCTGAGAAGAATCATGAAGACAATGAAGGTCTCAAACCAGTTGTGTTCAACAATCTTATAGCAGGTTTTCCTAAGATTCCACCAGATTTTCCCTTTCCCATCTTCTACACTGACTTGACAGCATTTGAATCTCCGCACACAGCCTAAGTGCAATGATAAATGTTGAGACGTCAGTGTAAGGTAAATATTGAACAGAAGGCTTATTTCATTACTACCGCAATAGGTGCTTGTAAATAAGTATCTCCTATTTGACTATTTTATTTTCAACATTTGAAGTTAAAGCTTTGTAACTCTTATAATACTTTCCAAGGAGAGAGAGGGAGCATGAGAACAGTATATTTCTGGGAGTACCTCTGAAGGAGCTACTATTACAAACAGAAAATACAACTATAAACACAAGGCTTCTCCTACATTTAGAATAAAAGCAGAATCCAGCCTAAATCAACACAGTTAGGTCTAATCAACTTGCACTGACCTTCTGTAAAACAAGCCTCTGGCTCCAGCGATTCTTCAGGTTCTGCTTCTGGCTGTTCCCCTTCTGGAGGTAGTCCAATATCAACTGTACTGCCTTCCGATGAACTCGATGCATTTAATTTCTGTGAATGAAGCCCCACATAATTATTTTGTTCAATCTCATTTATTTTTAATTGAAATTTGTATTTGAAATGCATACCAATGCATTCGGTGCTCTGACATTAAAACAATTTCTTACCTACAATCTATAAAGCCAATTTGCTCTACTACAGGTGAGGTCACAAGATTAGAAACTACATCATGTGCATTTCCCTATTGAAAATATTTTGATATTTTCATACAGGGAATTGCTGAAATAATGAGACTACTATTCTGAGCCACACATAAGAATTCTGAAATTAAATTTCAGTAAATTAGGAATGGGTGCCTTCCACACTTTGTACTGTTTAATTATTCCAATTGTGGCTGCATTTTAGATTACACTTCAGATAGCATATGTTAATACAAATAATTTTCCAACATCATGACCAAACCAACAGCAAGCTGCACAAATGTATTTTCATGTCTCAAGTAAATGTTATTTTATCAAGTCTGTAAAATCTAAGAAGTTTGAATATAAACTTTTCATTATCATTGACATGAAAAGACATAGTATGAGTTGTATAGGATAGTTAAATTCTCTTTCTTTCCAAAAGAGCAGCACATTACTTTAAGAGCAGTAGCTGATATTGTGCATTCTCACTTGCCAATGCATTTTCTGAATTTATTGTGCATTTTGAAACTACTTATTACTTTGGTACAGTACACTTACATGTCCAGTCACTACAAAAGCCCCCCAAAATCTTTGGTTTTGGAGGACTAAAGTGAAAACAAATGCTTTAAAAACAATTATGTCATAAAACAATACTGCACCAATGAATCATACTGGTAATATAATCCAAATCTTCAAAATTATTCTTTCACACCATCACGTTATGTTGGTAACAGACAAATATGAGTACTGTAATAAGTAAAAGTAGTTTGATCACGGCATTCTATGACTCTTCTAATGTTATCACTATGTGGAGTATAACATCAGTACAATGGCTGCATTGATAAGTAGCTAATTTTATAAAGGGAATGATGTAAGCAGATACAGTCTATAGGGAATTAATATTAGACAAAGAGATGGTCCACAGTAATACATAAAGATGTATCTTTGCTAACACTTAGACCTTAAGTTAGAGGCATTATTCCTTTAAAACATGCTTGAGAAGCTCTGAAGTCTATATCGTTTTTAGCAAAGGAAACATAAACAATATTAGTATGTGACTACAGAAAGTACCATGACTTCAATGGAATTTTACCTTGCAGACCATAATAAGTATGTTCTTCAAACAAAAAGATACATTCCTTTCTCTCCTACTCTGATTTTATCGAATCACACCAACAATATATCGTGTTGTGATTTAGACACAGGCTTAACTTTGATTTCTGTGTGCTGCGGTACACTAGAGCCCACATTTTAGAGGAAGACCACACAAACAAATGGAAACATTTATTGTAGGGTATATTATGCACATAATTTCAGTGATATCTGCACACCCATTTCTTTCATGTTTCTTTGAAAATCCCAGCTTACATATCCATGTCCCACGTTTGTGCATGAGCTTTAGCATCTATGAGGTTAGGTCCAAAGTGCAAAGATATAGATACACACTTTTCTGCAGGTTACTATTATTTAGAAATTTCTAATGGTAACATATTCAATTTATAGATAATGCACAGCAGTTTGGTCATTGTGGAATACTGCCTCTAAAATGGAGAAACTGGAAAGTATGGGATAAATACTATAGTCCTCAAGTAAGGACAACAGCATTTAAACATCAGTGGAAGTCAATCATCAGTTTGAGGAAAGGCCAGAAATACCATAAACAACAAGGTACATTCCAGATAAATTTATATATGGTGTTATAAATGAACAGTTATCAATACAATACAGTAACTAATTTTTAAACTGAGAAGTGACTGTCTGTTTTTATTATGCAGAATTTTCTTAAAATGTTGCTTGCATCATTCCGATCTGGACAGCATTTTTAGCAGAATGCTGTAATAGTAGCAGAGCAAACAAAAAACATGAACTACTTAAACCATACGCTTGAAAGACCTACTGTCCATTCTTTTACAGGAAAATGAAGAGTTCAGTAACTCAGATATTATGCAGTTAGTTTGATCAGCAAACATTTATTTTAAGAAGGGGTAATGAATTCCTATTACTGAAATTGCATAAGACTAACAGTTAACTCAAGATGGAAGATTAGAGATATCCACTACAAGGAGAGATCAAAAAGATCAGGTAGAAAAGGTAGAAAATGATACAGCAGAGCAGTGAATTATGAGGAACATGGGAAAGCCATCTTACTTTATGTGGGGCAGTATATATGGTGAGTTGTATCTTACAAATTTCTTCTCCCTTCTTTTAAAGATCCGTAACAATAATCATGGGAATTAAGCTAAACAGAAAAATCCTAAATTGGATCAACAGCAGCTGAATACTTGAAACCATTAAATGCTTTATCTCACTGAGAATTCAGTTACTCTTCTGTTGTTGATGTAAGAGAGTATTTCCTTAGTATGCTGTTCTATTATAACAATGTAGCTCCAACCTGATCAGTATAAGAAGCAGCATATTATAAAAATTATTCAATAAATTAAATCTGTAATAATTCAATATCATTTGGGGAAGAAAAAATTTAAAATTTTCCACAGAAATAATTATTTACTTTTTTGTTTGTTTCTTTGTTCTTTTTAACATTGAATTTATTGTATGGCATACTATACAATCTTTATAACATTTAGTATGCGTTACAGAGAGTTAGGAAGGTTTTATGATACAACATCTCAAGATTTTAGCAAATCAGTTAAGTTCAGTATGTTAGGAATACTCTTCAGTAACAATCAGGTATTTCCACAGCAAATATCTGCTCTGGTATAAAGCAGCTGACCCAGGGATTTGGGACGGATTTCTATGTATTCAATACAAAAATCACCTGGGAATGGACCATGTTATTGCTGATTATGTTTTGTCCGTATATGCTTTAATACATAGAAAAACTTATTGTCACTTATTGTGACTTGCCAGTGTTGACATGTAAGGAATCCAACTGGATAGACTACCCCTAACTGTAGACCCTGATATGATAGGTACGTAGGTAGTATATGTCCCTGTTCTTTACCTTAACATATCTCAAAGTTACCTTTGTACCTGATAAATTCTTCTCTGCTCACCAGCATTACAAAACCTAGATTTAGGCAATGCTATATACTTAACATGTATATAGCTAAAAGAAAAAAAAAAAAAAAAAAAAAGAAGAAGAAGAAGAAGAAAGAAAAAGAAAAAAGAACCTGTAGAAACAAGATAATCACCAAACCCAAATATTATCTTTGATATACCAGTAAGCCCTTTTAAAGCCTTTTTTATACCATGGTTCTAGGTTTCAAAAGTATTCAGTCACCCAGATTATGAGATTTTCCAGGGTCAAGTATTAAACATTCTTGGAGAGTTATGATGCTAGATTTTTTCTGAATGCTAAGGAAATTATTCTCAGAGAAATCTACTTTTCAAAAACCTCAGAATGTTCAGAATGTACATACTCCATCCCTTTTTCACACAAGACAATAAGGGGACAAAGTACTTACATGGTTCTAAAGCGGCAATATGCTGATTATTGTATATCTATCTTTTATGTCACATCTACCAATAGCATTGCCAGTCATGCTTTAGTCAGCGATAAAGTACAGTATGGGAACAGATTTTAGTTTAAGCTTTCAAGGTAGAAACTGAAAGTAGAAAGCAGCTTGCCTGTCACAGCAGCATTGCAAAAAGCAGCAGCCAAGATTGGGACAGGAACTTTTGGACATAATTAGTTTCTGAATATCAACAACATCTCATAGACTCATACAATTCTGCTTCACTTACAGCCAGGTCACTCTGAGCTTCCAACATTTTCTTTCTTTGTTTGTTTCCAAGTCGATTATCTGAGAGTAGTTGAACAGCTCTTGGTTTAACATTTTTAACAAAACCTGAAATTTCATGGTTGGCCGGGATGCCACTAATAGCTGTTGAAATTGTAATTTAAGGGATTGAAGGAGCAAAGAGCAGAACAGATACAAGCAGGAAGATGGCGCCAAGAGAAGCCACCATTTTGGTTTTGCTTTTAATTTCCTTTGCTCCCAAATACCTGTGGAAATGTTAAGTAATGGAAATTATATTGTTTTCGTTTTCTCAGTGCTGTGTGGATGTCAGTATGAAAATAATATGCTCTGTGATATAAATGTCAGTATTATATCCAAACTTATCCAGTCTTTTTCAGTACAGCTGTATCACCTATAAAATGGACGAAGTGGTAAATATCATTGTAGTTCCACTTACGGAATTAAGCGGAATCTGGATATCACTGTTTTCTAGTGCTTTTACAGTCAGGCATAATAACTCTGTCAGTTCAAAAAACCAGACTGTTGTAAATCAAAGCAAAACCATTCTGTGATGGTTATTGTTTGCAAATATTGCAAAAACCCACGATCCTTAAATTATAGTCCACTTTGGGTTTTTTTGTTTTTGTTTTGGTTTGGTTTGGTTTTTTTTCTATTCATAATTCCTTTGATCTACTTATTTATGAGCATTTAATAAATGAAAAATTTGCAAGAATGTTGGATGAAAGCAAAAGCATTGTAAGTAGCAGTAGAAATATTTGCAAAAGCACTTCCATTGGAAGCTATTTTAAAAGGCACCTTAATTCACACAAGCAATACCGAAAAGATATTTCTGAAATAGCGCAAGGGACTGCTGCTTATAAAGATTAATTAAGTGAACTCCAATTAACATTAATAACTTAATAGTATCCGCTACGAATCACAATATGTCAATATGATCTAACTGATTCACATACAATCTAAAGCCTAAGTTCTTCAGAATATCACCGGATTTTGAATAATTATTTTTTTAAAGTTAAAATATGACTTATCAGAGAAATTATTCCTTACAAAATATAAGACAGAAATCTTTGCAGTAAATACATTTTAACACCACTGATTTACCAAACTGAAAGCAGCATCATACAATTATGGTGTTGTATATATTAATGCAATGTTTAATAGGTGAGATGTAAGTCATACTGAAGCTGGGAACCTTTTGGTCCAAAATCAGTAGCTTATTTACTAGACTGCTGAAATTTATTACTGATAAGATGCAAATAAGTTTCTCGAGGCAGACAATTTGAGATGCCAATTCGTGAGCGTAGATTAAAGAGCTATGGTAAGACTGACTTGGGCCAGATCTTGCTATCAGTTTTCTCTTTGCACCTCTACACTTGTAAGCGTGGGTGTAAGTAAGAGCAGAACTGATCTCTGAATGTTTTAGCAGCCAAATACCAGTTTTGTATGAGCTTTTTAAACCAAATGATGGTCACATGCTTTGACTGAGGAAATTAAATGAATTTCATGCTTAATGGTGCTTCAAGTACTGCATATTAGTCTCCAAAATAACTAAATGCTTATACAAGTACTAAAGAACAGCATTTCTAAAAAAAAAAAAAAAAACTGTGAAAAAGAAAAACTTAGACTATCATGAGTTTGCAAGTTACCTCCATTATAAGCTAAAATACAATAGTATAAATGTTTTCCAAAACAGCGAGCAGCTTTTCATTATCAAATTTACACATAGACTTATATAAGCTTCTAATGAGAAACATAGTTTACATGTTATATATTCTCTCTTCCTTCAAAAGGAAAGAAAACCCTTCAAAAATAGAAATCTGAAAACTTTATCATCATGATTGGGAAGTTACATGGCATGCACTGCAAAATATTATTAAAATATCATGTTAAGTACAGCATCTGAACGACAGCAATGTCAGGGGCTGCCGATCTCGCCTGACCATGCTGGGATGCGAGTCCCGTGACTCTGCAGAGAGCAGCTGTGCATGTTGGTACTTCATTGCAATGGATGGGACAGGATCATAGCTGAAAAGCATGCAGGCCAGTCAATATCCATTAAAAAGTGATTATGTAGTATATACGTATAGATGTATAACTTGCTTATGTAACCTGTGTAAAACTGGTGACACGATGCTCTGCCTTGCTAAAAGGCACCAGAGATGCCCGCTTGACTGATCCAGCTTGGTTCTACTCCTGTGAGAAGTAAGAATGGTAGGAAATGAAGTTCAGGACACAGCATCTCTGCTTTTTTGCACCGAATACTGCTTAAAGTAAAATATACATTATTAACGTGTCTGCAACAGCATTAGGAGACCCCATACTTTTCAAAACATTTAAAAATATCTTGTAACTTGGTATATCGTGGTGTAATTTCTAGCTTAGAAGTTACACTTAGCATAAAAATCTAATTGTTACATAGCTATACATGCACTACAAATTTATTTATATAAACCATCCCCGTAGTACTTAAGGACCTAAAAAGGAAATATTATCTTTATTGTTTCTACGCTGGATAGCAGTAATGCAGCTCAGGTCCCTGGACCTTTACGTATAGGACAACAGACTCAGCACAGTGGTCCCATATTTGCTAATGGCCCTACTTCCATGGTAAAGTTTTATTTAGGATTGGTTCTCTAATTCCCTTTTTATGTTGTGTTCCACCACTACCACTCTTATGGACACAATGTTTTTATAATTAATTCCATTTTAGGTTTCAGGCAATTTTCTAGAAAATTCCATGTAAATTCACACCTACTAACATGTACAATATTTTATGTATGGTTTCTAGAAAGGCATAATCTAGTTAACATTTCCATCAAAATACTGGAAAATATGTATGTTTTCATGAATAATTCACCAAACATTAATATACTTAATTAATACTTGCTAATGGACGATAATTATTTATTGCTCTTCATCACCGTGAATACGTGTATACGCAAAGCAAAAGCACACAGACACACACTAAATAGCATCTGTCTGTCTTGTGCTAATTGAATGGTTTGGTGGCAGTTTTTAACTTCAGTTTCTTAATTTGTGGGATAAGTGATGAAGTTACTGCCAGATCAAGATTTGGCAACAACAGACTCATATTAATGATAAAACGTGAGAAGGCAGAAATGCAAGGCACATTATGGCATAACAAAAATGAGCAAGTCTTGAAGAAAAAGCCATTTTTAGTCACTTTCTTAATTTAAAAAATACCTTTATTTTGCTATGGATCATTTTCATGACAAGAGTGTTGGTCGTGTGACTAATAAGCCATCAATCTTCTCTATATCAAAATCCATAGTGGATAAGAATTATCTAGTGAAGAGTAGGAACTAGGATTAAGATAAAAAAATGCACTTTTTTGATTAAAATCTATTTGAAATGTAGGCACTTGAATAAGGAATACACTCACAATGTCTCTGCTTAACTGTTGTGTCTCTCTTTAAGGTGCCTGAAATTTGCACACATTTCCCTTCTATTTTTCACCTTCAAATTCTGCCAAGAGTAAGAAATTTTGGACCTGAATATGCTCAGAAGAGTTTCAGGCTTGACCAGTCAAAACTGCTCAATTCCTGACCAAATATGCATTTCTTCATCTTACCACCTGAGCAGTTTGCAGTGGCTGAAGCATAATTAACACACGCATTTACAGGATTAAGTGCCTCCAAGAATGCAATGAAGAACACTGTTGTCTTTTAAATATCGTATCTGGAGGAGAAAGCCTTTCTTTCATGGTGGAAGCTTAATGACTGGAGTTCATGCCTCAAATGCAGGATAATCTTCTTTAAAATTTTCCCTATAGGAACTCAAGCCAATATTTTGTCACCTTGTAGAACAACCCAGTTATAGTTCTTCCTTGGGAAAAGGGAAGATTTGACTAATGAAGATAGTCAACAGTCACACCATCCTATTACATAATGAAGAAACAGATGCACCGTTGTCATTGTGGTCATACTCAGTCCTGCTAGCCACCAGCCTATAGTTTTGAATAAGGTATATCCTCCACCTCTTCCACTGACATAATGCTCCTGTGCACTAAAATAAAGATGGAGCAGGTTACAAAAGGAAGCAAAAGGGAGAAAGTCGGTGATCAAGGAATTTGCATTCAGATTTCAGTCCCTATTTCAAAGCATTTCAATTTCCGCATTTTAGCCACTGACTACCGACTGTTAAAAATCATAAACAGGTTTTGTAGCAGAGAAAGATTTCTTTCTCAAAACAGATGCCTTCATCATTGAGAACTACCAAAACGCATGTTCTTTTTTGCTACCACTGTTCAGTGAATCACAAATTATTTTCTGCACAACAATTGTAGCTTCAGTATAAGAAATGGAGAATACTCCACTAGTATGGAACAGTCCTGCCATTACACTTTTTAAAACAGGCTTCAGCAGCTAATTAATCTAATAATCACTAATGAAAATATTTAAATTACTTCTTTGTCAGTAATTTTAGTAAAACATAGTGTTTAAATGAGTAGAGTCCAATTTCACTTCCAAATTACTTTTTGCAGAGAAGTTGCCAATTAAAAATTACCAGAGCTATAAGCTATTTTGATAAAACTTCGGCTAATACATACATAACTTCATAACTCTTGAAAAAGAACAAGCACAGGAAAAATAAAAAGGACAATTTAAAACATGGTTTGCTACTTCCGTGAGTAGTGACAGTATCAGAATCAGTAACATTATCAGAAATAATCTGATGTCAGCAGGAGCACAAAGTAAGCGGTGAAGAGAAGAGGGTTTTCCTGAGCGCATATTTCTGATCATACTGGGATTTAAAAATCAAAATCTCAGACTCTATCTGTGTCAGAAGATTTTCCTTTAATGCCATTCATACAGTAATATCCTCTGAAGCATCATTGCCAGTTACAACATATCTACAGAATAAAATAACTGTATCTTCTACATAATTTCCAATTAAGGCACTTAGAATGTTTTATGAATAACCACAGGTTTAGGCTGACAGCACTCTTGAAACTGATAAAAATACTATGTTAAATTTACAAAGAAATACAGAATGACAGTTAGGCTTTTCTTACTCTGTCAAGAGAGCAATAAATATTTTGTGATGAAGAAAACCAAAGTATTTTGTTTCCTAGTACTGAACCCTAACTTAAAACACTTTATTTCCAAACTTCCATTATATCCTCTGTCTCTCACTATTTGCAAAGCAGTGAAAGGGCTGAAAGTGATAGATGGACTTGACCATGATTAGCAAGAAGACTAATCCCAGAAGGACCAGGCCTATACCAAGAAATGATCTGATTTACAAAAAGACAGAAAAATAGCTTGTGCCATCACTGTCATATGCCGTCATTATGCATGATCTCACTGATATGTGGAATTTGACCAGGTTAGCAGCAGAATTTGCTGCTCCTTTGGCAACAGTAAGCTTTGAAACAGTTAACAATAAGAAAATAGAACAATGGAACAGCAGAACAGTGGAAAGACAGAACAATGCACTAGGCCTGTGTGCTGTAAAGATGCGTGAAAAAGACTCCTTTGCTTACCCTATGTAGAAAGATGGAATAGAATCAAAATCCTACATTCAAACCAGAAACTTCCATATTATCACCCTCATCATTACATAGAACAATTAAAGGTTAAAACACTACAATTTCTGCTTTGTCTATACCCACGTCGTGGTTTTGAAGATACCAATACAAAAAATATGAAAAAAAAAAGTTTTTGAAATAATAATAAAGAGATTTCTGATAAGAAACAAGAAAATGTGACTGTGTGTGGTGCAGTCTGTACAACAAAGGATCTTGGGGTGAGAATTACTAGAAGCTTAATCAAGTTTATAACTTCAGATTACATGTGCAAGGAAATCACTTATGAAAACCCTTGTATTAGTTTATGTCTACGCCACAGCACGCTATACTGTTCAAAAACACCCATGCCAATGCTGAATTAACTAGCATTGGTATTAAGCACAGCACAGATTTACTCCACGTGAGGCGGTGTGCCTCCGCCATGTACAACTGGGCAGGACAGTGCACTGGGTTAAGACAATAACAACTCGCTAACTGCTATCTTGGACTTGTCCATTTGGCACCACATTGTGCCAGAAAGAGCTACGTTTTGTTATGGTCAGAGTAGGTAACAAATTCAAGTATCTTGAAGTTTTGAAAATAAAAATGGATGGCCATATGAAAGGATCTTATACTGCAATATAAAGCTTTGTAGCTTTTTAACATAACGTCATTACTTCACTTATTCAGTGGTTTCGCTACTATCAGATGGGTTATTAGTGATTTATATGAAATCATTTAGTGATGCTGGTCCAGTATTCAAATGTACTTGTGATGTATCCAGATATATTTTGACTATATTAAAAAGGCTGAATGCACTAGAACAAACTGTTAATTTGATAGGAGGCACTCCAGAAAGCAGCTGAGAGTAAATCAACTGCACTGATGAAATAAGCACAGAGAAACTTGCACAACCCCCACACATTTTGTAAGACTTCTGGTATCCAGGGCTATTAAGTTGGTTTATTTTCTTGCTAATGATTTAATGAAATAAAACAGAAAAAATTATTCATTAAAAAAATAATTGTCTTCTGCATCTTGATTATTACTGTAAATGCAACACTGTAATACCGTCTCATTCAAAACACACAACCTTACATCAATTTACCTTAAATATAATTACAAGTTTGTATACACCATTATACAAAAATTAAAGACAGATTTTAATTCAACACTAGTAACCTCGGGAAAAAAATAAAAGCATCCAAGCATATAGAAACAGTCTTACCTCTTTGCTTTCTTCCAGGTCTGACTCACTGCTGAACTCCTCTGTATTTAAATTTTCAAAATCTGACTCTCCGACAGCAATTGGTACTGTCACCGTGAGACTTGGGTTGTTTATGAATGACATGTAATCACTTTCATCAACAACATATTTTTCCACGCTGCTTCCTATGCCACTGGTAGTTCCATTCCCTTCTTTAAGATAAGCAAGGTTTTTACCTATTTCTACTATTGTGTGGTTGGAAATACAGCTGTCTTTTTTGTTGTTTAGATCTTCAAGAGGTTTGATTTCATCTAAAACTTTCTGCTTTCTAACAAAGGCTTTTTGGATGAATTCACGCACTTTTCTTTTCACATAATCTATTCCCTTCTGAATCCTCGCCACAGCAATCTGGAGATTGTTCATTTCATTATCATCATCAGTAGCAGCAAGGTTGTCTGAACTGAATGAGCTCAGCAGCAAGGCCAGAAAGAGGTTGAGTACCTAGAAGACAGTAAAGAGAAAATATACTGGATCTCTTATTTTTAAGTCATGAAAGTAATTCCATTATCAGTTGTTTGAAATGATATCATTTTTATTTCACAGTTTGCACTTTATTTCAACCCCCCTTCCTGCTATTTTTTCCGGTCCATAATCCCTATCCCCCACATTTTATTACAACTTGGCAAAAAAAAAATTTAGGTTGTTTAACTTGACTCATATAGGTGAAAATCTGAGCTGTTCCTTGACTTTATCCTCCACACTGGAAGCAGTGCAGGTCTGCTCCTCAAAATGGAGAATGACATAAAGAGGCAAGATACAACAAAATTTAGTAATTTATGCAAGCTGCATCCACTGTAGTGTTCATAGGTGAGGGAAATGCAGGCAGACTCCAGTCTTCTGCCATTCAAAACACCATAGTTTCAGTGTCTCTAATTCAGAATATAATAAACTTACATACTTGCCAAGAACATATCAGTCTATTTTTGCTTTAGGCAGGAAAGCTGGCTAAGAGATAAAGAGGCTACAGATGTGATATGCCTCAGTTTTAAGAAATTATTTCAGACTTCCTTGCATGATATTTAACAAACATACAAGAGAAATTTTGAATACATGTCATTATAACAGACTATGTGCAAAATTGATTAAAAGTCATATTTAAATGATATTTGTCAATTCTTCCTGTTCAAACTTGCAGAATATTTTAGGAGGTATACCACAGGAGTCTCATGTTACTCTGGTTAAATTTGGTATTTATGCTTGTGAATAAGCATATTTATAAAATTCATGGATGATACCAAAAAGAGAAGGTATGCTAGCACTCAACAAGCAAGAACTACAAGTCGGCATAACCACAGTAAATTGGTGAAACGATTCAAAATCAATATGGTATTTAATTCTGAAGTACTAGTGTGGAAATGCTGGTTATGAAAAATGAAAAGTATATATGCAGAAGGTGTGAAAACTGGCCAGGTGGAAGTACTGCAGAAAAGGACATACAGACTGCCTCAGAAAAGCAGTGCTGGTACAGAAATGTCATGCGTCATTTTGGGATGTATCACAAGCAAAGTTGGGTGTAAGACACGGAAGCATAATTATTCCACATTATTCAGTACTTATGTCTTTATCCCAAATGCTGCTTGGAAGGAATTCAGAAGCCAGTGGCAAAAGACATAAGTAGTTTAGAAATCATTGCCTATGAGGAAAAAATAAACAGCTAGCCTTATTTTGTTTCAGAAAGAGAAGACAGAGTGGAGACAGTAAGCCTTTAAGTAATAGAAATGTAGTGAAGAAGACCAACTGTTTTCCATCACTGTTGAGACCAGCCATTTTAATTGGCTGTGAAAGGTTATTTAAATTAGATGGGTTTTTAAGGGGATTTTTAGCTATAAGCATAATTCAGCAGTGATCTTACTAAAGAAGCTATAAACTCACTGAAGATTTAATAGAAAAGGTAGACAAACATTTTTCATATATGATCAAGGTATAATGGAATCTGGTTTAGAGAAAGGGCAAATGAATTACATGATCTGCTCAAGTCCTTCTCCAGTCTTCATCCCTGATTCCTAAATCACAAAAAATAGGAAATATGTTCTAATAGTTTTTTAAAATCCCTACTGATTACGTACCACTAGGTTTCCGATCACCATGACCATCATGAAGACTGTAAGGCACATAGTTTGGCCTGCAACCTCCATGCAGTCCCACATGGTTTCTATCCATTCCCCGCACAGCACTCGGAATACAATCAGGAAAGAGTGGAAAAAGTCATGCATGTGCCAACGTGGAAGTTCACAGTCACTGGAGATCTTGCAGACACATTCCTTGTAGCTTTTCCCAAACAGCTGCATCCCCACCACAGCGAAAATGAACACAATGATGGCCAGCACCAGGGTCAGATTCCCCAGAGCCCCCACTGAGTTGCCAATAATCTTAATCAGCATATTTAGAGTTGGCCAAGATTTTGCCAGTTTGAAAACTCGAAGCTGAAAAACAGAAGAATAGCATACAGTTATTCATGTTACTAATTGTAATGAAATTATTGCTATAAATTTCATATTTTGGTTACCCTGTGTTTAAATCATATCTCATTTAACCTTTAGAAATTTCAGTTACAAAATTTATGTTTCCAGTTCTTTGTAGAATACTAGACATCAGCAGTTGTAAGTCCTGATTCAAGTCATAAGGAGTCAAAAATACTGTCTATGCTCATTTCAATGACCACAAAGACTCCAATTCAGACTTTGCTTCTTTTGTTGACTTTAGGTATCTATAAACAAGTTGTACTTGTTGGAAAATTTGGACAAAACAGTCTTTCTCCTTTTGTTAACTCTAAGACAATATTACTAAAGGTAAACCAGTACATGTGAAATGTGATCAGTTTAACAGGACCGTAAGTGTATAGACAGCCTGCAGATCACTTTCATCTTAACTGGCCGAGAGATGGAAGAAATGGTTTTCCTAAAAAGAGAAACAAGCTAGATTTGTTAATGAGAGGCATACGAGTTGCTTGCAAGTATCTTTAACAACATATTTTCTGTCATTTAAAATAAGCGTAACCTGTCTTACAAAGTTTGTCATACAACATAGAGAAAAAGAGACAAAGGAAAGTGTTACATTAAAGTACAAATTGAAACAGACAAAAGTGAAATGATTTGGAAAGATTCAGCAGATCCTCTGACAACTGGAGGAGGAGAATACTAAAAGGAATCTAAATCTAAATATTAATTAATCTTCAGCAAGACCAAGGTTTTTCAAGTTCCTATTTATGATGGAGGCATCTAACAACACACACAGATTCCGCAGTGATTTCTGACCAGAAAAGCTGTTAGACAGTGATGGACCCTTGCAGAGGATGCTAAGAAGGCTGCTAGTGATGAGAAATCCCTATAGAAAGAAAAATCTTAAAACTACTCTCTTCTAAAATGAACCATGTAAGCCAACTGGTAATGGAAGTCTATCAGCTAAAACTGTCAATAAACCTTTATTAACTAATCTGTTATTTACTAAGTGATTTACTAATCTTCAGTCACAGATAGTGAGGACCTGTGGCTCTTGCATTTTTTATTCCCTCATTTATGGAGAACAAGACTCTAAGAGATACTACTATTAAAAAATGTTAATCCTTAAAGCACACTCACTGCAAGAACAGAATTGATGTTGACAATATCTTGAAGAAGAAATAGACATTATTAAGATGATATGTAAAACAAGCTTGACATAATAGATACATGACATCTAGTGCGTATGCAATTTCATATTTTGTAAGTCCTTACGAAATATATTCTGACTTAGGCAAATATTTAAAGTACCAACAAAAAATGCACAACATTCATGCACAAATACAAAACTGTAAAATAGAAACTTATTTTATTTAGTATATTTACCAATCTGAATGATCGAAGGACAGATAATCCTTCTACATTTGCAAGGCCAAGCTCCATTAAACTAAGACTCACAATAAAACCATCAAAAATATTCCAGCCTTCTTGGAAATAATAATAAGGATCCATGGCAATTATCTTGAGAAACATTTCTGCTGTGAAAATTCCAGTAAACACCTGCAAGGAAAATACAGTTTCTTAGTATAGTTTAATGAGAAAATATTAAAAAAATAAAACTAGTGGTATGCATTTCTGGTAAGTTGTATCTTCAGCAAGCAGTCCATGCTATATCTCCATAGCTTCTCTATATTGCCATATATTGAGGTTAGGAATTAAATTCAGATTTGAAGCTTACATACGCATTGCCATGTTTGGTTTCCAAAGAAAAAGAGGTAAATGGGAAAAATATATTTTTCATCTAGACTGCTAATATGCATGTATAAATACTGATACACAGAATCTCTTCTAATTTTAATGTTCAGTTTTTCCTCCCTAGATCTCATATTTGCCCTGGGGACATCTTTTAGCTTCTAGGGCTAAAAATAAGTTAATGAGAGGGACAATTATGTTATTAAGAAAAAAAAATATACTGAAAGTTGAGGAGAATTATTCTTCTTCAGCATGACCTGTGGAAGGCACTGTCATGCCATTTCACTGTTTCTTGTGGAGTTGCAGTGTATCTGCCAAAATTACTTGGTCTTTCCTCTATACAACTCCTTGAACACCCAGCACCTCTGGAGATGCTAGTGAGGAATGGAACAAGTGTGGAAATGGAAGTGAAAGTTCTTATGATTTGAGAGTATCCAGCCCAGAAAAAATATTGGATCAATTCTTTAACCAGCTTTAATGATAGAAGCTGAAGGTTTTAAAAATCAAAATGCATATTAACTCAATAAATCTTACTATCTTTTGCTTGATAAAACAAGAGTGGCAAAATCCACAAATATCAACAAGGAGGGATTCAGTAAAGCTTTAATTTATCTCCAGCTATCCCAAGCCTATAAATATTGAGTCAACGTTTTCTTTTAAACACATGTAGTACATAGGTCACAAAGAATTATTTAAGAAAAATGCATTTGACATACGTAGTACATAATGAAAGACTTACAAGGTTTCCTACTGAAAGCACACCACTGAACTGTTCTGTCATTGGATAGTGCTCCATGGCCATGAACAGGGTGTTCAGGACAATGCAGATAGTAATGGCCAGATCAACAAATGGGTCCATCACAATCAAATTTACAATATGTTTGACTTTCAGCCAGGGAGTACAGCAGTCCCAAATCAAGCAAGTGTTAGCAAATTTATACCAGCACGGTGGGCATTTCTGCCTGGATTCTTCCAGTTCTAGAGAGGAAAGTGAAAATAACTTTTTAAACATATTTCTCTCATGCAGTATCACTTGGGTATTTTTTTGAGGCCTAAATGCTGTTTTCCAAGGTACTGTTGATAAATTGTGTTGATACTGTATACCTTTTAAAACCGAGGCTACCGTCTGTCAAAAGAAATTATAATTAAATTTTAAATTTGATACAAAAAGAATACTAAATATTAAATAGATAAAATACCCATTCATAAGCAAATGCTACATGGGATGCAAAATAGAAATTTGTCTTAGAAATCTCGCATACTGGCTGGGTGATGAATGGATTAAGAGCAGCCCTGGGGAGAAAGACTTGTGAGTATCAGTGGATGAAAAACTGAATATTACCCAACATGCGCACTGGCAGCCCAGAAGGCCAGTCTCATCCTAGGCTGCACCAAAAGAAGTGTGGTCAGCAGGTTGAGGGAGGCGATTCTACCCCTCTACTCAGCTCTCCTGACAGCTGACCTGTGTCAAATTCTGAGGCCTCCAACATAAGGAGAACATGAACCTGTCAGAGCGGGTCCAGAGGAGGGCCACGAAGATGATCAGAGGGCCGGAGCATCCCTCCCATGGAGACAGGCTGAGAGAGCTGGGGTTGTTTTACTCTGGAAAAGGTTCTGGGGAGACCTTATAGCAGCCTTCCAGTACTTAAAGAGGGCCTACAGGAAAGATGGGGAAGGACCATTTATTGGGCAGTGCAGTGACAGGACAAGGAGTATCAGTTTTAAACTGAAAGAGGGTAGATTTCAGTTAGATATTAGGAAGAAATTCTTTACTGTGAGGGTGGTGAGGCACTGGAATCAGCTGCCCAGAGAAGCTGTGGATGCCCCATCCCTGGGGAGTGTTTAAGGCCAGGTCGGATGGGTCTTTCAGCAACCTGGTCTAGTAGAAGGTGCCTCTGCCCATGGCAGAGGGGTTGGAACTAGATGACCTTTAAGGTCCCATCCAACCCAAACCATTCTATGATTCCATACATAGAATTAATAAAATATTTAAAATTTTCCTCATGAAAGATAAACATTTAGAACAAATGTGAAGTCAGACATCTATTTAGATAGTGTTATGGTTCACATGTGCAAAACTGCTCATTATTACCTTCCCATTTGCCCTTTCGGGCATAGTCATTTAAGCCTCAAAGTAATGTTTTGCCGTTTCTTACAAGTAGTTACTTAATTCTGTTATTCAAATTAATTGTATTTAGCCTTACAGAAAGAAAAACATGGTCATTCTCTTGTGAAAATGTATGTCTGGTGAATCGGTAGAGGGAGATTGTTCTACTGCAAGAAGCCTAGTAATTTCAGTAATCCAAAAAGAGCTCTTACTGCAAAGCATAACTTCTCTGGAGACACACGCTTGGATTTAATTTGGAACTTTGCTGCTTCCACCTCAAACCTATTAGTGTATTGAAAGCTTGACTGCTTTTCCAAATATATCAGTCCATCTTTAAAAAAAAAAAATACTATTTCTGTGTACAAATCTCATCTTGCTTGTAACCTTTGGGCTGAGATGGCTGCTTTAAAATACCACTATTACTTAAAATATCACACATTTAATAGCACTTTATGGCATCATCATACAAAAATTCTCTGTTACATACCTTCCATTGTGTTTGTAAGCATGCTGGCTATACTCATTGCTCTTTGTCTTGCACTAGGATCTGTTAGGTAGTCCATAGGAACATGATAAGAACTAGACCGCCTCTTTCTTAAGTCAGTTTCTGTAGTAGTTCCCTGAAAATAAAATACTGATTAAATAGCCTATTGACTGTTAACACTATAAGTTGTTATAAAACTGTAATGGTTTAAAACACTCTGCTTTTCTGCACCATGCTCCATTTATGTCGTGGTTTTGCAACAGCCTAATGTATGCCTACCTTTGTATATAGGAAACAGCCAAATACATCAGTAGGATTGCTCTTGTGCTTAAAGAATATGTTTTTAAGCATTTTGCTGAAACAGGGCTGAGACATTAACACAGATTTTAGACTAAAAACTCTTATTAGACTACAAAAAGTTCCACAATGCTTCTCAATGAGCTTTACTGTAAATATCTTTCTAGTTAGGTGGTGAAGTATTTTTCCAAATGTGAAAATGCACAGCCCATGCAGCCAGCAGTAAAAGCACAAAGTAAGTATATTTTCTTAAGATAACTCTTGATTTAGAATAAATTATTAATTTCCTAGCACATGTTTTCAAACAAACAAACAAAAATTAACAATGTTGACATCTCAAAATAAAAAACAACCAAAGCCTAGAATAATTAACTATGTGACAGGAACACTATTGCAACCCATGTAAGTTGTACTATCAGTGTCATATCAAAAGTTTATTATGTGATCATTAAATACTCATTTAATATATTCCATTAAGTAAATATAACTGATTTATAGGATTTTTCATTATGATATCCTGTCTGATATACAAATACAGAATCTTCCAGTTAAGTCTTCAGTAAGCATAATGAATCAATGGGTATAAGACTAAATATAGTACATTTATTCAATGGTTTACTATGTTATTCTGTTAATTCCCAGTAAATTAGCACATATTTTCAGGTTCTACTTTAGCTTATGACTGGAATATATGAAAGGAGCATTCACAGCTTGTCCAGAAAGGGAATCATTCCCAAGTGACTAAATTTTGTAGAAACAGTGGCTGATGACACAGGGAAAGGACATCATGCCTGAGCTATTGCAGACTTCCTTACATTGCTAGCAGTGGCTGCTTTATCAATCATCACCTCTGGCAGAAGCTGTCCTGTAGGTGACGTCAGAGCTGGCGGCCCACCGACTAAAGACACAACTCCGTTGCAATCCACAGTGCTGTGCATCTTCCCATTTGCTGGAAGTGGAGGTACTGTCCTGGATGACCTGCTGGCCTGACTTATGTTGCTGTTGCGCCGTTCACCATGTCTATGAGGAACAAAGAGAGAATCTCTTCTGCTCTCATTGTCTTCAAAAGTGCTGTGCTCATCATCAGCAAAGTCATTTTCAGATCCTACATCCTTTGCTCGACCTCTGAAGCTGAAAAGACTTGTTCTGCTGTTGCGTCTTGGGGAAAACAGGGAGCCCCGAATGCTCAGCAAAGACTGTAGGCAAATAAAAACAATGATTATCACATGAAAATCCTTATAAATAGAATGTTATCATACAGGGGCAAAAGCCACAGTGTTAATATGTCTTAAAGGGTAAGGTCACCTACAAAGAAACAAACCGGTACAGCCCCCCCCCTCCACTCCCATTTGGATAGTAAACAAAGAGCACATAAGTGACAGACAAAGACTAGTTCTTTTACTACTTTGGATATATGAAATCAATTGGTTAATTAGAGTAAAAGAAACTGCTTGACAGAATTGTTTCCTCTGCCATTCTGCCTGTTTAGTACCAACTGTTCATAAACCGAGTAAGCCCATCTAGACACTATTTACCCCAGGTTGGCATTAGTCTGACAGGCTGAGTAAATAATTTTTAGGCAAATTTCCTGTGACTCAGTCTGCACACAGAGGTAGCTCCCGAATACTGTTTGAAAAACATACTTGTTGTTGTTGTTCAGATACTACTCACATAGGCCACAATAAGGTTTTTATATTTTTTTTACAGTCTTAGCTAACTGTATATGCAAAGATATTCCTGTAATTTTATATGAATAGTCTCACATGTCTTCATCAGTTTACTCATGTAAGTGCTCTGCTATGGGATGATCTTTTCAGGATCAGAGTCAAAATAATACTCTAATCTTTCAAATAATTATACATGTTCTTAACTTTAATTCATGTCAGTGATTCTCTTGACTGATTAGCATTAGCATTTGACTTCACCCAAGATGTCTATGAACAGCAGAGGTGATACATAACAAAGCAGTGTCTTTGTGTCTCTTTTACAACTTATCTTTATGGACCTGAGCCCCATTGTTCTGGGTACTGCAAAATGCAGAACAAAAAGGCACTCTGCAAAGAACTTATCATCTAAGTGTAACACAACAGATGGATACAAAAAGAGAAGGGAATACAAGGAGGTAAAATTGATGGGTTTGATAAACAGTGGTCTTAGCTCACCTGAAGTCACTTCCCTGTCAAGCTTTCTGTAGGCAGCATGGTAAAAGAGAGTTTTAAAGAGGGATTTGAGGAAAGCAATGAAGTGTTCTGTGGAAACTCACGGGAGCTTCTTCCAAGCATGAGGGGCAGCATACCAGAAAGAGCTCAAAGAAACTAGTTTGAAAATTTAACAGGAGGTTATGGATGCTGGCATGGGTCAGTCAAAGCTGGGACTTGACTTGTTTACTGTGGGTAGACAAGGTGGGTTGGGAAGAACTTTAGGCACAGTATGTTTTATGGTACTAAAAATTATCTTTAGGTAGGTAAAATTCCTAGCAGATTAGGTAAAAGCAATGAGGTAGGTTAGTGCCCTTTGCAACAACATTATTGATTAATACAGCAGTAATTGGGACATGGAAAGAGGTCCAAGTTAAAAATGATTCACAGTTGTGGGTCCAGAGTTTAAAAGAAAAAAAAAAAAAAAAAGGTAAAAGAAAGAGAGAGAGGGAACTAGATAAAGTCCTTGTGGAAATCCCTGACAAAACGGTCAAAGGGGTAAAAGGATCTTCTAAAGCACAACTAAACCAGGGGAATTGAAAGGGGAAGAAATCATGAATGTTAGGAAGAATAAGTTTTCAAGAAGAACATAATGGTCAGATACATTAAAGGCAAGTGAGATGTCAAAGAAAATGTAAAAGATTAGATAGAAACCCAAGTTTTGTCTAGGAAAAGGTTATTAAAAACCGGTGAGTGGATTTTCTGTTTAGTGGCTAGAACCCAGAATGAAAAGGAACCAGGGTTGCAAAACCAGAGACAGGGGGATTGCTAGACTGTCATAGTAAATAGCTGTAAATGAACTTGGAGATGAAAAGGTAAGAGAACAAAGTTGTATGCGGAATGCTTCATTTCTTACAACATGGATGAACTGAGCTGCAGTTGAATAAGGCTGCGGCTTGAATGAGGACACAAGCAACAATATGCACCTAAGGGATTAGATGGGTTTTCAACATGAAGTTGATGTAAATGGATATCCATGTGAAAATTTATATGAGGCAGAATGAATCACGAACTAACTAAATTCAGCAATGAAGCATTACAGAGATAAGTTAGACAGGTAACAACATAAAACGTTGGCAGATCAAGGAAGGCTGGGGAGGAGGAAGGATGCAATACTATTAAAAAAGGAAGTACATTAGGAAGTAAGTGGAAGGAGGAGTTAGTTTGGCAGAAATCGGAAGCTAGAAACACTATATTACCACCACAGTCTGGTCTAAGGAGGACAGTCCTTAATATGAAAATATTGGATGAAGAGCTCTGAGCTTCTTGGAGAATGGGAGCTGGAGAAAGTAATACATGAAGAGAATATGGATGCTCATGATGTATTTAGTGATGAAACAAGATTTCCAGACACAGTAAGAGAAGAGGCTTTAAAAGGAAGGCATTGGTTTAGTAGTAGTAGTAAAAATGAGGGAGAAAGCAAGTAATAAAGACCAGGGAGAATCAAGAAGGTGGGAATAAAAGGAAGAAGCATACTGAGGCACACAAAGGGGCAGAAAAAGGATAGAATGGATACGGGATCTAGACTTGAAGTGCTAATGGGAGAATTAGAGATGGCCAAATGAAGAGGAGCACTGAAAACTGTAGAAGGGGTGACATAACAAAATTATCAAATAAAATAAATATCTAGATGGGAGATGCAGATGGCAGTCTGAGTCACTGGTGTTTCAATGTAAGAGAACACATGCAAGGACAAATTGCCACAGATAATTCCACCTTCTTTAAGATAACACAATTAATGGTCTCATATCAATTAATTTGTCAAATGCCATATGAACATTTATGCAATTTCTACTGGGTGTTTTGCATTCCAAATTTAGTACTTTTCTCTTTTAAAATAGAAAATTCCTTTGTCTGTGTGCACCAAATTTTGAAGCCATTTATCTATGATCATGCGGAACACATCCATCTTGATGGGGAGACAGGTCCATTTTCATTAAGAAACTTGAAATACAACTCATTTTAATTAATACACATTATTTTGATTTTTTACACATAAATTCAGAATAAAAACAAAATCCCTCAAATTCTTACAGTTTCATCTTTGACTGCAAGTATTAACATGGTCACACTTTTATTAAGATATGCAAGAATCTATGGTATCTTTCGCAAGAATCGACCAAGCTACTTTACAGGGTTTTGTTTATATGATGAGTAGACAGCAAAGGTGTTTAAGAGGTAACAATACTATGGTACCTGGTGTGGCGAAGAGAATCTCTTTTCATATGTCAGTCTATTTCCCTCAATGGAAAATCGGAAACCTTTTCTTTTGATGCTGTCCTCTGATTCAGATTTGTGAAATTCTTCCCCATCCTTCTCGTCACCTTCAGATTGTTCTTTTTGCTTTTTTTTCTTTCTTCTATTCCTCCTCTCTTTAGCACTCTTTGAGCTCAGTTTTGATGCCTCAGAAGAACTTTCGGAGAATCCACCTATTCCACCTACTCCACTATAATCTCTTGAGTCAGCTGCTGCAGCTGCTGCTGCTGCCTATATGTACAAGCACATATGCAATTTATGACATTTATACAAACATACACCACTCACTATTTTAAATTTATTGTCATTCCTAAAAAATAATGATTTTGATATAAAAGCAACGATCCCAATTTACTGAACCCAGCATTTCATAAGTATAATTTGTGAAATAGCACAGGAACCATAATTTGCCACTGCTCCATAAACCAGGGGTGAGAGCAGCCCAAGTCACCAGTCACCTGTTTTAAACTGAAGCAATATGTTGCAATAAATTTTTCGCCTATGTAAAAGTAAGGAATCAAATCTCAAACAACAGGAAAAAACCCTGTTAACAGGAAGCAAGACTTTCTTACACCATTTTGGTGGATTTTGAACACTCTGTAGTCTATTAAGGATCTGGTGTAAAATTGTTTATCCCTGTTTTGCAAATCATAACCATAGATTTGAACTGAACTGCAGGCTATTAGAGGCCTGTTGCTGTTTGAAGTGTCAAACATTTGTGGAGCATTTGATTAACATTTAGTTACAAATTGTCGTAAAAAAAACCCTACAAACCAACTAACCAACCAAACAAAAGAATCCCTGTTGCTGACTTCATTCATGTGCTTACGTGGAAGACATGGTTCAACTTCTGCTCTATGTGGCCACATGCCAAGCAGACATTACCAATGATTCTATTAAAGATTTCAGAGTCTCCAAAAACTGAAAAGGAATTTCAAAGCAGTATGTAATCATGATGTCTGTACCACAGAAGTGTTTTCTCCAGTTTCTCCACTTTTTCCCATTTTCTTTAAAACTAGAACACTATGGCTTTCTGCTGTGAGAGCTGGGGAAGGAATAGAAAAAGCCAAATGTTGCTGAAGCAAAAGATTTCTCCCACAGCACCTATAGAATTTTTGCTTCTGTTAATTAAATAAGCAGAATTCCTGGGCTTTTCCCCCACACATTTCCATTTTACAGAATCACAGAATAGCTGAGGTTGGGAAGGAACTTCTGGAGGTCATTGTCTCCAACTCCCCAGCACAGACAGGGTCACCTGTTAGTCAGGACCATTTCCAGGTGGCTTTTGACTATCTCCAAGGATGGTGATTCCATAAGCACTATGGGCAACTTGTTCAATTTCTCAGTAAAAAAGTTAATATCCATTTTAGCTTCTTGGCTATCATTTTGGTCATAAATTGACAGGTTATCTCAAGCCAGCAGAAACAGTGCAATGGAAAACATTCAAATTGTTTGCAGAACGAAGGAATTTGTAAGATTGGAAGTAATATTTTATTAGGAGTAAGGCAGCAAAACTATCTTCATATGTGGACATAAAGCATCCAATCATAATCATGAATGGAAGAAGGAATTTTACTTTGCAGGGATACCTGAGCTTCTTCCTGTTGCTTTTTCAGCTGTTCCAGCATTTGCTGAAATTCTGCTTCTTTCTGTTCTGCTTCTTCCATAGTTGCTTGATTCTGTTCTTCATAGGCCATGGCAACCACAGCCAGAATCAAGTTAATCAGGTAGAAAGAACCCAGAAAAATCACCAAAACAAAAAATATCATGTATGTTTTCCCAGCAGCACGGAGTGTCTGGGGAAAAAGAGATAATACACATTTTTAGTAGACTTTTAAATACTGTTGCATAATATGGTAGCATCTGTGTTATAATCTAAAAATACATTATGAAATTGCTTTGTGTTAGCACAAGATTATTTAGTTACTTTTTCCACATACAAATAGTATTACATACTGGATACATGTGCAAAAATCCAAGTTTTATGTCTACTATGGTCAAGGTAAATAAGATTCTGTAGCTTGAATACTTCAGAACTTCTACCAATGAGAATCTGTAGTAGCAGTTGATGCTCCCACTATATGTCTAGATAGAAGCCTTTACATCTAAGAGCAGTGGGGCCAATAACCAGCATCTTACCTTCTTGTCTCATCAGTCCCAAACTACAATGCCACAGACAGTGCAGTATACAAAATGTTATTCTGGACAACTTCACTGTCCTGTTCAGGTTAATGATATGTGTAGTTCAGGGACGAGATATAACCTTTCAAAGACAGCAAATTTGTACAAGACTGCAAAAAAATTTAACTAGCATCTATTTACTGCCTGTTTGGGCAAGTAACTTTAACAACTTAAGTTCATTTACTCATTTGTGAAAAGAAACAATAACGCTTAACCCCCTTCATAAAATAGCAGCTATTTCTTATAATGTATTTGAGTAGCACATGGGAACCTAAATCATGAACAAGGCCCCTACTGTTTTACACAGCTTAGATTTATGAAATAAAAGATGATTTCTGTTCCAAAGGCCTTGGGGACACGTGAATGAAAATAACTATGCAACTACTATGTAATAATGGTATTGGTGATGGTGCTGTTATTTTAATAAGTCCTCACCAGCTGGTAAAGATTCTCCCAAAAGTCCTGAGTCATCAATCGAAACAGTGACAAGAATGCCCAACTGAATGTATCAAAACTTGTGTAGCCATAGTTGGGGTTTCTACCAGCTTTCACACATATATATCCTTCTGGACATTGACTACAAAAGAAGAGGAAATGCTATTTTTAACAACTACTCTAAATTACGATATGCTATAGTAAATCACAAAATTGTTCAGGAGTACCAGTTACTAATGAAATTATGAACAAGTAAAATGTTATTCTACACACCTAAAATAAAAGTATATTTACTATTGGTTTTCAGTTTTTAATTCCATTTCCTAATGATATTTCAATGCTTTAATAATATAACTAATAATAATCTACCCTTCCACACAATTTGTCATATCAACACATCTCCTCCAATACAAGAGAAGAATGTCAACTGGTATGGTTGATGATAAACATTTGTCAGCAAGCTGGCAGTAACATTTGTGCACATCGCATTCATGTGGTTACCTTTACAAAATTAGCCTAAGATGCTGAAGATAGTGCCTGTGTAAACTCAAATCACATAGATGGTTATATTTAGGTATAGCTTCAATTGCAAAACATCAGTAATTGAAAATCTACAGTACAGTTGAAACTGAAGTTGACCACCTGACCTTCTCACAGTAGCTAATTATTTTTTATTGATGCATAATGAAAAATGATGACCATTTTCTTACCCTGCATCTGAGCTATTGCCACACAGCAGAGCATCATTTTGTCCTTCCAAGAAGTAGAAATGACCTGTTTTTTAAAAGAAATGAAAAAAAAGGTGATGAGAAAGACTTCATTTATACCTAATGGAAACTGAGCAATGATACAGGCTTTTACACTTTAAATAAAATAAGCAGAGCCACAAACAGTTTAACTGCAATACATAATGATTAGGAATGAAAAAAAAAAAAGGCATGGAAAATACTGATTTGCCAGAAAAATGACTTTCCATAGAGTCTTGAAGTTGGCCTTTCTTTAGAAAATACAATAGAAGTTGTACAGCTAATCCTCAGTAACCTTCCCAAATAAGTAAGATGCAATAGGTGGATTACCAAATTATGGATTAATCTATCAGCAAATGAGTGAGCAAATACCATAAAAACAAGACAAAGGATGAGGGCAATTCTGTGCCTTTGTTCATGCATTCTTGTATATGCCGTTTAGTGTCATTAATTTATAACTATTTATTACATACCATTTTATTCAAATATTACTTGGAAAAGTACTGAAATCTTTGCAGCATGAAACTGGATCTTAACTTGAGCAGCTGAAGGAAAAACCAAGCTTCTATTGTACATCACAGAAAATTACTACACAAAATTTTATAGCAGAGGAACGTACTTAAGTATCTGTAAGAATTTGTTGAATAGGCTAACTATCAAAATGAAGTAAAATATAATTTAAAGAGACAGAAGTCTTAGAAGCTCCTGGCACATTCTTTCCTTTGTTCTGCTTTGAGGCAGAAAGGGAGAGCCAATTTGCCATCAATTCCTAGTTTGGGATTCTTATGGTAAAATGGGAATCTCTAGTGGAGATTTTTGGGTCAGGTGGCATATTAAGCTAAAGTTGCCAAAATTAGGTATGTTCTGGCTGTTCCCAGGAAGCAGATGGTTCCATGAGATTCACTGCCAGCTGGCATGGACTAGTTTAGCTGGCCTGAACTATTATAACTGAGGGTTAATGCTAAAGAGACAAGCAGAGAACTGCAACCAGTTCCTCTTGACTGCTTCTGTTCTGTCACCACCAGTATATGATAGACACACCATAAAATCTATTTATCTTAAAGAGAGATTATGTGCCTAACCTATGCATCTGCAAACTATTACCAAATGTAAGAAAACAGTGGATTTTCAGACATTCCAGTGCTCACATAGTCATGCACTGTGGGAGATCTAACCTCTACTTAAAAAGTTTAAAGATGCAGATAGGCACCAAGCTGGATTTTTGAAATTGGGCCTAATACACATTCTGATGTGGCATAGCTCCTCCTCTGGAAAGCAAAGGATCCAGTTAAACTATCCAGTCAGCTCAACTGTCAGCCTACTATTTTGGAAAACATTGAAATAATATTTTTTTCAACACAAAGATGACAATGATAAAGTAATAAAAATAGTCAACATGAGTTCATAAAAAAATGCCACATGTAAAATTATTCCTGTCTCCTGCCAACTTAAATAACAGGACAACAGTCATGAGTACAAGTCCTACATGACACTGTCATAAACAAATAAAGGAGATATGTTCTGGCTGGAATCATCACAAAATACTTGAAAATCACGATTCTCAGAGAGCAGTTGCCAGTGGCCCAATGTCATAGGGGCATCCTGAAGATCTTCCAGGGATCCATGCTATACATAGTTTTCATAACAAGTTTCATTACCAACTCAAGACATGAAATAATAGAAAAAAAAATGCATCAAGTATTCTGAAGACATTAAGCTAGGAGGGAAGATGACTGAAATTTAGAATGACCTTTGCAAACTGACAAGCTGGTCCAAAAGCAATTGGATTTGTTTCAACAAAGACAAGTGGAAAATGCTACAGTTGACAAGGCAAAATCAAATACGTAAATGCAAAGCAGAGAGGATCTGGCCACAGCCACTGCTGTGCAAAAAGATGCAGCGACTGTCATGAACTGCAAGTTAACCGTGAATCAACAATACAATGCTGATATAAAAATTATGTAATTTTGAGATGTGTTATAGGAATATTCCAGATGAGGCAATTACTTCTAATTTGTACATTTACTAGAGAAGGAACTACCAGATTTGAGCATCTCATTAAAAAAAAAAATCCAAACAAAAAAGAAAAACCAAAATCCCAGACTAATTGAATAGTCCAAAAAAAGAAGAAAAAAAGGTGAAAATAGGTATAGAAAATGCAAATAAGTTTGCTTGGTTTAGAAAAGACCAGAACTAAAGAATATAAGAGTTTTAAAAATATCCTGAAGACTAATACAAATGCATCTATGATTATCTTATTTCTAACTCCACAGGAGAAGTAGTATTATAGTCAATCTTAAATTAGGAAAATTTAGATCAGATATTTAGGAAGATGTTCCTATTTGTGTGATGTAGTACCAGAAGCAGCTAAAGGGGAATGGAATGGAATCTGCTTTTCAGATGTTTAAGAATAGGTTATCATCCCAAACCTTCTCCAAGACAACAACTATGATACTATAATACAAGTATGCTGAGACAACAAGTATATGAGATTATAAGGCAATGAGACTTGGATCCAAAAGCATTCAGCTTTTGTTAAATTGAGGTTTCCCGGCTTTCAGGGATACCATCGTCACTTACAGCCTTTATATAGAGTTTATAAAAAGACTGAGATTATGCCTAATTATAAAATTAAACCCCTAAATACATGAAAATAAGTAGGAGAGACTGAAGCTATTTACCATTGTGAAAGACAGAAAAGAAATATGCTATAGATATGTTGAGAGTAGCTCCATCTGAATTTTAAAACATTTTTTGTTAACACAGTAGTGACATTATTAAATAAAATGGTGAAAATACCGTATTATGAGGTACAAAGGTGACCAAAATGCTCATTTCTTGATTTTCCACTATAAGCAACAAAGTAAAAGATAAATAACATGGAATCTGGTTCTTATTTTACTAGAATAAGAAGCATGGTAGAAATTACCAGTACTCTTCTAAAGACATGTCTGTGCTGTGCACAGAAGTGTGGTGCAGAGACACTCAACAAGTTCCAGAAGAAACAATGCAGCTGCATTTACATGCCATGTTCAAATGTGGATTTATGATATTGGCATTACCTTGCACTAATATAGTTATACAATTTCAGATCCCATATTGGGACTGTCACACTATTTCAGGAGGCTTGAAGAATTGCTTTGTGCTGCAATGCAGATTTACTCTAAAAGTCATATTCAGGAAAAGGTAAAAAGATATTTTGGTACAAAGTACAATAATATATTAAACTACATTATGACCGTTCTTTTATTTACTTCACAAAATGGATGCTTTTATTTCTCTTGGCCAGATTACACCATTTTAATTGCAATGGAAAGATACTGATGCTTTTGTATCTGTTTTAAAAAATTCCAGAAAATCAATGCAGTAGATGATATGATTAACTCTTACTTCTGTCTTCGATGTACTCATCCCAGTTAAATGTTGTCATTGTTGTATTAATAAATGTACCATTTTCACCTATAGAGCTATTAAAGTAGGAAATAACAGTTGTTTCAAAAGTAGAATTGTCTGGAGGCCACTGCAGGCATTTATTCCTCAAGTTGCCCATGAAGAGCTGCAGCCCTATTAGTGCAAATACACTCAGGCAAAACACGGTCAGGATCATAACATCCGAGAGCTTCTTCACAGACTGAATTAGGGCTCCCACAATAGTCTTTAGGCCTGCAAAGAGAAGAGATTTTTATTATGATGCTAAACAGACACTAAACACACACACACAAATCATGTGATTTTTCCTGACAAGATAAAGATTTCATGCAAAATGACAACTAAATGAGTCTAATATTGGTGATATAATAATTTTAATGAAAAGCCTTATTACTTGTGAAGGCGAATGAAAAGATGTAAGTTTATGCTTATTCTGTGATGTACAAAACCAAAAAGTAGATAATACCAAACACATTGTTTATGCCCAAACAAGTGATTTTATTATTCATGCTAGATCTCAACCCTACATAGAAAAGCATCATTTGCTTTTGCTGATGCTTCTTGCCCAAACCTTTCTTATATGAATGTTTTAAAAAGTATTCTGCATTAGTAAACCCATCGTAAAGACACTATAAGTGCATATTTGAATGATATCCTCATAATAGTCTTCTTACAATATAAGAGGGGTGATGGTTTGGAGAAGAAAGACATCTTTAAAACAATACCCCATGCATGGCCCATGCTATCTTTTAGAGCTCAATCCTTTTATACATGACTTAAAATTGAATTAAGTTGCTATATTAAGTGCCTGCAATAAATGGTAAAATTTGCATCAGTATGAAAGCTTAAAATTAACTTATATTTAAAACATGTAAAGGAAAGCTTGATGTCATAAGATGCAAATCACATAGGCTGTTTTCTGCAAATATCTCATGCAAGAATTTGTTAAACTCAAAGGCTGATTTTTTTAAAAAAAGAAAATACAACTAATAGAAGAAAAGCAAGAATCAATTTAAATAAAATTACATTTATTGATTCCTGCTTTTATATTTTGTTAACCGTGTGTAGCAAACAAGGCGTATGCTTTAAAAACGTGAGTACAGCCTTTGTGGAACAAAAGTCAGCCTCAGTGTTTAACCTAGCTCTCACCTGGAATGACTGATATTGTTTTCAAAGCTCGGAGAACTCTGAATGTTCTCAACGCTGAGACATTGCCCAGGTCCACAAACTCTGTCACATATCTGTAATAGGGGAGTTCACACACAAACACAATGACAGCACACAAATAACAGTTGGAGATACGAGGGGCCTAACACCTTACACCAACTCCTTCTTACCTGGAATTACAGAAATAGTTTTCAAAGCTCTCAATACTCTGAAAGTTCGAAGAGCTGAAACATTGCCTAGGTTTACAAATTCTGTTACATACCTGTAGGATTAAATCACAGTTACTCAGAATTGAGGCAGATTTTATCCTATTTGTTTGGGTCTTTGATCAAGACCTCTTCACCATTCACTGTATTTGGCCTGTTTTATAAATACTCTTCTGGCCATAGAATAAAATTAAGTTTTATCAAAATAAAACACACTGGCTTGATGTTTGAAACCTAATTTGGTCAGCTTATAGCTGGAAGTCAAAAGAATTCCTTTAATTCTGGTATGCAGAGAAAAGACAGGATATGAACAGCTCAGGCTGATGGCATTCACAGTCTTAACGGGCTGGCACACCATGCTGGCCTCTGCAGCACATGCTTAGTTAGAAATACTAAAATGTGTAAAAGAGGTAGAAGAAACATATTGAAACCGCAGGAAGTCCAGGCTCCAAATGTTCTGGCTGATAAAATATGAGGCAATTTTTAGTCACTAATTTCACGCTATCAGAAAGATTAAAAAAAAAGAAAAGTAGAAGACTTACGCAAATGTAATGACAGTGAAATCGAGCCAGTTCCATGGGTCTCGCAGAAATGTAAAATCTTCTAAACAGAAGCCCCTTGCAAGAATTTTAATAAGTGATTCAAAGGTATAAATTCCGGTGAATGTGTATCTGAGGAAAATGTGCAAGACAGAGTTTATAGAAACACATACATGTTATCCTTACATATTATGCTCTGTAGTTGCTTTATTCTCATTTTCTCTTCTCTAAGTGGCATAAGAATGGAATGCAAGTTACAACAAACTCTAAACATCTGTAGAATTTATACCATAAGGAAGCAGGAATCAAATTTGGATTATGATGATACTAAATGACAACTCACAGCTTAAATTCAAATTCTATACTCTATAACAATGAGACAGTTGCAAAATCCCCGGTTACTTCATTAGTGCATGTGTATGTCCAATCTGAATTCATGTTATAACAAAACACACAGACTAGGGCAGGATTTCAGAAATGACTTCCAGACTAAAAATTTCTTTCTTCAATGTTATTTTTATGCTGAAACATTGTTTAGTGTCATGAGCTGGCAATGCACCAATCCTCATCAGCCCTCATTGATTTTGTTACAGAGTAGGTGTATTCACTAGTTCACCTTGAACAAGACACACATAGTACTAGAGTGAAATGGGTGTTTTCTTGTGCAAAATCCCGTGCAAGAACAACCAAAAATATCTACAAATGCCAATAAATGTCAGCTACTCATTTTGACTAAAAAATGTGGTTGAAATGTAAAATGTAAAAATATTTAATTCTGGCATTCTGGGTCATTTCAATTTTCTATCTCCAACTGATATTGTCTTGAAAATTAGTTTTATTTATATCTTTAATGGAAAAGAATCCAAATCAAACTGCTTAAAAGGCTTGAACTGGTTTTCAGTCTTGAGCCAATCTGAAACCAGTTTTCCAATGTGAATTTTTTCAGTTCAATTACTAAACCAAAAATTTATTTCCTGCACAACTTTACTCAACAGATGAGAAGGACTTCTATTGTACACCTAAATGGCACAATATAATGATATGAAGAAATGTTCAAGCTAGCTATCTTCATTAATAAATATTTACTATATCTTAGACATCCAGAATACATATATATTCATATTGAACTAAAAATGAGAATTCCTCCACTGACTTAGCCCTATGATTTCACTTGTTATTACTGAAGATTAAATAGTACATATCATCCAAAGCAGTTAAGAATGAAGAAGAAGCAGAAGCATAAAATGCTAATGCAAAAATGAAGCATCACGAAGAGCAGTGTTTCACACTGTGGTCTACAGCCTTGGAGCTCTCACAACATATGCACAAACTGTATATCAGCACCAAGTATTGGGCATCATATTGGACCTTTTCCCTTCCTACAGGAAGAATAACCAACCACTTAAACACTTTTTTTTAATAGCTAATTTTTCATACAAGCTTTCCATTGTTAGATTGTCTCTGGTAAAGGCAAGCTGCGCTATGGCGATCATAGCCACCCATCAGATGATCCTTTTAGATGTAATGGTTACTGCAATAGAGATGGAAGTGTGTACTTCCCTGCCCCCTTGCACAGACATAACGTAGAATGAAGTGGAAAGTATCTATAATCCACTTTTTTTGCACATTCAGAAGACTAGCTTCTCTTCTCACATTCCCCATCTAGTATTGCAAACAGTGGATGGGCATTGCACAACTTATAATGAAGAAAGTTTTGTAAAATATATGTATTTTATACTACATAGAAGAAACTAGCATCAAAATAACTGTTGAAAGGATATGCCAACAAGGTATCTGCTGCTAGTGGATGCCATCCTAAAATAAAATAGTTTACAGCAGTTTATTTTAGATTACTGAATATTATTCAAAGAAAATCCATTTAACTTACTCTACATTCTTTGTCCAGTCTGGAGGGTTACTCATGGTCATAAATACACAGTTGGTCAAAATAGTGCACATGATAAGCATGCTGAATAATGTAGGTCAAGAGTTAAGGAATGTAAGCCAGAAAATCTCATAAAAAGAATATCAAATAACACCCTGCTTTGGCAGATTTCCACCATCAGGAGCTATTTATCCCTCCACTGCTCTGTTAGCATTCAGGGAAAAGCCCTGAATAAGTTAAAGCTTTCATAGTCTCTGCTTTAGAGCTAAAAGAGAACAACCACATACTAAAATTAGAAAATCTGAGAGATATTTAAAACAAAAACAACACTTAATTTTAAGAAGACCTTAGAAGATTTTTTTTATTTTGAATAAAAATGTGGTAGTTTGAAGTAGTAGATTCTAATTTAGTGTAATATCACAAAAAACATTTTTTTGGATGACCTAGACAAATCTGATCTACTTCATGCATGCAAAACAGAGGAAAATACATTTTCTTCACTTCTTTTACATTTCACCATAAAATTTGTCATGTTTCAGCATCTTTGCTTATCATTATTAAACATATATTGAAAACTAGTTATCGCACGTTAGGAGAGAGCATAAGAATATTTTAGGGAGGTAATTATTTTATTACTATTTTCTTTATATTATATAAGGCTTTTGCAAAATAAATGTTGGAGGGGCAGGAACACACATCATATTCACAAAAAGAAATCTAAAAGGAATTCCAGAATAGGTCCAAGCCTTAAATAACTTCATTGATTTTTAATAGAACTGCTCTGGACCTACAACCTTTCACTCTCGTGACTGATGACATTCTTACAGATGAAAATCCAACCACCAAAATGAAAACCAAGCGCATGATGCACAAAGTGTCCACATGATGGCATCATCAGCTAAAACTAGAAAGAGGACAAAGCCTGATTTTGAGGAGAGCTTTATTTAGGTTCTGTACCTAAAATGCATGTTCACTCCGTCCACCTTAATAGAAGTCCTAGTATAGCTGGGTGGAAAATACTGTGAGGTTCCCCTCACCAAGTTTTCTTTGCAATTCTACATTAATGAAAAAAAAACTTCAAGCAACAGTAGATACCTCTGCCTTATGAACTGTCAAACAACTGTGGCATTACACTCAACAATTCTTTGGGTTTTCTCCACAGTAAATATATTTCAAATCTTTTATTCAGAATCAAGCTTCTCACTATATAATTCAGATATGAACAGGTAGAAGATAAAGAAATGTATTTTAAATACCATAATGTGTTATAAGAGTGTTTCACAAGCCTATACTTTTTGCAGGCTTTCAAAATCCTTTTTGATGAAATGTCCTCTCAGAGTTGCAAATCCTCACTATGCTTTCATCAGTGGAGAAATAACTAGAACACAACTTCCCACAATTCTCAAGAATCTTTTTAACATTCTGACTTTGGTATCTAGCTCTTCATCACCACCTCAGTCCCATGATCTTCCATTATTCCATACAATTGAATAATGCTCTATAACATGCTACAGAGTGTCAGATAACTGACAAATAGTTATTTGTATTGACACCTGTAGCAAGCAAATTTAAAACAGGCTATGATTGATTCTGAAGTCATTTGTAGGCTACTCATTGACAACACCCAACACATAACAACCATTGCAATTATCAGACTTTCTTTACAGCATGACTGAAAAAATCCTTTCAATACTTATTCTACATGATCTTCGGATCCCTACATGTAGTATTACACAAAACTGCTTTCAGTGTGCTTATGTTAGACTCTTGTAAAATGTAAGCATGCAAACATTCGCATTTGTTCCTTCAGTAAGCAGACTTGCTGAAATCAATGCACTCATTGCTCATATCAGCATTTGGGATCAGACCAGTGGGATGCCTACTATAGTCAGCTATCAAAACACTGAAAAAGACAAAATAATAGATAAGTCATTATGATCATTTAACTTTGTAGTTCTCTATCTGCAAGGTGGAAATCTCACAACCAACTTGATTACTGACATGAAAACATCTACAGGATTACTAGTGCATAATGCAATAACAATCGAGAAATAAAATGGACAGGTGAGATACATATAGGACTGAGAATGTATAATAAAACAAGAAACCTAACCTGTTTTATCAACCTATCCTTCTGGAATCACGATCTGAATCATAAAAGTAATAATGAAACCGTATTTTCACTAAATGTTCACACAAGCACAAACTTGGGATCAAAGATTTGATTTTTAACACAAAGTATCAGTGAAGAACTGAAAGTATTTTCAGCAATATATCTGCAGTTTATGAAACATGTGGAGGAGGGGAAAAGATGAAAAAACCACGATGATTATAGGGAAAGTAAGAGGGAAAGGAAAAATAGGTGGGGGAAGAATGAAGACACAGGAATAAATTGTAAAGGACAACAACTGGTTGTCTGGCTTCTGACAGTGCTATATTAAGACCCAGTAATGATCACAAATGTAAAAAGGGAATAAGAAAAAGAAGAGAAGACAGAAACAGTAGAGAAAAGATGAACAAAGCACTACAGATCATATTGAGCCTGGGACATGTGCCAGAGAATGGTTTAAATACCAAGTACCATCTCATTCGCTGCAGTTTCAGACTAATCACTTTAAAAGGATATGAATGTACCAAAATCTTAATAGCTATTTTTCTAAGAGGATTGAAAGGAGTTAACATGTACAGGGCAGAGGTGGCACTGAATCGGAATATTGCCTTCCCTTTATTCAATACTATAAAGGTCTGAAAAAAAGAAACACAGAATGAAAAATAGCATTTAAAGATACCAAGTTTCAAACAAATTACAAGTTCAAACCCAGAATCATTTTCATTTTGTCATTAATCATATTGGGTCAAACTGTTCTTCCATTTCCACATCCCCTAGAATCACAATCCCCTTGTCCAGTTCACACATACTAGAATCCAGCCAAATTACTATAAATATAATTGCATGAAAACCTTTGAATAAGTTTTTTTAGAAATCATAAGTAATCCTCATATTGCCAGCTAGCAAACAAAGAAAGGTATACAAGGTACAAACATGCTTAATATTTGAAGAATGAGCATACTTTTTGTACCTTATAATATATACACTGAAGTATGTACCTTTGGGAAAAAAAAAAAATGAGAGCCATTAAAACTTCAACATTTCCTGAATCAAGCAACCAGCATTAATTACCACATCAAAGTACTAAGACAGTAGTACTACAAAGTGATCTAAATTTCAAGAGTGATCTTCATGAAAATAAGGAAATTGAGTGTGTTCAATAACCAGTTTTTCAACATAACGCTCATGTACTGGATAGTTTTTGCTGTACTCTGAGAAAAGAATAACATATTGCTTCCCTTATCAGTTATTTCTTGTGAGAGTTTCACACCTGCAATTCTATTTTCTTATGTCAAGCTTTACTTTTACTTAATACAGAATTCTATGATCCATGTATTTTCACTGTCTCTCCACAGTTTCAGCGATAACTCAAGCATACTGCCAACATTTTTAAAAGCATAGTTTGCTTAAAACCTGGGAAATAAAGAATAAAGCCTTTATTTAACATGCACTAAGTTTTTTATTTGGTTAGATTTCCATGCACTTGGGGAAATTCCTCTCAATTTCTATCATCTCTTCTTTGTACACATGGGTGAAAGTTCATGCTCACTGAAGGTAAGTGGATCCAGCCAGCATTGTGGCAGCCCTAAAAAGCCCAAAGGGGACAGGAGCTGTGCAAAGCTGGAGTGCTGCCAGCAGCCATGACCTGCCTCAGCTGGAATCAGAGGGCGGCATTCATAAAGATTACGCTCCGCTTTCAGGGCAGGTGTGCCAAATGCAGCAGCTGAAATCCTGAAAACACAATACCTCCCCCTGCCCGAATTCATAAATTTTATCTCTTCCAAACTGAACATATTCGCATTCCCGGATACACATTAATTCTCAATACATACTTTGGTAATTTATTGTAAAGGATTGGTCTGTAATTTACTAACTTTGGTACCATTGCTTTTCAACTCTATTACTATCCTTTCTGGAGTTCAAGAAAATATGCACTCAAATCAGAGTCTTTCATGTTTTCTGTTCCCTTTACTCTGACAAAATCTCTGATGAAGCATCATTTGTGTGATGCTGAGTCATCAAGACATATTTAAAAATTAAAATAAAGCCTGACCTAAACAAGGATGTTCAAAGGTATGCAAAGAATACCAAGAAGAATAAGAAGAGAAATTATTGCGACACATGTATAATTTGGAGTCTTACATCTCCTAGTAGAAACTATTCTGCTCTTCGAAAAGATTGACGCAACTGCCATGCTTTCTTAACAAAGAACAAGCAATTTGGCAGGATTTTACTTCATGTCCACACTTAATTGCAGAATTACTATTCTAGTTTCCAAACCATGATAACATACGTGCTAACTTTAGGATTTCCAGCACCAAATTTAGATTTTTACTACTGCAGAACTGCGAAAGTAGGAAGGAAAGAGATCAGCACTGTAACCCAAATTCCATTTGCCTTTCTTCCAGACTTCAACAGAGTAAATCACTTGAGTAATGGGAGCAGAACACAGTATTTAATTGAAAATATTTTTTTTCAAATTTAACTCATGATTCTCCATAGCATTAATTAAGTTTTAGAAATTCTGCAAAGAACACCTAACTTACAACTAGATTTTTAAAAGCTGTTCAGTTTATCACATTAGTTTATCACAGCATGCCTGTACTGTTATTTGTTATTTTTCCAAGGTATTAGTGATGATGCATGCCCCTCATTTCTGAAGGAATTATCTTCATTTGTATTTTTGTACTTAGTTGGACTCCTAACAATTCTTGAGGGTTTCCTTCTGTTTTGTTTGAAGTAACATGGGTTTTGCTTGTTTGTTTAAATTCCCACATTTTTATTCACTCGCTAATTTCCACAGGAAAGAAAAGAAAGCAGAAGAAAAAAAATATGAAGACAGAAAAAGAAATACTGGTAATTTCTTCTTTGCTGGTAGAATAATGATGGTGCAACACATATGATGCCAAAATCTGAGGGACAGGAATTCTGGAGGAAACCCAAGGCCATCTGGTCAAAAGTCTGAAGTTCAGCACTTTTGTGCTTGGCCACAACAGTTGCTGTTACTTTAAACAAAAAGAAAATATGTGGGTTTATATATTTTTTATGAACATCTCTATTTTTTTTTTTTTTTTAAATTATGTAACATTCTGTCAACACTTCAAGAGGAATTCCTACCTTGTCTTTATTTATGTCCATATTTTAAGCCCCTCCTCTTTGGTAACAATTATGGAACAATATAAATCTGAATATGAAAAATCTGTCACCCAAACTATCTAAGTCAGATATACGATGCCTCTGTGGAGTGCAAAATGGAAGAGGACGATCTTCAGCATATCCTGAGAAATTACCTTTACGTACCTCCCTATACTTCCCAGCAACAACAGAATGCAACCTAGGCCTTCCACATGACAGTGCAAGAAGCTACTGAGGTGACTAGCTACCTGAGAGGTGGGTTTCACAGTGCAGATCTGCTCCTTTCACATCTATGACACAGCAATTAATAGAATAATAATTCTAAGGTAACACCTGTGCTACTGCTTCAATTGTCTTGTGTGTAAAATGCTGCAAGTTACAAATGTTAGTAATATGCCAGGTATATTAACATAAACCTTAATCTATCTTTACCAACAGACCAGCTTGACAAACTTCTGTTCTTACAAGTGAGATTTTTGCCAATGAAATCAGCTGCTGAGGGAATGTATTAGGTATAAAGACTGTGTCCAAAATACTGGAAATACTGTCTGTGAGAGGGTTTCCTGAATGTTAATCTTCTTAAAGTTTGATAGAAATATACAACGCACTCACTTTTTTATTGATATAATATGGGTCCAGGTCTTCCAAGGGCTCGGACACCATTCCTGGAGGTATGTCGCCGTAAATAAATGGTAGTGTCTTTCCTGCCTCCAAGTCACTATTTGGCTTTGGGCCATCTTCATCATCATCATCTTTGCGTTCTTGTTTGGATTTTTTAGCTTTTTCTTCATTGATACGCTGCTCAATAGCTGCAAGTGATTCTCTTGTGAAATAGCGGAAGCTCTCAGGTCCTGGTGGTACCAGCACTGATTGTGCCATCTTTTCATCCTGCACCTCTTAATTACTGTTTAGCCTCTCTCATAAAAAAGTGCTAAAAATATAAAAAACACAGAAAAAATTTAGAGCAAGACAAATAGCTACAAGCAATGGAGACGGTATAATAAGCAAAGTCACATACAATACAATAACATCTTCTTGCCTTTATCAAGTGTAATGCTATCCGTTCCAGTGAATAAAGTAATAGGCATTTTCCACCACATTCAGTGTAAGGAATCAACAGTGTTGAAATGTTTCTGGTTTGGTCTTGAGAAGTGAGACTCCAGACAATTCACCTGCTAATTACCCTGAAAGCTACGCTTTGGACCCACCCTCCCTGTAGCCATAAGGACCAGAAATGACTCCTAGAATCCACTACTGCCATGTAAGGTCAGTGGGACCAGCCAGAGCAATGTGAGATGCTCCTTCTCTTTGGGTACAAATACGCCACTTTTGCAGAGCTGCCAGCTCAGGAAACAAGATTCACACACAAGCACCTGTATTCAGATCCCCTGCCAGGCAACACACTGTGCACTGGGGGAACTGCTGAATTAAACAAAAATTATCTTTAATCATTACATACTGCACTTAGATCTTTCACATCTGATACCATGTCAATTGTATATACTTCTCTCAGTTTTCACCACCAAGTGCAGAACCATCCCTTCTTAATGTCTCCATACAGCTCTTTTAAAAATAACAAGTGGAAAATATTCCCAATGCATATACTTCGATCTGAAATAATAAAATGGACCACCGCTGTAGCCTTCAAGAATTTTTCTCAAGTCCTTCTCCTGAGTAAGCACATTAAAAATATAGCAAATGCAATTTAAAAAATAACAACTTCTGAGTAATACAATATAACCAAGAAACAATTCTCAAATTAAAATGATACAGTAGTTGGAATACAATCAGCACAATCCTATTTTACTGTCTTGCTAAATACACATACTCCAGCGCAGCTGCAACAAATTCATATATATGAAGCCTGCTAAATAAACTGCAACAAGATGCTTTCACGTCCTTTTCAACCATATGCACACAGCCATTTACACCCACACAGAGATGCACAGGCATCCCAACTCCTGCAGGTTTCCCTATGAACATGCTCTTCCACTGCGGGCAAATGCACTGGGTACATTCTGTTATGGACGGGCTGTAGCAAACTGATGCTGTAAGCTGCACTGACTAGTAGCAACAGAAGGGTTAATCAGGAAAATGAAAGTGATCCTGCTGCGGAATCTTGTTAGATTTTATTATTATACAGAGAGGAAAAAAAAAAAAAAAAAGAAGAAGACAGCATAATCCTGTTTAAATACCGCAGGAAAGAATTAAAAAATCATTACCAGTGAAGAATCTTGCACTTATGTGGGTTTGGAATGGCACCAAGGAAGACTGCAGCTAAAATTCCATCATGTCTTTTCCTTTTTTTTTTTTTTTTTAAAAAGAAAAACCTACAGACCACACCTAACTTCCTGCTGAAGGATCCTGGTTACTGAAGTCAAATCTGGCATTTCCTGTGCGAGCCTACTGAGTGCCGCAACTCCTTCTGCCACTAGATGGTACTGACATACATCCATACGTTCTCATCAGACACGGTAAAGAATTTTCGCATCCTCAAACACTTGCTTAAACTGAGACCCTGGGACTAAAATACATGATTTTATATAACCACTCAGGTCTCAGGATTCTCAAAAATTCTTATGAATATATAACAGCTACTGCTGATGAGACCATAGCTGTTAAAACTGTGAAGGTGACACAGAAAGAAAGTAGGAGGGATAGCAAAGTAAAAGAAATAGAAAAATGGACTTTGCACAGTGTGCAACCAAAGCAGTTGCTGAGACTGGATTATTGACAGTCTGGATTATTTTAAACTATAGCTTGTATCAGTTTTCTAAAATAAATTTATACAATATATCTGCTGTGTACTATTTCTAAATGAGGGAAAGCCAGAAAAGAGAGGGAAGGATGGCAGCTCTGGGTGTGCACTGCAGTGTGGATTCCTGCGCTGAACGCCCCACTGGAGCAGGGCGGGAGATGAGATGATGATGAGCGCTGTCAGTCCCTCCCAGGAGGCAAATCAATACGACATCATCTTTGGGCACCACTCCACCTAAATGCCACCCTACTTCTTTGCACACTCCTACTTTCTCTGCATTTTCTATGCTTACTGATCGCTATACATTTTCTCCCGCTGCACTAGTATCACTTCCTTGGCCTCCTTCTTTCCCCATCATCAACCTTCTGCCCTTCCTTCCTTCTCTCACATATACCCAAATCTTTTGCAAACTTTTCAAGCGACACATTCCTGCATCTACAGATTCAGACCTCCAGGCAGTCATTTACTTCTGTCCCTCTGCCACCTCCTTTCCCTCAGCTGCAGAGGACTAAAGAAGCTGTGGAAACTAATAAAAAGCAAAGAGTCACTATGAAGTGAGAAAGGTTAGAGAAGGAAAGAATACAGGAGGCAAAGAAACACCACTGTGACTTTGAAAAATGGACAACAAAGAGAGGGACAAATATTTATAATTTGGTTCTTCGGTAATTGTGATGAGAGAATTATCAAAATGGTGGTTTTGAAACCTTCAGCCACTAAGAAAAAATGTGTCGCATGAGAACCAGATCAGAAGTATTGATTTGCTTTTGTATCATTTAAACATTATACAATATTTTAAAATAACTTTAAAGGCCTTTTTAGAAAAGTCTTTTATTTGCTAGGCTTTTCTAATTTCACAAACAATTCAATGAAATCAACAGAAATTTTTCAAACAATTCCATGTAACTTTTTTTTTTGTTAAAAAGCTTTGGATGAAAACTTCTGGCTGGCTCTAATTAGGACTGTGGTTTACTTGGAACTGCTCTGCAGTCTCCAAATAAGAGGATTACGAGACAGCACAGATTCACAGAAGGAATAAATGAGCTTCTAACTACAAAAGTATTTGGATTATTTATATGTGTGGATATGTACATATGTGTTTATGGAGCTGCTTATGAAAGTTACAGTAAACAAAGTAACTTAAAAGTGGGTCTAATTCACAGAATATGGAAAAGAAGTGAGATTCATTCTGCTGTTAATGGTATATTAAGTTAAAGTGTATGGCTATTTGTTTCTTATCATATGGGTCTGAAATCACCTGAGATCTCAATATGATTTCCACCAGTGCTATCCAACCTACATACATACTGTTAGGAAGGACAGTAAAAGTTGAGTCAAAAAGGAAATAGCTACTGGGACATTGTATCCCTTTGTCTTAGATGCTTTTGTCTACAGTCTTACTAGGCAGTGAGGTGAAAAGAACAAGTATTTTAGAGAGACAGAACAGGCAGGAAATACAATACGATCTTTGAAATCTGAAAGATAAATTTATATACTACTAAACAGGAGAACTCAACAGTACATCTAGAGAAGCTAGTAACAACTCTTAAAATATATTCAAAGTATTAGATACTACATAGCTATAGTAAATGTAATAGATAAAATTAGTAGAGACAGGAAAATTATCAAATCAAATAGTAAATATCAATCAAAACCCAATCCAACATAACCTACATTTAAAAACTATTGTTCAAACATGGTCAAAATTTACCTAAAATATAAACACAGAATAATAAATCTGGTAATAGGTAAATTCTGACTGCTGTCTAGCTTCCTACCTACAGCCATGAGTACATTTTATGAATAATTTAATCACCAGTGGTATCTGCCTTCCCACTACTATGGCACATCTGAAAGCTTGAAAGTGGCCTTTGTCTTTTAATCATTTGACAGAACACTCATGGCCCATATAAAGGGTAGAGTTGAGGAAGTACTCAGTGTCATATGTAAAGAAACTCTACATGAGGGTGAATGATTTTTGACAGGACAGAGCTGAGAGAAACTTCTGAGTTTTTTTCCTGACTGTTTAGGAGCCCTTCATCTACAGACAATCCTGATTACATTACCAGCTTCTCAGAAATCCATAAAAATTAACTGCCTTCGTTCAATGTTAAAGCAGAGTATTGAAATGCACAAGTGGCAACTTGCCGTCATTCTGTGGTTCTGTGATCCTTCCACTCTCCAGCTGCGTATTCCTGTACTATATTAGAATTGTCCCTAAGTGCATGACTTTTCATTTATAGTTCTGAATCTCATCTCATTCCAGTAACACCAGTCATCAAACTCATCTAGTCCTTTCTCTGTAATAGCTTGCTTGTTCTTTGACAATGCCTCCCAACTTTGTGATAGGAGCAAATTACATTGGCTTATTTCCACTTTCCTTGCTGAAACAATTAATTGAATTTTAAATAAAATCCATCCCAAAATTACAATGGTGATGAGCAACTTTGACCAAAGTGTAGGTTACACTGTGTGTAGCTGTAGCTTGCTGTAGCTTGCAAAATCTGTTAATATTACTCTAAGACTTTTAATCTTAAAAAGACCTTTAATCTTTAAAAAAACCATGAAGTTTATGCTCCAAAATGAAATCGTATTTTTTGCATTTAAAGAGCAAAAAGGGTAGAATAAAAACGGAGTTTTTTCTTCTTGTAAATAGCATAAATTTAATCAAATACATTGAATCCGAAGACACTCCTGTCACCTCTTCTCCTCATGCTACCTAAAACGCTTACTATGCTACTAAATTATTCATGGTGATCCAGATGACTGAAAAACAGGTTTGCTAGCTTTGCAGATGACATGAAACTGGGAGGGCTACAGGTAAACAGAAGAACAGTATTAGAATTTAAAATGTCCTGACAAATAACAAAACAGTCTCAAAAAATGATGCAATTCAAGAGATACAAGTCCTACGTTTCATATTTAGGCAAGAATAAATAACTGAAAAATTACAGGATAAGGAACAAAACCTCACCAATAGCTTGCAGGAAAAGATCTAGAGTACTTGCTAGTACTTACTGCATCACAAACCAAGCATGAGTGAAAGCTGTTAGTCTTGCAAAAAAAAAAAGCAAGTATCACAGAATCACAGAATGTCAGGGTGTTGTCAGGGTGTTAGGGATTGGAAAGGGCCTTGGGTACTTGGATTTATAAACTTGTGAAATGATCTTTTACCATTCTCCAGTTGAAAGTTGAGGCAGCATGTCCAACTTGGGTACTACATTTCAAAAAATATGGGAGCCACCTGGAAAGAGTTCAGACCACAGCAACAACAAAAATGTAACTTACAAGAAAACATCCAAGGAATTGTGGGATTTGAGTTCTTTCCGTCTTAGTTTTACATTCAAAAGATTAGTGGAAGACATGATGACAGTCTTTATATGTCTAGAAAGCTCTTCCAAAGAAGAGGAGGAATTTGTTTTCATCTGGCATAACAGGCAAACAGGTTGTGGGGCTAAGCTGCAGCAAGAGGGATATATCAGGAAAAACATTTTACCAGTGAAAATAGAGAACGAACAGAGTAGACACACCACAATCATTCCAAGGCTTTAAGAAAGACTAGGCCTTGTAAAGGAGAGATCAGTGGTGAGTGTGAGATTTGTAGCAAAACTGATCAGGATGACAATCAAGAAACTTGTAAGAGGCCCTCTCTATTTCAGGGTCTTAATAAGTGCAGGTTTCTCATTGTTTTGTGCTGCTCCATCTGTTATGTTTTTCCGGAGGCCTCGAGGGAGCAAGAGCTTATTGTTTATATACCAGAGAAGCAGAAAAGTGGGTTTGATTTCAGTCACTGTTGGTTGAGAAAGTTCTTGAAGAGTCAGTGGGGTGGACACAAAAAAGTGACATCAAAGACAGGAAAGTCCCAAGGACTTCTTTACAGAGAAAGAAATGAGGGCATCTAAGGAAGCAATAGTGTGGAATAGGAGAGATCTGCCCCCACTTTTTCTTTACTCACCCCTCTCTCCTTCCAGGGTTTTCCTTTTCCCCTAGCCTAACAAACAGAAATTAAAACAATCAAGTTTAGAAAAGCTATTTCACAGCCCATTATCTTACTTGCATCTTACATCACTGCTATTCCTATACATGGGTAAAATAAATGTTGGGAAAAACTGTGTCCTGTCTCAAAGGGCTCTTGCCCATGTGGATGTGCCAGCACCCCACAGCACTCCATGAAAGATTGTATAAAGTGACTGCACTGTCTGAAGATGGGAGTTTACAGCTGGTGAACTATCTCCGCTAAGATTGCTACTCCACTGCTGAAATTAGAGAATGGCATATAAAAACCAGTTTTTCTAAGCTTGTCATTAGTGTGTTTCATACTATCCTGCACTGTATGTTCAGCAGTCCGAGCTCTGACACAGGTCTCTTCATACAGTATCTACGTGCCGAATTGTGAGATTTGAACAGCAACTGTTTCTGTTCAACATTTTTTCCAAATGGCTCTTAGAAGAGCTATATAAAATACAGCTTCCTACATGTTGTCCAACATTTTAAATGGATGTGTAACTAGCAAGTCACCTTTGAAAACGCAGTTTCTGAAAACCTTAAACCAGTATGAGATGGTGCCATGAGAAGGGACAGCCCCATTCTCCACCTGCTCATTACCACTGTCCTGGCTTGAGCACCTCTGTATTGTAGCCAGATCAGCTCACTGGTCCAGCTGAAAACAAGTAAGTGGCTGGATTTCAGATAGATCAAAGAGCTGATCCATTATGCTACAGAAAAGAAGTTAAGAGGCTTAATATGTCCCATCACTTTTCGAGTGCAAAGGACTAGCTGACTATCTACAATGTCTTCCAAATTTCAGTGCTTCTCCTAACTGCAAAGCTCAATAGGGCTTAAGGCACCACAGTATGAATAAATGGATCTTGAATGCTCGAATGTTGGAGCTGAACAGGGCTCTAACAAGTGTACAGTCAACAAAGATTAGCACAGATCCTGTATGTGGTGTAGAACTCAGTATAGGTAGGACAAAAAAATAAAAAAGTGTTATTTAAATGGCCTAGCAAGGACTAGCAAGTCTAGGGATCAAATCAGGCTACGTTCAGTTACAGCAGCGTCAGGACCGCTCTTCCAAGATCAGGAGGTGACCAGGATCACCCTTTGTGTTTCAACAGGAATATCATGACATCAGGACAGCGTTTTATGCAACATGCATGGCAAGGATCACCTAATGTAAAAATAGGTAAACAAAGACCTCTATAGGGAAAGTTTGGGGGTTCCCTCAAATGTTTTCTCACCCTCTTTAAAGCCTATTTCAGGGCACTGACCATAGGACTATGGCAAGATATATTCCAAGGAAATATGAAAAAAATTGGTAAAAAAGTTGACCATTACCTTTACTTACTGTTAGCCAATAACAGGTGATGACTTGCGTTTGGTTATAGTTACATACTCCTATTTTCCTATACATTTTCCTATTTATCAGAAATGGTCACTGAACAATTGCCAATTTTCAATCAAATGCCAATAAAAGAACAAAAAAGCCATTTGTTTTTCCCTATAAGAGGCCCTTAAGTCCTTCTTTCTAGCATTAGACAATTTTTTTTTTCCACTCAATGAAAATACCATTCTTAACTTTTTTCTTGTATACAGTGAAATAAGCTTTCTACCAGATTCAGATGAGCTCCTCTGGTGCTCCATGACCAGAGGAACAAACAAAGGTAAATTCATACCTGAGAAATATTCAAAGCAGATCAAGTTTCCCTTTACAAAAGAGAAATAAACTGACTGTCTCCAAAGCAACCAGCAATGTGGGAGACAAAGTAATGTGAGAAGAGCATTCACCAAATCTCTAATAGATCTGGTTAAGTGATTAAGGCCTTTCAGACATTTAGCTGAGGTGTGCTTTTCATCAAATTAATCTTTGCCCTGCTATCCATTATGAGAAATATATCCCCACAAGTACATTCTTCTGTAAGTGTCAGGCCAGAGTTATATCCATTTTTAGTGTGTTTGTGTGGGGACAGTGACTATACAATTCAAAGATGCAATGATAACAGAAGTGCCATATGTATGGGATGAGCTAGATATTTCCAGATGCCTGAATAGGAGAATGCGCTGACTACTTATGCTGTTAATAAAACATGCTGTGATTTCTTTCCTCAGAAACCAGAACCCTGAGTTTAACATTCCCAGTATGGGCATTATGTAAAGATGTTCAGAATGAAATCTCCATTAATTTTAACTGCAGCATGGCTACAGAAAATTGAATAATGTATCATTTATATCCTTTTGGATAAAAGACACCAGGTAGATAGGAAATTTGATATCCCCTTAAGAACTGCCCAGCAATTCTGGATGAACAATATAAATCATGATCCTGAAACTACTGAGAAGCAATCATGAAAAAATACTGTGTACTTCCACTTCTACAGCCTCTGATTTCTGTTGCAAATACAACCTGTGAACGAAGGCGTGTTTTTTTCAGTTATCGCTTACATAAGCCCAGGTCAGGCTCCGACAGCAAAGATGAGCCACACATCCCCTCCAGTCAAAAACAAAGGGCAAAGGAGTCCTCCACCTCAGGCAACTGCCGCAACCAGCTTCCACTTCAACTACAAACCACTTCCACCTGCTCCTTTTAACCTGGCAGAGCCCCGGAGCCGCCACCGCGGGCACTGCGGGCACTGCGGGCGGGGCGCGGACACACCCGGGTGCCGCCTCCGCGCACCCCAGGTGCGCAGCTGAACCTCCGCCCTGGGCCTCTGCCACAGCGGACTACAGCCAGGGGAGACGGGCAGCCCGCTGTCACTCGAAACGACAAAAGAGAGCGAAAAGGCAGCTGGGGAGGCGGCCGGGGAGCTCTTGTGTTCCGCAGGGACGCGGCTCTGCAATGGCGGCTGGGTCCGCCAGCACGGAGCGGCGCCGGGAGCGGGGGGGGAGAGGTTGCCTAGCAACCGGCCCGGGGCTGCGGCACCCGCGCTGCGGCCCGGCACGCTGCGCGGCAAGGGAAGCGCAGCCGCCGCCCGCGGGCTGCGGAGACTCCCCGTGGAAACCTGCTGCCAGCAGGTCATTTTCTGCAGAACGAAGGCTTCTCCTGCCGGCTGCAGCAGGACCTAATCCAACGGAAGAAGCCGAAGGAGCAGCAAAGGGGAGGAAGTTAGCGTAGGGCAGATAAGGGCAGGGTTACAGCAGCAGAGCAGAAGGGGTTTGCTGTGGCCTTGCTCTGCGGGTGAGGTGAATCCGACGCCCAGTCACCAGGCAGGAACAGCTGAGGCCCTGGGCCGGCCCAGCGAGCCCTGGCGAGCCGGGTCCCCTCTGACTTGGGGGCTTAGCTGAGATGGTGCAACATGCAGGCGTCATGGAACCGAGGGGTCGTCGTCCCTCCTTGTGTTAACTTTGTGTACCCATAGCCATGCTGCTCACTGCAGTCAGCCCATTCCCCTCTTCATGTGGCGGTGGTGGTTGCTTTTTTTTAATAGGAAAGGCTGACTGTAAAACCAAAGAAACAGACATGGGGATGGGGGTGCTGGGACAGTTTTTACATCATCTCTGCTTTTAAAAGATATTCTTATTTCAAGATGTTGGTATGTATTTAAGAGAAAATAACGTCCACCACCACATGCCAAATAACCCTGGATTTAGGTTTGATTTATGCGAGAGCGCATTTGTAAATTTGCAAGGGAAAAAATAAAGATAATCAGAATCTAAATAGAATATTCTCTAACTAGGCCTGCAATTGCAGATAGTTTATTAGTACCAAACGCAACTGCCGCTTGAGGAACTTATTTCTAAAATGAAAACACAATAGAGACAAAAAGCGTGAGGACCACACCCCATGGGGGAAGCAAACATCTCCATGGGTAACACACGACAATTTTCTCCCGGGAACTGTGCTGCCGCTGCTGGGCTCCCTGCAGCTGCACAGCACCAGCTGCTGAGGGGATCCTGCAGGAGTTAATGCAGCTGAAAGCAGCATTGACTCCCTGGATACCTATCAGCCTCTACGGGCAGGATGCCACAGACTGTTTCCTCAACAGCACTACTCATGTCCCTACCTGCGTGTCCTACTGTGTAGCTGCACCTGGGAACACACCAAGCAGACAGGAGCAGCAAAAAGCACAACTAACATGCACAACTCCCTTCCCCTTGCATGGCCGCCACCAGATTCCCTTTGCCAATGAAATGGAAGAGCTGGCTTTGTGTCAGGGAAGTGCCACTTCAGATAAGCCAGAAGCGAAGTGTTTTTAGGGATTTTGGAAATTAGGTCATAGACAAGATCCATATTTACTTTTGAACATTCTTTTAGTCTTATGATGGTTTATGGGTTAGCAGTTGTTACTATATCCTTAGGGATAAAGCGCAGATGGGTCAAAGCCAGGTTCAAGTTATGCGTTGTCATGTTTCATAATTACAGATGGGGCAGGTGGTGCTGTTTATTACTGAGATGCCTGACCTGTCCTTTTTTTTCCCCCTCCTTCCTTTCCCTTGCTTGATTATGCCAAACTTCAAGCACTGAGGCTAAAATTCTCCAATTTTGCCTCAGGCTGATTTTTGGAGAGAAGCTTCAACTCAAATGATGGAACTATTTCCAAAAAAAAGCTATAGATAAATATTTCTCATTAGAATTTTATAGCTGCTAGTTTCCAAAGCATGAAGTCTTGCAGAACTTTTTGCAGAACAGCATTCTGAATTTTGGACTTGTCTGTTGCAATGATGTCTAAAATACTTGTCCAGACTTGAAACATGTTCAAAAATTAGTTTGCATGTATTTGGAAGAACACCACAGAGGTTTAAAGGTGTGAATTCCAGAGATAATGCCTTTTCTGTTAATGTTTGAGTTTCCAGCTGAGGAGTTTTTCCTGCAGCTGAGGTCGGAGTCTCTGTGGACTGTGCTGACCTAAGAGTGGGAATGCATTTGTCTTTGTGTTCTTAATGATCCTGTACATTGGTTATTAAAAAAAACTGCAGAAAGAAATACAGAAGTAAAATAGGGGAGGTAGGAAAAAAGGGAGACATATCTGCAATTGAAGACTGGCAGCAGAAAAACCTCCAGGGAAATGATATGTGGAAGAACTGTCTGCCTGGATAAAGAGATTGTCTAAAAATTTGCTATAGTTGTCCTGGAGGCTGGTTGCAGAGACACAAAAACCTCAGAGACTTGTAGGTTATGATGACCAAGAAAATCCCCTAGGTTGATCAGTTTGACCTCACAGGAGACCAGGCTGGGAAAAAGTGAGGGAAGGGGAGGAAGGAGGAGCCTGTATAATGAGACAAGCTGAGATAGGACAAAACAAGAAAGCTTGGACTGAATGGACAAGAGAGAGAATAAAAACCGAGATGACTGCAATTTTTTAGAAGAATGGACAATAAGATCTGAAAATGAGTTTATAGAGAACTATAGAGATTACAAGTTCAGAGGTTTGTGAAGTATGCGTAAGCATGCATTCAATAATTCCTAATCATTCACGTGGGTGTCAATATGGTCTCCCCAAAATTTTGTGCAAACACTGCAACAAAAAACATGTATTACTGCAGGAAGAAGGACTCAAATGACAGCATATGCTACGGTTAAGATCTGCCTTACTTCTGGTGCATTTGTCAGTAGTGCAGCATTCACTGTCTTGTGTAGTACACAATACACACAAGCTCTTAAAAGCAATGAGATTTATTTTGGAGACTTCCTTAGTTCATTGGTGCTGCATGTGGACTGGGAGATGTAACTAGTGGAAGGGGAAGAAGGATGATAACTCTGTGGGCAAAAAGTACTGTCCTTTGTGTACAGTCTGTACACTGCCTTGGAGAACTGGCTGTCACCTCTGCCTGTGACACGAGTAGGATTCATCTTCCCTGATGTCAGATGTCTGCATCTGTCAGCATCTGCATCTAAGCCAGTCTGAACCCCCATTGACTGGAGAAAAATGGGTCTTTTTAAGAAGTAATTCTTCTGACCTATTTTAGATATCTACCTTAAGATGAGGCAAGTTGTGCCCCAGAAGTGCCTGTTTTTCTCTACTGACTATAAAGGGAGAGAGATGAGATGAATCCTGCTCAGTACTCCCATATGGTGGCAGGCAATTCACTCATCACAGGTGGCTACGAATCATATCCTTGATTTCCAGAAAAGACAGCCTTAATTCAGTGTCCCATTATTGACTGCTCAACACTTACTAACATATTTTTGATTTTTAAATGTGAAATATTTAGTGGAACCTTGTTCTTCCATGCTTCTTTATCAAATATCAGCTGCTTATTTTGCACCTATTAGCATTATTACCACTTCGCAATTGGAGAAATAGAACCATGTGTGGTTTTGGAAACAGAGTAATGTATGAAAGCATACATGGTTTGTCTACTGATACACATTAACAGAGGCACGGTGACAACTAAGTATTCATGTTGTAGTACTTAGCATACATAAAAATTACAGTAATTGTAATAGTTATGATTTATTACTGCTCTGCTAACTCTCCAAAACTTCACAGTACAAGCATCCCTACAGTTGATTAAGTATGTCTTTTAAATGAAGACGTCACCAGCGTGAGGCACATAAGGCTGGATGTATATTCAAAATATGGCAACCAAAAAGGAAAAATTAAACCAAACAGCATGAAATTAGATCCCACAATTAATAATATGATTGGTGGCTTGTGTAGAACACAGCTGAGTGGTTATATAGCATTTCCTAGACCATCATACAGGAACCATTTGAAGACACGAGGCACAGCTTCATCACCCACCCACCTCTCATGCAAAGGAAGACAGCGAACATCACCACTACTCCCTGGTGACCTGACCAACATGTTTGTTTCTCTGGATAATGAAAAGCTCAGTCAGATATACAACATTAGGAAGCATTAAACAACTCTGTATTAAATTTGGAAGATTTTTTTTTTTATCTGAAAGGAAACTGAGTAGTTAATTGACCCACAATTAAATAGAAATGCCATTTAAAAAAAACCCTCAAACAGCTTGCCAGGCCCAGTTTCTGCTTGCCTTTTATAGTGTCTTGATAACCTAACTGTCATATCAAGACATTAATTGATAATATTCTGAACACTATAAAAACAACTTTATGGATCAAGTTATCGTGAGGGACAAAGTGCATATGGCAGACATATGCAGTTAAGCAAGAGCAGAAAGGTAACATCACTATTCCATCAAGAAACTTGAAAGGCCTGAGGGAGCAACAGAGATTCATAAGTGTAGGATCAGAGAAGGTCATTAAGAGTGTTTATTCTGACATTCTGCACAGTATGGCTTATAACAGTCTCCTGATTTAACATGAGCCTTGGCTGGAACATACCTTTTTAGAGAGCCAAATTAATGAGAATCCCTTAGTAAGCTACCTGATGGCAAAGTGTTGTTGCAATAAAATGAGTGCCTTATTTTATACTCAGACATCAGTTTCTTGGGTAGAAGGTAAAGAAAATTTCTGTGCCACTTTTCTTTCTAAGTATGGGAATGTGCCAAAAATGGAAAGCTGAACAGTTAACACCATATATCTGCCCAAAACTAATCTCTTTTTGCTTTGATTTCACTCTGAGAGGGAAAAAATAATGAAGCAAACCACAGATAACTGACAGCTGTAAATTTCAGTCACTGTCTTTGAAAAAGCAGATTCAGTTTCAAGGTAATTTTTAAAAAAGTAGGCAAGACTTGCTCATTATAATATCATTTTCTAACTATAAGGAACAGAAGGGTTGCTCAGGATAATCTACAAAAGTTTAGGCTAAAATGCAACTGCAGGCCACTATAGCTGGGCGATTTGGAACTGAGATTTGTTCAGTGGAGTTTGACAATTTGCTCCAGTTCAGGATCATTTCCTAACTGTAAATTTTCTTTGAGTATATTCCATTTGCATTTGTTGGTATATGCAAATAAACCAAGGGAGCAGATGTTGAAAACCTCCTCAGGAGAGTTCTTCCTTTCCCACTATGTTTGAGCCAGCAAAACAGGTTCTGATTAGAGGGAATATGAGAGCTCCCCAAAGAGCTGGCACAAGCGTTCCTTGCTTGCCATCTCACCTGCGACCTGGAGCTGTGCCACTGCGGGGAGATCTTCCCTCTGCAGCCCTGCCCGCCCCGCTGCTCAGCTCCCTACAGGAACACAGATACACATTTCAGTGGTGGCTTTACAATGGATTTTTCTTTTTTTTCACATGAACTGAACCCTCCTAAAATTTCCCTTATTTCCCCCTACATTTGATTGCTTTCTAGCCATCAATCTCTCTTCTCTAGATTTCCAGAGGATATTTCCTTTCTTTATCACAGTTTCAGGGCTGTCTGCCCATCTCCACAATATTTATACCAGCTCACTCAATTTCTGCATCATATCCATCATCTTTCTCACTAAGGACAGATTATTTTGAGAACGTGTGAATCCTTAAACTAATTTGGAAGTGAGGTCAATACTGAGAAAAGCAATATAATCCCTTTTGCAGCAATGGAGAATGCTTCTGGGTTCCCAGCCTCTGCCGCTCCACAGAGCAAGGTATCAGCATGAGTAATAGCACCCAAGTGTCCTATATAATATTAAAGGTCATCATCTTCCTACCCTGAGGCTTACATTCAAATCTAATACTTTATTTTTTTCTGAAGGGTACTGGTGGAGTGGAGTAGCAGATTTGTCTCTGTGCGAAGGCTAACCTGCCTGCAGCTTGGCTTAGAGGGCTGAAGCTTTGCTTCAGATCAAAGATCATATAATTCATAAAAACTACAGCTGGCAAAAGGACAAAGATCTTTTTGCAGTCACAAATGTTGTAAAAGGCTGTGGAGTGCTTTCGGTGTTAACTGAAAATATTTGAAAAAAATAAATCATTTGAAACAATAACTCTTGAAAATGTTCTGTGACTATTGCATATGTTTAGCCAACAAAACTCCAAAAGCAAACTGTTTGCAAGATGTAAAATGTTATTCAATTGAAAAGTGACTCTCATAAATGTGGCCCAGTAACACTTGGATTCTACTCCTTCCTAGTCAAATTCATTTCCATAATAACTTTAAGATTCGCATCTATCGGCAGGAAAACTGGGCGCTTCCTATTTTGTCATTTTCCAGAAGCCAAATTAAAATGAAACATTATGCTTTGAAAATACTGGGGTGCAGGATAAGCTATTCTCATTGCTTCACTATGAGAATTTTTCAGCAGTATTACGGTGGTACTTAGGAGGCTGTCTACTGTCAGCATTTTCCTGGTGCTTCCCATTCTACAAAATGGAAACCTAGGCCTGCACTGCAAAATCTAACCTGTGCTAATGCATTTGCCATCAGGATGCTTGTGCAGCCATCACCAAGTCTCAATCTGGAAACAATCGTTTGTGTTAACCTGAAATCTGACATGGAGCAAATACAGATGGAAGATTTTTTCCCATTCTGCCTGGTATCGGTACTTATGTTTTGTTTCCATGGTTTCATCATTGACTCTCAGTAAAGAGAAAACATATGGAGCTCACAGACGCTACAAATACACCTGTTACACTCTTGTGATATCGCCTTGTGTGCTGCAGTCCCAGTTAGAAAAAACTTCTCCAGAGACTTCCAGTGGGGAAAACTGATCTAACAAAGCTTGCCTCATGGCCCAAGATGTAGGATTTTCCAATGGCTTACATTTGGTTAAAATATTTGCTAATAAACAAAATCCAGTAAGTATACTTAGAGATAGGCTGTCAAATTTCATATACTGGGCAGAGTTCTTGTATCATGGTAGTTGTGGTTGTACAAAAATTTGCCATACACTTCCTTATAAGCACAGGGTACATTTAGACACTTGGATGCTACTTTAGCCTTCTTTTTGTTGGCACCTGTTTATAGCACTCATTTTTAAATGGCAAATTCAGACCACGGTGTCTAGGGAAAGGATACTTCTTTCTGACCTTACTCTATCTTTATGCAGTTTATGATGTATTAAACACTGGCTTCTCGAGATCACAGACTGTCAAATTTTTCTGCATGCATCTGACTCCATTTTGTATACATCTAGGGAATCTGGCTCCTAATATATCTGTGATCCTGCCGAGACAAATGGGTGAGTCCAGAACATGGTGTATTGCTTTAGAGAACTTGAGTCAGACTCCTAATTTCAGACTGAGTCATTTACATTTATCATCAAACAAAACTACACTGGGGTCAAAGTCTGCTGAGGAGTTTGTAGTTACACTGAGGAAGATGAGAAATGGTGAGGATGGTATAGAAAAAAATTAATGTACAAATAACACCCATTCAAACAGGAAGACTGTTTCTGCCCCGCTCTACAAGCCTGCTGGTAATAATTTAACTAAAGCAAAATTTGCTCTTCTGTCAGTGGAATGACAGCAGTAGATGTGGAAATATTGTAGCTTTAATTTAGTTAGCTCAGTACTAGGGACCAGCAAGCTATTGAGCAGTAGGCTAGCAGGCCAAACAAGGAGCCAAAGTAACCATGTAGGTTTGTACAGTTCCACAGTGCACATACGCTGCCTTTGAAACCAGCCTACTAAGCTGAGAGATTTTTACTGCAAGGTTGAATGCTACCCAATTATTTTTGTTTGGAGTGGGTCATTTGACATCTTTTAAACATAGTCAAAAGCTGTACATTAAAACTCCGTTTAAGACCAGCAGCACCATATGGCATAAAAATCAGGCATTCCCTGTCATTTGACAGGCCCATGTTAGACCATGAGGGGATCACTTGCGCTATGTTCAAAACCTGGACATCCATCATCCTTAAATGCATGTCTAATAATGTTACATGTCATCAGTTTGTCCAAGTAAGGGAACTATATACTGCATGGAGCAGCCATTGACTTATGGAACATGAATCTCTTTCTTGATGGGAAAGGTCTGCACTTCTACTACGTACCTGTGAGGATCTCTGGAAAGAAGATTAGTCAGAACTGGCTAGCATTAGCAGGTCAAAAGAAGATTTATCTGGCCAAAATCAGATTCTGCCCACACTTAAAGGAAACCAAGCTAAGAATCAAGAAGCAACTGCAATCACGATTACACAAAGCCTAAGAAAACTTCATAGAGAAACAATCACTGAACTTCAGATAGACCTAAACAATAATTTATTGCTGATTGTTTAATATTTTTTCCATCTTTTTTCTATATAGTGTGAACAGAACTGCAGTTCCGTTTGCTTAGCAGTTTCCATCATGAGAATCTCTTTCCAATGCCTTCAGCTTTGCCAAACCTTAGCTGTTGAGACTGAATTTAGGTATTCTGTTGGCCTCAGCCTGATTTCTTTCTTTAATGACACTATAAATGGTGCAATTATTCTTTCAATAAAGTTAGAAAGAAAAGCTTAACTTGACAATGCAGATCCATGTGTCTTCATGATACTTCTTATTTCTTTCAACTTGAATGCTTATAAAAGAAAAAACTTCACCATTTAAAAGAAAAAGTACATTTGTAGTCTGCTTATTGGGAAAAGTTTGAGAGTATTGTTTCACTGAAGCATTAAAATATATTTCCTGCCTTTTTTTTTTTTTTTTTGAGAACTTTTGCTACAATCTCTTTACTCTGAAGTTCGTCAAGCAGGCTGCTCAGGCAATCTAAGAGTTTGCATTTTGTTGCTCCTGTTTAAATTTATTGAAATTTGGCTATTCAGCACTTCTCTAAAATAATTTCTAAATATGCTCAGAAAAAGCTTCTTAGCTGCTTCCAGTGAATGCTTACAGAGCTGCCACGTGTTGACTGTGCTTCTGCCTAGCGTTAGCAGCCCTGTCAGCGCCATTGATAACGATAGCTGCTGAGGCATCAAATGCTGAAACAAGGAGCAGAAGCAAAGCCCTTCTGCAGGTCCCAAACCAGTAAGAAGCAGAAAGAGGAAGCAGCCTAACAGGTAAAAAAGGAACTATAGTAAGTTCGGGAGCACAAATGAGAGGTAAAGTTGCAAGCTGGGAAATAATAGGAAATTGAACTAACATGAATATAGTTATTCAATGTTCCTTAAAAGTCCTCTTTCAGTATTTTGATCCCAAACCTTCTTTGCTGCATGTCTTCCCAAACATGCAGTGGATACAGAATTATTAATTTAATCCTTAGCTTTTTAAATGATTCTTATCCTTATGGTATTTAGTGTCTCACAACATTATATACCATATATATCATATACCTCCCCCGTTAACACCTCTCTGAAATCAGGTACATTATTTGTCTTTCAAAGACAACAACAGCAGAACAGGAGAGTCCAGTCACCATTGGCAGAAATGTCTTTTAACCCAGCACCTCTCAGACTGGTAGGTGTTGGCAAGAGGGGAGGGACAAGAAATGAATTCTTTTGAGCGGCTTCAGGAAGCTTCTAGAAAGGAGGAGGCCTCCAGGTCCCCTGATGCCTGCTCAGCAAGCTGGGGCCAAGGGGAAAGAGAGGAACAGGGGGCTCTGATGGACGAGAGGGTGCCCCCACCCTGGGGCAATACAGGACCAGGGTCTGCCACTGCAAAGGATCCACGTTGTCCTCTGGAGGAGCTGGTGTGAGCGTATGCTTGCCCTTGAAACAATAGAAGCAACATAGTAAAAAGCTTGTTTGCGATTTTCGTGTTCCAGCCAAGAACTGCATGTGTAAGGAGGGATTGCGGTTGCATTTGCTGGTGCCCGGCGCATGTCAAGCAGGTAAGTTATATTAGATTTCTGTGTCCTCTCTGTCCCCCTCGAGGGGTGTCAAACTCATTTTCACCAGGGGCCACATTGGCCTTGCGGTTGCCTTCAAAGGCCAAATGTAATTTTAGGGCTGTATAAATGTAGGAGTAGTTACATTTTCACCTTTGAAGGGTGAGAATGATTTGGACACCACTGGTTTCGAGGCTTCTCGGGGGTAGCACGAGGCTGCAGGTAGTAACCCAGCAAATCCATTCATTGAGGTCTGCAATGAAGAAATCAAGCAAGAAGCTCTGGCAGCGTCACTACTGCTGGGCTCTTGCTCTGGTTGCAGAGTGGGCTGCTGGTCTCTGCTGCTCATGTGTGTACCGAGTACACTTCAGTTACAGTAATTCAGAGGAACAAAAAATAACAAGAAGGATTAAATATCCCCTAAAATTAAGTTTCACAAAAGGTAAGGAGGACCAGCTTTCTCTTAGGGTCAACTTTCTCTTGAACTCCTCCAGAAACATCTGACTTTAGCTATTGCTACTGAAAGGTAACTGGATTGTGCTTTGATAGGACATGGCGAGTCATGTGTTTGCATTTCCTAAAGACTAATATTCACAACTAATGTACTAAAAATCTTCAATATTTTCCTTCAAGGCTTGTAACAACTCAGTGGATTTTTTTTTTCCTTAATTTTTATTTTACAATGTAAGAGTAAATCTATATCTTGTCTTGAATGCATATGCTACTCTGGCCTACTAACTGCATTTTATGAACATGGCAAAATCTCTGTGACTATAAAAAAGTTATTCTCTCCTTGAATATGGGTGCAATTTAAACACCAAGAAAACAGAGCCAGGTACTTATCCACCTGCCTAATATTAAGAAGGTGAGTCATCCCACTGACATGTCTGTTTGTTGCTGATTTGGGGCCTATAGACATAAGAGAGCATCCTTTATTTAAGGCATTTGTCACTGGGGGAAACTGCAAATCATTTGGACACAATTATTCACCTTTTCTCCAGATCTAGTCAAGAATGGATGATCCTTTACCATCTACTGAAGGTATCTTCAGAGACCACAATGGCTGAGCCATACCCATATATACGTATTGTAAACATTGATCAGAAAAATACAATGGAGCAGGCAACATGCATAGATGGCAAGAATATGTGTAAACCTTCTTAACATTTCCCGTATACCTAAGGAATCATTTAAAGCCAAGGCAGCATCTAGCATTCAAATCGCAACAGCCCATTTTCTGTTGCTTCCCTAATCACTGCTAAAAAAAGTTTACCTTTACACAAGTCTGTGAAAATTTTGATTCAGTGCTTTCCTAATCACCAACTTATAATAGAAAGCAAAATGTATTTAAATTATTCACACATTCTTTTTTCTCGCATACTAGTTACCAAGTCCTTTCTCTGATCTGTGACTGTGTAAGTCAATACATACCTATGTTGTTTTTCCTTGACTAAATAAATTATAGCTGTAATTAAGAGAAGATAAGAAAAAACCAAAAGATTTGAAAGAAGAGTCAGGGGGTGATGCATGAGCTTCCCACCTCCTGAGTCATTCTGCTGTCTCTCCAGTGTGTACCATGCGTCTAAAAAAATAATGAAAATGATATTTTTCTTTCTCATGCAATATGGAATGAAATTTTTACAATAAAAAAACCCCATTCTTATATATATATATGTACATATATATATAAAAAATGATTCACAAAACACATGTATTTCATATGATATTTGCAGCAATGCAAAACCATGTTTGGTCACAGACAAATCCTCCATTCTGTCTTGTACCAGGGAGAGGCTGTTTTGGGAGATGAGGGAGGGGAGAATGCTGTAAATCTCCTATACCTCATTTAAAAAAAAAAACCCAGAAGATTAATTTAGGAAGCAAAGAAAGCCTCTGACTGAAGGTGGTACAAAGAAGCAACAAGAAGCAACAGCACATTTCCACATTAAAACTAGGCAATCCCAAAGATACATTCATATGCTTTAAAATACACTCCAATTTGTATTCTGGATACAGCACCGATATAACCTCTAGTAGAGAAAGAAAACACTTGTGGATGACCACTTCAAAACAACAGCAACAAATCACCACAATTAGGATGAAAAACAGAAAGTCAAGAGTAATTCTAATTATAAACATACAATCTTAAAAACCCATAGGACAAGAGAACTCAAAAGAACAACATTCTTTATTATTGCGCTAAGACCTAATTAAACACTGTGAAAAATCCATGCAGTGGCAAAGATGGCTATTATTTCCTTTCCTCTTGCTCTATTAATATTAATTGAAAATTAGGTGTGGCACCACAAGAGAAGAATCCTGGTACAAAATAACTAGAATTTGTTACTTAAGCATTTTGATTAAATATCATATTGCCTTACCTGATTAAAAGAGAATTATAAATCATGGCATAAGAAATATCCATACACTTGTAGACGATGAGGCTGCTTCTACTGCAGGTTCAGGTTCCTGAGCAAAGCAGCTTGTAAACTCTTAATTTCACTGAAATGAAAAAGGAAAGATATGAGGAAAGAACCTCCCCATCAAAGCAACAAAGGAACCTCTGCAGTATTCTGTAGTCTCTTCGCCTGCTTCCTGTTCTGAGATTCACTCTTTGAATCCCAGCATCGATCAGAAAATTGGTTGTGGGGAAAAAAGAGCGGGGGGGCGAAGGGGGGGGGGCGGTGGTTGGAGATGCGGGGGAGGGAACGAGGAGCCGGCTGGTCCGTGCGAGCTCCACCTCCTGGCCAGGAGAGGAGCGCGGGGGATTCTCAACTCCCTGGCAAAACAACTGTGCTTCAGTTATAAATCCCGTATTAGCCCTTGCTTATACAGCTTTAACATAAAGTAAGTAGGTTAGGACTAATGAATGCTTACATATTTTTACAAATTGGTTTGAGATTTAGTCTGCACAACTTTTTTTTTTTTTTTTTAAATGAAGTATTTGCATACATCTCCATATAAATAATTGAAGAAAACTCAAGGTTCTGCCAGACACCTTTATTTTACCATGTACTAATGCACATTATATTTAAAAATAAAGAAGCCATTCTTCATCCAGAACCCACCACTACAAAATAGTAGAAAATAAGAGTGCCTGCATTTTCCCTCTTTGATTGATTCTGCAAAATATAAATCACATTTATATCTTTATTGAAAGCCAGAGGAAAAAAAAAAAAGTTACATAAGAGAAAAGGAACAGATGCGTGGATTTACACTATTGCTCAGGAAAGAGTTTTTATGGTGATCTGCTTTACTTATTTTCATACAAGGTTCTCATCTGTTTTTTATAGCATTTTGAAACTGCTTTTTGGTACTCTGAATACTGTTAGTTATAAAACACTAATATAGAAGCTGACTGCCTCACCCCAGTGCTCCCTAGCCGTGATTCCCATGATAGCAATGTCGGATTTACTTTTACTAAAGGATGCCCTATACTGGAATGCTGTATAGCTGAGTGTGTCTACTTTTGTCTCTCTATTTCTTTAAAAGTTTTCTTTCACTCAGCCCTGCTCTGTCCCATCAAACAGCTGACAGCCACCTGCATGCAGGGCTGGTTCAACAGCTCTCAGCTGTGGAGGAAAATGTCATTGCACTGAAACAGGAGTGATAGGGGAGGAAAAAGTGGAAGAGTTAACTAGGAATGGATCTACATTAAACTCATGGATCTTTTAATTAGGGTCCATGATCTAACTCATCACAAAAATCACTAATGTCAACACAGGGAAGCTGCTGTAGAGCAGCTTAAACCATTCATCACAGTTATCACAAACCCTTGCACTGTCAGTTCTTCAGGAAAAATACAGATTTCTATGCTTGTTCAATCCCTACAATGGGATCTGGGCCCATGAAAGAACTCCAAAGTACTAAAATATACAAAATATGACAATAATAGGTCAAAATACCTATTGTGTGAGCACGGGATGAGCGTCTTAGACATCCTGTCGTCACCAAACAGTACACTCTAATTTGACCGTGTTTTAAGGAAAATTTGCCCTAAAAGACCATTCTATATATAAAAAAAAAAAAAAGTACAGGCAATTTTGACTGACGCGTCCAGCAGTGGGGGGGGTGGGGTGGGGGGGGTGGGGTGGGGTGGGGGGGGTGGGGTGGGGGGGGGGGGGGGGTGGATGGCGCTGTCCGTGGTGCTGCAGAGGCCTCGGCGTTCCGCGGAGCGCGCCCCTCGGGAGCGCCAGAGCCCCCAGGGCACGGGGCGTTACTTCTGAGTACCCTCCCACAGCTTGGGATCGATGTGCAAATGCACCAGGAACGAATATAGGCCTCCTATAGGCCTAAACCGGTGAAGTTGGTATTCTAAAGTCTACTTTAATTAAGTCACTTATTGAATGTACTTTTCACAAAACACTAATTTCATTAGAATACGCAACATTCACATTTTGAGTATTAATTCAACCTACTTTCTAAACCAAATAAAAACTTCTATGCTATCTAAAAAAACCCCAAAGATAATTTGAATTAATAAAATATGAAATATTAAAAGTGGGGTTAGTGTTACAAGATATTTGGAGATTGAATCTTTATTGCTTATAGTAACACAAGTATGTATTTCTTAAGTGTACAGTAATGAGTTACTTAAAGGTGTACTAGGACGAAACATGCATTTCAGTTCCATTAGAAACACTACTCTCTCTCTCCCAAACTCAGAGGAACTTTTATTCTTTTTAATATTCTGTAATCCTAATCCTTCTGCAGTCTAACACTCTCTCAATTCTATAATCTGCATGCATATGACAATTACATCTTAATGGCAAAGCTCATTGGCAAAGCTAGCTTTGCTTTTCTGTGATGTCTGTGAGAAGTACAATGACAATGAGATATGATAGTATCTCACACACACCACAGTAAAATGCCACAAGAAGTCAAACACAATAAAGTAACTGCTGAAATTCACAGGACTTTTCTAAATTTACATTTTCTTATAAAACCTGCAATTCTCCGTGACACAAACTTGCCCAGTTACAAGTACATGAGAAAAAAAAAAAAGAGGTTTCTATGAAAAATTCAAAAGAGCACTCTGAGAATCAACAAATTCTAGTAAATCTTTCAGAGCCGATTCTAACTCTAGTAAAACTCTCTAACAACACCTACAAACATGGTTTATTCATGGTTTTATTCATCATATTCATAGGAATTATATAGGAATGAAAACAAATATCCATTCAACAAATCTCATTTTCTGATTTTTCTTTTTTTTTTTTTTTTTAATTTAAGTGTCTTAAAACTAGGATAGCTAGAAGAATCTTTTTGCTTATTCAACCATACTGATAGCGCTCATTTCTACCAGAAATTTCTCTTTGCCTCTCAGAGCATGGCTAACAGTCATCTGCATAAAAAATAACCATTCTATTAAATCATGCAAAAACATTTCCCCAGAAGAGATGGAGCAAAAGGTCAAACTTCAGCTTCCACAGCGCATGGGATGCTAAGCCTAAGGAGCAATGCCAGTAGCCATTCTGGCCAACAGACACTTATCTACGCCTGTCCTTTAAATGCCTTAAAGAAATAGCTATTTCACATATTTAGAACCCTTACTTTTCCTTTTTGTCTTTTTGATCCGTAAATCTCTTAACTTTCAAACTCTAGACCTGAATCTGTAAGTTGCTAAGGCAAAAGACAGGTCTGCAGAACGAATAGTTTCATGGTTCCTTGATGTGTCATCTTATTAAAAGACATAAATTAATCTCAATTGAAAGTTATCAGCCTTTGTTATTTAGTTCTGATGAAATCATAAAGCCTATCATTCTTGCCTGTAAAGTCTGTGAGTCACCTTTACAAATTACTCAATGCAGTGAAACTGAACTTTAAGGTGATTCTAAATACGAAGCATATTTTTTCCCTGTTTCAGAGTTACTTTAACAGAAATTATTCCGGTGACTACTAAACATCAGCAATCTTTTAATTTTGTTACATTACTTTTATATTTGAAATCTTGGCATCTGAGATGTAGTAGTGTAGGCTGCCAGTTTTTTACCTCCGCCTAAGAAGAGAGACAGCTTTAGAATTTAAAAGATTTCTGAGAATTTTTCCATGGAATGAAAAGTATTTGGTCTTGATAATTACTTTTGAAGAAGGGAATATTTTAAATCACATTCATAATGTTTTCAAAATGTAAAGCCAGTCATTTTTTGGCTGCTTGGGGCTAACACTGAAGTAACTTTTAATGACCAACAGTGAAGACAGATTTGAAGAGGAATGTGTACAACAGTTCTTGAAAGTACCTTTCACTTCAGTCTTTGCTCTCTGGGACATTAGGATGCCTATAGTCAGAACCATTAAGGCATTAACTTGTGCTTACTTCACAATTCTGTGCACCAAGCAGTTTACATGTTCTGTATCCTTATCATTTTTGGCCAAAAAAAGTTATTTTTCTTTAACATATTAGAATTAAATGTTTAAAATGTTGTATCATCTCTCTCATTGTAGTATATTTTCATGGTTTAATTATAAAGGTACTATTTTTAGTGTGGATAACTGCTAGGCATACTGTGAGATGGAGAAAAACTTTCTAATGCAAAATCAACTTGGCAAGCATATATTATTATATTAAACTGAGCAATTCTTCTAGGCATTCCAGCTTTTGAAGACTAGGAAATAAATAAATCATAACTTGAGGTTTGCTTAACAGAACTTCCCCTCTCTCCAAGTGATGATTACCTTTCATCTGACCAATTAAACCACATGACTCAGTAGCAATAAATGGAATGAAAACATATGAATGCAATCTCTCTGTTTATAGGTGTCCTGGGAGAACATTATTAGATTTTGTTACCAGCTCAGAGAGCACTAGTGCACTTGTTGCTGAGGTATCATTTAATTCATTTGTCCATCTCTTAAAATCTGTCTATCTGAAATTGCATTTGGTCACTCTGAAACTGCTTGCTTGCATTTCACCTTTGTTTATTGATCTTGTCATATATATATATAGTAGACCCTTTGGAACATGGTCTGTGTCCTGTGAACATATAGTGCTTCCTAGGCCTGGCTGGCCTCTTTGGACATTACAAGGAATTTTGAAATTCTTCTTCAGTCTTGTTCTCTACAGCATGGTTGGCTAATAAAATTAATTTATCCTATATCCCCTTCTGAAGTCAGAAATTATTATCTTGATTCCATAGGTGAGGAACTGAGATACAAACGTACATTCTGTTCTGCAAGTTACAGAAGCAGCTTGCAAGCCTCAGACACTGAATCTTTATTATCTGAGTCAGTGCTCACTCCCTGTTTTAACTATTATTACTCACATAAATATATAGTGTTTTTCAGAATTCTCTTAAGCTGTTGGCCTGTATATCTGTAAGTTCTTAAGGTGTATTATATGTAATGCAAAAAAGAGTATTACCTTATGAATTAGTTGCCCTGTATGACTCCTCTGTGTTGTGCTGAAACGGACATACCAAGGAAGATTAACAAGATTAGAAGGAATATTTCTTCTAGCACTCCGAAATTCCTAAATTACTTCTGTAGTGGCAGCAGATGCAGTGCCTGCCACATGCTGGAAGGCAGAAACATCTAGCACATGTCTAGTGGGAAATTACCATTGTTCCAGTCAACCTATGGCACTTTTCAGCAGCTCTTTCACTAAGTAATGAACAATGTGCAGTGAAGGCAGCTGTGAAGCTCCTGCAACCAGGTAGTGTGCCCCATGGACTCACCTCTAGCTTGAGGATCGCTGGCAGAAGAAAAAAATGTTTTATTGACCCGCTATTTTATTATTCCTTGCTGCTAGTTATCTTGAACTTTGAAACTGAAATCACTGATACACCACTAGACTAAACAGATAGCTGTCTCACATGATAAACTTACTTATTCAAAATGTAGAAAAACAAGATCTCTCTCTTTCTATATATATATGTACACTATTTATATAATATGAATATTTTAAGACGTCTTTAATCTGTGATTGTTGTGTACATTTTTTTTTGAGCTAACAATAATTTTATAACTGTGATTGTAGTTTACCTGAATGATGGGAAAGTTGTAGCTAGAGGTCAATATTTTGGAAGCACTTAGGCACATATGGAAGGTGGTTGGGGTGGTTTATCCTTGAGACTTGTTTTTAATTCATTTTTTGTGTTAATTTGGTGGTGTGTTGGGTTTTTTGTGTGTGTGTGTGTGTGTTTTGTGGCTTTTTTTTTTTTGATTCTGCACTCTAGAGACAAAAAGGAGAAAAAAAGAAAGAAACCAAAGGTGGAGAAATAAAGTTTATACACTTACATCAGCCAGTCTTGAACATGAATTAAAGTCAAATTCATCACACTTAGCCAAATACTGCACTTCAGGTCACTTTCAAAGGCTAATGTAGGTAAGTAGTTGAAGGAATAGATATGACAGCATGTCTTACATTTTGGTGCCTTTACAAAGAGAGTTATTGGCTAAAAATAATGGTATTAATGAAGCAAAATAATTGATGTTAAAACAAGCTGATGTCTGCATTGCTGAGAAGTTACATGCAAACTATGTACAGGGCTTGCCCTTCTATGAAACCTCATACAGGAAATGTATTCATTCATGTTTAACACTCCAAAATTATTTTTCTCTTTTCAACTAAGATACTTCAACATTTCTGTTTCAGCTGTTTAGTTAAAAGTGACTGAATAGCTTTGCATTTATTTGCTCATTACTGAGAGCACAAATGCACCTGGGGCAGGATTCTCGGACAAAAAGACTATTTAGAAATGTCAGGGCTTTTCAAGTTATATTTTTAAATGTAATTTCTGAAATAAACTTTCAGTGATGATTCATGATAAGTTGTACTAATAATTTAAATGGAAAGAACTGCCAGGCTGGTATTGTTATAAATGACTTTTGTCAAAGCAGTCTATTTGCTGTTGTCTTTTGAATGACCACTTCTGATTTCCAGATCTGTCATTTTCAGATCTGGCAGTCAGCTGTTCAGTGAAATTTAGTGGGGCAGAGGCAAGGAGGGAGAGGGATTTTGTATATGCAGTATGTATACATTTGATGTACACAGTATGTATTGCCTATATGTTATACATTTTATATAGATCCGTGGTGAAAGATCATTTTTAAAAACAAAATTTTCATGTTTAAAAATTCAGGCATGTGTGGGGGTTGTTCCATATGGATGGCTTGGTGATTTTATAGTAGAAATGTATATTTATGCATAGTTATTTGTTTCTGCCGTGTTCTTCTACTGATAGTTTAAAAAACTCCTAAGGAGTCATTAAGAACATGATTCAAACTCTGTTTCAGTAAATCAAAGACTCTAATTGGTTCCAATGAATTTGAACCAGTATACAGGCAACCCTGTACATTGATTAATAAGAATAATGGCCATATATGAGCCATATTCATAAACAAATATTAACCCTGACTTTGTGTGGCACGATCATTTCTACAAATAAAACTTTATGGATTTTTTTTTCTTTTAGTGTGAAGGTTGGTGATTGAACTGTTTAAATCAGTGACACAACATTTCTCTAGTATCAGACCTACACTTATGAGAAAGCTGTCTTGGTGCAGACGAATACATTATGTATAGTCATTGTGTCAACTGGTATATCAGAAAAGATTGCAATCAATATAAGGACACTGCCACAAAAAATGCAGGACTTGAGGACTTGCGTTTGCTAAATTAACATAATCCTATGAAAGCAAAGCCAATGCTTTAGAGACAATTAACATTTTTAAATTAAGAATATATTACTTCCTAACTTCTGGAATATCAAAAATGTAAATAGTAAAACCAAAGGGAGAAAAAATTTTTTTCTTATAAAATTGTGGTATATGTTCACACCCTCAAAGTTCCTTTGAAATAAAAGGGGGGATTTGCTTAAACAGTGTGATCAGGGATGTCCCCATGTACCCCAGTTTTACAAAAACAAACAAGTAATACAGCTGCATTTGGAAGCTGGGGGCATATCTATTTCACTTAATATACAGAGATTATTCTGTACATACAGAATACATACATCCCCTGAAAATTTACTTCTGTTTACTGTTATTAGTCAAATTCAGGAATTTGGTATTTATATCTGTCGAGTACACAGCAAGCATAACTGAAATGAAAAGGACTACTCAGAGTGTGTCACAAATGCTTACGGATTGTGGTTTAAGTATGCTAATTTAAACAAGGATATCTGTATGATATTACAGATGAGGGACATCAGCTGTAGGCAGTTGTCACCACGACTGCTGCTTTGTGTAGTTGTGATTTGGTAGTGGCCGTCAGGCTGGAAATGTGCTGGCTGTCCTGGAGTCCTCGCTTCCAAAACCAAGTATGTGACCAGCGGGACAGAGAATGGGGTACCTCTAGCCACTACTGAAGCGGTACTTAAAGAAAATACAGCAGCTACCAGAGAGCAAAATATTCATTGTGTCTTATGTTATTTTTTTCTTGTTTTGTTGAATAACATTTGTTCATTAAATTCCAAATGACTGAATGAAGCTGGTAGCTTGATTTTAAATTAGTTTGGAACTGTAGTGGTCTCTGACCCAAGGCTATGAGTCGATACATTGCACACACTTGCTGACATTGCTCAGCGTTTCTACATCTTGCTTTCCACAGACACAATACTGTTCAAACTGACACGCAGGACAAAATAATATGTTGCCTGAAGCGCATTATTCACTCAACACTGTTGCCCGTGGACGAGGTGGTGCTGGAGTCACTGCTCTGATAATTCTTCCCAGGATGGCCACAGAAATCCTAGGTAAGCAGATGTAAATCTGCACATGCCCAGGAATTCTGTCAAAGAGGAAAAGTTTGAGCTATGCTTTTGACTTAAGCATAGTGTGTTTCATGCACATAAAAGAAATCAACATGATGCCAAAAATGCATATTAGTATTTAATGAATAAGACAGTATCAAGAGAATCAGCAAGTTCAGCACACACCAGTTGGGGATGCAGTCAGTGTCTGTGCTCTCTATTTACACAGTCCTCTCTTCCCATGGATTTTTAAAGGAAACAGCACATTTAAAACTAAATGCTCTACTGAATGTATTTAGCCAACTGTTTTAAAATTTAATTATTTTAAGCAAAAGTCTTTAAAATGGTCATTCAATAATCGGTGTGGTTTTGTTGGTCTGTTCTGCTTCTTGCCTGGAGGAACTTACTGCGCAGGAGCTGTTTGAAGTGTAGGTCAGAATAAACTGGGATAAAGCAGCCTCATAAACTGATGCTTTGTACGTGTTCATTATCTTTACCAGTAGGTGGAGCTGCCACGTTAGGTGCTGCATTTTTTTCACTTCTCCCCCTCCATTCCCCCACCCCCCACCCCCCCTTCTCCTAATAAGCTGTTTTCTGATATATGTTGGGTGCCATAGAGTGAGACTGAGAACAGGAAGCGGAGGCAGAATTAGAGAGGATTCTGGAAAGGTCTCTGTGTTTTCTTTTCCACTGAGAATACTGAAATTATAATTAATTAGTAAGGCTTTGTGGATGGAAATCTGGACTATTTCAGGAGGAGACATATATTATCACATTATTTTTGGATGCTGGGATTTGCAGTGATTTGTCATTCTCCTTCATTCAGGTAAGATGGCAAAACATTTAATTGTACCCAAAATAAATCTTAGCAATATGATTTTTTCCACATTTCAGAATCGGATTTTACCCTCTGATTTGCTGTTAAGGTAGAGCCAAAGATGGAATGGGGAATTCAAAGCCATTTTGTACTGACTGATTGTGATGATGGTGTGATTTTTTTCATTTTAACCTTGTTAAATATGATATCTGGCCTCTTACTCTTAATGTAATGTTGTGATGCAATAGTCTTACTTGCAAAATCAGACCATTTTATAATCAAGGTATACTAAATTAATTCATAGCATTTCATAAAAGTGACCTTGTTTCCTAAGAAGAAATATCTGGTGATATTCAGGCTCAGGAACTGCAGGTCTCATAAGATTCTGAGCATCTCAGATTCTGATGATCCAGGAATAAAATCTAGGTGGTTTGTTACTGATATTTTCAATATATATGTGGTATTTGAAGAAATTGTCTTACTAGATAGATTTTATAAAAGATATATAAGAAAATATTTTCTTTCTGTGCCATTTTTTTGCATGGTTATGTGTCTGTGTGTATAAGAGAATGGGCTCACCAACTGTTAATTAATCAGCCATCCACAGTTCAGATTTTGTCTGTAACATTGCTGGCTAGCTTAATATGTGCTCCTTAATAGGACTGTTTGAAGAAATCAGCATAATAATTTTTATATTTCTTCATGTGATTGTCCATTTATCTATTGTTTCATTCATTGTTATCAGTAATAATTTAAGTCATGAGTTACTAAAGGTAAAAGGAAAATATCTATTCAAGATCACTTTGATATGTGGATTTGCAAGTAGTGGTCTCTAGACACACATTCACATTAAAATGATGTACGTTATCGTAGTATTGATTTGAAAATTATCACCAAGAGCAAACAGTAGAAATTAAAAAACAACAACAACAACCCCAAAACTGTACAACAGAATAAGGAGCCCACTGTTTACAAATCACCATCTCAATCCACATAAGATAGCAGGATTGGGTCTCAGGTGATACTCAGAGTAGCAAGTGAGGCCTGTACCTGAGGGAGTGATATGAAAGAATGAAGTTTTTAATTTGTATTTTTACGGTGCCAAATCAATATGCCTGTGGTGTCCTTGTGTCACTTCAAAATAAATAAATGAGTAATAACTATTATATTTTTTAAAAAACATATAATGTTTGTGCTTTCATGATTGATTCGTCAGTAAAACAGTTTCAACAGAAGACTTAACTCTAACAGATTAATATTTAATTTTTGCTCTGTTGCACATCTCCATTTTGGGAAGAAAGATTTTTAAATAATAGAATGTGAGCTAGTATAGTCATTTGAAGCTTTAGAGCGCCTGTTAAAGAGATATGTTGTTTATTAGGCCTTGATATTTATAGAAATGATGCTTGTGTTGCGAGCTTATGATTTTTCCCTCTAAGGAACAGAAATGCCCGTACTGATTTTCTTAGCTGTGCCAATTGATCTCAGTATTGTAAAGTTCTGTTTAGATAACACTAGATGCTAGCAGAGGTAGAGACTTTCACATTTTCATTGGAGAACATGCAACAATTCCCCAGTGCCCTCTCAGATTCTGTCAGAGTGGTAGTTTGGTCATTTCCCTGTATTATCAGGTAACCTGGAGTGGGGAATGATCAAGTGAAAGGTGAAAGTATAGAAAATATGGGGGTTTTAATCAATATGCTGATGACACATTTCGTGTTTTCACCTCTTTTTCTTCATCAGATAGCATTAGATGAGTTAACTTGTACCTTGTAAAGATTATGCATGGAGATAAATTTATGTGCCCTCAGAAGACTAAGGATTTTAGAAGCAAAAAGGATGGTGGGATGGAAGATGGAATGTTCTGACTGATGGTATCTGTTTCCTTCTGCTGAGCATATTCTCAGCCCTGCAAAATTTGTTATGTATATGCTATGTACTAAATACATTGCTGCATTCCCACAACTTCGGGTCGATCAGAGAACAGCAGATATTAAGAGAGATTTTTGTATGAGGGAAGAAAATTGCGACCTTGTTCTCTAAAGTGCAAATCCTGGCGCTTTTTACCCATGTGCTATTCTTACCATAAGGTGACAAATGAAAAAATTGCTTGAACTCTGCTTGAGTTCAACCTAAGGCAAAATAAACGCAAGTTTCTGATATTTGGTACTTTATATGTTAAGATGGTCTCTTTGTTGAACTCTGAAAATGACTACTGAAAGTAAGTTTCAGGAGGTTACATTTACTCTGTTCTTTATCACAAAATTCTAGTAAGTTAGGAACTTAACTTTCAAAAGTCTAATTAGCTTATTTGCCACTCAGTGTAACTCTTTATAATTTTTTACGCTATAGCTGTTAATCTCTAATATATACTATTGTCATTTGCAGGGACTATTATGTTTTCATCCTCACTTGAAAAAATAGAAGGTTTAAAATATCATCATATAATTGATGGTCCTTAGTTTAGCCTGCTTATAGAACAAATGTACACACTGAGCTGTGGCTTCAGTGAGTCCATCAAATCAAGTGTCAACCACCATAAAATCCATCTATAGGAAATTGCATCCTCTTCATTGGAAAGCTGCTGTTACTCATTACAGCTACTAGTCCTGATTAAAAGCTCTGAAGCACATTGCCAATGGTCTCTCTCTCTAGGTTTGGTATTGACTGCCCTCCCATAGGGCCTTGATATTGGAGCTGGCATCCTGCAAACAGTTAATCTGCTTTCATCAATATTTTCTTTATGAAAAACTGTTATCCCTAGGAGATGACTGTGATAGTGTTATTGCTTGATTTTCCTTGTCTTATGATGAGGTAAAGCACAGGAACTTGAAATAAGAGCAGCTCAGGCAAGGACTATATTGCTTCAAAACATAGAGTAGGAGCACCATATGCTCTAGAGTAACCATAATGTGTGTGTACTACCACTGTAATCCTAAAGAGGAGTAAGCAAGTTAAATTCTAGGTCACAAAAGTATCTAGTCTCTCATTTGTTCATTATACATCCCAAAATTATCTATTTCCACTACAAAAAAACACAACTCAAACCAAACCAAAAAACCACAAAAACCAACCAAACAAAACCTCCCAAAAAAACAACCAAGGAAAAAAACCAAAGGAAACACACTAGCCAGCCCACTCCAAAACTGTCACTTCAAATTGTTGCTAAAATTTAAATTGGTCAACAGTCTTGGTAAGCATTCCTATAAAAAATTACTGATCACTTACTCTACCAATTAAGACAGATAATCGAATGTGTTTTACTGTAAAAAATGCAACTAAAAAAGTTTAAATTTGATAAAAGAGCTTAAGCTTTTATGGGGCTATTTCTCATGTAAAAACCTTAAGGAAAAGGTTATTTAAACTCACATTAATTATTTGTCTAGTTATTAATTCTTTATTGTTATTGATCTCTTCTTACTGAGTAGTTTTACTTATGCAAGTGTAATCATAGAGCTACCACGTGCAGAAGTGCCTCATTCAACCTGGAGTTGTTTTTCCTGCTACTTGATTCCTGGCTTGATCTGTCAACTTGCTGGATGCCATATATCCTTATCAAACGACCACATTTTGAATACGTGTATATTGACTGTGTAGTCCATATGCAGTGAGTCTGGCCCATCCCAGATATATCGATTGCAAATGTGTACTGTTGAGCAACCTGCTCAGCAAAGCTGATGTTTCACATGTGTTTAAGTTACTACATACACATAGATCAGCTGAACAGCACATACAGCTGACTCTCTGCACCTGCACTGCATCAGGCACATCCATGTATTTTTTTGCAGGATTTCCTGAATGAAAGTATGAAGGACACCAGGAAACCTGAAGGGATATTGCAGATGCCAGAAAATGGCTGGGAAGAGTATCAGTTCTGTTTGCTCTGTGGTCCCCTTTACTATACCCCAGTATAACAACTTAACAGGAAGATCTTGGAACAGGGATACATTTATAGATTATCTATGCTTAAATTAGACATTGCTTATTTAATATTAGGCTCTCTTTTTTTTGATATGAGAGGGGAGCAGTGTTTTTTGTCTTTTAACATTATTTATTTTAAGAACAATATGAAGTGAGAAACTTCCTTTATGCGTGTGTGAAATTTGGGGCTAGCACTAATTGTTGCATGCTCTGCTCAACCATTAAGTATTATTATATATGATTATATACAAGTTTCTAAGAAGTTACAAGTTTCTGTTCAAAATAACTACAGAAATACAGATGAATAATTAAAATGAGCAAGTAATAAAAGTGAATTAATTGTTCACAGGAACAGTAGTTCCTTTATATAGAGCAACATAGCACTATGTGGCCTGGCTACTGTATTAACTGAGAAAAAGACTGCCATAATTTCTCATAAATCATGGCCTTTCACTGTCTGGTTGTCCTGGGATAGGAGTAGACATTTCCTGAATCCATGTAGCCTGAATTTGTGCCCATGTGTCTGAAATTCTTGCCTACGTTGGTTTGAGTATCCTGAAAACTCTGCCCTTTCTCATGTGCTATTGCAGTATCTTTTAGTATTTGGACACACTGAGGGATTTTGAATTTGTGTTGGTCAGAAGTATACTCTCAGAAAACCAAAGTTCTTGGTCTAATATTAATTATGTCCAGATTAGAAGTTTTCAGATGTTAAACTGAATGCACTTTCTTATCAAACAACCCTCACTGCCTTCTCAAAAGCCAGTCACAGAGTACAACTGTGTAACTGTACCAAGACTTTGATACGACAATGTTTTTAATCCCTTTTTATTAATATTGAAATATATGTATGGTGATCTTGGAAAGCTGAGGGTAAATTCACCTCTGTCCCACTGAAAAACACAGGATTTTTTTTTTCTCAGATGCAGTTAACTTGGCAACTTGATTTCCTTGAGCACTGAAATTTCTCTCCAGTTACTATTGCTTACTATTGTTTACTTTTGAATGTATATGTGATTGTGCAGTGGTTAAGTACTAAGGATCAAGCTGGGAGACTACAAAATTAGAGTATTAAGTCATAGAAATGAAGAAGCTCTACACATTTTAGAAAAGATGACCTAATTCCACAGGGACCGTCAAAGTGAAACATTTTTGACCACAGACGAATTGTTCTTATTTGAACAGATATTTGAGTGTGTTTTCCATTGAAAAGCACTCTTGAGGGAAAGAATTCCCTAAACCTAAACTGTGTCCAAAAATTCAGGTTTTCTGTGATAACTTTTATGTTAGACAGAGAGAGAACGCGCACTTTTAAATGATGAGAGAAGGCATAGGCCTAACTTGCAATCTTGCACCCTGTCAAGGAGCAAAGCAAATTCCACTCATCAGAAAGAGCTTTGAATATTTTTAAAAAATTCTGTTTAACTGTATTTTAACTTAAAATCCAATCATCTGTAAAACTTGTGTATAACAGAAGAAAGCAAAAGTCCTAGGGTTTACAGTAAGAAAGGCAATCTATACAGTTATTTTAGGTCTGAGTGGAATAAATTTGATGATAGAAACAAGTGGTTAATCTCAAAATTGCCCAAGAGTCCAAGGTCAGACTGAAATGAAAGACGGGAATCCTAATGTTTACTTCCATTCAGATGAAATGTCTGAAGAAAAGCCTGTCACTAATATTTAAGGCCAAAATGATCATATGAAAAAGTCTGACCCGAGACAGAAGTTCTGACCAAAAGCAATATAAAAAAAAATTCAACCTGTATTAGAAAAGAATTTCTTCCTACTGAGTGAAGATATGAATATTAAAGGGGTCTTCCTGAAAGTTTTTTACTAACATCAGTTTAAGTTACTTGTCATGCACTTCCTACATATCAATTTGTGTTATTTGTGTCCTACATATTTATTTTGTGTTATAATAGGAAGAATACTAGGATTCTAGTAGCTGTTTGCTATAACACTGGCCATCATTCTGTAGTGTGCATTACTTAAAGCTACAGCCCCCTAATTAGTCCTAAATTTCATTGATATACCTAAATTTCAACATGACACGAGACACCTTTTACAGAGGTGGCAGAACCTGTAACTCACAGGCTTTGCTCCTTTGGATTTATCACATACAGGTAGTGACTAGATCGAAGTCATATTTCCATAATCCATTTGGAAAACATTCCAAACTTAGGGCTTGGGTAAGTTTTATTTGGTACTTCCATGATACTTGAATGAACACCTTGAAGAAAACCATGTACGTTTTTCATATGCTGTGTTAAACCACAGGTATAAAGCACTCTATTTTCATGTTGACTTTCTGTGCATTTTCCTCCTTGTGTAGTAACAACCAAATTCAGCCCAGAATTGTCTGTAAGCCTCTCAGCCAGAAATTCATTTTTTTCCCCTTTCGGTTTCCTAGACAACTCTCAAAGTCTAAATACAATCCATTAATCTTGTGCTATACAAAGTTTATTCTTCCATATTTTGTCTTGATTAGTTTCTGGGGTTTGGTGAGACTAGGAAAGTAAGAGTTCCAGCTGCATGGTTCTTAATAATTCAGTTAATTTTCTGAGTTTACTTTGCTTTTTCTTGTTAGGTTCATAAGCAATATTTTCTGTTTCAAATATATTTTCTTAAGTTTCCCTAGAAAAATTTAGAAGAGGCTATTACTTTACAAACAGAGCTTTCTATTTTTTTTACAAAGCAAAATGGATACTATGATTTATTTAGATATTGCTAACTGATACGTCTCCACAGAGGATAGTGGTTCATGTTCCATGTCAGCACATTCAAATTTTGAGTATAAAAAATATTAGGAATTAGTTGAATCTAGATCATAGAGAACACACAAGAAATAATACTGAATCTGGACAATTAATTTTGTGGATAACTGCGTTTCTTGTTAATCTAAAATGGGGTTATCATTTTTATAATCATTTAACACTTTGAATGTCCATATGGTTGCCCATTATTTCTGTTTATTGTCTGGCATTTGTCTCTAGCACGAGATTTCAGTTGTTGAAGCCATCACTGACATATTGTCCTATGATGGTCTTTATAAGAGTATCTAATTTTGAATAGTAGATACAAAGCTGTATCTCTTACCCATTGGAGATACAGCCAGTACAAACATATGTACAGTTTAATAAATAGGGAGATGGATACTAGGTGATAGGGTTACATGTGAAAAAGGTCCTCTTCCTTCTGCTCTAATTCAGAATACAGATTTATTGAGATTACCTGCACTGCTAGTGTTATTAGCAATTTTCACAATAGAGATTAATTCCTCAACATTTTGCTTACTGGTTAATATTTTAACAACTGGATGGAAGTTACATCTCCTTTTTAAAAAATAAACGTCGTGTATTAATGATTACTCTTTTATTAGGAAGATATAATATCCCTTTCATATTATTTTAAAAATTGCAAGCAACAGCACTTACACATTTCACTTTTTTACTCTATATCTGACCATGAGATCAGATTTCAGCCACAATGCCACTTCAGAGACAGAATCCAGATGCACTCAATAGGCAGAGGAATGGGGAACCCCACTATGTACCTCGAGGGAAAGCTGCATTCAGTGGAAAATACGCATTGGTGGATAAGTATCATTGGTGGCAGTATGAGAGTCATGATTCCCTGAGGTTAGTACTGGAGACACAGCTTTTAGATGTCTTCAGTGGAGCCTCTCTACTAGTGACTCAGCACAGTAGGATGTACTGAATCAGTGCCTTAGTCAAAAAGACCAGGACATTGAAAGAGTTTGCTGTTAGCAATCATTGGAATGACTTTATGTCACATTGTTAAACAAACAGAAGCTCTAATTTTGGCACCACTTATTGTATCTTTGGGAAAATTCAATTCCAGATTAAAGTAACTAGAACTAGGTAAAATCTAGGTTAGTTTTTGAAATGGATGTTTCGTAGGAGTACCTGGAGATCTTTGATCTTTTAAAACAGGAGAAGCGGTGGTCTAGTTGAAAGTTTTCACTTTCTGTTTTCCCATATTCTGTTTTCCCATATTCTGTGTTCTCTTTGACTCGATTGTGTCTACACAGATTTTTCTTTATTTTATCTACAGCATTTCTACAGTGACTGCTCATTCTCACTTTATTTGGACAAAAGTATTACTAAGGGCTGCTTTGGCAGCAGCAGAGACCTAAAAGGGAGGTTTATTTTTCTCTAGGAATAAAGACAAAATAACAACAAAACTTAAAAAGTACAAAAAGAGCCAGAAACATATCTAGCTGAAACAAGAATGTCTCAAAGGCATATCATCTCAATGGCTGACGACTAAAGTTTGCAAGCTGTAAGTAGACTATTTAAATTTAATGAACTATGTACTCAGATTATTAAAGCTTTAAAGACTAAGGAAGCCATAGACAACCTTTGGTAATGATGCAATCTTTAAATTGAAGAACCTAGAGAAGAAATTGTCTTTTTCTGCTATTCCATTACTGGAGATGGAAGGAAATTTTTGTCACACAATGAAAAACATTTATACTAACATTCTCTAAGATAAATATTATGAAGTATCCATATGTTCATGCAAATATGGACTGAATTAACTTCTATTCCTGGTTAAAGATGGTCAATCCAGCAAGGAGTAATGATACACAGTTCCCAAAGTGACAGATGAGAGCACTCCTATTAGCCTGGGCAGAGTTATCCCGTATCTATCAAGACCACACTAGTCATGCAGGAATCTCAACAAGACCCATTTTTCCCTTTTAGTTAAAGCATACAGGTAAAAGAATTTTGGGAATTTTTGAAACTCATATCACTTAAAAAATATTTTTTAAAACACTTTCAGTCTGTATTGGGTTTTGTGGACTAACCCATGTTCCATCCTGGTTTTCTTACATCTCTTTGATCTTAGGTTGAAAAAATGTTTCTATGTGAACATTTAGACTTATCTTTGTCTACCACAATTAATTTTGAGAAGCTTTGGACTGAGGAACAAAGAATGAGAAAATCTTGAAGAAACTTCAGTCTTCAAGAAGCTTCAGCTCCCAAGGAGAAACTTTTCTTAACAACTCAATTTTTGCTAGAAATGCAGCCTTTTTGTTTTAATGACAGCAAAAGATCCAGTGGCTAAACTTGGAGATTTGGCACTTGTTAGAGAAATAAGGTAAGAGTTTCTTTTATTCTCAGTCAGAAATAATGTTTCACTTCATCAGATGGCCATTTGTTATAGCACTACATGTCTTCACTAAAATATCAGTGGGAAAACAAAACAAACCTCTTAAATGAGATCTAGCTGTAGAAATTTGTGCTAGCTGTATTGCTGCTGTTTTCCATTAGAATGTTAGGATCTTTAACATTGGAAGGAATTTGAAAAATACCAATCAAGCACTGTATTCCAACCAGGTTGATGGGCTAAGAAAGAGACTCTTCCTCTTAAATTGCATATGGCTTTCATTTGGCCTTCTTCAGGTTTCTCCAACATTTCAAGTATTCACACCTGATGTCTTTTCACACCTTCTCAGAGGCAATTAATGGTGTTAAATATAAGGCAGGCCTGCATTTTAAGAATTTCTAGAGGTTTTGGTCAATTTTTATAAGTAAATGGGTCAAACAACTATATTTTGGGGGTTCTACAACTTGTAGGTACATATCTGAGGAATCCAGGCTCATTTCTTTACATAAACTATCTATTTTGGGTTACTTGAGTTTACTAGGTACAGCATATGTTGGTCTTGATGCAAGAATCTTAATCCACTATTTCCATTCCTAGGCAGGAGGAGAGAAGAAATAGGAACAAATGAATTCAAAAGCGAATGTTGCAGTGAGGTAGAGAGGGAAGAAAAGAGGTGAGTGTGGAACAGCAGTGGACACAAACAGGCAAATAAGCAGGGGGAAAGACTGGCCATAGCAACGTCTTGGTGTGAGAGAACAGTGTCCACTGATATCCTCCCACAAAGCAGCTTCTGGATGTTTGAGACAGGTCTGAGATTGCTTTCTGGTCTCTAATCTAATCTGTTTTGAGTGTTTTCCCACCTGCCTAGTCTTTCACCAGTCAGACTGAACCTTATGTATTATATTCTACCCAGATTTCGCAACTCTTATGGTCCTTTGTTTCGTTGAGGTTGGCATTCTTAAGATTTAGTGCTTTTACACCTTATTGCAAGTCATTACTGAAGATATTAAATAAAACTGCATGTAACATCCCTGAAGCACCACATTAGTATAATTCCTTGGTATTTGCTGTATTTACTGGTCTTTGGTCAGGTCTCAGCCAATGTGAACTTATATTCAATGTGAATTCATATTGAGCCACTTATCACTACTCTATTCTAAATCCTATTAAAGTAAGGCTTTATTAAGGAAATACTATTTCTGTTACATATGCTTATTACTTGATTTCAGATTCTTGTAACAAGTATTTTTGTCTTCTGTGATTTACTAATTTTATTAATAGATACCTGGTGGTGATTTCATTATTTTTATTTTGAATAGTTATGTAACACTAATGCCTATAGGCTACTGAGGCTGACTGTACAAATCCAGGCAAAAATTATAGTCATAGCTACAGATAAATTATAGTCCAAGGAAAATGACACAATAGATGAATTATAAATGTTGGAAGGAATTGGAAAAAGGAAAACAAATTCTACATATTAGTCAGGACCTGTAAACACAAATTATGATAGTTTAAATCAGTAGATTACAGTTTAAAGAAGTGGCAGGTTTTGAGCAGGTGCTAAACGCTGGAGGCTGTTTTCAGCTTTGAGAAAGTCACTCCATTCCTTCAAAATACCTACTTTAGTGCAACCAACATTCATGGATTCCTTGGCTTAGGAGCCATGGATAGTTTTCACCAGCCGTCTTTCTAGATATCTCAATTAACGTTGCACTGCCTTGCATTTACCACGTTGAATTACAGCAGTGACATTTTGCAGCTCTTTTTATCTTTTTGGGAGTTCTGTTTCTTATTGAAATATTTATAAAGCAGTAAAAAAATAGTGTAAATATGCCAGGAAAGATGAGGTAAATATCAGTTATGAAAAGATAATAATCTATAACTGTAAGAAAAAAATTCTTCAAAGTACTTTGGCAGATAAGCGGATACGTTTTTCTTTGTGAAATTAGCCTCTGTGCACAAATGTCATGAGAAATTTTTTTTAAAATATTTTATTTTAGGTCATCTTCACAATAAACTAATATTTACCTATCCTTTTGGTTTTAGGATAAATTGAATGCAGCATTACCCAAACTGGAATTTGATCAGAGCATAGTAACTTCAACATAACTTATTTTTGCTTTCAGGAAAGTAATATCTGAATTTTGCAAAATAAGTTCCCAATAACTTGGCACAGAGGAAGATATTATTCTCAAATTATTGCCTCTCAAATAGAGGATTAGTATGAGAAAATTAGAAGAGTGGGTCATTTTACAGATTCCATTTACTATCTTTGCACTCATTCCAACCCTAATCAAATGCAGGTTTGTGTGCCAGATTTTCGGTTTTAATCGAATGAAAATCTCAGTAGTCAGCTTTTCTAATGCCAGTGCTCTAAAAGAAAAAAACATCCCACAAGAAACACTGCAATGTTTGCTGTTTCTCTACTTCGATTTGTTTTAATGCAAATAACTGTTAGATAAAATTATTTTAATAAATTATCATAGTATCCACCTGGTTCTTACAATGATACTTTTACCATTTGCCTGATTTAAGATCTCATAAAAATAGATACCTTCAGGCCACTTCTTCTGGCTTTTTCAGAGAGACACAGAAATTAATTTGGCATCCTTAGCACAGATATTTCACTTACTTTCTGAGTCATCTGTGTAAATGGTGAGAAGATAATTATATTCAAAAATAAAATTTAACAAGTTATCCATGGACATAATATAATTAACTGAAATATGCATAAAATTAAGAACATATGGATACTGTTTATTGCTCAATCTTGTTGTTTAAAGGAAGGGACCAAAGGAAAACTGGAGAAAGATTTATGGAAAGAAATGCTCAAATACAACTAAATGGATTTATTTGGCAAAAGCATGTCTCTAATAAATTGGAGCTTATTTTTTTTGATGAAATCTATTGAATTGTAGACCATTATACATACAGTATCTAGGCCCAAATTGTATTTCAAATACTTGACATTCTTTTTGCTGAGCAGTATCAGGTACTGAGGGGCCTGGACCACATGCATTTTTGCGACTGTTCCTTTAAATACTGTTTTTAATGAAAGCTGTTCTGAAATGATTAGATATATAGAATTCTTTGCCTGAATTCTGCCCAGCATCATTCATGTCCTGACAGTTTGGTTACCGGATAACAAGTGATTTTAAAACCAGTGCAGGAAGACGAGGGAAGCTGTCACTGACAAACAAGTGGTTCATGGCTCAAGGATTGCTTAGAGCTTCTTCAGGGCCCAGTGCAGGGAACAGAATTACTTTTGTTCATTGTTCTATTAAAGTGCTGCATGTATAGCAATAGTAATCAAATATATATTTGTGTGTTATTCTATTAAACTCTGTAATCTGAGTGAAAACATGTGGGGCATATTCAGTATAAGGTAAACCTTGTGTAGCAGCAGCCAGGAAAGGTCTAATAACAGCACTGGACAGCAGTGGAGACAGCACTCAAGTAATGCTTCCAACTTGTCAAGAAAACTTTTTTAAAGCATGTTTTATGACCATCTGAGAAATAGAGTTAAACCTGAAGTCTGCTAATATTACTTATCCCAGTCATTTATTGGCCCCTTTGTGGAGTTCTAGCAATACAAATACATATATTTCTGGTGAGGACAAGTTTTTTGTTATAGCATTCATAACCATAACTGTTAACTTATGAAAAGCAGCCTAACTAAATTTACTGAACTCTAAAGAGAAGACAGACCCATTGATGCCACTAGGAGTGCCACTAGGAGGGTGCAGCTTTTAAAACTAATTTAATAGAAAGGCACCTAGGTCAACAACTTGAATCACAGACCCGTAAAATGTGGAATAAAGGAATCAATTATTCAGAAAAATCAAAGGGAAACCTCAAACATCTTAGTTTATTAAGCCTGCATGGGCAAAAGCAATAATCAAGGGAGTATGGACTATATCCACAGAATGCATGTGCTTTTGGTTCTCAAATAAAGGACAATTTTGAGTTTAGGATCTTCATAATTGGGAGTTAAATTAATAAAATACAAGTATCAGCAAAGGCTTCCATCTTGTACAAACTGAAAATTGGCAGCAGAGGTTTCAGTATAACAACATGTGATAGAGGTGCCTGATGGACACTCTGGCTGGCTTAACAATTTATTTTTCAATTTACACTACATCGATACCTCCAGCCTCCCCAGATCTCTGTGATTCCACACATTACATTAACTCATGTTTGTCCAGGCTCTTCCTTGAGAAGAGCTTTCTCCATGTCTACATTACAGTACAGTCAGGTACCTCAGTTCTGGTCTTGTGTTACTGAGATGCTTGGCGCTATAATCTACCAACTAAATTATTTCAGTGATCTCAGTGCTAATTGTACACATTGATGCTGTGCTGTGAACTCCAGAGACCTGAGGTGCCACAGGAGCAGATTTACCACCATGTCAGGTGGAAAGAGCAGCAGGGACTACATCATCCAGCACTGGCACCAAAGACATTCGAAGGGAACCAGAGTCTTAGATTTCTAATTAGTTTCAGTCTGAAACAATATTATGATGCTTGCCTTGCAAAAAATCAGGAACAGCATTCTTTTCCCACATAGTCTTGATGTTACATCCTGTTTCCTCTTACTTAAAAGGCCTGTGGGTTTGATTCACAGCTCACAGTCAATATATGCAACCTGACCTGCTTTGGTGTCTAACGTTAACCTTCAGCACAGTAAACTGTCAGTAAGAAAGAATTATGCTTGTTCCTCCCGTAATTCAGTTGCAGTCATTTAAACATCATTAATCATACAAAAACTTATTCATTTAATGGAAGTATTTATGTTTGTTGAAGTTGGATTACTGATACTTGAAAAAGTACGCGAAGATAAAAAGTATCAACTAGTAAAACACAGGTTTACAATTTTCAAGAGTACTTCATGGAATATGCATTTAGACGTGCTGTTAAAAAAACATATGCTGTTAAAATATTTGTATCAATATTTTGCTCTAACTGTGAGAGTCTAAGGACATAGGCAAAGCAGTGTTTGTGGGCAGAAGTAATGTTTTTGTTTCTAGACCAGCAGGAAAAAGCTGAAAAAATAATTTAAAAATATCTAAATAAATTCTGAGAAGTTGCTTTTGACTTTAATTCAGCCTTGAAATATGCTGCTTCCATTTCAGGCCTGGAAAGGGTTTCTGAGCATTATTTTTTTTTTTCTGTTGGTACAGTTTTCCTAAATTATCTAATTTTCTTTTATAGGTCATTCTTATGTGAGAGGCTAAAAGTAATTAAATTTGCAGGATGAAAACATGGCACAGGCACTGCTGGTACCACCAGGACCTGAAAGCTTCCGCTATTTTACTAGAGATTCTCTCGCAGCTATTGAAAAGCGTTCTGCAGAAGAAAAAGCTAAAAAGCCCAAGCAAGAACATACAGACGATGATGACGAAAATGGTCCAAAACCAAACAGTGACCTGGAGGCAGGAAAGACACTGCCATTTATTTACGGTGACATACCTCCAGGAATGGTATCTGAACCTTTGGAAGACCTGGACCCATATTATATCAATAAAAAAGTGAGTGAATAATCTTTTGCAGAAAATAAAATATAGTTTTCTATACTAGCAAAGTTTAATCACAAAATATGATGGTTAGAGCCACCAAGTCACAAAATATACAGAAATATCCTTTCATTTAACAGGACTGATTTATGCTCTTCTATATTGTGACTCCTTCAACTTCTGTTGAAGGAGTCACAATATAGCTTCTGTTGAGCTATTTTGTTCTTTACTTTCTTGTAAGGAAGATTGAGCTTACCTGAACTTGAGAACATGACTGAATGTTCCTGATTTCAATGTAGTACTAAGACTGTATGTGACAAATCAGGTGTTCCAGGCATGATTTTGCAGTAGAAGTGGTTGTAGATAACCAGGTAGCATCCATTCAAGCTAGTGAAATAAAGGACTGTAACTCTCTTATTCGTTTCTGTTATAGCTATATAACATATGTAAACATATATCTTTATATGTATGTGTAAAATATATTCATCTCTATTTACGTAGCATATAGAGACTCCGTGTAAATATTGGGTCATATAAAACTACCACAATGAAAGCTGTTTGTGAGGTGCTTGGGTAGATCTCTGCTGCTCAGTTGTCAATTAGAAGTCTGTGGCAGACACCACAGAAAAGCGGGGTTTTGAGGAACCAATCAAAAAAAGACAGTTATGTTATTCTGAAGACTAATTTAGACTTTTCATACAGAAAGAGCAGAGTGAAGCGTTACAGGTTGTGAGAGAAAAGGGGCGTGCCTGAGTTACATGTGTGAGGCTGCAACACAACCACATCATCAACAGCACAGATGTGTGCCATGACGAATGTAAACTCCTGCAAGAGCTGTACCTCCCTTCCCATTTGCACAGTCATACAAAGTCCTCGTTCACGTGACCAGGGACTTGGAGACAGAAAGGCTAGTCCAAACAGATCCATTGGAGTAAAGAGTTTGCCCTTTGACCTTTTTAAAAGTTAGGATGTCCAGTAAGAGTATATGGTTTTTGCAATGATGCATATGGCCTGGAAACAGAATGCCATTGTGTGACTTAAGAGAAAGACTAGGAACAAGCAAGTTTATTGCCATAGCTGGGATCAGGTGCAGATTGTGTTAAACTCCCTCAGAACCTGAAACAGTCCTGCCAGGGAATAGTTAAAAATAGCTTCTGGCCTGCACAGATTAGTATTAATAAAAGGTATAGCTGACAGTAAGAGCAGGTTCTCCTCTGTACTCTCTATCTGCTTATTTCTGCCTTCTACATTAGCAGCGTCAAGATGTTCTCTCAGTTCCTGATAGACCTGCAAAGTGTTTTGGGTAAGGAAAGGGAAGGAAGATGAAGCTGTGGATAGTAACCCCAGATTCACAAATGCAGAAGGTGTTTTATGGACAAGTGCTTGGAATTTTCTTTTCCCGTCTCTCTGAAACAGAGAAGGAAACAGACACAGTTGCTCCGATGACAGCTTGAAGCATTCTGAGCTGCCACTGAGATAAGAAACTTGGTTTTAAGCAACTATAAAAAAATGAAGACATCAAATATTTTAAACTATAAAGAAGCTTGCTTTGTTTGTTAGGAAAAAATCATGCAAATAGTATTCTCTATTTGGTGGCTAAATTTGTGGTTGCTTTTGGTTTGCAAAACTGTTTTTAAAGTTATGGCTTCAGTAATAGGAATGGAAAATAAAGCAGAATCCATATGTAGTTGCATAACCTGTAACAGTTGCCAAAGTTAAATAAACAGTGCTGTAAGTAATACAAATATTAACATTATTAAGGAAATTTAAAGAAATCAAAGCTCAGACAAGGAGTGTTGCCAAGGGTTATTTTCAGTTATATGGGTTTGGTTATATCAACAGTTCCATGCAGATTCTTACTTAGTGTGCACTAATCGCTTTTCCTGACTAGCTGCAAAAGAAATCAGGAATAATGTTGCATATATAAATTCAGAATACAGTTTTCTAAACAATTCTTCTACAAATGAAATATCAGAAATTCTGAGAAGTACAGAGGTATGTATACCTTCTTACCTCCAGATCTGAAAAAGTCACACTACTGATGGACTTGTTAGTCTATGAGAGCAATCAGTAACCTGCAGAATCTTGTCACAGGTGACATCTATATTTATGCTACATACCAGCCTGCTGTGCTCAACAGAAAACAAATGGCCATCTTGATGAACTAGTATTAGTCATCACTCCTCCAGTTTATAGCAGAAACTACTCTTAATCACTGAGTTGTCAATGCAGAGAAAATCATGTGTGAATTGTAGCCTGTCTTCAGGCTCTGCTGCAGCACTGACCTTGGGACAGGCAACATCTTTCTCGCATTTCTCGCTGGGTGAAGGGCTGCAGGGCAGAGAGAAATGCCAATCGATGAGTGCAAGTTCATACTCTGTCATCCTCAATGATACACTCGATGTTACTCGGTGAAGAGGCCCTGGCAACACTCCTTTACCTGTTTTCTTTCCTGCTGTAGAGAGGTTTGCTTTTTCTCCCAGAGGTGGCAGACCAGATAGGCAGTAAAGGCCACAGAGACAGGAGCAGTTTTCTGGTCACAGCCAAGTTTTTACAGAGAATGGAAATCCACATGGAGAATAATGATACTATATAACTCTGCTGAGAGCATAACAAAGACTCTTTTGAGGTAACACAAAGCAGAGCCATTACCATCGACAAAGAGAAAAGGGAATGAAGAACACTCATGTCCTGAAGAAATTTCAAACATCACCAAAGATGCAAGTAAACCCCCCACACAAATACACTTGGAATAAAAATGCAAACACTTAGGTGATGTCCACCAATGGGAACAGAACAAAATAAACATGAACTGTAGGTTTATCGATTCAAATTTTGAAAGATAATAACTAACTAAATTTGCTGTCCACATATAGGGAAAATAAGACCATATTATTAAAAACGAAAACAGCATTTTTTAAAGAAAATATTTGTTGCTATAGGATGCCAAATTCTGGCCTACATTTGTCTCAGACTGCTCAGAATGATGTCAGCTGGCAATTTATTAATGCCCTTTATTTTTTCACAGATATATCTTTAGAAGATACATATAATTGATATTGGTAGTACTTAAAATTCTAAAATGAAAGCAAAATTATTTTAAAATTACTGTTAATTGTTTAGTGACAGGTGTTTGTCCTTGTCACCATATATATGTGTATATAATTCTGTCAAATATTTGCTCCAAACACAAACTGGTGTTTAGAATTGCACTTTTGCTGTTTTGGTTTTGCTTGTGTCTGCTCATAAGGTAGAATGTATTTGATTAATTTGAAACTCTGTCTTTAATCAAAGATTTTTTTGGAAATAAAACTTAAAATATTTTATTGATGAAATACTTCATTTTGCTATTATTTCTAAACTGATATTGGTGTTGATAATTCCCACCAATTTTAGTAATATCAGAATTCAGTCCATATGCTGGGAAATGCAGCGAATTGGAGAACTGTCTGTGGAAGGCGTAGCCCACTGTATTCACAGAAATCAGTTTTTTTCCTGCCACAGGCAGACAGTAGAATGGAACTTGAACCTCCCAGAAGAATGGAATCCTTTAGAAGGAGGTAAAGACATTTATGTAGTCAACTATGCATTTTAATTTTGCATTTCTGTTTTGCAGACTTTCATAGTATTGAATAAGGGAAAGGCAATTTTCCGATTCAGTGCCACATCTGCCTTGTACATTTTAACTCCTTTTAATCCCATCAGAAAAATTGCTATCAAGATTTTGGTACATTCATATCCTTTTTTCTTAATGTTGGTTTAAGTGTTGCCATTTAAAACTATTTAATTACTGAAATAATATTTTTCATACGTATACAGAAATCGTGTACATGTAGGTGTACTATGCTAAATGTACATATGCGGATCACTCTTAAAGAGCAGCAATATCACATATGAATTTCAGTATGATCTTCAGTCCTACTGGGAGAATTCTCTACTGAAACACCTAAAGCTGTCAGGTTTAAATATCAGGCTTTATATACAAAAGGAGACCTAATCTCATCCTAAGCCCTGCAGCTAAGGCCACATTAGTAACAAACCATTGCACTTGAACATATCTAAGGTCACACTTTCACCAAGACCAGTAGTACTATTCATGAACCAGACTCACTTAGCAAGGACAAAAAAGCACTCACAAAGAGCTGCTTTTTCAGGCACATTTTTTCAGCATCATGTTTTCAGCACTGGGGTAGGTGTCCTATAAAAGATCCAGGTCAGAATAAAGGAGAATATTTTCAAATATATTTCAATCATGTCCAAAGAACAATTTGGGCATAAACAACCAACCTCTGCCTAAAGATCTTTTAGAATGATCACCCTGGCTTCACTGAGTAATCACGTTTGGGCACTCATTTCATATTTTTACAGACTTAAGGATGTGTTTAAATTTCATTTAAATCCCAAACCTGCCACAATTATAAAAGTAATGCACTGTTTTACACTAAGTGCACCATTACATGCCAGATGGCATACCATTTAAAATAGGTAAAATTACGTGCAAAGCTTTATTTTCAGCTTTTATTTAGAATGCCATGTTATTTGTACATATTTTTATACACTTAATATTTTTAATTGTTTCAGTGTTATAAAATTGTCATACTTTTTTGACTTACATGCCTTGACTATAATCTACATTATTCAGCATGCTTATCATGTGCACTATTTTGACCAATTGTGTATTTATGACCATGAGCAACCCTCCAGACTGGACAAAGAATGTAGAGTAAGTTAAACATTTTTACTTCCTTATTTTTACGTGTTTGTGGTTTTTTGTGTGACTCCAAACAAGTGGCATATATGAAAAGTTGCATGCTGGAATGGGCTTTTCCAGAGTCATGAAGAATCAGATTCCATGAGATCATAAGTATCTTTCTGGCTTCCTCTTGAATAATTTAAATGGTTTGTTCTTTAAAATTCTGTGTGAGGAATATCTGAGCTTCTACTGAATACAAGCTCTTGCCCTTGGGAGTTCTGAGCTGTAAATTGGAAAAGGAGCTCCAGAGCTTCAAATGTGCCTGTAAAATCATTGCATGCCATCGGTGAGGCCAGCTACATATTGCCTGAGTATCCATGACCTTAGCACAGTGGGACATTCATCGTGGCTCACTGATGTGAACTGGAGTGCCGGCCCCAGCAAGCGCACACAATACCCAAGCCACACCAAACTCAAACTGCTGAGCAAAGGGCTTTACCTATGGAGGAATAACATAGAGCTGGCAGAAGTAAGGAAACGACACAGTATCTCTCTTTATCTTTCTTGTTCATGGTTATATGTGCATGTTTGTTCTCTAACAAAATACAGATACATGTTTTCCTTTGAAATATTATGGTTTTGTGGTTTTTTTTTTCATTTCCTCCTGCTCTCCAATAGCCGTTATTGATTTCTGTTTCTTAATTTCACCGCGTTAAGGAACCTTTTCCTGAATGCTATATTTAGAAACTGCACTGGTATCTGCTCATTCCCAGTATGCTCACCTGTGACAGTGGCTTGTTAGGATTACTGAGAGTGAACAGAGAATAGTGGGGTCTGGAGGCAGATTTCCTTGATTTTAGAGGTCCACACAGACCCACCAGGGGCTCAGGAAGTCCCTGCATTAAGCTGGTTATAACTGACTATTCTATGTTTTTAAATTGAATGGTTTTTCTCACACTAGGTAAATTGGTAATCATGCTCCACATCGTCAAGAAAAACAGTCTGGGCATGCTTTCTTACATTTAATGATTATTTATGAAATAAAACTATATTATAGGCATGAGTATAGTTATCCAGAACTGATTTTCAGAAAACTCTGATTTTGACAGAGAAAAAAAGATCTTCATTTTTTGTAACACTTAGATATCTACTTGATTTGTGAATTTGAGGAAAGAGACAGCCCTGTGAGTGCCAGAGAATGTACATATAAATATCCAAGTGTCAAATATCTATAAATACTAGAGCCTGAAATTATTTGCAGGCATAAAAACTGAGATTAAATCAACCTTTTAGAAAGTTAATAGTATATATGTGTCGGGTTCAAATTTCATCTACTGAACAACAATTCCATTCTGAAGTGCTTGGGGCAAGTTAATGATTTCCTCCTTTCACTTCTAAATACTTTTTATTTTCTTTTCTTCTAAGTCATCTTTGATAACGAATGGTGCTGTCTATAAGCGTAAGTATGCAAAAATGTATTACTCCTGCTCTGATGCTTTTCAGGTACACTTTCACTGGAATTTATACCTTTGAATCACTTATCAAAATTCTTGCAAGGGGCTTCTGCCTAGAAGGTTTTACTTTTCTGCGAGACCCATGGAACTGGCTTGACTTCAGTGTCATTTTAATGGCGTAAGTGGTTCAAGAACTTTTTAAGCTTTTAGGGCATGAAATTAGTGGCAAATATTATAATAATAAATATATTGATTTAAAAGTATTTCATTTATGCAACCTGTAAAGTTTAGGTACTGTATCACACATTTTAGTACTCATAAATCAGAGTAAAATATGGCAGGAGCCAGCATGGAGTGTCAGCTGCTAGTGTAATTACTGCTGAGGGACACTAATTTCATGTCCTACCTTTTTCCACTCACCAGAATGGAAGCCATCCCTTTGATTTCATGCCACCATCCTATTACAAACTAATTAGTTTAATTAGCAGTTCAAATACAATTCAGTGAGTTTCACATCAATGAAACTGATGAAAATAAATAGTTATAAAAGTGAGGTGTACTGAAGAGACAGGTAAATTTTGAAGTATGAATGCTAATATTGCCACAGAGGTTTTGAAGACCCACATAATTAGTATAAGCTCTGCCTCAATTCTGAATAACTGTGATTTAATCCTACAGGTATGTAACAGAATTTGTAAACCTAGGCAATGTTTCAGCTCTTCGAACTTTCAGAGTATTGAGAGCTTTGAAAACTATTTCTGTAATTCCAGGTAAGAAGGAGTTGGTGTAAGGTGTTAGGCCCCTCGTATCTCCAACTGTTATTTGTGTGCTGTCATTGTGTTTGTGTGTGAACTCCCCTATTACAGATATGTGACAGAGTTTGTGGACCTGGGCAATGTCTCAGCGTTGAGAACATTCAGAGTTCTCCGAGCTTTGAAAACAATATCAGTCATTCCAGGTGAGAGCTAGGTTAAACACCGAGGCTGACTTTCGTTCCATTGAAGTTGAATTCACTTCTTTTGAGCATAAGTCTCGCTGTTCGCTGCTCATGTTGCCAAAAAAAAAAAAATTTTAAAAAAAGGCATGAATCATAAACCTGGATTATGATTCTCTGTCTTTTCAGCATTAGCTTCTTTTATGTTGCAAAATCAGCCTTTGAGTTTAACTGATTCTTGCATGAAACATAAGATATGAGGCCTATGGGTTATTTTGCTTTGTTTTTCTGCATTTTATTATGACAAGTTGTCTCTTTTACATTAAAAAAGCTTTAGCGCTATGGCTTTCTTGATTTTGAATTTTTTCCTTTATTTTACTGCTCAAAATTGACATTAGTCTTATAAACAACTGAGCAACAACGAAAAAAGCTACCAAAAAGAAGATAAACTTTGCACAGGAAAATTTATCAAACACAAATTATTTTTCTGCCTCAAAAATACTTGCAATTCTATCGCATACGATCTTCATACTGTTGTAAAGTCATATTTAGTATTATTTTTTTCTCAAAATTACCTGCCATTCTATCTAATTCTATTTTCATACTGTTGAGTGGTCATATTTAATATTAACCGGAAATTTAATTATTGGCAGAATATTAAATGCAGAGAAAAATTAAGAAATAAAATCAAATCTATAACAGGAAAGCCTGATTGATAAAATTTCCTGCTTGAGAGAACATTATGTATTCAATTTATTGGAATATATATACATTGCCTATTCATAAAAAAGAATCGTTTTATTTCATTCATTTTCACAAGCTCTGAGGCTGCTCATGAAGCTTTATTTTTGAAAAATAAAAAATAATTTCTTTTTAAGTGTCTGCATGAAATCTTAATTATATGGGAAGGGCAAAGATACTCTTTGATAAATCTGTGAATCTTTCCTCTTTGCAGGCCTAAAGACTATTGTGGGAGCCCTAATTCAGTCTGTGAAGAAGCTCTCGGATGTTATGATCCTGACCGTGTTTTGCCTGAGTGTATTTGCACTAATAGGGCTGCAGCTCTTCATGGGCAACTTGAGGAATAAATGCCTGCAGTGGCCTCCAGACAATTCTACTTTTGAAATAAGTGTTATTTCCTACTTTAACAGCACAATGAATGAAAATGGTACATTTGTTAATATGACAGTGAGCACATTCAACTGGAAGGATTACATTGAGGATGAAAGTAAGAATGTCTGATATAACTATTTTTAATCAAATTGTGGCTATAGTATGTAACTATCTGTGATCAAAGAACATTGAACAGCTTATATTTCTGCCTTACTTAGAAGTGCTGACAGTGACTGACTGACAGAGATCAAATACATACAATAAACAAGGACAGTTACCAGAAAGGTTCCTAAACACACTACAAAGTGATCAGCAGCCAGCCACTTGGATTTTATTAATTTTTTTTTTTTTTTTTTTACTTTGTAGTACTTTCAGGTTCATTTGTTTTATTCACATATATTTCTAATGCTTTCTACACAGCTCATTTTTACATTTTGGAAGGACAAAGAGATGCCCTACTTTGTGGTAACAGCTCTGATGCAGGGTAAGACCCCTTCAAAAATCTTCTGTTTCTGTAGAAAAAGCAATAACATGAAACCCACCTGTAGCAGTTGCAACTCCATATTTAGCAGTGTTACAGACCTTACAGAATTTGCTGCTAAACAATCAATTCTTACTTAAGTAAAAATATTTTACCCTCTGGCTAAACAAAATACTCATTAACAGTCTTTCTTCCTGCTTGATTGGAAAATGATGTTGGTGTTAATGATGAAATACAAACTCTTGTAAAGTCTGTTTTGGAGATGTACCAACTGAAGAAAGTCAGATGAAAGCAAAGGTTAGAACTGCGGAAGAGAATATGTAAAATATTAAGAAAGCACACTAGTAACTTCATTGTTCAGGACTGAATCTTTTTTTCAAGCCTAGCTCTTCTTCATTACTGGCAAATTCTGCCCACTTATGAGCCTAGAATTGTCAGCTGAACTCCAATACCTAATTGGCAACAGTGAAGAAGCTTATGAAAAAAACATAACTCAGCATTATGTGGGAGATCCCTAACAGTACACTTGGATTTAGCTAGTAATATTGTTTCATGTGTCTGCAACCTTAACATTTTAGTAATTATTTCTGCCAGGAAATGATTCATTTGGAATAAAAATTCTATTTGCAAAATGTGACTGAGGTGGATTTAAATACTTGGTCATTTCATCCAGTGAACGGATGGAAAGCGTATCTTTCATTTACTTTCTTATTAGTTCCTTTTTTTAGGACTTTCTTTTCTGGATGAATTAAATTGTATAATAACTCTTGGATCTCCCACAGAACAATAATTCCTGTTGTTCCAAACGATAATAAATATGTTGTAGAAGGAAATAAAAGTTACGACTAAGTTCCTCCTGTTTGGTTTCCACATAGGCAGTGTCCAGAGGGATATATATGTGTGAAAGCTGGTAGAAACCCCAACTATGGTTACACAAGTTTTGACACCTTCAGTTGGGCTTTTTTGTCACTCTTTCGGCTAATGACTCAGGACTTCTGGGAAAACCTGTATCAGCTGGTAAGAAATTTTTATGACATAAAAAGTAAACTGTAGGTGATATACAAAATTATAGAAATAGGCTTATTTGTATATGAGCTGAAAGCATATTGCTCTTGCAGTAACCAAGATAAGTGGTGGAATAATATACAGACATGCTTTCAAATCCCTAGACACTCCGTGCTGCTGGGAAGACATACATGATATTTTTTGTTCTGGTGATTTTTCTGGGCTCTTTCTACCTGATCAACTTGATTCTGGCTGTGGTTGCCATGGCCTATGAAGAACAGAATCAAGCAACCATGGAAGAAGCAGAACAGAAAGAGGCAGAATTTCAACAGATGCTGGAACAACTGAAGAAGCAACAAGAAGAAGCCCAGGTAATGATGGAAATTGTATTTTCTGAACAGTCTTATTCTTAAGGCAAGGATAATAATCTTTTAGGAATTAGAACATCTATAAATTCTGCAATGAATTACAGAAAGAAAAGGTTTGTTTACCACACAACTTCAAAAAGTGGAAATGAAAATCAGAAACTAACCAAATAGCAAAAATCCCAAACTAATGGTACAGAAAAGAATGCTACTAAGTTCACCAAAAGACTGTAAAAGCAAAATATCTGTGATAAAATTGTCCTAGAAACCTGACTTTAAGTAGTCAAAGTTCATGATGCTTTTATGTTACAGATCTTAAGAGCCGCGTGAAAAAAGCCTAGTGACATTGCTTCTGGTTTACGATCTGGGTGAGAACTGACAGGCTTGCTGTACTTAATAATTCTTCCCCAATGTTCAGAAAATAGAGAGAAGGATTGTGATCAGTGTCCTTTTATGTTTCTATTCAGCGAGGATTTAAGCATTCCCCTAATTCAAGCACACTAAGTCAATCAGAAATTTATATAACCTTAGAATAGTCTAGCAAAATTTGTAACAAAGGTATTACTACAGAATTCTTTTGAAATAATCTTTCCTTTCTTTGAAAAGAGAAGAAAATTATTCAAAGTTTTATGAGAAAAAGACATTTTAATAGATACTTTTGTGTGAGGTTTTCTTATCTAAAAGTAAGATATATATGCAGGAATTCAGTTCCATGAGTCAGACATCTCTGTAATTTCTGGACTTTCTATTGCTTTTCATCTGGCATATAAACATTTTCAACAGTACAGTGTTTATATAATGCTAGCAAATGAGAATCTTCTATGAAATTATAGTTTTGATAGTATTTTACAACTATTTTCACTAGTTCAGAATGGCTCTCTAAAGTGCTAATAGAAAGCAAAACTTTCCATCTTTTTCTTGAAAATTAAGCTTTGTATGTGGTCTGTGAAATCTAAATAGCATATCTCTATTTTAGTCATTAAACCTTATCACTTCCAAATTGTGAAAGAAAAAGCAGAATCTTGCAAAATTCAAATTAATTTTTTAAAAAGTTAAATATCAGCACGGAGTACTTTCGTTTGTTTTAAAATCCTGAGATTTTAGTCCGTGAAAGGCACTAAATCGCGTTATAACAAAAGGTATCAGGAGGGTCCTCTAGATGTTAGTGTGTTTGCAAGTGGGGACAGAGATAAAGCTAATCCAGAATTAGGAAGAATAATAGAATCACATGAATCAGAGACTACAAGGAAGGTTGGATAAAGGCCCTCGAAAGTCGTTACTTTTTCAAATGAATAACAACTCAAGTCATTATAAGAAAAGCAGTATTGAAGTCAAGATCCCTTTTGTACGTGAAAATATTAGCAGAAAGTTCGCATTACAAGGTGGATCTCTGAGCTGCTGAATTGGTTGCTGAGACAGAAATGAGCGTGGGACCCACCTCCGCACTCCCTTGACACTGAACCTGTTCATTCACTAACCTAAGGCTTGACAGTGGCCTTTGGGTTGCTCCACTCATTTGGCCTTTGGTGTTAGTTTTATGAATTAGATAGGTGACGACCCAGCATCTGCTGCTTTTGTTTCTGTTAGAGCATTTGAAGGACACTATTCTGAAACCAGTATGATCATCACCTTTTTAATTGGTAAACACTTCAGAATCCATTTAATACTCCATTTAGGAGAAGAAGTCTGTATAGTATGGGTTGTATATTGCAGTGCAGAAAGCTGTTCATTCACACTATGAGCTTTCAAACCATCCTTTTCTGCTGTAGAGAGATATCTCATCTTTTCTGAAATACTTGGCATTGAATATAGTATGTTTTGCCAGATAATTACTACTCATCTTTGTTATATAACCCTAGGCTCTTTCCATTTATCACACCACCCTTTTTTGTAAGCTCAAAGCAGCCTATCATCTTCCCGAATATATTTTCCACCACAGAATTTCATAGCAATCTCCCAGACAGTTCTTTCTAGGAAGACTACTGGACACACCCTCAATTCTTCATTTATTTGATGACTAAATGAACTGGTTTCCCTAATGAACCAAATCAGGTAGGCTAGACTACTGTAGTTGAAGACACTGGTCCCGAGTTTTGGGATGGCTCTTCATGCCAGTAAGTCATCTCATCCGTTTCTATCAGAGAAGAAACCTAAACTTTTTCTTCTCTCTGGCCACAGCAGCAACAGGCAATAAATGTAGCCTTGTGTGTCTATAATAGAGACCTGGAGTGCTGTTACAGTGGGAAATACAGGAGGGGAAACATGAAGAGGGAGGGATGGGGGCTTGAAGACTCATCTAGGGGATGTGCCTGTTGCCAGTGAAGGTAGAAGGAAAGTGAAGGAGTGTCCTTGCTGGGAAGGCAGTGAGGAAAAGCTGGATTCAGCTACTTGCAGTCTGCTAGTTGGGTTGTGATGCATTAACTCAAATGGTGGATGTTAGGCCTTAATTTTTTCTGTAATGACTCAGCTGAATTAGCGCATGATGTGGGGCTTTTCTCAAGAAACAATGAGGAAGCAGGTCCAAAATACATGAAAAAGCACGGTGTTTATACTTTTTTTGACTACCTTAATTTTAGACCAGTGTCTTGTGCAGCAAATCTTTAAGGAACAGTGATGCTATTTTTCTGCTGAAGTTCATACTTCAAGTAGCTCATGCTACTAAACTGTTATTAGCCATACAGCTTAATAGTTTATCCTCAGTTCAGTTTGTTTGTGTATATTTGCATACTCAAGGATGCTCAACCAGCAGTATTACAACAGTAATAATAAAAACAGTTTATAAAAGCCTATAAAGTTGTTCCTTTTTGCCTACTAAGAATCCATTGCTTTGTAACCTGACAGGCAACAGCAGCAGTAGCAGCAGCATCAGTTGCATCAAGAGATTTCAGTGGTGTAGGGGGATTAGGAGAACTCTTGGAAAGTTCTTCAGAAGCATCAAAGTTGAGTTCAAAGAGTGCTAAAGAAAGAAGAAACAGAAGGAAGAAAAGAAGACAGAAAGAAATGTCTGAAGCAGAGGATAAAGGAGACACTGATAAGTTCCCCAAGTCCGAGTCAGAAGACAGCATCAGAAGGAAAAGTTTCCGCTTCTCCACAGAAGGAAGTCAACTGACATATGAAAAAAGATTCACATCTCCTCACCAGGTACAGCACTCTTTTTTTATTAAATCATACACGTCTACTCTAATTTGGTTTTGACTGACATTGCAGCAGCTTTGCATATTGGAAGTTACATGAAAGGTGAGTGAAGGGAAAAACCAGTGGTAGTACCGTTAACAGTGTTAGAGTTTGATATGGTTTGAACCATTCTATTAGCAAAGGGATAAAAAGAACATACCAAGGATAATTATAATTAATTGAAACACTTCTGAAAATGTATTTCTGAAGGTTTGTTTGGTAGATTAGAGAAAGAATCAAAGACTCTGTGATTAGTACTCATATTTGCATTAATCAAGCATAGGTTCTCTGTTGTGCATCCCTTTCAAAACCACAGAAATATGTGGGGTTTTTTAGGCAGACTACATTATCCAAATACCCTGCATAGGAAATTCCACACTAGCATTAGTTTCTATTGTTTTCCTTAATTAGCTTCTTTAAATGGTAGATAATGAGAAAAGTAGCTCTAGTACTCCACAATAAAGGCAAACTACATAGGGATTGTCTCAGTTTATATTTGTAAGACTTTAGTCATAATGTTGTTTTTCATTAGAAATCCATTATACAAAATGGAGAATCATTATAATCATAGGAAAAAATAGTTTAGGAAGGACCTCTGGAAATAGAGTCCAAACTTCAAAACTCTACTGTCTTAAATCAAAGGATCTCATCTGTCACTTAAGGATAACTTTGTTTATTTAAAATGTACACACAGTTATGGTATTTGTAGAAAAATTGCTCAAAATGCATCTCTTCAAAATGATCATGTCTGGTTTCAGCCAATAGCTGACATTTACCTACCAATACTATCCATGTTTAACTACCAATGTTTATCCTATTTAATGTTAATATCAAGTGTGTTATTTTACAGACTCATATAAAATATGAGATTCAGTGGCAGAAATACTTTACACTCCAATATATGCACTGAGGGGAGGAAAGCTTAATTTGAGACAAAGCCTCAGTAATTAGTCAAGTATAAGGGATGATACCTTGTCTGAAAAAATACATATGCATGTCTAAGGAATTGAAGTAATGCTTATTATGATTGAGAAGAATGACCAGGTTGTTCTCTGGATAAGAAATAATTAAAATGTAAGAAAAACAAATTATTAAATCAATCTCAACTCCTTTGAGTAATACTGTAAAAGCATATTTCCAGTCTAATAAAATGTAGCATTAGTATTGGGCCAAAGCTGCTCCAAAAAATATTTTATTAATTGGAGCGGGCTTTGAGTCAGGCTGATACAATGGAGCTACAGCCAAATGTCTCATCTTACACTGTACAGTCTTGTCTCACTTCGATATATATACACATAAGTGCCTGCACCTCATAGATGAGGATGGTGAACGGCTGGATTACACTAAAGAGTCACTGACAAAGTCTGAGCCGAAAGGAATTTCTGGCTGCTAGTCCTGTGCTTTACTTGATCATGGGCCTTTCCATTGTCTAGTCTAAATTCCCTGATGCTCTTTTATAAATGATGAGACTGATTAAGGAATACATTATGTTTAGATTAGACTAAATACATTTTTTAGTGCATGGAAAAAATACTTAATACAGAAGCATATATACTAAGGTGAGGAGAATTTGAGATGAAGAGATTCCATAGATAATATACCTTTTGCAGCTCTACTAACATGGAGTAAAACATCGTTGTATGTATTAGATCATACTCTGAAACTCTCAGAAAGCTTTCATCCTGTCAGTTATCAGAAAGAACTGTGACACTGCCACAGAAACTTAAACAGCTTAGGAAAGCAAGGCATTTCAAGGGACTTTTGATAACATTAAAATTAAATGTGAATTCATGTTGCAGAATAAATAATTACAGTTCATTAAAATCAAGGGAAAATAAATATTGTATATGTCTTAGATTTGACAGAAAATAATGAAATGGTGCAATAGACAGGAAACAGCTCATCTTAAGATGTCATGAACTACACAGCAGGAAGGAAATAAGTGATCAACTGATTTTTTTTTTTTTTTTAAATAAGATTTTAGAAGACCAAGAGACTTATATCAATCAAATAATCTCATTGAAGATAATTTATTAATTAAAGACTGTCTTGGTAATTGTTTTTACAGTGTAAAAATGCTTTGGAGCAAACGTTGCCTGCATATAACTGAAATAAAACTTAGCTGACACAAGAGTGGAAGGATGATGGGCCGTAGAACCAGTGGAGGAAGAGCTGGTTTGACTAGTTAGCCATGCGGTTCGTTAGGTCCTGGTGAAACGGGCGCAGGGCATAAAACAACACGGTAGAATGGTAAGGGGAGATAACCTGCCCAGTCGGATTCTGTAGAGCAGGACTGTACAAATGTAACTACTCCTACATAAAATCCTAAAATTACATTTGGCCCTTTGAAGGCAACCGCGAAGCTGATGTGGCCCCGGTGAAAATGAGTTTGACACCCCTGCTGTAGAGGTTTTGTCCTTTGAGACAATACTCCATGTGCAAAGAGTGATGCAGCCTGCAAGAAAAGCCAAACTTTCCTTTTAGACCTTATTTCCCAGGAGCAGGTAGGCACAGATTTCTGCCTCTACATGTGTTAGAATTGCAGTCATTTTTTGTCTGAATCCAGCAGGGACTTGCAGAGTCAGCATTACTCCTCCCAGATCCCAGAGGGGCCTGATCTATTTAGCTGTGCTCAGAGCATGGTCACACATACTGGAAGTTCTGGACTACATGCACATCATAGCAGCCATGGAAACATGGTCTAAAAAAAGCGGGTAGCAGTGGTAGTCAGACAAAACCTAGGGAGCGTGTGATTTTTTTCAAGGACTGTAGTTTGGCCAAATACATTTCCAAAGGAAGGTAGAAAGGGTGCAGTAATTAGTTTACCACTTTGTCAGAATTCAGTGTGATGCTTTATAGCAGCTAGAGCTTTTTAGATAAAATTATCTTTCAGCATAAGCAAAATAGCATTTTTTCTCCAGGCAAGTTTACATAAATGGGTTAGCAAAACCATTTGGCTGATATTCCTCAACTCAGCCTGAGGCTGACAGCCAGCATAGAAAATTTCAGCCCAAATTATTAAAATTTGGTATATCTGTAGGAACAGAAAAAATACATCTCACAAAAGGTAAACACTTGCCAGCCTTTATAATCAGCAGTACTACCAGTTCAGCACGCACATGATGTGTGTGTATGTATAAATCTGAGTATGCATATACACAGATACATATGGATTTATATACGTATACATACAGTGTTTGGTTTTCACAGTATTAATATAGGCTTATATATTATTGCACAGTTTTCACTTTATCCTGGAGAAAAACTAAAACCAAAACCAAACCAAAACCCCCAAAAAAACCCTCCAAGCCCCTAAAACAACAAACACTGCTGTGACATACGAGCACTTTACACCTGCAAAACTAGAGAAAAATAGATAATAATCTCAAACCAGGTTTTTTATATACCAAGATGTGAATGTTTGTACAACTGCAGAATTGAAGAAACCTTAATGCAAGGTTTCTTTTTTCCACAATTAGTACTCATGTTATTTATTCATGAATGCTGTTAATAAAATATGTAGCAAGGGAGAAGAACATTCCATTAACCAGCTTCTACTCTAATTAAAAGATGAGTTACCAACAACCACTGATTTATTTGTCTCACTGGTAAGAGGATATCTTCGTGTAGCGGTGTCCCTGGCGAATGCGTGCTGTGAGCTGCCTGATGGCCCGGTGGTCCCTCCCGGTGGGTGTGCAACCCACTACAGCCCCGCAGTGCTCTGCCGAAGAGCGCTGCTGGTCACCATCACACTGCACCCCAGAGCTGCCCCAAGCAGCTGCCTCTGTCCTCTAGTTTGAGAGCACTGCATATGTCGTTCCCACACTATTGAGCCTATTGTGAAGAGGGCAGAAAAGTTCTTTACATCAGCTTAGACTGAATTGAATACCAAACTTAAGACCACTTCTGCCTCTAGCAGATAGAACAGAAAACAATGATCAGTGAGCATTATTGTTATTCCTAGGGATACAGGTGATGAAGAAGAGAAGTCAAAGACTTGAGCTCTGTCCTCAAACAGAAGAAGGAATAAAAGACAAATAGCTACAAAACCTTAATAGTGATGTTGAAAACTGTCTCCAGCACAGTCATGGGTCTATACCAATTCAATCTGTCACCTTTGCTCAAAACTGTCCAAACTTACTTAAGTTTTCTGCGCAACTCTTCCTCAGTCCTGTTACGTTACCTTAAAAAGAGTTTTCCCCCTCTACGATGGGTCCCGCAATGAGTACATTGCCTGAACTGACACACTGATACTATTGAAGAAAAATGTGACTATCCTTCCTCCAGCACTGTAACTTTTCTTCAAAAAGCCAAGAACTTACAACTTCAGTTCTAATGCTGTTTTGGTTTTGTTTGTTTTATATCTTTTACAGTCTTTGCTAAGCATTCGTGGTTCCCTGTTCTCACCAAGACGCAACAGCAAAACAAGCATTTTCAGTTTCAGAGGTCGTGCAAAGGATATAGGATCTGAAAATGACTTTGCTGATGATGAGCACAGCACTCTTGAAGACAATGAGAGCAGAAGAGATTCTCTCTTTGTTCCAAATCGACATGGAGAACGACGCAACAGTAACATTAGTCAGACGAGTGTGTCATCTAGAATGGTACCAGCCCTTCCAGTAAATGGGAAGATGCACAGCACTGTGGATTGCAATGGAGTAGTTTCCTTGGTTGGAGGACCTTCAACTCTAACTTCACCTACTGGTCAGCTTCTACCAGAGGTACTTATCAGTAAACAAGTAATTATTACAGTTTGGTTCAGGCATGGAATTTTTTTTTTTTACTGCTCACCTCTGCATTCCTTATCATTTCTTAAATCTGTGAGAAATAACTTGCAACAGTTTCTAAACAACAGAACACAGAGGAAAAAGAGTCCTCAACCTGCTATGTGTGAGCCTCAGTAAAGTATTCTCCTTGCCTTCAGCAAGATATCTGCACACAGAAAGAAAAAACACAAACTGAATTTGAGAATTTGTGTATAGTTGCACCTCGTCAACAAAGGTGGACATTTGATTTGTAACTAAGGATACAACATGGAAATGTGTATAGAAAAACACCTACGAAGTTAAGCAGAATGCGGTTACTACTCCCATGATAGTGAATAGAAATACCACTTACTTAATTTATCTTAAAGAAATTTTTCTCATAACTTTTGTGAGAACAATACATAAAATTTGTTGCAATTATGGTACATTTCAGTTTCAGTTTCAGCCTTCTGTAAGCTCAGATGTTCTTTCAAACTTAAGGAAAAGCAAGCTTTTTCATACCTAGTATTTTAATATGCATTCTGGATAGTTATTTTGGTGGGTATAATAGCACTGTATTTAACCTGAAAAATATTTTCATTACAAATAAGTATTGATACTTCATTAATCCCATTACACATCTATTTTCATTTTTCTTTCTCATTCTCTGCTACCTTGATATAGACCTTCATACCAGAAGTTCAATCAGATTACCTTAGAGGTTATGTGTGTATAGTTCTATTCCAGAAATACATTCATTTGAAAAAAAAAGATTTAGCCTTTAAACTCAAGAGTCTTCTCTAAAGAAATAGTACTAGTGAATGCTCAAAAATGGCTTTTCATCGTGACACTAAGATAACCCTGAAATCCCTTATGAGTTCTGCAGGCTTTTTTTCTTTTTTTTTTATCTGGATGAGGATAGAATAATGAGAACAAGAGTGAGTGGTTTGCATGAATCACAGAATCAGTGGTAGAGCTGGAACCAAGATTTAGGAACTTTTTAATCCCAACCCTGTATTTAGATCTCTAGGCTACACTCCAGAAGACAAAGCAACTGTAAGGACACCTATATGGTACAGAGTAGTGGCACATTAGGCACATTTAAATCAGAGCTGAATAATATTGCTTTGAAAAGATAATCAGAAGCCATACAGAAGAGAGAAGACTTGCATATTCATTACAAGAACAGGTCACAAATCCTGTATGAGCATTGCGGTGGGTGAGAATTAGGTAGAAGAAATATTAAATAAAATGTTACTTTTTTCTCTCATGAAATTTTCCAGTAACACATATTAGATTAGGAATGCAGTTCATAGCATCAGAGAGATAATGAATTCCTAGAATTAAGCTCACTTTGCTGGTATCAAAGTTACTTTCTTAAATAATAGCTCACCTCTTTCTGAGCTCATTCTTTAATTATTTAACATGACTAGCTCCTGGAAATTTAAGGCGACAGGTTTCAACTTCGAATATTTTTTCTTAAAAGAATAATAATAACCACTAGCAAAAAGATACCTAGCAAATATTTTGTTCACAGTCATTTAATTGAGAACCCCCTTTGGTCCCACATTGCCTTGGTATTGTGTCCCTCAGCTGATTATTTGTAGCACTGCACAAAATTCCTACAAAGTTTCTCAATAAAGAACAAAGAAATTCCTACAGGGACAGAAATCTTCAGTGTGTCAGGAAAGTTTAGTATGCTGCACAAAGCAGATTTTTATTATCCCTAAAATATATAGAGAGTAAATAGTGTTAACTGGCTTTTGAAAAAGATGTTTTAATTCCTCTGTATTTTATTTACAGGGCACCACTACAGAAACAGAAATAAGAAAAAGAAGACTGAGTTCTTATCAAATTTCCATGGAAATGCTGGAAGATTCTGCTGCAAGACAAAGAGCCATGAGTATAGCCAGCATACTGACAAATACAATGGAAGGTATTTGACGCATTTTATCTGAGAGGCAGTTCAGTGATTTTCTGCTAACTACATGTACAAAGAAATTATTTACATCATTGCCTTTGTAAGTGTAAAACAGGACATGTGAAATGTCTGAGCATCAGATGCAAAAGGCTTTTGAGCATTTCTAAGATAATTTACACAGTCTAAACGCTTAGTCATTTAATTTTCATGACACCTTCCAAAATATTTCTCTATTGAGTGGACTAACAGAGACAAAATAATTATAGCTAGGGGAATGCCAGAGCCCCAACAGACAATACAGGGATTTTCTTCCTGGAAGACATCAAGAGGAAAAATCAATTAGGATACACAGAAATGCTATGATAAGGTAGTGATGTGCAAAAAGTCATTTCCTTCAGACTTAAAATCCAAGGATAGACAATAGGAAAACTGAATGAAAAAGATACTTGTAAAGAAAATGACCAAGTGTAATCAGCCATGCCAATACACATGAACTGCCTTCCTTGAGCGTTTCTTGAACTTTCTTAGGTAAGTACATCAAAGATTAAAATATATTATTTTGACTATATGAAAAAAATATACGTCGTTGGAATTTTTTGCTTATTTAGTGGAAATTGAGTACACTCGCATTCATGCACATGCCAATAAAATACTTTAATAAGCTTAAAGGATCTACCTACTGGCTACTGGCACAGTGTGACAGTTGTTATAGTCAGGCAAACCTGTGCAGGTCCTACAACACATGTTCTAAAAGGACAAGAAATTACCAGGAAAATTTACAATGTTCTTCAGATTACTTTAAATCAGAATTGAAATATACTTTTTAAAGTGAGTTCTGAAGCCCTTTGCTCTCACATAAAACAATAGGTCCTACCTCTCAGCATTCTGTGTTACATGTTCAGAAATGTGATTATTCCACCCAATCCATATATGCCTTCAAAAACACTGACTGTCTTGACTGTCTTTGTTATGGTTTATAAAGATTACAGAAAACATTCACTACTTATGATACCCTTTTCTTCCTGGAGGTTACAGGCTACTGTAATGGGAGAGCTTGGTAGTTTTGAGTTTGAGTGCTGTAGCAACTGATCTTTTAACATCCCCTAATTTTGACCATATAGGACAATATTAGAGGCTAAAATCAATCCACTGCTCCTCAAAGTGTGGAATTCAGCACTAAATCTTTATTAGCAAATGCTGTAAAACAGCAAAATCACCCCTAAGTGTCATGATGACAGAGACCTCCCTGTGCTCTAAGGCTTGCAGAAAACTGGCAAATTTCAGATTTGGGTTGATGCCACTAGGTAGAAATTTTTATTGAAATTATTGTGGCCATTTCTTACATATTTTGTAGTATTTCTCACTTAAACAAATATCAGTCTTCCTTCTGGGCTGTCCTCAGACATCTCATCACATTAGACATTAATCTTTCTATTAACTAAGTAGTAAGTTACTATTCATCTATAACTTTGGCAATGTCGGCAATGAAATGGAAGAAAAAATAGTTTGTAAAGATCCTTATTGAAAGCAGAGTTGTTCTGCTAATACCAACACTGTTCTGTTTTTCAAATCATAGACACTGCAACTGTACATTTTCAAAGCCAAATGATAATTTTAAAAATAAGAAAACAGGCACTCTGTATGTTAGAAATATTGATTCAAATAAGAAGTTATAGAAATGCACACTGAGTCATTTATCTGTTATGATAGTGGTAGTGGTTCAGTGTAATGGGAAATATTATATTTTTAGTAGCTCAGATCAAAATATGTACATGTTACATACCTAACACAAAAACCTTGTGTTTTATGAAGCTTATACAAATCATATACATCATCGCACTGATGATGGAGTCATGTTAACTTTGAATACCTAAAATTAAGACATCTGCTGTAAGCAACCTAACTAAATGTCTAGACTCTCCCTACTGTCATAGGAAAGAGACAAACAGATTTCTCTCTTTAGATAGATGTCTGAGATGATCAACTCGTTAGTGATAACTTCACTGTCCACTGGCTGTAGGGGAGCTTAAATAAATTAGATGCTTAACTTTAAGATGGTTAAACATAGGTAAGGGAAATCCCATGTCAGTGTGAGCTGTTTATTTGAATGATTTAATCTTTTTATATATTTTAAAGAACTTCCAGAGGGTGTAATTGGAAGGTTTGTGGTTTTGTTTTGTTTATTTTTTTTTTTTCAGAGCTTGAAGAATCCAGACAGAAATGCCCACCATGCTGGTACAGATTTGCAAATACTTTCTTGATCTGGGATTGCTGGAGTCCATGGTTAAAAGTAAAACACGTCGTCAATTTAGTTGTGATGGATCCATTTGTTGATCTTGCTATAACTATTTGTATTGTTTTAAACACCTTATTTATGGCCATGGAACATTACCCAATGACAGAACAGTTTAGCAGTGTCCTTTCTGTGGGGAACCTGGTAAGTAGTTTGTCTCACACTACTTGGTGTAAAAATACCCTATCTAAAAGAAGAAATGCACTAATGCATTGCATTGGTTTTAAATTTATTCCAGGTTGTTTTTTATAATCAGTTTAGAAATTGTATATATGATTTTCACAGATAAAGCAATTTTGGCTGGAACCTTTAACTTTCATGAATCTATTTTGTCGCTACTATAATGAAATAACTGTATATGTGTGGAAGTGCAGTCTTCACTGAATTGTCGGATTTCTTGAGGTCTACTTTGGCTTTTTTCTTTATAATGTTAAGATAGATTATCCAATTTTTACCACAGTACTTATATTCCACTATAGAAAGTATTTTTCTTCTGTAAGAGATTGGTGAAGTATTCAGATGTCAGAATTTCTCTTTGAATTTTTTTCAATTATGCTACAGTGAAAGTACATGTTCAAGAAAGGCATATTTCTTGGCAGCAAGTTAGTAGTAAGTCCTTGCCACTTTAGGTAGCTAAAAATACTTTAAAAACTAGATTATTACTTATTCTCTAACAAAAAGCACATTGTATCTGTAAGATTATTAGTGATGCCTTTCCCAATTTTAGCCTGATCCAGACATGTAATTCCTTTTCTGCGCACACACATATACGTGGCATAACACTTCGATGTTCTTGTCTGCTTCTCTCCATTTGCTTCTGATGCTCAGGAAGCTGAGGACTGAACCTTGCAAGTGTTTATTTCAGAAGATTCATCCATTTTTAATTTTTTTGCCAGCTCACATAACTACCAATAGTTTACACAGGAGAGCTCTGGATTGCCTCACACAGCATGCAGTCCTGAAAGCCAAAACCAGCCAAGTGGTCTGAATTAATCACTCAAAAAGATTGATTTTGAAAAGTCTGCTAATGTTTCAATGGAGCAGTAATAGATTTCTCTGTCACAGTAGGTTTTAAAGCCCAAACATTCTCCTTATGTATACTGGTAATACATCCTCCTATGACTTTTCTAAAGAATAGAAATGATAGTGAACTTACTACTTACATGTTTGTTCTTGGGTGCATTACAGTTTCCTTTCTCCTGGACAATGATTTTATTACTGGCATATTCTTATATTAATCAGAGATTACAGACTGTCATATTTTAAAATTTTGGTCTGTCGTATTAGAATTATTTCTCCCCAACCATTTATATTTACAAGCTCTTCTGCCTTTTCCCATCTTGTGTTATTAATTTTTTACTCTAAGCCAGCAGCAGTCATATTTTAACTACCTTTACAACAATCTAGTATCCTTAATCGGGACTAAATATATGCAGTGAATACTATTCCTGCTGATTTCAGTTAAATTTTTTGTTCCTCACTGTGTTAACCTATTAACCTTAATTTTGTAATTTCCATTCAAAATATGTTAATTTGCTCTTTGCTTGTGACATCACGGTCTGTTTGAGGATAAATTAAATATGACAAACATGACTCTGCCTTTTCTGTAGCATTTTAATGAGAAGGAAGAAATAGTTCTAAAATGCAATTATTCATTTTCATAATACTAAAATTCATTCAGTATTCAATAGTCAAGAGTAATTATAAGAAAACTTGAGTTTTCTTCCATTGAAATGTATTTTTGTGTATTTGGAGATGCAGTTATGCTCAAGAAGAAGTAGTTTGTGGATGGGTCAGGTTATTTTTGAAGGAAATATTTTAAAATGAAATTAGTTTTTCCCATTATTTTGACAAATATGACAGTTTTGTCAAGAATAATCTTGCTGTATTCTCTTGACCACACATAGCAATACCTGTTACCTTCTTCTGATTATATGGTAACATCTATCATCTCTCAATTTAATGGTATAGTGCTTCTTGCTACATTTCTAGTTTCTCAAAAGTATACACTTAAAAAATTGGTAATATTTACACTTTGCCAATGGTGAATGTCTCCACAGCATTATATCCACCTCCTAATCTTCTTAAATTAAAAGTTAATCATGAGTATAGTTATAGAGTGTCATAAAAAGTCAGCTTTGTTTCCATAAAACTTGCTGTAAGAGGACTGAGAATAAGCTGAGTAAAGTACTATGACAAGGCTATGGCACAGTATATTGGTTCACTTTAGTAGACTTTTGGATCATCCAGGATATCCTTTGAGTGTCGTGCAAAATATTCATATGTTTTTAGTGGTTTTGCATTATACTCCAAGAGCATCAGTAATTTCACACTTGGCGCTTCTAGATATTTCAAAGAACATTATCACCATGAAATTCTTCTTCCCAAAAGGCAATAGCCATCACACAGAATAGAGGCTGTGCATGAAACCTCTATATCCTTACATGAAGTCCAGTGCAAGAAACTCCAGCTTCCCCTGTTTCAGCCATACTCTTCAGCTCTGACCTAAAACAGAGACCTTAGAGAGACTGTTCTTAGAGAGTCTGACCTTAGAGGTTTCTTCTAGCACTTCCCTTTAGACTGTGAGCAAGAAAAAAACATGCTGCCAAGTCTTCTTTTGCTTTACTGGGACTACCCTCTAGACAAGGGGTGTCAAACTCATTTTCACCCAGGGCCACATCAGCCTTGTGGTTGCCTTCACAGGGCCAAATGTAATTTTAGGACTGTTAAAAAGTAACAATAAATTAAATTACTCATAACATCTCAACTAATTAATTACATTTTGTTTTAGGTATTCACTGGAATATTCACAGCAGAAATGGTACTAAAGATAATTGCCATGGACCCTTATTATTATTTCCAAGAAGGCTGGAATATTTTTGATGGTATTATTGTAAGCCTTAGTTTAATGGAGCTTGGTCTTGCAAATGTTGAAGGATTATCTGTTCTTCGGTCATTCAGATTGGTAAATACCTTGATAATTAAAACATCTGCATGCAATTGTTTCACTCAAAAAAAAAGTGCCAATGTCTGTAATAATTACCAGTACTGTGAAGATATATACTTAAATGGCTCACACTGTTTTTCCCACATGCCTAATTTGTAAGCCATATTTGATAAGTACAAGTTTAAGATGTTTGTCAATAGATATCCTTTGATATCTCATGGTACCAAATTATCCTATTGATAACCCATCCTACTGATATCCTTTGCCAGCACAAGAGTAACTACTACCTTTTGAGAATTTTGGAAATCTTGTTTATACTGATTTTGTTAAGATTCATCAAAGCTGAATAGCTGTAAAAACATACATCTTGCCACCAGGATAAAGAATCACAACAAATTTAATCTTTATATTGTGAACAGTACTTTGTGCTAGTCATAAAGCCCTTATGTAGATTCTCTTCTCACAACATTTATTTTAATGGGCACCAAGAATAAACATTCAGTAACTCACATGTAACAAAGAGTCATCACAATATGACCCTAGGATGGCACTTAAACTGAAATATTATTAAGCTTCTACTAGAAATGTCTTTTTTAATAGAAATTACTACTGTACATGAACTACTTTATAGGTATGTTTACTGAAGGCACAAAGTTGATTACTTAAAAGTTTGTCTTACTAACAGTTCCCACATCACCTGAAATCTTAGAATATTTCCTAGTATATAGAGCAGGAAGTAGTGACTTAGCTTATTAGCACCAGTCACAATGGTACCCAACTTCACATACCATGATTTAGTTACTGAAAATTATTTTTCAGTTAGTGTTTATGATTTGAATGGCCGTGACAGTATCAGCATCAAATTGTTGCTTCAAAAATTGTCATCTTACTAAGTCTGGAAGACCTAACGTGGTGCTAAGGAAAATGTGGAACCAAGCCAGCAGAGAGGGTGTAGTGAAGGTGATGAAAAGAGCACAAACTTCAAAAAAGTGTTTAAGAATTGTTCAGTAACCATCTGTAAGTGGGTGTTCAAAAATATTAAAATCAAAAGTGGTACAAAGACAAATTGTGTGTTTTGTTTTGTGGTTTTTTTTCCTATATGCATCTCTGCGATGAAATGCTGAACAGTCCAGTTTAGGCAAATACACCACGCACCCCGCTTTCCACTAAAATAATATGTTCCTACTGAAGAACAATGTAATCTACAGAAACTGATATGCTCTGCTAAACAACTGCAACCTAGCTTCTGTTTCGTAACTAACACCAATGTTTCCTCTGTGTTTTTGTTTTTCAGCTTCGAGTTTTCAAACTGGCAAAATCTTGGCCAACTCTAAATATGCTGATTAAGATTATTGGCAACTCAGTGGGGGCTCTGGGGAATCTGACCCTGGTGCTGGCCATCATTGTGTTCATTTTCGCTGTGGTGGGGATGCAGCTGTTTGGGAAAAGCTACAAGGAATGTGTCTGCAAGATCTCCAGTGACTGTGAACTTCCACGTTGGCACATGCATGACTTTTTCCACTCTTTCCTGATTGTATTCCGAGTGCTGTGCGGGGAATGGATAGAAACCATGTGGGACTGCATGGAGGTTGCAGGCCAAACCATGTGCCTTATTGTTTTCATGCTGGTCATGGTAATCGGAAACCTAGTGGTATGTGATGAACACTTCTGAACATTAACTCTGATGCAAAATGCATGTAATTTACAGCTGGGCAATGAGAATGTTTGTTGTATTTCTGTTTATAACTAAAAAAGAAATCTGAATGTGCTAGAATTTGCATAAAACCAGATTATGATCCCCTTCGCCCTCTTTTCACTCATTTCTGTACACTGAAGTGCTCTCACGATGGAATACACCAAAATGTCAAGTCAAACACCCTATCATGGAAGTGCTGCAGCTAATTTAGAGGTGCTGTTTAAATCCAAATGTCTTTCTAACTACTCTTGAAACAATAAAGCTGATGCTGCACCAGCTCCTGGGCAGCTGCTTCTTCAGAGAAAAAGAAAATCTAATGCGCTTCCTTACACCCATTACAGCTCATTCCAGCACTCACTTCTGACTTAATAAAGCATAATGTAGCTGTTGTTATATAGAATATCTTGAATGTAAGGAATGAACTTTTTGGCCTGTTTAGGTGTAAAAAATAGAAATGAAATACAGAGTCACTGGATGTCTATCCTAAAAACGCGTTTGAAAGCTTCTAACTCAATATTATAGAAAAAAGCAATTATATAAAAATTTTAATTCAAGCTGACAAGTTAATATGCCAAAGGTTCAATTGTTAAACATTGAATTGGTGAGAACTTCTTAGAAATGAGGATTATATGAGGAATGTACCATTTACAGTTTTACTTTAAGTTTCTTTTGCTGTTAATCTTTGCAGTTCATTCTGATATGCCTACAAACTATATTTCACTACCTGTCAAAATTATCTTCTTTTAGTGTTATATTTTAACATGATTGAGCCTTTTATAAATTAGAATTCAAAATGTTTTTACATGGCCGTGCAATCTTGACATGATATCAGCAGAAATGTGCAGAGGTCCAGGAAGAAGTTATGATCAGTAACCTGCTCTACTATTTTTTTGATTTTTTTTTTTTAGCATTAGCTTCAGCATAGACATACTGTTTCGGATTCACATTTTATTCTTTCTTCCAAGTGCCGTTTTACCTTCAGGGGTCTTTTCTGGAACTGTGAAAGTCTGCAGAATTGAGTCTCAGAGAAAGTCCAAATGAGAGGCCTAACCCATTTAGCAATGGGAAACCTTATTTATACCATTTTGCCATATCATGGCAACTTTCGATGCCTGATGGTATATCAGACTGAAAGTATGAAATGATTAATTGCTTATAAGATTTAGTGAAATACATACAGTTTATAGGAGATTATATTAAAACAGCTATAATAATGTTTGAATTCTGAGGCAGTAAACCACAGTTCTCAGGCAATAGTGGGGCTAAGATTTTTACCTGTTGATGAAAGAAGTCCATTTATTTTATATTCTTACATAAGAGCAAACAAAATGTTCATTTTTTGTCTAGTGAAAACGGAAAAAATCCAATTACAAATAATATAGTATTATAAATAATAGAGATTAAAGTGTGAAACTATTTTTTTAGATATTCCTTTTATCCTTTTATGACAAGCTTTATAGAATTTAAAAGACAAGCTCAGAATTAAGAGAAAATCATAGTCTCATGGTATAATCTTCCAAATAAGAGTTAGAAATTATAAGTAGGTTATTAGAGCATTAACTGACATTAACTGACAAGAGTTTCTAAAATATCTGCATCACAAAAATGCATCTGATGTTACAAATGATGTTTATTTAATTCTACTTAAATTCCAAGTGATTTTAAGAGATCTCGACAGCAGCTTTTCAAACTTCTGAGGAATACGTAGAGCTAGAATTTTTGTACCTTTTTTTTTTTTTTTAATTTTAGAGTCTAAGCAACTATGCTCGTTCAAAGAAAGATCAAAAATTTGAAATATTTAGGTATTAGCTTGTATTTTTTATCTTCTGAGTGAATACTGATCAAAATAAGTAAGGGGATCTTCTGTAATTTAAGGTGCTATATTAGTGAATGTTGCTTTTCAAAACAATGTGTGCTATTTGACAACATCCTGTAAAAACACTCAATTCTTGTATGTATGTATTTACTATTCAGCTGCATTCTCTCATCTTTTAGGTATTGAACCTGTTTCTGGCCTTGCTGCTGAGCTCATTCAGTTCAGACAACCTTGCTGCTACTGATGATGATAATGAAATGAACAATCTCCAGGTTGCTGTGGCGAGGATTCAGAAGGGAATAGATTATGTTAAAAAGAAGATACGGGAGTTCATCCAAAAAGCCTTTGTTAGAAAGCAGAAAGCTTTAGAGGAAATTAAAGCACTTGAAGAGTTAAACAACAAGAAAGACAGCTGCATTTCCAATCATACTGCCGTGGAAATAAGCAAAGATCCGAATTATCTTAAAGATGGGAATGGAACCACCAGTGGTGTAGGCACAGGCAGCAGTGTGGAAAAATATGTGATCGATGAAAATGATTACATGTCATTCATAAACAATCCAGGCCTCACTGTGACAGTGCCAATTGCAGTTGGAGAATCAGATTTTGAAAATTTAAATACAGAAGAATTTAGCAGTGAATCTGATTTGGAAGAAAGCAAACAGGTAAGATTTTTTGTATCTTAACAAATAAATTGAATTAATACATTAACATATTTCATAATTACATATTTAGAATTGTTTAAAAACTATCATCGCAGGAAAATATATTTCATATTTTATTATTTTATGTAATTATAATTCAAGAAAAAAACTACCCTATGTGATGATATGCTAGAGGGTCCTTAAAAACATTTTGAATACTGTTTATTAGGATTTGGAAGATGCACGATTTTAAATAGGATTATTTCTTTCACAATTTTATGAGGTTTTAGGACTAGCACACATCTCATAAGGCATTCTTTCTGTAGTATACAATGCGATTAGGTGTTATGAAATAACACCTCTGTTTAGGGTAGTTCTAAACATGAATCCTGACAAATCATAAAGCAGTGATGTATTCTGTCTGTTTTAAATGTTTTGTGATTAATATTCATACCAATTTTGGGTTCAGAGACTATGGCTGGCTGAATTGAAGTAATCCAGATACCAATCAATGTCATGGCAAAGCACTACCTCAGGTTATTCTGGAGAACAGAATAATCCTATAATATAGATACATGTGGAAACAGTTTACTTGAAAGCCTTAATGCTACTGTTATTGTTCAGAGACAGAAGTTGGTCTGAAAACCAGAAGTCCTGTGCCTCAAAGTATGAGTGGCTCAGATACCAGAAGTGATCATGAACAGGTGATAATGGTATTCAAGGAAAACTTCCTATGTTGGAGTAATAATCAATGACTAGCTAACAAATGCTTTAGCAGAATATAATTATATTCAATAACATTAGAAATGAGGGAACTGTGAGCTTCAAGGGATCAGGAATGATGGATAAATATGTTTTCAATTAGATTAGAAACTATGATGTTGTGTGATAACTCATTAATACACAAGGGTTTGTTTACCATAAAGCTCTTCTATAAAGAAGCCCTACATTTATGACTGTATCATAACTGTAAAGCTGCCAGATTTGCAAATAATACTGTATTCCTCAGCAATACCAAACTACACTACATAACAGTAATGGATAGCCATGATCCAGTTAATCACAGTATGGTCTTTTTTGCTAAAGAACATAAAGGAACACAAAGAGCGTGTGTTTATTTGCAACTACAAATAAGGTTAGTCTGCATAACAATTGTAAGATTAAGAGCAAGATATTATATCATCTGACTGAGTTGCTCAGTTATGAGAAAAACATTTTCAATGCAGACATATAAGATAGCATAGCAGTAATGCTTACCCCTGACAATTTAAGAGTATAAGAGACACAGTTATGAGATTAACCAGTATAAAAACAAAGCTTTCAGAGTGACTCTGGGTCTGAGAGTTAAGTATTTTTCATGTAAGCTGATCAATGAACCTTCAGCAAAGTCTTCAAAGTATTTTCTTATATTTTGATGTTTTTTAAAATGACATTTTACTATAAATTTTGTGCTTTCCTTGCGGTTAGTTTTGATAAGTACAGTGATGAGTGCCTTCCTGGTAACTCCATCTTATGAAGTTACATGCCTAAAAATTTCCCAAACATATTACTTTCTTAAAAGTGTGTACTGTGCATTAGGAAGCTGGGAAGCTTAGAAGCTCTGCAGATGCTGAATGTGTGGTTCTGTGACACGTCAGCCCCAGGAGCAGAGCTGGCTTGGGAAGTTCCCGTCCACACCTGGCTCCCGGTCTCCTGACAGTCTTTACCACTTTCTCTGCTACAGGGCTTGTGGGTCTGTATTATAAGGCACATCACCGGAGTGATGTCAGTTAAACAACATTGTTCCATAGTTATTATTTGTTTATTTCTTCTTTAAGACAGATCAAATGGTTCTGTTTACACTGTACTGCCATACATTCTATCAGAACGGCTGAGGACAAACCAAAATGCAATGCAAAGGCAGAAACTCCTCTGCTTTCAAGTGAATATATGATGTAAATATGCCCCAAGAAAAAAAGAGTAAAAGCCCTTGTTGTGCTGAGAAGTTCTGAATGATACCAATTGCAAGGTGACTTTCACAAGTCAGTTGCTCTTTTCACTCCCATCTTTGCTTGGTTCAGGCATCATGCTTTTTTCTTCTAAGGCTATTCTCAAATTTCAGGACCATAATAAATTGAAAGAGATTTATTTTTTTTTTTAATGGACTTCAGATCTATCCATATGTCTTCAGGAAGAGAAACTAAATCCAAAAGTCTGTATGAACAATTTGAAAGCAAGTATTTCAGATGACTGTGGGAAATCCACCAGTGAATGATGGATGGTGTCTACATCAAGAACTTGTAGATAAATTTTCAACAGAGATAGGATAAGTTTAGTACTTCTGTGAAGCCTCAAAATTTCCATAGAATATAATAATCACTACCATTACGAAGCTGGAGCAATAGGGCATCCATCAAGCTCTGCTCACTCACAACTGTTCAGCGCTTAACTGTCCGACATGTATTCATACAGTGCAAGTGTGCATACTGTGGATGGTATCTAATAAGACAGGAATTTCTTACCAGTGCCCTGAAAATTGTGAATTCTGTATTAGCTGCAGTTTCTGCCCTGGATTCCTTAATCCATTGCTTTGGGATGAATTTTAGGGAAAGGATAAAGTGCTTTTTCTTATTGTGTGCATAAAAATCCACCTGCTTTGGTAATACATGAAGAGATGTTCTGATGTGTGACAGGAATTTGTGACGATGACCAATCTTCTCCTATCAAGTCAACAGTACTGTTCAATCTTTTGCTGCCTTCTGATTGTCTTTTGAGGAAGATAAAGAGTATATTGGCGCAGTGTTTAAGTTACTTCTCTAGAACAGTACACCATTGTTTGCTTTATTTTGCCTCTCGAGGGTAACCACTGAGACAGCATTCCTGCCAGGAGAAGGCATGGTCTGCAAAACAAGGGATAAGAAGCCAGAACTTTCCTGCCTGAACTGTGGCAGTACATAGCACTTAAAATGCCCTCAGGAGGTATGCCCTTTGATAACTTTTTTGTTTAACAACAGAGCTGTGGGAAGGTAGATCTACACAGGAACTGTAAAATTAGACATTTTTTTTCTGGTGTCTTACTGACTGTCACTGATGTTAGAGCAGAATGATTATTTAAAGTCTATCAGCAATAACAGGTCATGCTGGAAGTGGGGCAGGGCCAGTGCCCCTGAGGAGTGTGCCAAGAGCAGGTAATTACTATAGCAACTGTAACTGTGGGTGAGTGAAGAACAAATTGTAGTTTTTGCTATTTTTATAATTGAATATACTATGGTGCAAAATAACTCTGACCACCAAATTTCTTTTTGGAAGTCTGGCTCTTTTTTTTTTTTTTTTTTTTTTTCCCTTTCCCTCCCATTTAATAAAAACACTTTCTAATTACAGAATCACAGAATCACAGAATGTTAGGGATTGGAAGGGACCTCAAAAGATCGTCGAGTCCAATGCCCCTGTCGGAGCAGGAACACCTAGATGAGGTTACACAGGAAGGCATCCAGGCAGGTTTTGAATGTCTCCGGAGTCGGAGACTCCACAACCCCCCTGGGCAGCCTGTTCCAGTGCTCTGTCACCCTCACTGAGAAGAAGTTTCTTCTCAAATTTAAGTGGAACCTTTTGTGTTCCAGTTTGAACCCATTACCCCTTGTCCTGTCATTGGTTGTCACCGAGAAGAGCCTGGCTCCATCCTTGTGACACTAGCTAACAACTTCCCAATCTACCAGAATCTATCCTGGAACCTGGTTGCAAGTTCCAGACCTAAAGAAGATCTTTCTAACACACACCACTAGAAATTCGGGCAACTCTCTGTTTGGATGCAGCATAACAGTAACATTTATAAGATTTAAAAGTTACCCGCTACTTTAGAGTAATAGTTGGCTGAAAGAACCTGAAAGAAGTGAACACTTCATTGATACTTTGAAAGAGGATTGCTTTAATATCTATTATCAGAAAACAGACAATGAATAACTAATGAAAATATCCAATGAAATAGACATCAGAAATAACAGATTTCTGCTCTGAAAATAAGATACTTGAGATAATTAACTTTGAAAATAATAAGAAAATTAGAAGTAACTAACAGGAATAATTTGGTGCTTTTTAAAGTTAATACTGAGGATGCTGTTTCTATTAAAAAACATGCCTGCTAATCAGTGAAATAAATGGACTATATCTATCTTACCAAACATAAGCCTTCAAACTATCGTATTTTGGTACCACTTCACAACTGTTCATTATACCTGAGTCACAACTTTATTAATAAAGTTCTGGATTTCAACACAGAAAAGTAATTTCAGAGATTTTAATCAGTTATGGAAAGCTTATTTCACAACTAAAGAAATACCTACAGGCCTTTATCATTCAGAATTCCAAAAACCTTTCTATCTACAGTATATGTACACTAAGTACAAATCCAGCTTGGAGAAGTAAAGTTGCTCAATTAACTTCTGAACCCACAACAGAGCGTTTTAATAAAATTAAAAATACTCCTGATCATCTAATTACCTGAATTTTCAAAACAAGGAATGAGTTCAGTTTTCTGACTGGCTTCACTAGTGCTTTTGTGACTTTTTGTGACTAAAAAGACAGGAACAGAGTTCTTGCATTCCCAAAAGTTACGCATTGCCATTGGACTTCAACACATTTCTTAGCCAAAACATATCAAAGTAGTTATTTGATCCATTTTTTGGATGATGTTTTTATCGCATTTCTTTTAAAATATCCAACAATCTAAATTCTGTTTTCTAAAACAGACCGGTTCTGGGACAGTATCTTCAAAATTCACAGATTCTTTAAGTTCTGGACTAGCTGCAGATAAGTAATGAATGATGCTGTATCTCTGGATACTCCAATGGGCCACTGTCCACACACCAATCCAATACGCTTTTGAAACAATTAGAGAGAGGTTCTGGCATCAGACGTATATAGCATACTGAATCTAAATTAGAAAACTTACACTATATAATATTTCATCACATTTAATTTGAACAGAAAATAAGGAGGTTTGTTTTCATTGAGATCTGTAAGTTCTAACACCATTATTAGAGGAGGAAGGAGGAATGGGAAGACATACATCTATCTTCAAAGTATTTTGCTTCCTTTATGTACTCTTTTTGCAAATAAAAGAGATAATCACATAGTCAGCTAAATGAAAACTAGAACAATAAACCAAAAAACCCTTAACATTTTAATTAATATGCATTAAGCACTATATAAATACTGGAATACTTTCAAAATCTGCTAACCATGTCTTTACTAATTTAATTCATTGTATTTTTATTTATGAATTACAGTTTCAGAGTGCAAATTCTTAGGTCGAGCTTCTGCATTTCTTATTTCTCTAAAATAAACTAAAAAGTTCTGTAGAAAAGTTTGCTGAACATTTCAGGTGGTATGTATTTCCCTTTTTGCCAACTGATGATAAAATATTTAATAATTATGTTTTAATTGTGTTAAAGCCATGTTTGAATTAGAGATTCCAAAAAGAGGAAAACTAAAGATCCTGTGTCTTGAACTTCACAACCTACCATTCTTACTTCTCACAGGGGTAAAACCAAGCTGGAGCAATCAAGAATGCAGCTCTGGTGCTTTTTAACCAGGTAGAGCAACGTGTCACCACTTTCACACAGGTTACCTAAGCAAGTTATACATATATATGTGTACATATATATAATCACTTTTAAATGGACTTTGACTGGCCTGCATGCTATTCAGCTATGTACCTTCCCTATCCATTGCAAGACAGTAGAAACATGCACAGCTGCTCTCTGCTGAGTCTTGGGACTCACATCACAGCATGGTCAGGCGGGACTGGCAACCCCAACATACATTTTTTAACTCTGCTAATGATTTTTCTGAATATTTTAATACAGTCTTTAGCAATAACTGCATGCTCTAGAGGTTTTGAAGTATGGCTCATAAAAGTACTGGAATGTTATACGGTAAAGAGGCCAAAGAAAAAGGGAGCATGCATAGTTTTTAAAAAATAAAAACAACCCTTTTTGATTCAGCCCTTATAAATGTAAATATTTAATGAAATGTGTGAAGTGATATATGTAATGATTACTGCCACAACTTTAGCTCCTTAATGACTAACAGTTAGCACTAGCTACTATTGCATAAAAATTATGCTTATAGTTTTAAATCTACAATGCACTGTAATGCAAATCTTCCAGGTGCTACGAACTACCTTCTGTATTCATTTGGGCAGTGCATATCTTGAGTTTTCTAAGATGTAAGCAGATCAAACAGTTTCATAATTGCTACTATTTTGCTTAGCAAATAAGCCCCCTTATAAAACTCTCAGAGTAAAGCACTTTACAAATACTCTTTTCTTAAACTTTAAACTCCTTCATAAATAGTGATATTTTGGAATGTGTTTCACGACAGCAGCCTGTGACTCAGCTGGAGGTTTCACTTGGTGTAAATTAGAAAGACTATGGACTAGTCAGCATCATTTCTATAAAATTCCATGCATATTTACCCTAGTGTTTTTTCATTATAAGCAAGTATAATCTCTGCTGATGCGTAACTGGCAGAGCCAACATGGCACAGGAGCCAAATTTACATGACACATAGGAGGTCAAATTATCCTAGTAAAACTAGCCATCAGAATGTTGTTGGAATTGAGATTTCAGTCCTACAGCAGGATTCAAAGCTGCTTCCTTCAGGCACAGTGTCACGGGCTACAAAAGGATAATCTAATAGGGTTTTTTTGTGCCACTGATTATAGTGTGGTACGATCTACCTATATTATATCATAGTATAAATTGTCCAGATATACCAAAATAAATCGATATTTGTGAAATATTCTGAAAATTCTCAGATTCTACTGATTAAATTTTAAACCAAGATATGCTTCAAACATCAAACAAAACTTTAAGGAAAGAGATTTTTTAAAGTAGATTTCTTAAGATTATATAAACGTCAAATATCCTATGATGTGAGATGTAAAGTCAGTTAGAATCACTTTGTAATTATTGATCCCCATTATTTTATGTTTTGTCACCCAATTACAGTGCAGCTTTCGAGATTCGAAGGATAAAAAACACATGGCTGAATTACCAAAGACAATTTGTAATGGCTGAATCCCTTTATTTTATTGTCACCTGAATCATGAAGCCGTTTGTAAAGCTTAAAATTTTAGTAGCCTGCTCTTGCTCTTATTGAAATCTAGAATAAAATCAAATGAGAGCAAGACCAGGTCCTAAGTGAATGCATTTAATTGTAAATGGGCACATTAACATGCTGTTGATCAAAGCTTGTTTTAGTGATCTAAGCTGTTGAAAAGAGATGCACTGCTCTAAAAGGACAGTATGGAGGCTGATTCTACATATACTAACCAAGTATTTGGTTTGGTGATGAAGCATTTTTTAATGTTATATCCTATACAATAATATTTATAATACTGTTTTCAGAAAAATATAATCCTAATGAGGTAGTCTTGGTTTTTATTTTATTTTTGTATGTGGTTTCCACAGTATTGCCCAGGCTTCTGCTTTAGTCAAGCATGTTGTTTTGCTGATTCAGGCCTTGAGAATGCTGCATCATAAGCAATCGCTTTAAAATGTTTCCTTGTAAAGGAAAACGTGATATCACTGAGGATGAAAATAAGTATTTACAGGGCATGGCGTGTTCTGGTGGCTGATAATCACATTTTTGAGGTGAAAAAAAGATTGTGTTAATCCATCATGTATCTCGAGCTTCCTACTAGTTTTATCAGTTTTATTGCTAGAAAATGAAGATCATTAAAGTAATCTTATTTAAAATGCAATGGTTCTTTCCTAATTTAGAGTCTTGAAGTGAAGAAGAGGAGTTCTATTAACTTAATGACTTTTTTATTTAATAGTGCAATTGTTTTAGATTATTTGAAAAAGAATGAAGAAAATGCTTTATGTGAAAAACAATGAAGAGAATTACAGTAGGTTTTGTTTGTACTGATTATAAATTGCACCTCAGACACTTGGTTTTAGCAACTATGCTGACAGGACTATGCAACAGAGTTTACATGGGAAGATGCAGCTAAAAAATTGATTGCCTTTTAATTGGCACTCATATAGGTGAATAATTGATGCTTACTCTGAACCTTTATCTTGTTACTATTAAGTCAGTAATTGATTTAGTGATGATGGATCAGGCCATGAATTACTTTAAATTTTCCTAACTTGAATGTCGCAGATTATTATTTTCACAATATTTGGCTTTTATTTAATGAAGAAATTGCCTACAGTTTCAGTGACAGGTTTCAGACTTATTTCTTTGTATTACTATGATGTATAATAAGAGAGTTGATTCAGAAATCTTATTTCATTTTTGAAAGAGAGCCATACGTGTGGATAATAAAGTGGTGTGGTAATAATGCTGAGTCCATTAATATGCATTTTGGTCTGTAAAGGTATTACAAAAAGCAAGGTTTAAAATATTCTCCCTATGTGAAGTACGTAACATTTTGTTTCAGACTTACTCATCTACATGACCAGTAATAAAATTATTCCATTTAGAGGTAATACGGCTGTAACAATTTTACAAATATGAATTTTGGAAATCCCAGAGATTGCAGTATGAAAAGGGAAACATGATATTTTAATATGTTTACTAATCAAAAATTAACCACTGGAAAAATCCAAATCTCAATGAATTTATCCAAATCTTTTCACATTTGTCAATGTGATTTTCCATGTATGACAGACCATGATATTTAAAAAGGGAAAGAATGTTCTTCAAACTCATCCATGTGTGCTTGTCAGAAATCTTTTCTATTATGCGACAAGTCCTTTATTTTTGGGCACAATGCAGTATCAGCCATGCAACCTGATGTCTGAGTGACCCCACATCAACTACATCTGCACATGTGTGTGAAGGGCAGCTTCTTGAAACTTAACCCTGAAATTACCCATCACCCAAAATAAATGTTTTCAAAATTTCATTCATCTCATGAAAGAGTTGAATATGAAGAAAGAATTGCTTACCAATGTAAAGATATATGTGCCATTTATTTCATGTCTGGCAGAAAAAAATCCCTTGGCTCCCAATGCATTTTTCTGAAGGGACTGGGTTTTAAATGAAGTTGTACATAACCAGTTTAAATTTGCAGAAGTGCCTCTGAAGAAGAGAATACATGGAAACAACACTTTAAAAAGTTATTGTTCATTATATGATGCAAAATCATTCAAATAATCTGAACAGTGTTTTTCTTTATATTCTAAAAATGTAACTATCTTGAAAACTAAATAAGAAAAGCAATTGGTCTTAGGCATTCTCTCAAAGAATTTGTGTAGAAAGGTCTTCATATTGGTCAAAGGGCATGATCAGATCTGCTTAGCTGAAACCACAAATTCAGCCTGTGACCCAATGCCCTTTTGTTACATCAGTGAGTGTATAGTCTAAAGTATTTAAATTAGAGGTGCATTCTAAATTCCTCCTTGAAATTCGTACCTATTACTGCTACCTGGTATATACCAGAAGTATTTTACTGCCATGCTTTTTTTAATGTTGCTTTCTGATTACATGCCTTGTTTCACAGTAAAAGAGAATGCATTTTGGATGAAAGCAATTAAAGACACAAATGGTATTGACAACTGAAAACAAGTTGCAAATTCTGTGTCTAGTTATTGCATTAGTTGTGCACATGTTTAGCAGGTTTGTCCTTTCAAAATATGCATTCTTTAAAGGACAAAATTATGGGCAGTCTTGCATGAATGATGAAAAGCTTCACCTGATCCAAATTTCAATGTACTTGGTAAAAAGTGACTTAATTTCAGTTGCTTCATATCACTCTCCAGTTCTTGCAGTTTTCAGCTCTAGAGGTGCTATATTTTTCACTGTACACAAAAATGGTAGAATGATAGAAAAAAACTGGATGGAAAGAACCTCAGGTGGTCTCTCAATATGCATGGGAGACTGGAATGCAAAGATACTTGGATTTGGTAATTTGTGCATTCTGCAAAAATTAAATTGCGCAGAAATACGCCATTAAATGCCATTAAATTTACAACTTTTTAATCCAGATATGGTGTATGTTTGTGAAAACACCATCTCTAGTGGACATGAAGAGACATGTGGAGCTTTCTGTTAGTTCATTCTTCTGGGAAAACTAAGACACATTTTCAGTGTTATCCTCTATAGTAAAGAAAACGAAATAACTCGAGAGCGTGGTACATGCAAGCTCTCCAGTTTTAATACTACCGAGAATACTTCAGAAGTCTTATACATGGATCAGGTTAGTAGCTAAATTATATTTAATTGTTCCCTATGAGAAGACAAACTGGGAAACAGAACTATTCACTGTACTGGTCATTACTATGTTTTTACTCCTGGTGATGGATATTTGTTAATATAAATTTAGTGTTCTTCACAAGTCAGAGACTGGTATGATTTGATTCAGTATCATTTCTTACAGAATATGTATCTAATGAGAAAAAAAATGTTCTGTGGAATTTTACTTGCAGAAACTAAATGCATCCAGTTCATCAGAAGGCAGCACAGTTGATATTGCTCCTCCTGGAGAGGGCGAGCAAGCAGAAATTGAAAGTGAAGAAGCTCTTGAACCAGAAGCCTGTTTTACAGAAGGTTGGAGAATAACTGTTGTCTTAAGAGATGTATTAGTAAAACGGCATGATTACTGGGCATATTTAAGTTCTTGGGACATTCAAACCTGTTGAACCTTGATGAACTCAGTACTCTTACCCTAGATTGCTGGAAATTGGATGTCAAAACAAGGTTTCCCTAGGCTTTGAGTAACTTTCTCTGCCTGGTCATTGCATACATCTTGTAAATAAGAAACTTCATTGACTTTTCTATTCTTAAAATGCTTTTCATTTATTTGAAAGGACCCTTGAAATTTGGAACAAGTTAATTTTTGTGAGACTCCAACAGCAAATGGAAGTTACATACCAACTGTCAAAAATACCAATGTTATCAATATTTTGGATTGGTTAATTATGCCTACTGTTGTCTGATTTCTCTGCAAATTACTTATCTGAATTCAGATATTCAGCATCCTATAAAAGAGGATCTCAGTGTTTAATTTAAAAAATGATGGTAAAATTTGTTAAACCTTCTAACAATGTTGATGCCACAGTAAATATTGACTTTGAAATAATTTGCATTTGGATACTAATATCTCTTAATCTAATGCAGGTTGTGTGCAGAAATTTCCATGTTGTCAAGTAAGTATAGAGGATGGAAAAGGAAAAATTTGGTGGAATCTTCGAAAAACCTGCTACAGCATAGTTGAACACAACTGGTTTGAGACTTTCATTGTCTTCATGATTCTCCTCAGCAGTGGAGCACTAGTAAGTAGAAAAAAAATGCAGATGCTCAAACATTTAGATATCTCCTCAGAAGCAACAGAAAAGTTCAAATTTGCTTTGCTTGGAGCTGTATAAAACTACCTGCATTCCATCACTTCAGAATGGAATGAAACTTGGCCCAAACCTGAAAAAGTTTGTTACATTTCACATGCACTGTTTTAGTGATACTTCCAGTTTGCCACTGTAAAGCTGGCACAATTTTATTTAGGCCACTGTAGCTACTCAAGATTAAAATTGCATGCTGATTTGCAGCATGTTCATCAAGAGATTTGAATACAAAGGACCGCTGTTATCTGTGAATATATAGCTAAATGTATTATTTGAAGCCCTTAACTCCTTCCAGGCTCAGCTACTTCTTGGATTCTCCTATAGAAGACCATACCAAAAAATGGGATAATTACTTCATTCTGTTCCTTTTTTGGAGGCAGGAGATAGGGAAGAGTGTGGTAGCAAATTAAAGCTAACAACCACTTTCCAACAAGATTTACATTACCCACCTTTCCACCTTACTCAAGTTGAACATCTGCTACAGCATCAATGTGCATAGTGCACATTCTAGCAAATAAATTGCTCTTTAATTTTACTTTTGGACATAAGTTTGACTGATGGTGCATAGAAATGTAAACTGCCATTCTAGAATGGACTAGACATATCTGGAACAGATTTTTTACAAGCAAGGGTCATTTTTGTCTGTGTATGCAAAAGTTTCTTGATACTACAGTAGATGAAAATTCATGGTTTATTTCTTTATTCATTAGTAAGATACTCCCAAACAGGGGAGCACACATAAAGTTGCTCCAGTTTGTAGTATGTTTAAAGATGGGAAATATGTAAAATAAGAGAATGCAGAAGAACAAGTGGAAAGATTAGCTCTAACCTACTTAATTTTTATCATGTATTCCTCATCTTTAACATATGTATTCTGTGAAATGTTAGTAATACCTGAATATATTTTTTTCACAGGCTTTTGAAGATATATATATTGAACAGCGCAAAACTATCAAGACCATGCTGGAATATGCTGACAAAGTCTTTACATACATTTTCATTTTGGAAATGCTTTTAAAATGGGTAGCATATGGTTTTCAAATATATTTTACTAATGCCTGGTGCTGGCTGGACTTCCTGATTGTTGATGTAAGTACACAGTTTTCCATACTGTAAAATTCACTAAAGTCCTTTACATTGTAAAACTCATTACTACTAAGTAATCTTTTCATAACCATGCAAAAATGATTCACATTGTATAGTTATACTGCATTAATAATAGCCTGCAGTGATCTGGATACATTATTTAAAGTACATTTATATGTCAGAAGGAAAAGAATGGCTGGCCATCATTTTGTTCATTCTTCATGGTTAATAATTTCATTGCCAGGATGTATTAAACTTGAGATTTTATGAGGAAAAACCCCTAATTTTGACACATGCTATTTTTAATGAACTCTGATCATACTACCTTATTCCTTTGCAAATCCACATTGTGCAACTTTCTTCTGCAAACATTGCAGCTTTGAAAGCGAAACAATACATTTGGTCCAGATTTCACCTGAGTTCTCAGAACTTTGTCACCCAAAACTATCCTGTCATCATTTTTAGTTAAATAGAAAGACAGTGGCTATTTGGTCTAAAAAATAATTAGTTCTAATGGGCTGACAATCTGGAATAGTTAAATCAGCTCTGACTTGGCAGGGTTTATGACAGAAGAGAATACAAGATTTCTTGGCTGCCTTCCCAGCTGTGATATACTTCTGTGCAAAGGCCTTGCTTATGTTGTCAGAAGGGATCAAAGCTGGTTTTACTCCCAGAATATTTTGGTCTCTTGCCTTCACACATTATCTGACCCAGTTCATCGGCTATACATGTCCTCAGCATGGAACAGAGATGGCATCTCAGGGCAAACGTGCATTTATAGTAATTTTTTGCCTGAGCTACAGTATTTCTTGAGAAGTTTGCATAAATCCTGGTCCCATACTTATTCTTTATGAATATAAAACAGAAATGTATTGGATTTGTGACTCCCAGAGGAAAAAAAAAAAACCCTGGCTAGACTGGCCTACAACTCAAAAAGGCAGACCTTCTCTTTTTTTAACCTGCTCAAGTTAATTTTGTCTCACTGTTAATCTCTACCTCTGTCCTGAAAATCTGCTAGGGTGGAGCAGTGTGAATGGTTTTCTTAAGACAATGTTGAAATAGAAGACAGATGCTCCTTTCCAGAATTAAGTTAAGAATGGACTTTTTTTATACATAAAATACAACTCATGTTTTAATTATTCTTTTTGTAACAGATTATTCAAAGCCATACTCCATAGTTTATTAATAATAGTTTAGCGTCAGAGATGCTGTTAGCTGAACAGGCTCTCAGAATTCTAAAGAACATCATCATAAGTAAAGCGGTTTATTTTGCCAACCTTCTTTCCATAATTTTTAATTTTATAAACAAAAGCATGACTAAGTAAGTTTGGAACCTTCTACTTTTGAACTGTATGCGATGTTGCAGAAAGTGGTAAAAAAGTCTTTCTGGGCCTAAGGCTAATTCAGCAATTCCTTTAGCACCACCAGACAGCACTTGAAAGAATTATATGAACTCACGTTATCTTCCTATAGAAAAGCAGAGAATCTACATTGCTTTAACAGGCAGTTTAAACAGGTGTGATTCAGTGGCATGCTCCCAGTGAGAACACTGGTGAGCACTTCATTGGAAGTGACTAAAGTTAATCAAATTGTTTAATTCCATTCTCTAAAATTATTCAAGAGTAAACACTGATAGTCCTTTGCGGCTTTGACCTTCAGTATCTTACATACCTGAGTCTCTCACTGTGAGAAAGCCATAGTTGCTCTCAGTGATTGTGACCAAATTAGATTTTAACAATTACACAAAGAAATGGCAATTTTCAGCTCTGTCGGTTTACAGCTATGACAGATGACTCTTGGCACACCTGGCTACCTCAGTTTGAGACCTTATCATGCCATCTCTCTGCCCCACTCTTCTGCCAGATCACAGAATCACAGAATGTTAGGGATTGGAAGGGACCTCAAAAGATCATCTAGTCCAATCCCCCTGCCGGAGCAGGAACACTTAGATGAGGTTACACAGGAAGGTGAATATCTGTAGCAAGGAGTAGATATTTGGGTGGTGTGCCTTATCTACCCAAAATCCAAGTCTGGTAATTTCATTCAGACATATTTATCAGTGGTTTACAGTAAGAGACTGAATTTTGGATGCAGGCAGCTTTTTGGGTGGAGACTAATTCTGGCAGAAGCATCCGGTAAAGTCTTGAGACAGCAGTGTCTTAACCCAGTAGAACTAGACGCTATGAAGCATGTCATCCTCTACCTTGGATCTATGTAACATTTAAAACAAATCATGTATTTGCCAAATACTGTAGGACAGTAATGCATCTGTAAGTGGAATTAAATCTTTGACCTTTATGACCTTTATTGCTCTTGCCTGATAAAATGCCAATGGGTACAGTTTTTGAACAATTAAATGTAGCAAAACAACCTTTCAGTTGGGCTTGTCGTATGGTACATTGAAAGCCGGTCATATTGATGGCTTATATAATATTTCTTCATATAGGTTAAGATGTTTCATGCTTATTTGTTTAAACAGTTAAAGTAATTTAATTAAACTACTCTCAATCTGTATATTAGCTTTTCAGAACAATTAACTCAAGAGCAACATTCTGAAAAAGATCATGGTCACATTATACTAATATACTAAATGCTGTATGCACTGAATAGGAGGACACTGCTGCCATGACAACTTCATAATAAAGATAAGAAGAAATAAGAAGATGAGCATATTGATGTGCTGGGAAACTAGACACAGAAAGACACATCACTTTGTCTTCCTAGACAGTCTCATATATCTTTATGTGTATCCTAACATGGTACAATATGATAACATTGGATACTCCAGAAATTAATGAATTTAATTAATAAATTCAAAGGGATATTCAGATGACATATGCATGAAACCAAAGGCTCTTGTTCAGTGAGTTAGGGAACAGAATCATAGCTTGCAGTTATGCCCCTAAACAAAACGAATTTTAGGACTTGCCAGTAAAATACCATAAATTAAGAATTATTCACCAAGTACAAAAAGAAAAAGTTATATTATTGTAGCATAGGAACATAACATAAGAAAGGCGAGATAAGACATAAGAAAGGCTACATTGGGTCCAATGTCCTGTCTCCAAGAGAGTACAAAATACCTGCCTGAGAAAATTATAATATCTCTCTTTCAAAAAAAAAAAAAAAAAAAAAAAAATCATTTACTCCTCAATAGAAAAAAAAATATTTGGATTTTTTCCCCCTGAAACATTGTAGTTTATTTTTATTCTTAGCTAAGTGTAATATCTGAACACTTAAACTGCATGAAAGATAGACTAAGCTGTGTTGGAAGTGAGGAGGGCCAAATGCCACTGAGGTCCTGGAATCAAATCACATGAATTATCCACCTCAGCAAGTAACACAGAATTCATATGGATCAAAATTTTAGGCCTAAGTAGAAATAAAGTCAATTTGGAGCTGTATGACCAGCGATCTGGCTCAGATGACAACCCTGAGTGAGGATCCTCAGCAGGGCTAATTGTGACTACCAAGTTTCGAACCAGTTTTTGCAACAGATAGTCTACATGAGAAGATTTATACACAAAAATGTGGACATACAACCCTCCAGCTGCAGGAGATGAATGTAAAGATTCTTTCTACCATTTTGAATTTATTTCCATTTCTTAATATTACTGCTTCTGCGTACATTCTTATCTCAAGAGAAATTATCTATTTTTCAGTGTACAGAGACATTTATTTTCTCACCTGCTATCAACAAAACAGGTGGAACAGATGACAGAATACCAATCTAAGACTAAGAAAACCAGAGCAGTACTATATTTATCCTGTATATAAAACAGAATTAATATCAAAGAATTCTAAGCAAATCTTTGCCTCCCATTTGAACTGTCCTTCAGAGAAAAATATGTTGCTTAGAATACATGAATTATTCCTCTGCGAAACAACTTCAAGTTTATGATGTAAGAGAGCTAGCACCGTGGCAAGAAAACCTCAAATAGATTGAAATGGAAAACACAAACTAGGCTGGAAAATGACTTACAATCAGAACCTAAAAACTGCCAATAGACACAGTGCCACTGAAGTTACAGGAGCTACAGTGATGTAACCAGTTTGTAGGGAGACTTGTTTGCAAAAGATAGCTGAGACACAGTACTCGTTTGCAGAGAAAAGTATAAAATGAAGGAGCCATTAATATGACTTTGATTTTAAAAGAGATGTCTTGCTCTCCAAATGAGAGACATATTTTTAAAATATATATTTCATAGTTAATTTTAAATTAGTAAAATGTGCTGTCTTTACACTAAAGTTTATTGTTATGTCTGGCTAGCTTGGTGATGTGAGTGAATCAATGAATATTCTATTAAAAATGCAGAGAATTCCACATCTTGCTATCTCTGTAATATATTAAGAGTGGCTAAGGATAAAAAGACTTCCCTTAATGACAATGATTAATAACAATTAATGACTATAATTAATATAAGGCAGAAACAATAATATTATCTTTTGTAAGTGAACAGACTTCAGTTACAGACTACAGAAAATCACTAAGATTTTCTTCTTAATATGCTTATAAATCACAGCAAGTTACTTTACAAACTTATCCATCACAGCAATAAAATAAGCCTTTACTTTGATAAAAAGAACTACAACCTGACGTATAATCTACTTGAAAGGTACAGTGATATGGATTCACTAAAATACTACCTTGTTAGATTAATTTACATAGCAACATAGTAATGAATAATTGATTTCTATCTGCTCTCAGAATGTCCTTTTGAGATATGAACTTGTAACTCTGGTGTTTGTGAATTGTCTAATTGTTCTTTACGGATACAAGTAACATAGGAAAACACCTTTTCATATAATGGGCGAAATCTTGCCACTCTTATCAGTGAATGCCTATTTCTGTACAGCCAATTACTTGAAGAACCCTCTAGACTGACATACAGAAATGAACATTTGAGGGTTTTTTCAAGGACTCAAATATGCCTATGTTCATTTATGTGTCTCCCATACTTTTGGTGGCAGAATGGAATAAAATATGAATAAGGTATCATATTTCCGCATTACCATCTCAAAAACTGTTCAAAGAAAGTAAATTAAATTTTTTAACATTGACACTCTTTAAAACTCAGATCCATTTGAGAAGCAAATTATTTATTCCTTCCTGAAGTGGACTGGTGTATAATAAAATCAGGATCTCACTAGTCTTGTAGATAATAAAGCACTTCCTGTTATAATGCTAGCATCTGTTAATATTTATACCATAATATTTCCTATACTTAAAAAGAAATAAATAAATCTTGAAAGAGTTGTCACGCAAGTGAGAAAGTACCACCTCTGTCAATATATATTTCATAGATACCCTGGCTATTGTTGCTATGAACTGTTCAACTTAGAATTAATATCTATAATAAAAGCTAATTAACCACTACATTGTGGCATATTATGAGCGATTATAGATATTAATAATACTGTCAGTAGCTAATAAACTATTTTAATGTATTTAGAAATTTAAATTGCTTGGAAGGTTGAACCTGAATGAAGTTACTGAAAGCATGGCTATTTGACTTCAAGTATTTTTGAAACTTTTATCCTTCACCAAGTGTGTGCTTCCACCTGACTCTTAAATCCTGTCCAGCTATAACAAACATTTAATAGCATATATTCCTTTTTCAAACATGTCTTCATGTGATCTCTTGCCTTTCCAGCAAGTATGAAAATTGTGGGAAAGGGCCTCCAGTGTCTCCATAAGCAAGAACAGTGTTCTTCCATTTGTCACTGTTGATCTTTCTGCTGATTGAATCTGTATTCTTTTTTAAATAAAAAGTGTAGAACCATTTTGATAATTTTTTTTTCCTGTATTTTATAGGTCTCATTGGTTAGTTTAATAGCCAATGCTTTGGGCTATTCTGAACTCGGTGCCATTAAATCGCTTCGGACATTAAGAGCTTTAAGACCTTTAAGAGCCTTGTCACGATTTGAAGGAATGAGGGTGAGATAAAATGAATGAGTCTGAAAGAATGTCTGCAGACAAATGTTAGTGTAGAAGTGTGACAGTAATGCGTGCTGCAAAGAACTCCAGAATGGGAACCCTTATACACAAGAAGTGTACAGCTTACATTTCTAAATGAGACCTTGAGCTCATGCCATTTCCCTGCTCACTGTTACATAGTTGTGTTATCCCAGCCCCCTGACTGTTAACATTCCCATTGATTTGTGGACCTATATACAAAAGTCAAAGGAAATTAGAAATTTTAGAACTGAGGGTTGGAGGGTTTTTTTCTCCAGTTTAGCTGGGGACTTTATTTTATAAATTTCTGCAGCTAACTTCTGTTCTTGGATTATCAGTGGTTCAGGGTGGAACAGGTATGCCAGAAAACAAACCAAACCAAAACAAGAAGAAGCTGTCAACAGTGACACACCAGAAACTAAAGCCTCTCTGTGGTCCCTGTCTACCTGCCTGAGGAAAAAAATCTCACAATAAATGCTGTAGTATTAGGGGAAGGTTCTCTGAACAGATACCTGAAATAAGGATGGGGTTAGAAGTATAGAAGGGTAGAGGTGGGAAATAATTTTCTGGGCTAGTGTTCTTCATAAGAATGCATCTGCTGCCATCTTACCTCACCTCCTACACAGCTAAACCCTTCCTGGTAAGGAAATAATTATTTTCATATTCTGCCAAACTGACCGACCCCCCCCCCCTCCCCGCTTCTGCTGCAAACTGTTACAAGCTGTCTACTGAAAATGCAGACTATGCTATTTCCTGGAAAAACTGAGGATACAAAGTTAACAAGTTAATGTTATTAAGATATCTCCTTTTAATCTTTCACCTCAAAACACCCAGATGCTGCAACACACTTTATAGTCTTGGTCACAGGCTTCCCAATAAACAGTGTGGTTCCTGTCTGGGTTGAGGCTGCTGATGTTCCAGAGGTGGCCCCACTCGCCAGCACAGGGGAGCATGGTGGCATGTCACCATCACTGCCACATTTCCCATGATTTGCATTGCAAACACATCTGACAAATGGGCAAAACCTCTATTTAACTCAGACTACTTTCAGTCAAATCAGTGAATTGGAAAAACCATACACAAAAAAACTACTGCAGTCTCTGCTGATCAGGCAGAAAAGTATTGTCTGGATATCTGCAGCTTTCTTGTAGTTCAATCACAATAAGTAAGTAAAAGAAAATTTTGGTAAAGGGATTTCATTTGATCTTTTACTGTCACTTGCCCATATAGAGTAGCTGAATTGTTTTAATGTAGTGAATGAAAAAAAACCCTAACAGATAAGTGTAAGAGCAACTATGGCATTTTAAAATCAAGACCTATAGCAGATGCTGTTAATAAAAACTAAACAAGATGTGCTTAATTATTTTATGTTGTTTGCAGATGCTAAAATACATTAGTGTTATTATATACATAAAGTTTCTGAGAATAAAATCATTAGTAATAATAGTTTTACATGCAGACATTTTTATTCAGTCTTCCACATCATCATTCTTTGATTTTTCTGGTTTATTTTCTATTTGTAGTTTTTTATTTGTACTATCAGAATTTAACATTTATTTCTCTCTTTTTCTTTAGAGCACGCAAATTCTAAGAATCCATCTTGCTACTAACAGGTTTTCTTTTGCTTTTGAAGTTTTTTCAGACTTTTGCATTGTCTTGGTTTCCATATAATTTTATTTCTTGCTTTTTGCAATCTCATTAGTGTTTTTATCGAACCTTACTTGTTTCCCCGTTAAGTTTAAATGTAATATTTTAACACTCCATTCCATATTAATACTGTTTTAACATATAAAAAGTACATGTATTTTTTTTTTCATAAACTAAATGGCTATTTTGTCTAATTTGTATACTAGGTGGTTGTAAATGCCCTTGTAGGAGCAATTCCATCCATCATGAATGTATTGCTGGTTTGTCTTATATTCTGGCTCATCTTCAGCATCATGGGAGTAAATCTGTTTGCTGGCAAATTCTATCACTGTGTCAACACAACAACTGGTGAGATGTTTGATGTCAGTGATGTCAACAACTATACTCAGTGTGAGGAACTCATAAAAAACAATCAAAGTGCCCGATGGAAGAATGTGAAAGTGAACTTTGATAATGTAGGAGCTGGATATCTTGCTCTGCTTCAAGTAGTAAGTAGATTTATATATTTTCTTTCTGTTATTTTTAAAGAAGTCTAGGAAAAAAAGGTGCAAGTTAAGACTGTTAAGTAGTGGAATAATGTCTTCATAGCAATGATGTACAGCTTACACAACTATATTATATTTTTATCTGTAATTTTTGTCTTAGTGATAGTAACTTTCCATTCTAAGGCTAGGGAATACAGTCTCATCACAATAATAATAATGTGGAAATAAATGAAAAAGATACAAGAATATTTTCAGTGCTGCACAATATAAACTTGAGGAATGTGCTTCATGAGTCTTGCCATGGTGGACAAAGCTCCGAGTTCCCTCTAATAATTAAAAAGGTCTCTCCTTTCCTTTGGGAGCTCAATTATCTTGTAAGACAAGAGGGTAGACAGCAGCTTAAAAAAGGGCAGACATCCTAACCAGCTGTCTGATCTGAAGTGAGCAACCACTGCCAATACCTCCCACATAATCTGTTCCTAGGTATCGTTACACATCCATAGCAACATCTTTCACAGTCAAAATCCATTATCTAGGCACTTTCGGCACTGTGAAGTAATTTTTCTTTTGTCAACAGCATGCACAAGGTAGAGTGGATTTTTCTTTATATTTATACTCATTTAAAGAACCACTTTTTAAGTAGATATCCATGGGAAGAATACGGATAGTTACTGACAGACAGATCCTAATTGAGTATTAGGTCTGACTAATCATAACATCTTCTGTTGACATCTGCATAAAAACAGCAGTTGCTACACTAAGAAGTACATGAAACTACAGAGACATTAAGCTGTGGGTAAAATAGGAAAATTCAAAATACTTTTATGACAAGAAAATACTCATGATTTATATCTATCATATTCCTTTAATGGTTGCTAAAGAGTCATTATAATATACTAAATAAATATTATGCTACTTATTGTACTTGCGAAGTATTAGATTTTGTTGTATTACATGGCATATTCTTTCTATTAATTACTGCTACTTATACAAAGTCTGTAAATTGTATTTCCTGTTCAATTCCTTTTCCTGTATACTGTGATACAGAAACGTCTTTGTTCTAGGTACTTGTGCTGGTTAAACAGCGACAGTACTGAGCATACCTTTTATTTATGCCAGAGGAATAAAGACCTTCCCTTTTCACAGGCTCCTTGGGTTAGAATGGAGCTTCTGATAACTGGTATCTGAACCAAAACACAAGCATGAAAGCAAGCATCTACGCTTAGATGATTGAGTTCTGCAGAATGACTTGTCTGTAACGTGACAAACAGCTTCACTGTATGAAAAGACATCAGAAATGTCATGGGATTGTTACTGCTCTGATATCACCAAGTTACCTAAGTATGATATGCTTGTCCCTTCTATCCCAGAGCAGGTCCGTATCCCTAGCTGACCTTGATTCCCAAATTAACTACCTGGCTTAAAATGTTTTGCCTCTCGTGTGCTGAGTAGTAGTACTAAATTATTCTGATTCTCTGACTTCAGATCGCATTGTTATCCTTGTACTTGAGATTAAAGTGATCCATCTTAATACCAATACTTGCCTCCGAAGATGTATACGGAAAACTTCTAGTCTCGTGAAGCTGTGTCTGAGTGTCATCTGTCATCCATCCAGATAGAGTCTTTAATTACTATATCACTCCTGTGGACCTTTCATTCTTCTTCTCTTCCTTTATTTCTTTTTGTTCTGATTTTTCATTATTTTCCTTTTCAAATATTCCCTTGCAGAGATTATGGGATCATTGAGCATGTGTCATGTCACCTCTTCAGCTGATTGTCTCCACTAACGTTGTCCCTCCACTCTGCTGAAACTCTGCTCCTCTTCTAATGATTCTATGCAAAGTGCACCAAATAGCTGTCAATTGTTAGCTGCGACAGAAACATCCCTGAAGCCTGGCTCCTAGCTCACCTTCTTAGTAAATTTGTGTTGCACTGCAAGATTCAAGAGGACATGAACACTCATAGAGTGCAAGTTTTCTGCTGTGAAAACTAGCAGCTGTACCAAAGTACCAGAGCTACTTCTGGCAAAGATAGATGCAAATATATTCCTTGGGCTGGTTCCTCTTATCAATCTACTTAGGACAGATGCTCTGTATCTGTTAATTTCACAAGCTTTTTAGCTCATTTTTTAAATTTTATCGTGAATAAGCTTGGTAACCTTAGCTAATGAGCAGGCACTCACACCTTCAGCTAGCATGTCGCACCAACCCCTTGATGTTCCTCACAAAGTGGACATCTATGTCCATGAAAATCACCTTCTTAGAGCAATGATGGCAGATCTTTTTTACTCCTCATTCTACTCAGACAAAGGCTCTATAGGAACTTGACCTAAAATCTTATAAAAGTTAATCACAGCTCTCTCACAGTTCCATTTTTGGTCTTCTATAAATCTTATCCCTCAAGAACCCACATATATTTGGTTATGAACAGAGCCTATTCCCTTTAGGTATTTGAGATTAAAACATTCTTAAAAATACCATGTCAGTTTAGTCATAGCAAAAGCATTCAGATGCATGTTGGTATCTCTCCAGAAGTTGTACTGCTGACTCCATCAATTCATGCTCTAAACTTGATAAAATGGCTGTGACCATGAGTGATTATAGAAGATTTTACCTCAACAACTCCAGCATTAATGTTTATCTGAATCTACCATTCATACGCAAAGTAAGCATCTGCAGCTCCAAACACACTGCACCCTTGCTAATGCCTTTAGAGCCTGATTTTTAATATTTTCAGAATACCTACAGAACAATTTTTCAAAATATAGTGTCACTATGAGAAATATTTTATTATGCCTGTGTGGTTTATAAACTCAGATATGATTTCATTAAAACTTAAGGTCCAAATCCTGTGACCTAGTTATTTTCCACATTATGAATTTATATAGGGGAGATGAACAACTGTATTTTATTTCTAGGCTACTTTCAAAGGATGGATGGACATTATGTACGCTGCTGTCGATTCAAGAGATGTAAGTGTAAGACTTTAAAAGACCATTTGTTGGTTATATTCTGATACAGAGTATAGAATTTAAACAGCTACACATACAATAACATTAAGAATTATAATCAGCACCAATAGATATTTTTATGAGATATATTTAGTCTAGAAATGAACTTATAGGTAATTTCATTAATCTTAGAATTTGTAGTGGGAAGAATTAACCCCACCTCCTTCTGTTTAGTCAAATAAGTTAAAATAATGTAACTGGACTTTTTGTTTTTGTTTTTGTTTTTTTTTTTAAAGCCAATGCTAATGAAAAAAGAAAAAAGAGTTTTTAACTACTTCCTTCAGCAATCATGAGTCTGAATTAATTTAAGATTATATAATGTAATTCTAAATCTTGAATATATTCAACTTGTTTGGTTTTTTTAACTGTGCATTTCATTGTTTCATTAGATTGAGCATTTATGTTATCTAGCTATTTAAGTGTGATAAGATTTTAAGGTTGAAGATCCTATGTTAAGTTTTCCAGGGATTAGAATTTTATCTTGGCTACAGAGCATCCTTAGTTATAGCCACATTATTGATATTCATCATCACACAGTGAAATTCATCTCTCAGAGTAATATATCCTGTTTCATTAACCTCAGCATTTCTATACTTGAGCACATTGTGCGGCAGAGGTGCACGTGTTGAGATGTGGAATCCGGAAGAAGCAAGAGAATAACAAAGTCCTCCTTAGATATTTGCCTCAACTTAATGGATTTCATAAAACATATACTCACTAGAAATTAATTGAAAGCATCTGTTCTTAGCTGAATGAAAGAACACTCATGTGAGACCACAAGAGTTCCAGGGAGATTTAGGTGATAGTTAAATCGATTGATTCTTCTGCATGAAAATATACCAAACAAAATATAAAATATTTAGATTTGTGCTGTTAAAATTTTAATTACTAATGACTGCCTCCAGTCCCACATTGCTTCTTCCTTCTATACAAGGAACTTCGTGTATATGTACATATACACACATCAGTGTGTACGTTTGCTTTAAAACTTCATATGAGTGACCATTCTGTCAGCTTCTGTTTCTCCAGTTATTGATTGGAATGCATATGATGGGTCTTTTCAATAATTGCATGCACTTTATCACTTTTCTAGCTGAGTTTTCTATAACTTTTCTAGCTGCACTTTTCTAACTTTTCTATAACTCTTCTAGCATTTCACACGCCTATTCATAAATTATATACAGTGGTTTTTATTTCTAATACTCTCATGAGTAATAATATTTATAATATTTTGTAGGTAGAAGATCAACCTAAGTATGAGGATAACTTGTATATGTATCTTTATTTTGTCATCTTTATCATATTTGGATCATTCTTCACCTTGAACCTTTTCATTGGTGTCATTATAGACAACTTCAACCAACAAAAAAAGAAGATAAGTATTTTAAATGTTTTCAGAGTGCTACAAATTATTAGCTATAATGAATTATTAACTTATTTGTGTAAAGCTAATGACAATCAAAAGTTATTTCAAGTCCTTGAATAAATATACCTTTTTTTAAACATAATCAGTGTTAAATCTGTAGATGTGATTTTAGCCTTTGCATTTCAGCATTTTGTCCAGAGAAGAGGAACAAATTATGTGTAGGTTCATAATAATTTTCAAATTGTGTAAGAGCTAAAAAGAGGATGCAAAAAGCAAATGTGCATTATTCTTTTTGTTAGATGTAATATTATCTGCCATGGAAGAGTTTCTTTTTAAAATTAACTTTCAAGAACTAAGATAAGTTAATTTTGACACTTAATGAAGATACAATATGACACAGTGTTCATATAGTAGGTAATAGTTCTGCAAACTGATTAAACAGTGGCTTAAGAGTAGGTCAAATAGACCTCATATGAACAGGCATATAGATACAAGTAAAAATGTGTACAAAAGACCACTATTTTTCTAATACTTTTGGTGAGAAATTAGGTGAACTCCTTAGGCACAGTCTATAATCTATTAGAAACAATAAAGCAAAGGTATGAAAGGAAGGATATTTTTTCTGTATGCATTTGACATCCAAGTATGCTTAAAATAATTACATTGATAATACATATAGTTTTATTTAAAATAACTTTAAAAATCTAAAAATACAAATAATCACATCTAAAATATTTTGAAGCCGTACAATTTTTAGCCTTCAACTGCCAAAATGAACTAGAACCTCAGGATAATTCTAAATCTTTGCATGCTGTGAAAAAGCAGTATCATATGATTTGGTTTTATCCCATCACCAAAAAAAAGCCCAGCGGTGCCAAACAGAATCTATAGTAGAAGTGTGAACTACAGAATTTTTTTCCCTGTGAAAATATTCTTTAGCTTCTTAAGAGAGCCATACACACATCCTCAGTTTCTATCAATTATGCCATGCTTTGAGCTTTGAAATCCAATTTAACAGACAGTGACTTTGACATTGTGTTTCCATTTGACTTAGTTCAGACTCATCAATAAGCACAATTTACTTTATACTGAAATTCAGTCAGTCTGTTACACATCTGACTGGACGCATTTGCATCTGCAAACAAAGGCTAATCTGAGTTAGTCACAGTTCCAGTGGTGTTTTAATTAATAATTTGCTACGGCATTATTTGGATTACTTTTCTTAAGTTTATATCAAAGGTACTTTTTTTCTGCTGTCATCAAAAACCTCAGATTAGACGCAAATGCTCTCTGTTGACACAACTTATGCCTCAAAGTTACTTCACTTTAAGACCTGGCCAGCCATAATCCTAAAAGTCTATTTAGACTTTAGGACGTGTAAGGCACCAGTCAGGCTCCTCTGCACCAAACACATGCTAATAAGCAAGATTCTTCACAGCATCAGTACGGAAAGAACCATTTCAGCCAGATCAGCCAAAGTGAGTATGAAGACACTGGAAAAACTCAACTGTCAGCCTGGCGAGGCACTGGTAGGGGTTTTTCTGTGTGTTAGGAATCCATATGAGCATCCACACTATAAATATCTGAAAAAATTATTTTTGTTACATAAATCAAATATAAATGTAATATTACATTACAGAGAGCCATACTTCAGTTAAATATTGTATGTGTGGACATGATAGTAATTAGTTTTGATATTATTTCTTTACTTCGGAGGTCAGGATATATTTATGACAGAAGAACAGAAGAAATATTACAATGCAATGAAAAAACTGGGATCCAAAAAGCCACAGAAACCTATACCAAGGCCAGTGGTAAGAGTTATTTGATTTTAACACCTCTAATATTAAACACTCATTTGGGAATAAGAGTTTAGTCAACAAGATAAGTTTATATGTCTGGAAAGAAAATATTTTTCCATTTGTTTTCTTATAAAGGTAGAAATTGTTCCCCTTTTGTAAATTCAGCAGACTAGATCATTCATGTTTCATTTAAAAACATACACTGTGAAGTAAGAACTGTAGGATTTAGTAAGGTTAATGTGATAAATGTCATCATTCCCTGCCTAAGTTCTAGAAAAGTACAGTTGATTGGTTGATAATTTATTGATTCTTGTTGCTCATGGATAAACTTCATTTTCTGGTTTCTCTCCTCCCAGAGAACTTGTAGGAAACGGGGATGCACTGGCCCTTGCTGCTGAAGACAGAAGGGGGCAGTGGTCACCTGATGTGAAAGAGAAAGACAGACACAGATAATCTTACAGAATAAAAGAATGCCCTAGGGATTAAAGCATAAACTAGGATAAATTTTTCTCTAAGATAAGAAATTACTCTGTTATTTACTGAACTTCTACAGTGTTTGGAAAAAATAAAATACTTGTTGCACCTTATGCACCAAGTGGTTAAAAATAGTCTGTCTTAGGAGAGACATATGGCAATAAACATTTAGCTAAGTACTAAGGGAAAACTAAGATATTGCAGTCATGGTGCGTTCGAGACATGCAACTTTAGCAGTCCAACAATCTCACCAAGCACAATTAGTTTAAGGAAAAAGACACATCTCTGGGGGTTAGTATTCTAAAAATAGCTTAGAATAAAGATAAGAAAATTAGTTTCTGTTTGGCTGGTACTCTTGCTAGGTATCAAGTTATACCACCTTTTTTACACCAATTATATAATTTTTTAATGTCATTACTATTATTATTGCATTGTTCCCCTTCAGCCAATAGTAGTACAGCTCCTGATCCCCTCTAACAGGGTGAGAAAGAAACCAACATAGGTTTGGTTAATACTAACAGATTTATTGTGAATAGGTTTTGCTCTGCACTCCTAAATCTTTCAAGGACTTGCTTTCCTATTTGGCATTTTTAAAGACAAATATTTTCAGAAGCATAAACTATATTCCATCTTTGTTTTTGCAGAACAAATTCCAAGGCATGGTCTTTGATTTTGTAACCAAACAAGTATTTGACATCAGCATCATGATCCTCATCTGCCTTAACATGGTCACAATGATGGTAGAAACAGATGACCAGAGTAAAGAAATGGAAACAATTTTATCCCGGATTAACCTTGTGTTCATTATCCTTTTCACTGGAGAGTTTGTCCTTAAGTTGATTTCACTTCGCCATTACTACTTCACTATAGGCTGGAACATTTTTGATTTTGTTGTTGTGATTCTCTCCATAGTAGGTAAGAGCAATTCCCTTTCAGGAAAGAACTAGTGGGAAGAAAAGTGAACATTTGTTTTGAGAATGTTATGATACTGAATATGAAATTTTCTGGTTTACTGTATGATTTACATGTTGATTCAGATCTTCATATGTGACAGCATACAATATATGCAACGTTGCATATCCCTTCCATTAGAGTCACTATCATCTTCCACATCAAAAGACGTAAAGGAAATATTTGGCATATTAGATTAACATGCACAAATATAGAGGAACGTTTAGTAGTATATGCAAAGTAACTACAAATTTGCTTTCAGTACTAAAACTGAAAAGTATGTGAAGGGGATGTGATTTTTAATTGCTTTTGCTAAATAAATTATTGGTGAATATTTAGATTTCTATCAGCTAAAAGCTAATGACTCTCCAAGGTGCAAACTAGTTGTGTGACAAAACTTTAAGACTTAAAGAGTGATGCACCTGAGAGAGGCCGTGCTGATACAGTGCAGATCCCCAGGTAAAAAAAAAAAAAAAAAAAAAAAAATCACTAATTTGCAGAAATTAAGCCAATAGAGTTCTTCATAAAAGACAGTGAGTGGTAACAGACTCACCTTGAAGAACTGAGAGAACTGGGTTTGTTCAGCCTTGAGAAGAGAAGGCTCAGGGCAGACCTAGTCACCATGTTCCAGCATCTAAAGGGTGGCTACAAAGAAGATGGAGACTCCCTTTTTACAGTGAGTCACAAGGAAAAGACGAGGGGAATGGATACAAGCTACTCGTGGAAGGATTCCAGTTGGACACAAGATGGAATTTTTTCATGATGAGAATGATCAGCCATTGGAACAATCTCCCCAAGGAAATGGTGGATTCCTCAACATTGGGCACTCTCAAGATTCAGCTAGACATGGTGCTGGGCCATGTTGTCTAGACCATGCTTTTGCCAAGAAAGGCTGGACCAGAACTTGAAGTTCCTTCCAACCTGGTATTCTGTGATTCTATGAAATAATTGTATCTAAGACAGAAACTTCTCTTTCCAGGTTGCTTTAGGAATAACTGAATGCTTAGACAGACACTAGCTAACTTGTCACAAGCAGTCATTTTTCTTTTACTTATTTCCATTCTCCTAGATAGCATTTCAACATAAGGAAGGTGCTATTATAACAGCTTTCAATAAAAAGTAATAACTTGTATGAGGTTTTGCTATAACATTGACTCCCTATACTGATTGTTTTGGAGACAGCAATAAATAAATCTTTCTATAGGTAATCAGAGAATAAATTTAAAATTATCTTTTACGTATTATCTTTTTTTTTTTTTCTCTAGGTATGTTCTTAGCTGAGATGATTGAGAAATATTTTGTGTCCCCCACACTGTTCAGAGTCATCCGACTTGCCAGAATTGGTCGAATCCTGCGTCTCATTAAAGGCGCTAAGGGAATCCGCACTCTGCTTTTTGCTTTGATGATGTCTCTTCCTGCTCTGTTCAACATTGGTCTGTTGCTGTTCCTGGTCATGTTTATCTATGCGATATTTGGCATGTCCAACTTTGCCTATGTCAAGAGGGAAGTTGGGATTGATGACATGTTCAACTTTGAAACGTTTGGCAACAGCATGATCTGCCTGTTTCAAATCACCACATCTGCTGGCTGGGATGGTTTGCTTGCCCCAATTCTTAACAGTGGGGAGCCAGACTGTGACCCCCATAAAGACCATCCGGGAAGCTCTGTGAAAGGCGACTGCGGCAACCCGTCCGTTGGGATTTTCTTCTTTGTCAGCTACATTATCATCTCATTTCTGGTAGTGGTGAACATGTACATTGCTGTGATTCTGGAGAACTTCAGTGTTGCTACTGAAGAAAGCGCTGAACCCTTGAGCGAGGATGACTTTGAGATGTTCTACGAAGTCTGGGAGAAGTTTGATCCTGATGCAACACAATTCATAGAATATAGTAAGCTATCAGATTTTGCAGCTTCATTAGATCCTCCTCTTCTAATAGCAAAACCCAACAAAGTCCAGCTTATTGCAATGGATTTGCCCATGGTGAGCGGTGACAGAATTCACTGCCTTGACATCTTGTTCGCTTTCACAAAGCGTGTTTTGGGGGAAAGCGGGGAGATGGATGCCCTCAGAATACAGATGGAAGATCGGTTTATGGCATCCAATCCTTCAAAAGCTTCCTATGAACCAATTACAACCACATTAAAACGAAAACAGGAGGAAGTATCTGCTCTCATTATTCAGCGTGCTTTCAGACGTCACCTTTTAAGACAAAAAGTCAAAAAGGTGTCTAATATGTATAACAGAAATAAAAACAAAGGAGATGGACCTGTTATAGAAGAGATAATTATTGATAAACTAAATGGGAACTCCACTCCAGAAAAAACAGATGAGAGTTCCTCTACAACTTCCCCACCTTCTTATGACAGTGTAACAAAGCCAGACAAAGAAAAATATGAAAAAGATAAAGCAGAAAAGAACTACAAACGTAAAGATGTCAGGGAAAATAAAAAATAAAGATCTAAGAATTCTGCTTGTGGGACTTGTTTACAGTCTTTGAGAATGAAGCATCAACTGGACTCCTGCAGGAGGTTTATGCCAAACTGACAGTTTTTACACATATATAAAGTGTGTGTGTGTGTGCGCGTGCGTGCGTATATATACGTTATGTATATACTTAAGGTCAGTGCCTATAAGGAAACAGTGAACCTTCATCATCAAACTGTGACTCTGTGAATCAGGGTACCAAACTTGACAGGAGGTTACTGTTTTCACTACAGCTGACACTGCTAAGAAAGAGGGAAAAAGTGGTTCCACAGAGAACATGGAGCATGACAGGCGTGCAAAGCGATACTGTTTTGTGTTTCACATACTGCCAAACATGTAGAACAGTGCTTCTCTTCACTGTTTGTAATGCAACTGCTACATCTGTCATATTTTTACAAAATCAGTATTAGTGTATTTATCATTTTTTAATTCACACGTTGTTTACTATTATATGTGACTATTTTTGTAATAGGTTTTATGTTGGGGAAAGAGGTATGAGGACCAGGTGTTCTACTCTCAGATTCTCTATAATGTACAGATAGAAGTGATTTGCATAGGCATGCTCCACTTGTCAACCAAGCATAAATAAAAATATGACATTGCACAAAGCTAAAGATTTTAAGAACATCCATGTTTCAGTGTTGCTCTTAAATTTGAGGCATTCTAACTACTTGTACGGCTGCATCCAGACTACGTGCATCCAGATTAATGTGCCTGGAAAGTCTACATTAATTTACAGGAATCTGCAATGACTTATTTTTATGCAAATCACTAAAAATGAGCAACTTGTTTCTAAAAAAATGTTCACAGCTTAAAAATTATCATGTGGTTTCTGCAATGGAAAAAATAGCTTCACTAAAACATACTTGAGAGTTCTTTTGATTTTGTTTCGTTTTGTTTTGTTGTTGTTGTGGGGTTTTTTAAGCAGCTCAGTCTTTTTCCTAGATGGTTCTTTAGTTACCATCTTGTCTCATTATGGTCAACATTAAATGAATCAATAAAATACCCTTCTCCATGTAAATATTGATGGTATACTGTTGTGCATATTTAAGCATAGAAATAAATGGCTTTGCCACATTGAATTGCATCAGATATGTACCACAGTATGGGTAATTCACAAGAGCTCAACAGGACATGTTGTATTCTGTGTCATTATAGATAGTTTGGAGAGTATCACTGGTGCATGTCACTGCTTTTGCTGCTGTATCTTGCTGCTTCCACTGCCCACAGTCTCCACTACAGGAAGCCACGTGTCAGTGGTGAAATGAATCAAATTGTCCAACCAGACCTCATTCTTTCAAATCATTAAGCAATAGTTTGCAGCTATTTATGAGCTTCTTTAGTTTTGCATTTTAAATTTGAAGTGGCTACTATATGGTATAGAACCAGACTGTACAGGCCATGTTGCAAGCTGTTTAACCTGTTGAAAATGTGGTTAGCATATATGTAAAGAGATGTAAAGAAATACCATTTGGCAACAGTTTTGTATATAAGAAAAGTGTCTTTAAACTTTAGATCACTGTTTCTTATATTTCTTTCCTCATTCACTTGGCTTACTTTCTAACCACAGTAATTTCAAACTGGCATCATCACACTATGAGAGAAAAAAAAAAGTGAGTGCTTGTAGACTATCTTGTTTTAATATTATATTTGCATATATTTCAATGTGAAGTAAAATGTGTAAATCTGGAGCCCAGCTTGTTTCCAAATAGTTATAACTGGTAACAGGACATAGCAAGGAAAGTATTAGGAGAATGTGCGAATTTCTAGCACCGTTTGCATCAGAAGTTCCAAGATAGTCTCATTGTTCATTAAGTCCTTGCTATCTTGCAGTGTATGTTTACATAGCCTATTCTTATTCTTTTTGATTCACACTGCACCAGACTTGTACAAATAGGATCCACAACATTTCCCAAGAACAAAATGGCACATTTGTATTATCAAAGACATCAGGACACTGTGTGTTTCATACACAAGCTAACATTAACTGTAGAATCTTTCTTTTACAAATGCTTTTGACTTGTAATGTGTTGGTGAAATGCATGCAAGAAATTGTTATTATCATAAACAATGTAAACAGTATTATAAATGAGCCAAAAAATAAAGATTTCATTTTTTATTGTATTTCTTTTTCTTTGTCTCTGTCCTTCTGTTGGTTAAAGCAAGAAAAAAACTGGCCTTGGTACAAATAAAGAATGCTTTCTTTATCACTAGAGTGAAATACCTTATTCTTCACACTTTAGGTTTTTTTAATGTAAAGCAATTAAAAAAAAAATCTGAGAACTTTGACCACACTCCACTGCTTCCTACTTCTTTGTCACCAGCATACTGTCTGTGGAAAACACAGGACACCTGCACATTCTGCCCCTACAGTCTTTCTGTCAACCCTGAAGCCCTTCCAAACGATAAAGGCACAGCTCAGTATCTAAGGTATTCCTTTAGTTTGCCACATTGCTGCTACCAAAGCTCCCCATGCTTTACAAGTCTTAAATATGCAAACTCTCAAACAAAGTTCCTCTGTTTGGTCCTGTCTAACATTCAGCCAAAGGGCTCATCGCCAATAGATAGAAGTTGTTTATAATTGTACAGTGATTCTTTTATTCCAGTAATTCTCAAAAGTAATAAATAGGATTTCACTGGATCTCACAAGAAAGAGATTGCATTGAAATTCAGCTCTGTTAAGTAATGTTCATAGTCATAACATCCATACATTACACAGTAACGCTTGACGTATAATGAATGTCTTCATGATGTTTAAGGGCAGAAAGGTATAGTACATTGAAACACAATGTTGGCTTGTTGAATTTAAAATATTTCATTTCAAAATTAGTAGTAAATAGAATATTCCTGGAGTTTCCTCACTGGCATGTTTTCAGTGTTTTCCTCATCTGTGGATATTATGCCATATTAGCCATATTTTGGCCAAGTATTAAATTGCTTGGATAGCCATGACATAACTGATGGAATATTCTAACACTACAATCTATTAAAATCTCTAATGTGATGAGCATCAGCAGTCATGGCAGCAGAATCTCTGAGCTGGTACAGCATGCAATATAGGGAAGCCATATTTACTTACAGGAATGGCTTTACCTACACCAGAAAAAATGCCTTAACAAGAGCACACAGAATTGTCTACCTTGCTCATACAATTCCTTCCTGGAGCTGGTCCCGGACACTCTTAGAATATGGGGTTAAAGCTTGAGACATGGCCTTCCACACTTGTCTGGGCAGCCTTATGAGTACCTGGCCTCCAGACCTGAACTAGAGAATCCTCTAATCACATTGTGTTAGTGTCAATATGTAAACCTTTGAAGTCAAAGTTATGTACATTATTTATTCTACCATTCCTCTGACTACCTTATCTAACCTCATAAATGATTCAATTTACTTCCAGAAACTTCTGGAGCTATTCTGATTCTTTGATCCCTCACTTAACTTCTAACAATTGTATTTTACTCATATCTGTTCATACTGCCTGTTCAAAACAGCACCTGAAATCTGCAGAACTTCTGCTCTGCAAACAGATTGGCAAGGGTTCTGATGAGGAATGACAGTCCATCATTCATTTTCAGGAACCTGGAGTCTCTTACAGTGCTCTGTAAAAGTAACATTACTATACCCAGCTTCATTACCAAGCACTGTATTTCGGAAAACATTGGCAATGCTTTTGGCCCGGACCAGCAGGAATGATTTAACCTGGACTGGAAAAAGGCTCACTGCTCTGAGGGCACGTATGTCCTCCTAATTGCCCTTTGCTGCTTCTGTGACCTTCCTCTTTCCTTCTACCTATTCCTTTTTTTTCAGAGAAATCCATAGAGTTTGTATAATTTGAATATGACATTACACACCCCTCTCCAGTGCTTCCAGAACATTTGAACAGAAATGCCACTTGGAAGAACTCCCTCCATGTTATTAGGTCAGCCAGTAGTGATGGTTACCCCAGTCAAGCACAGGTTTATATTCCTAACACGTTGTGTTTGTAGTCCTTCAGTCCTTCAGTTTCCAGTCAGCAAACGATTTCTTAGAAGCTACTAAAATCCTCGTTGTATTGACTATACTGATCCATGTCCATAGACAGGTAGATTTTCAACGCGTCCAACCACAGGAAAAGTGCCTTCCACTATGTATTAAACCTCTTATCTGTCACTTATCACCAAAATCAGAGTATTAGTAATGCTGACACTATAGCTAGGTCACTCTTCTAAGTTCATTACTCGTTGCTTTTATTTAATGAGGTTTTAGATTAAAAAATTTCCACATGGATGCCCAGAAAGGAGATATATTCAGTACACTGCAAATTAATTCATAGGGCAGCAGAGCTTAATGCTGTTCCCAAGCAAGTTTTCCCAGAAGTCCTAGTGCCTCACATGAGCTAATGCAGCACTACTAACATATGCACAGTCATTAAAGAGTAATGAGCTTGCAGAATTGACTGAAGCTAATTCAGCACTGAAGTAATATTACCAAAGGAGAAAAGCTCAGTGTGTGGTGGCAAAAAAAAAAAAAAAATCCATTTTCTCCAAGAAGGAGCAGACTGGCCACAATAATGATAACCAGGGCTGTCATTATGGCAAGTTAAGATCCTCAGTAGTCAAATGTATTTACAGAGAAATTCATTAATCTATTAAAGGAAATTGTGAGTACTCAGCACTTCTTAGTCCATTATAAATTGCATACTGTTCTTTACTGAAAACAAAAAACCAAAACAAACCAACCCAAAGTCAATAATTTTTAAGGTGAAATTATGATGGGAATTAATGAAACCAAGAAAGCCCTCACTCAAAGGGCTCATCTCCAGTATATGGCTTACATGTGACATCATTATTACTGCTACTTGAATTGTTACAATTGTATGAATATTTTTATGTTGAAAAGCTTAACCCTCATTAAGTGCCATTTCTTGCGATTTTTATTTTCATCTCTTTATTTCCTCACCTAAATGACAGATAAATATGAAAAACCATAAAGAAATCTGAGCAGGAAAAAAGATCATTGAATAAACAAGACCTCATACTTAAAGTGAGTTTTCAATATTTTCTATTGGTTGCCTGTTTGAAGAATGCTTTGTTATACAGAGATAAGACACAGAAAAGAGAAATAATACTATCTGACTGAGGCCAAAAACCGCAGAAATAATTAATTATAAATAGACAAAGCAAATAGTAACCACAGTTCATTAGTCATTTGTTCAAATTACTGAGCGAGTTACAATGGATGTTTACTAAAAGATCATGATTAGTTCATGTACAATTTAATAACAAGACAGGATACAGTAAAGGGGGATGGTGGAGTGCTGTGATCTGTTTCCACTAAACACCACAGAGCAGGGATGTGCTTTTTCTTTTTAATGCAGCAGATACTCTCCACCACTTTACAAATTAAATGCTTCACCCTCATAGAAGAAAACATGTTGCAACATGAGCATCAGCTAAGTTCAGAAAATAAATTGTACTGCAGTAGCTTAAGTAAACTGAAGCCAATTACCATCTCTCATGGGAGAAGACAAATCACATGCATCTCTGCAGCAAGTGCTGTGTTTGATGTGTATAAGAAAAGACATATCATGAACAATTTATAGCAGTAAAGCAGGCATCAGTTCCCAAGCATTCTACACTTCAAGTACATTTCCTGTATAATAAAAGCCATTTAATTTTTTTTTTTCATAACCTACATTAAGGGGTAAGGGGGAAAATGGTATCAGCCCTAAAAGATATTCTTTGTTCTTATAGGAAACACATATAAAAATACAAAAAACATTTACTAGACTTTACATAGCATTCCTGGGTGTCTTTATAAAACCATAAGCGTCTCAGGAGAATTTCAGTATCAGATGTTTTTTTTACTATTTATTCTAAAATGCTTATAGCCTGTACATTGATCACACTGCCCCACCACACCAGCCTCCTAATGTAGAAATGCTGGGTTTGCTTTCAGAAGGCATAGCCCCAGGTCTGTGCTTACAGCAAAGTACAAGCAAAGTACAGTCTTAATGAGTGAAATCGGCCATCATAAATCAAAGTGGGTCACGCCGTTTTCTCCCTTCATCTAATGCAGTGATATCAAATCCAGCAAACCAAAAGAAGCAATTTAACAACATGCCATATAATAACAGCTATACTCAAAGATAACGTGCACAGTTTTTTTAATTATGCCATACAAACACTCTAAATCGTTGTATTATGTGTTTCTTTTCCAGAGAACTGGAATGGATTGACCGAGTTCAACAGCCACAAAAATTTACACTTCTTCACATTTTTTCTCTTGTTGCTGTTACAGGGGGATGACAGTGGTGGGTCTAATTTTACGACTCTGCAGGAAGCTCAGTTCTGATATACACTTCAGAGATCCCAGCTCTGATCTGAGGAAGGAAATTGATTGACCCAGAAAAAATAACAGCTTTTTGTCTCTGCTGAATACCAAAGGCCTTATCCTACCTCTTCATGCAAATAAGCAGAGAAAGATCTGAGAAGCATGTGAAAGTATGCAACAGGAAAGCTGTATAAATTCTCTCTCTCAACTAGGAAACATTAAATGAAATACATAAATGTGATACAGAAGAAATAAGGGATGGTAGCTTTAATTGGCATAGTCAGATCCTAACATGTAGGACACATATCATAGGTATCATTTATTGTTTGGATGGGATTTTGCTGCTGCATCTCTGGGCACCAGGGAACAGCACATTCTTTTCAGACTCAGAAAATGAGGAGGGACAAAACTGGCAGAGCATATGTTACTTCCACAAATGGGCGCTGGGTAGAAAGGATGTTACTAACATCTCCCATCTGCACCAGGCACATCCTTAATTCATGTGTTGCAGAGCTGGTGCAGAAACGAAGACAAGCAATGATTTTTATTTTACTGTTTTCTTCATTTTATAATGCAGCATTTTAACCCAGATTCTATATTTTTAAATGCTTAATTTACATCTGTACTTTCAATTATATATTTTAGATATAAAAACCTTTAACTGCTCCATTTAGCACACTTTTTTAAATTTTATTTTTTTCCAAGAATGAGAACAAATTATCTGGTTCATCCGAGTTGTACAATAGGAAAAGCGGAAAGGCAGAAGTGGTATTTAAATTACCTGCATCCTTTGCCCGTGCCCTCCAGGTTTCTAATACACAGCAGGAGAATTTCAAGAGTTCCTAATGGGGGCATGAAGCAACATCCCACTTGCTGGCCATGTACATGGAAATACACACTGAGTGCAAAGAGCTGTAAGGGGCACTTGGCCTCCAGTGGGCAGCCTTACAGGAGAATTCTCAGCTCCCAGACTCAGCATGACAATAGCCTTTTTGCATACCGTGATCTGAGTTCATCAGAACTCTGATGTTGACATCTTGTATGTCTTTATGATTGATTGACATGCAAAACAAGTCCTAAAACTTAGTAGGTAACTAAATACAAAGCCTCCCATTGTTTTATTAGTCTCAGAATACTTGCCCTGAAAAAATAATGCTTTTAGCTAGATGATTTGTACTATTTAATTGTCAATGAAGCTGGCAGGGCAATTTAAGGGCTGGGTTAGTAAATTTTTAGAGTGATTTTTCAAGCCTGTATTTCTTGTTCTAACCATTCTATTTTACAGATCGTATGTATATACAAGAATGCTCCTTGTACTTCAGATTAAAATATGCAACTGACAATTTTGGAAGACAATGTAGTTACTAGCATGGCTGCTCCCAATTCATCATTCTGCAGAATTTGTTTAGCTGAAGCTAGAGATTGTAAATATTTTACAGTAAAATGATATTTCTATATTTTCTAGGTCACTGCTTCTTTCTGTTCCTGAATCAATAGAAGCAAACAGCAGACTGAAGGAACTGCTGCATCTGAAGATGGAGCACAAAGGAGACCAGTCATTTTCTGCAGCTCACCACTGCTCCTTCACAGCACTGAACACATACACAGAGTCTCTTCCCTGGGAAACTGGGATCCAGGTCATAACTCACATTCACTCACCATGGGAACTCACACACTTCAAGCAAGTACTAGCTAGAGTATTTTCTTCCATTTAGCCCATTATTTCTAATTAATTCCACATTAAAAAGGCAGGGCTTCTTCCCGTCTTACTCTCCTTGTGTACTATACTCTCCTTCCTTCTGTCAGCCCGCATTAAATTTGAATGAGGGAGACTTTGCTGTTGTCTGTGTACAGCATTCCCGGCTGAACTTGAGGCTGAAAATTCCAACACTGAATAATATTATTAACATTGTAGGTTACAAACTCTTTTCCACAACCCAGCTTCACCAGGTATTACATGCAAACATACAGAGTGGGAGCTGTACAGTTCTTAGAGTAAAATTTCAGTCATGTAATTACAACAAAAAAATCCCTTCTGAACCACAAGGACAGCTTTCATTTAGTTTGTTCCCTCCCTTCAAGTCTGACGGTCCTTCACCATTTTTCAGTTTATGTTATTTAACTCTCTTACATTCCTCTCAAGTTTCTCTCTCCTTACTCAAACACATTACTTCCCCCAGTAGCAGAGACATCTACCTGTGCTGCTGCAAAGGAGGAGTGGAACTGAAAGGACAAATATGCTGCAGCAACATCAACTCCAGCTGCGGTCTTGGCAGATCTCAAGTTTAAACAGGCCATGCTAGGTCAGGCCAGAGTAAAGTATGTAGAGAGAAAATACTGGCACTTTTTGAGCCACTTGAATCTGAAGCCAAAGATGATGCAATTCCCTTTTTCAGCTATGCTATGAACAAAGTCAAACCATGTTTAATCACCGAAAATGCTATCAGACCCCTTTCACAAGCCAGAACTGGTGGACTTTGTGTGCTAGGTTCAGTCCAGTTTCTCAGTTCTACATCCCTACCTTGCTGGGACAAACTGAGGGAAGACAGAGCTGAATGACTTTTTTCCATTTACTCTCACTACCAGTTACTACCATGGCATGTCTACTTTCTGTCAATATTGTGGTCAGGGAGCACTCCCTTCCCATTCAGACCAATGCCCTAAACCGTTGCCATATTAAGCTGCTTTCACCTCAGCACAAGTGTACTTTTCCTTCCGAAGTGCCTAAACCCATGGCCAATACAATGCAGAAGCTCAGGCAGTCTGACTGTAATTGTGCTTTTGCCTTTCTAATCCATGTAAAAGCTTTAAATGGCAAATGTGAGCAGCCCCTGTCACACTGTCTGCAGTGATGTATTCTCTCCACTGCTTGCATTTCAGGGAGCACATACACATGCGACAGAGTAGGCATGTAATCAAGTGCAACCCATACAAAAGAACCCACAGCTAGAAGGAGTATATCTTGATGCCCTTCCCCCCATTCAGGAATTACTATCATCTTACAAGAGCCCTCCCTAAGGGCTGTATGTAGTCATGGTGACAGGACATCGCCACCTGTCTGCCCCTGCAATGGAGGCGATGAGCCAGAATACAGAGCTTTGTTTTGCTGCTGCTGAATGCAAACAGCACATTTCCAAATAACCCCATCCTAACAGAAGCCAAATAAAAAACAAAACAAAACAGTTTTCAAAATATCAAATCTGAAGAAAGTTCCAGATTTATTAATAATGGCTTATGAAAATGAGTCATTCACACAAACAGTGGCTCGAAAATTTACGTGAATGGACATGTTTCAAATTCTTCAAAATGCAATTTTGAACATAAAATCATAAAAGGGATGCTTTACATCCAAAAGTCTAAAATGCAGGCAGTACAGAAACAGATTGTACAATGGGCTGCAATTGTTGCTGCACATTGCTTTTATTCCAGGGGAAATGAGCACAGACCATTAGATACTGTTTGCCTGCAGTTAACAGTGTCCAGCTTGCAGCATTTTGCCAGTTCATGCGACTCTAAACATCAGCTGACCAAAAATCACAGAGAAACTGGCTAAGCTACTGTAATGGTACTGCTAAGTGAAGGGAAGAACTAAACAGTATAAATAATGAAATAAACACGCTAAATGCATCCCAGCACAGACAGGAGACAACCTAAACAGAAAGGGAACCGAGTAACCCTTCTTATCCCATGTATCTAGTCTGTCTCTCAGGTTATGTGTACATTGTGGAACTAGGCAGCACCTCATGGCTCTCAGATGTGGGTGCATGGCCCTATCTCAGCCTGACTTTATACAGGGCAAGACACAGTGAGCATCTCCTCTCTCTTCCCAGCACACTGGGTTTCCCCAGGAAAGAAATGCAGGCTGGCAGGGATTTTCATGTTCAACAAGTTCCCTGAAATGGGTAACTGGAAGGCAAGGACTAAAAGGCAAAGTGCAGAATTCTTCATCTTGCAGTTTAGATTTATCATCAGAGACCATACATAGATTTTCCAGAGGTTGTGCTGCTAAGTTGGGTTGGATCTCTGTTTCCCTAAGTGGGCAGGAGCTACTTAGCACCTAGAGTTCCTATGGATCAAGTCACATGCACTGGCTTTCTGAATGCTGCAAACAACTTCTTTCAGTGTGGAATATCAGAGAATCATTTAGGACCTTTAAGATTATCATGTCCAACCATTACGCAAATACTGCCAAGTCCACCACTAAACCACATTCCTAAGCATCACATCTATACATGTCTTTAAGTACCTCCAGGAATGGTGACTCCATCATCTCCTTGAGCAGCTGGTTCCAATGCCTGACAACCCTTTCCGTGAAGAAATCTTCCTAATTTCCAATCTAAACCTCCCCTGGCACATCTTGAGGCCACTTCCTCTTGTCCTATCACTTGCTACTTGGGAGAAGAGACCAACACCATCCATGCTACGACCTCCTTTCAGGTAGCTGTAGAGAGCAATAAGGTCTCCTCTCAGCCTATTTTCGCCACACCACAACTCTTTGGGCCTGGTAATCCAGCCAGTTTTTTTTTTACTCAGCAAAGTGTATTGCCCATCCAAGCCATGAGGAGCCAGTTTGTACAGGAAAATGCTGCAGGAACCAGTGCCAAAGGCTTTACTAAATTCTAGGTAGACAATCTTCACAGCCTTTCCCTCAACCACTAAGCAGGTCAGCTTGTCATAGAAGCAGATCAGGCTAGATGTTCTTTCATCGTTTACTCCATGATTTGTAAACAGCAAACATTTTATCTTTGAAATGCTTAGCAGATCAGACAGAGTTCTGAGGAAGTTAGGAAGAATAGAAAGAGTGGTTCAGTGCTCTCAGATGTGTTACTGGTTCAATTTTGACTAATCCTTATGACCGCACAAAGGGGAGGTGCTTATGCACTCTGCCTATAATCACTCTCTTTTCAACATATACCCATCTAAAAGGCAGGCAGAGGCTTTCTGGCATCAATAAAATTCACGCCTAAAAACAAAGCTCAGCAAATGCTGAAGGTCACATATGCTAAAGTTAATCTGCCATCTTGTGGGTATATACCACAATACACTGTTTTTTAATATCTAGTATACATTACAGACAAATTAGTATCTTATATTTATATTAAATGCCTAAGAGTAGAGAGTAAAAGATTTCAGAATGAAAAATGGGAGATATAAACACAATCTACCATCTGGTAGATAACACATACACAATGAGTGTTGTACATCCTAAAGTAACCACAGAGCAACAGTGCTCAAGATACAGTACTAATTCTAGTTGAGCAGACACTCTAGGCTAGACTCTTGGAGACTCTGAAAAATTAACAATACAGTTATAAATGATAATTTAACAACATCATAAATTAGCATAATTCAAGAAAAGAAAAAAAAAAAATCCACCTGGAACTACTTCTGCATTCAATCTTAACACAAGCTGTAAAGTGCACTTTCATGAGTTGCTGAGTAACAACTTTGTTACTGCTTTGGCTACCAGTTCAATTGGATGTAACACAGAGCATGCATCCATGCAAAGTGGAAGTCCAAATGGCACTACAATGGTGCAAATATCAAAAGAGTTTGCCCATATACATAACTGTCAGGAAATTATGACTATCAAAGAAAAAAAATTTTCAAATGTGCTTAAATACTACTTTAAAATGCAAACAGACCTTATTTTCTTCCTGTGTGGAATATTGTTACATTAGTACAAAAAAACATAATGAAATTACGTTAGTTAATCAGTGACTAATTTCAATAGTGTAATGAAATCTTGGTCCCTGGCAGGAACTCTCAAACTGCTATCACACTTCATGTGCATTATTGTTGTCATTCTAATGAAAATCTCTCTCTGGTCCTGATTTGTGGAAACTCTTTATAAAATTATCAGTAAAACATCGGTTCTACTTTACATACAGATAATTTATTTCAATATAATTCTTCATTAAGACTAATGACTATTTGCAGAGCTAAAAGTCTTCTGTCTATTTCTACTAGACAGGAGTAATACTCCAGGATGGAGGTGTCACATGTCTAATACATAGAACTTTTTGAACAATTTGAAGTAAAAACTATGGTTATATCTTAGCAAAAAGTAGTTAGGGTGCTTTAATAAAACCAACAAAATGGATTCAAAGTACAGACAAATAGCGTTATAAACCATAATTGTTAGAGCCATGATGTATGTCTTGTATAAGTGTTGTAGACAAGGTTCAATTTTTTCTTAAGCAGGACTGAGGAATGGGCTTCATTCTTGGGTTAGAATCTTGTAATCTTTCTGGGCTGGTGAGCTTCACTCAAGAAAGTGAGAAAAAGGCTGAAGAAACAGCAATAGAATGTATGGCTTGATAGTTTGTTATGTCACTCCAAACAAAAAATGCTATTCAAATTAAAAAAAAAAAAATTAAAACAAACAAACAAAAAAAAAAACCTTTTTAAAAACTGTAGCTGATTTGGAGCTGGAGGCAGGATAGGCCAATATAATAATATACTCGATTTAATGACGACATTAAATATTCCCATGGCAGACTAGCTTGGTAGCCTGTTGAGTTAAAATTCTGCCCTACTCATGCAAAAAACAACTATAGTCATCAGGTCAAAGAAGAGAATATATTTTTCCACTTTTAAAAAGAAAATACTATAAAAGATATACAAATTCAGATATGACACAGATTTATAATTTATAATTTTGTAATTTAGTTGTACAATCCACATGGATTGTTTCTGTTGCACTTTATGAGTGTTGTATCAGTTACATCACAGGCTATTGCTTAATTTCAATTAAATGTAAACAGAAATGGAAGTCTGCCACAAAACTAAGACATGGATTTTGAGCTACTAAACTTTCGGGGGAATTACTGCCAAAACTGGTTCAGTTCACTTTAAAAATTACCTGTTGCTTGCATACCCAAATTCTAGTTATGGAATGTGATTTTGAATAAAAATTCTTACCACATCTCTGTACCAGTCATGGCATCCTTCACTGATTTAGGTGTGATATCTGAATAAAAATATATTGCAAAAATGCTTCCCACAATTACACTGAATAGCAAATGAAATAAATTTCTTCAGTCATCTATAACTTTGTCTTTCCTTATTATGTGCATGTATTATATATACATGGACAAATACAACATGCAGTTCAGAGAATTTCATATACAAGGATTCAGCAGCGTTACACAGATGTAGGTGCCAACAATGTCTCAATTATGAGTGCTAGAGATTATACGAATGTCTTCCCACAGTCAAAAAAGACATTAAATCTGAATCTGTATCCTGAATATAGGGATTCTGTTCTCCTTACCACCTGCATGTGAGCATGCCTCATGCCTACCCTTCCGAGAATGTAAGGATGTTTCTACGCCATTTCGGACAAGCCAGATCACACCTGTCAAGAGTGACTCATACAGATAAGGCAACAGGTTTATCAAGAGATAGTTGCCATGGCAAACAGGTAGTGAATGCAGTTTTGTATGAATCAAAAGAAGAGAAATAACCTCCAAAGTAGCTAGGCACCATCTTCTGTACACCATGTCATTTTTTTAAATTCTGCAAATAGTATTGAACCAGTACTATACAAATCACTGAGTCACACCATATACCTCATAGATGCCTTTTGATCAAGAGATACTGTAGTTTCAGTAGGTTCTAATACTGATGAGTTACAAAAATACCAGACACCTCTCCTAAACAGTTTTCTTAAATATTGTGAACATATTCTAGAGATAATGTGCTTGACATCATGTGGCGCGCAGAACTGGCAAACTATGTAGGAAAAAATATATATAAATATAAATATATTTTATATATATATATATATTTTTTTTTTTTTTTTAAGGAGAAAACATATGAAACTGATGCCTCAAAAAATTTGGGAATCAAATTATCCATGAACAAACCACTGTAACAACACTAGTAAAATCTAAACAGCTGTATCAAACCAGAACACTGTAAATTACTTTGTAATTTAATGCCTTTTACAATACATCTGAGAAAAGGAATAAATAACACCACTATAGCTGGAAAGGAAAAATCAAGTTGGTTCATACAGTTAGCTAGTTTTAGCCCAAAAACCAGACATTCTGCAAATAGAATCAACAGTAAGAATTACAGTATAATGGATAATACACTCATTAATTATTAACTACTTTGATTGCAAAGGAATTCAGGGTGTCTCTTTGTGATACACATACTAAACATACGTAGTCTCTAAAGCAAGTCAACTGTATTATAACAGGACAAATGCCATTAAGAATATCTCTGCTAGAAGAGGAAAAAGGGAAAAAAAATAATCCCAGCCTATTCAACAGTCTCATTTTATTTGCAAAACATTAACACATGAGACATGAAAAGATGTTTCAGAAAAACTTATAAACTGCAAACTTCCTCTGAAGAAAATGCCTTTAAAATTGCAGTAAAATAGTATTGTTGCTTCAGTGCTGCTCTCATGTATTACATTTGCTCAGATGGTAAATAGAGTCAACTTAAGTAAATCATACACTAAGTTGTGTTCTGTTTGTTTCCCTTCCAAATTCAAATTCCAGAAAGAGAATTTGAAGGTCAAGCTAAGTTATTTCTGGCTTCTCTACTGACTCTGATTGAAACATATTATTGTCCCACAGGCTACAATTTACCTATCACTCTGCCCAAGTAAATGATCACCTTGGCACCTCTCTTCCCTGCTTATATCCTCCCTCCCCGCTTCACTCCATAGGAACCAGCTAACTCCTTCTCAACAGTATTTAATTTTGAAGTTTGTTGTTTCTGTTTCAGATCAAAAAAGAGGCTTCTATGACCAAATGCCACTTTGACAACTTCACTAATTGTTCTGATAAAACATATCACCTGTACCTACAATTCCAGTCAAGCCTCTGGTAGGTAAGACATATGCAGCCAATATTATCAACAACTTCTGTGTAGTTTCTTTAATAATTCAGAATGAGACAATGAGATGAAGAGATGATTGCCCCACTTTACATACCCTATCCAATTTCTTTATGGGCTTTGTACAGTCTGCATTGCATATTTACTCAGCATTACAGGTTAAAACTACGATAAAAAGCTAGCAAGGGTTAAATTCTGTTTTAATCCTTGGACAGCTAAGTCACATGGCTGCTATTGAATGTGCTTTTTGCCTCAAGCCTTAAGCTTTCCTTTGTAATATGTCTTGATCTGTAAAGGAGTGATGAATAAAATAACTAGGAAATGTTATTTCTTCCCTTATGAAATGAAGTGGGGGAAAGAAGGGAGAAGAAGATTCAATATGGATAGCAGACTATGTAGTGAAGTCAAAGAACCCAGTGTACAAAGAAAAGTGAAAACAGTGGTATTGAAAATGATAATTCCTTACTACAATATTACACTGAAACACTGAAAATTTCGGAAGAAAACAGGACGCTTTTCAGTTTTTAGTTATTTAAAAGAGCTAGCCATTTGCCATAAAGAAAAGGTTTTGTTAAAAACCTAGTCATCCAGTGAAAAAACAGAACACTAGCAACCTAGCCTAGTCATTTTTGCAAATTTATTCTTAAATAATAAAAGAATTTTTCCAAATGAAGCAATGTTCTAAATAACAAAGCCTACTTCCTCCATTTCTGTTCTGTCATCCCACTGGGTTTAAAGTGTGAATGTTTTGAGTAGACCTCACACACTAGCATAAAGAGATGGAGTCACTAATAAACCACAAATTATACAAGATCATCTATTCACATCTATTTATGTGTTTCTAAAATAGAAGCAGACAGGAAGACAGCAGGCAGAACGGGAGGAGGCAGAGAAACAAAGAGATCCTAAGCCTTTCATGTGGGCAACATACTCAATGTAGCAAGCAGTGTGGTAAGATTCTAGTGTATCTATTCCTATACTATTTCTGAGTAATAAGAAGGTGACAAATGCCAAAGGAATGTATGTCACAGAGACAAAGGCTCAGTATCAGGTTGGCATTAATTAGAATTTTAGCATGATCACCATTTACAGAGTCTGGGATAAATAATAAGGAAAAATTAAGACTAATAAAACATTGACAATTTTCTCTTAGTTCTCATGAAACTGCATTTTTGTTCTGAACAAGACTGGATGATCCTTGTGGGTCCTTTCCAACTTAGGACATGCTGTGATTCTATGAAACCTGGTTAAATACCAGTCCTACTGAAAATACAACCTGTGGAATCAAAGTAAAGAATCTCCTTAAAAATTACTCATCTGGAGTCTGATAGTTAAAGTAAATCCAAGTAAGTAAAAAAAGAAAAACTATAAGAGGTGAATAACCAACAAAAAAAAGTAGTTAGTTCATGGCAGGATACAATAAAGATACTCTAACATTCTTATTGACTTGCCTAATACTAGGAAAATCCTACTTTGTTTTTATAGACCACTGCTCTGCAGTACAGCAAGCTGAGTTTGTGCATAAACAAGATGACCTAGTTTTCAACATCTGCAAGTCTTAGCTTGAAGCTTGTTTGCTACTTGAAAAGGCAATTAAAATTTAAACAAGTGTGAAAGAACACTCTTTTCCTTGAATTTCAGTGAATAAAAGAGTTTTGCATTATCTAATATTCAATACAAAGTCACATCAGAATTCAAAATAACAGAGGATAATTAACAGTCCTATTATTTGAGAATAAAACAAATAACAGATGGATACTAAAATGTATGCAGAAATATACAAGAACAGTAGAGGTAAACATTTCAGGAGACTTGGTTCGGTAATTCCTTTCAAATCATAAACCACGTAAAGTAAGCGTAATTCCACAGAACATTTTTCAAGTAAGAAATATTCTCTGAGCTGATGAACAAAGTGACCTCTGTATTTTTGTATAGAATTAATTAAAAATCCAGGCACTCAACTTACAACAGACAAACATTTCACATGAAACGTGATTTTTAAACATCAGTAAGTATTTACACAGGCAAACTTATTCCTGTCTTCTTCTACCTGTAATTTTTTTTGTTGCATCTGTTATTATTTAACTATGCATTTCAGGATGGATTTACTGTCATTTATTAAATGTGTTACTTATTACAAGCTGAAAAGTGATACAAAAACTAAAACAATTTCTGTTCCAAAGAGCTTGTAAATGAGGGAAACACAAGAAAACACAGGAAAAGCTGTCAAAGAACCAAGGGGCATTACAGCACCCATTTTTCAAGGAAGCTAAAGAATCCAATTCATTTATACCTCTCAGTGTCCTGAAAAATAGTCTGGAAGACAAAGGTGCTGGAACTCACTATATGTTATACTAACAAACTATTCTGAGTAAATTCAGCTTCATGCCTGGCACTGCTCCAAAGGATGGCTCTTTAGCTAAAGCACAAATGCTGAGGTCAGCAGGACTAGATTCTGTTACCAGATGCTCTACAGAACTTCAGGCCTTTGGCCTTTGGCCAAGACTATTACATATTTTCTTTACCTCATTCTGCTTTAAGAGTTCAAAAGTCAGCACTTAACAAAATTCACTTTAACATCTACATTAAAGAGTGTTCTAGACTTCTCCCGCGAAACTCCTTTTTTATGTAAGACATTCAAAATATTTAGGCAACAAAATCTGGCATCCTACAGACAAGTGCACAATACTATAAATGCTTAAGATTTCTGCTTCCACAGTCTATGGCATTCATAAAAGAAATAACTGATAAATTAAAGAAGAAAGAGGGGAAATAGTGTAGTCACAGAAAATCAAACCTCCTCTAAAATTAAGTATACATTGCCATTCTTCGTGAACTTACCTTTAAAAGCTCAATAATTATTCGATATACAAATAAATTATCTGTTTATATAAATATTTGACCTCATGTACTACGAAAGAACATATAGTAATAGAGGCCAAGGTTGCTGTTACTACAGAAATGTCAATATTATTATTTCTTCACTGTACATTTATGTACTCTCTGATGCCCATATTTTTTCTTAAATTCCCTCTTTGAATTTCCCTGATATCTTTATTTTTACTGTTGGAGAACAGACTGCCTTAGCTTGTTGAAGCTTATTAAAACCTTTGTTGACCTTTCTCTTACTAATATAAAGCATTTTCAAAGGATGAAAGAGAACAGCCATGTAAATATTTGCTGGTTACTTCAACACTGATCCTGGGTAAAGACATAGAGCAGAAAGACTACAATCAGTTTAGAATTGGATATGCTAGAATAACTGACGAGCATCAGAACAGCTTTAGGAGAACTAAGTCTTGCCAAACATCATTTTTTTCTGCATATAGGTTTATTTGATCAAAGTAACTATGTTGACATCAAATGCCTTGCAGAAGCCTTTTAATAGGCTTATCTGACAGTCTGAGACAAAAAAAAAAAAAAAAACAAACAAAAAACCTGTACAAGGTCTGAAATGGCCTATATCTATGCAAAATACAGGTACCCAAAGGTAAATGTACATGAGATGCTGCTAATATAAGGGAGCATTCCCATGCAGAACCCACGTGGCTGGTTTTGGCCAACAGTAACATAGGCACCTTTATCACAGGCTGGAACACGGTCTTGCATCACATTCTGACAGAAGAAAAGAAAAAGAAAAGAAAAGAAAAAAAGTTGACAAACTGAAGGTTATAGAGAAATAGTGAAGGAACAATTGTAGATCTTAATGATGAGTAAAAACTGTACTTCATGTACTGATTACTTTATCCAGCTGAATACTGAGGCAATGTGATTAGCACCTGCATATTCCTATATGCAGAAGAGATTCTTTTTACATGTTTAAAATGTAAAGTGTTACAACATAATATGGTTTGCACACTATTCTCTTCAATGTAATAATCTAGTAATAGATGCAAAGCCTAATACAGGATCTTAGAATTCTTGTAGAATACTTGCATACAAAAAGTTTGAGCTACAGATCTGTAATATCACTCCTTTTTTTAAAGTATGATTTATAGAACTTATTTTATTCTCATGAAGTGTTATAGAATTATTACTAGGATACTAGATAAAATACAAGAAGTAAACCCCTTCAAGAAATTGGAAATAAGAAGAAATAGAAGCTAAAAAAAAAAAATCATACAAACTTTCCCTCAGATTCACTGTACTAGCAGGCACCTGAGATCACATATATTGGAATTCAAATTGTCTGATTCCAGTAGCCTTTTCACCAACAGTACAGCTGTATATCTGAAAAGATATTTCTTTAAATCACATACATCTTGTTAATGAAGAATTCTGCCTTAGTGTGGCCTGTGTTTGGATTCCTTCTTTCTACCATTCCCTCATTCTCTCAGGTAATTAATTGGCTTCCATGTACCATCCAAGGCAAGATCACAGGTGAGCATCCTGGAGCCCTTCAACAAGCAGCCGGTTCCCCTTCTCGGGCAGCGCCTCCGGGCAGACAGTCTGGCAAGCCAGTTTGCTCTGTCCTGCTTCTCTCCAGACAGGGAGAAAAGTGATTCATCCCTCCTGGCAGATAAGCCGCTGACATTTCCATCTCTGTTTACTGGGTTAGCTGACAGATTGTTGACATGATCCTTTTATTCTCTCCCTATTCTCTTTACATTAGAGTCAGGAACTTTAGTAGGTGAACATTCACTTTCTGCTACAGTCTGGAGACACCACATGGAGTCAACTTTACTGTATTTTCATTTTTGGAGTATAAAAGTTAAGCATGTGCATTAAAAAAAATCTACATTGCAAAACTAAGCATGCCAAAAAATTAGAAGGCCCTGAGACAAAAGGCATCACAACAATATGATACATATTAATTTCACATACAGATGTTATTTATCAAGTAAAGGAAAAGATTTTGCCAAGAGTTCTTAAGGCACTGAAAAACCACTTATGAACAGGTCTTGCTCCATAGAAAGTCAGACCTCCAATTAAATTCTATAAGCTAAAGAATTTCTGAAAGGAAAGGCATCTTTTTAAAACAAAAAACTAATTTGGGTAACTTCAGGTGTGTACGAGTGGGATCCAAAAGTTCTATCTGGATATAGAAAAAAGATATGTTATAAATGTTAATGACGCTTGGCAGATCCATAAATTTTAAGTATATTAAGCTTGAGGCTGCTCAACTGTACAACACACAAAAAATTTACTTGTATATAGCATTACACAAATAAAACTTCCTCAGACTGGAACTTAACAAGCCCTACAGAATACAGAGAGAATGAGGACAGGCTTAGAAAGAGGGTTAACAGAACAAAAATTGACCACCAGTGCTTGAAGAAGCAGGAAAAGCAATCACTAACCACTCTAAGACACACACCCATAAACTTGAGACAGCACTAGACTATATTACGGGGCACACAAAAACGTGGAAAGCAGTTTGCCTAGTTGTCGTTTACTAAAAACTCACTAAATTGTAATTGAGTTTTAATATTCATGAAAAAAAACAACAAACCAAAACAAAACAAACAACTAAGCTTGGCATCGTGACTGTATTATTTCTAAATTATTGGAATACATTCTAAAGGTAAAAGATGAGAAGACATTTAGCTCTGGATTGTCCCTTCTTTGCCTTCAACCACAACGAGCTACTTTTCTCTTCGAGCTCTGCCCGCTGCTTTTTTTGCTGTTGCCTCCCTCAGACACAGCTCACATTTCTTCTAACACTGATGTGAAATACCTCTCTTAAAATGCTAAGCTGGAAAATTTACATGTAGAAATAAACACTAAGTACCTCTAAGGCCAAATGACTATTTGGCCCCATTCTCCAGCCTCCAGGGGGCTTACGTTTTCATTCAGCAGAAAAGAGTATTTTTTGTAGGTTTCCCTTGAGAACCGCTTTAGATGCACGTGTGATGTAATGCATTCAGCAAGGTATGCCCTGGAGTCACACTGATTTACCTGTATCTGAGTCGAGTTCGACTCTGACTGTTGCAAATATGGTGTATGGGAAAATGGATTTGTGGAAAAAATTTACAAAAATATTCAAGTTTTGCAAGATCTGAGTAAGGTCCTAAGTGAGCTGGAATAGTATAATAACCTTATTAGAAGTACATTCTTTTTTGGAATGATCAAGGAGCTGGAATAAATAATCCTATATCCTGAAATGAAGGATGAAGAAAGTTTGAAGGATTTCTAATCATCCATGGCTTGGCATTACAGGGAAAATATGTGAGAAGTCTGACTGACTTGGCATTATAGAATACCTCAGTATCAGGAAAAACAATTCTACAATTCTGAATTAACAAGACTTCACAAAACTATGTTTCTTATTACTGCATCTCTGAATAATAAAGACAAAATAAAAATGAAATTAATTAAGCAATGAAAAAAGTTTTCATAGTTCTATTAAATATTTTGTTATAATATTCCTAAATCATATAGGATAAAAAAAAAAAAAAAATCCCTTATTTTCCAGCTAGGTTAAGATACTTCATTGAAAGATGAGGAAAGAACCTAGAACCAAAACAGAATTAAAAATCTACATTGATACTCTGTCGCCTTGCAATTATTTGAATTAAGTTAGTACAGAAGCTCTACAGAGATTTAAAATCTAATTGTCTCCTCTACAACTTCAACACAAACAATACACTTTTTATAACTTTGTATAATATCTATATTATCATCACTTTATGGTACTTTATAGAACTTTATAGTACTTCTGATATTTTATAAAAGCTTTATGCTATTTGGCCACTATTTAAGGCAGATTTTCAGAATTTTGTGTAAATAAATGTTAGTACATTTTAAAAAAATAAAGTTCTATTTTGCTGTGGAGACATCTGCAAAAATAAAATATTCTGTTGCATTCCTATTCTGCATTTTTATGTTCATGATTTTATAAATAAAAAAATCACCACTCCCCTTTAAGAAACAGATAATCCTTTTGGAAGGGTCAGCAAATTTAGCATTTTATAGAAAGAAAACATTTTGTTAAATTACTGAATTAAATGATAACCTATATGAAATATTTTCATACAACATCCTCTACAAAATAATTGAACTAACAAGGAAAGAAATGAATATCATTAAATGTCGAAAAGTCCTTATAACTTGAATTGTCCTGGTATGCCAATAATGTCTTAGTAAGTTATCCTAGCGTAGCAAATAAAACAAAGCTACACTGATACCAGAGTTTCATTCCTGTTATATATAAATTCTGTTTCCTGAAAGAAGGATGTTTACCCACTGTAAATAGGTTCACAAGATGTATTCACTCAAGGTATTTAAATGAACTCAATACTAAAAAGGAGAACAGTTTCTTCATGAAATGTTCTGACTGCTTATATACTTGACCTCCTCCAAGGTAAGTGCCTTTTCTCTCAATTTACATGAATATACAGCAAATCATTTTAAGATTTTTACATACATATCAGTACCCATAGGAAGCACTCACTCTGCTGACTTACTGAAAGGGCGGCGAGGCCATTTTACAGCAAAAATCAAATCAATGCTCAAAATCATACACTATTTTTTTGTCAAAGAATAAATCACCATAAACAAAAAGCATCATTTTGCATACAGATTTGTCTGACATGGATAGTTAAAAAACCAAAACAAACAAAAAAACCATCCTGCAGCATCTTAATAGTTAAGATAAAAATCACTGCCTAAATTTCAACATACTCCAGGAATTCACTGAATTCCAACATGTCCACTTCCTCCTCTCTAGGCTAACATTCCCTTTTTTCTGTTTCTTAGACCTGAACAAGTGCTGCTTGCACACAGTTAAAAACGTTTCTGTAAAAAAACACAAGTTATTAGTGATAGCCTCTGAAAATTAATCAAAATTAACTTACTCTGCTGAAGCACATCATAAGCTGCATCACTCCTACAAATCTTTAAATGCCTCCTTTCTCAGGATATTTGTTCCTTTTCAGTTTTAATGGGAGAATGTGGTGATCAGCATTCAGCACTGGATGAACCAGAACTTCACTATTCATGATGCAGCACCTAATGGGACAGTAGAAGAGAGTTGGTTTGAATAATCTAATTAGCAAAAAAAAAAAAAAAAAAAAAAAAAGGAGGGGGAATGGGGAAGAGACAAAATTATCTTACGAAACAAAAGCAATTTTTGATTCTCACCAACTTCTAGGTTTGAACTCTACCTGTTTGTGAACATGGACTATTTCTGGTGAAACTGCAAGATTCATTCACTACACATTTCAGAATTAACTGTGCTGAAATGGAACACAAGTATTGTCTAACTACATGAGTGAAATCTTACTAACATTAGCTAAATTCCATATTGATCAAAACTATGAAGGTGAGTTTATTACAGAGTAGTTCACTAAGTTTCTAGATTCTGAAAGCCTTGCTAATCACTGCTGGCAAACTTAGAAACTAGAATCAACAAGATCCCAGTAGGCTGAAGACGAGGCTACACCAAACTACATAGGAAATTTGATACCTGGAGGACCTTCTCTTTTATGTTTGCAGAGGTAGATGTTCCACTGCACTACAAATGATTCTTTTCAGATGCTTCCATAAACTAAATTGATTTCTTAGCTTTTACAGCATATCATGGTTTTTACTTAGAAACAATTCTACAGCTCCTTCCCTGCTACTCTCTCCTCCCACCCCACCCCCAGTATTCATCTCCCATATTTTACCACCTTTTTTGACAGAAAAATGAGAAGGATTTTCCTAATTCAAAATAACTTTCAGCTTATCTGAAGAAGGGAGACTTTAAGACACAAAACTGAATTTGGCAGAAACCGAACATCTTTTTATATTTTGAAAATGGAGACCTGCAAGTAAATTCAATTTGCGGTCAAAAGAGACACAATGTTTCCTTCAAATGCATGGTAGGATAGCTCAAAGTGCCTGTAAAATGTGCTCACTGATGCAAATGCTGAAAACATTATCTACTGCCAGTAGCTGCACCACTGGCAGTAGATTATAAGTGCAGAAAATTTCTAGCTACTATAGCAGAAAACTGACACTTTATACATGCTTACAACTAGGCGGAAAAGCCTAGTAAAAAAAGAATAAAAGCATTTTTAATAAATATCATTACAAAAATCAGGTTTTAGATAAAAAAAAAATTCATACAACACAAAATCTTATCTCACTGAGTTGGTGCTGACGAATAAAAACATTTAACAAAATTATGCTTAACAAGGTTTTTAACCTATCTCTGTAAGGACAGATCTTTAAAAGCTGAAGAAGAGAGAACCTGAGATCTATATGCTTGAAAGCTAAGAAACCATCTCATAGTGGCCACCCAGCTGTTATGACTACTATAGGTCTCAGTTTTTAATTTATCAATGTATTAAATAACTCAGATTGTTTGTAAATATTTCCATCATCCAACCTGCTTATAGTAAGTGAAAATTGTGTTGTGCAAACATTTTATTAGGCCATTCTTTCTTTTTGCTGTCAGACCTTAGTGGTAGGTGAACATTTCCCATTACCTGCTAACAGACTGGACCTGTGAAAGCTGAAACTGGAAAATTTATTTCATGGATTTGTATGAAGCAGTAAAGTCCTGCTGGGCAAGATACCAGAATTCACTGGTTAAAGCACAATTCAAGAAGTTTATGGGGAAGCACACAAGCACAGGATGCATTGCTGCTCCAATGCTGCCTTCCACCATAGCTGCTTTTCGCATTTCAATCTCATTAAGTGCAACTGTACACACACAGGCAGCGCGATAATTTTTTCCATCATATTTTCTGAATCATTTCGGTTCAAAGGGCCCTCTTGAGATCATGTAGTTCAACCCCCTTGCGCAAGCAGGGTTACCCAGACCAGGTTGTGCAGGAGCTTTTGACTGTCTCCACAGATGGAGACTCCACAACCTTTCTGGGAAACCCGTTCCAAAATTTGACCATTCACACAGTAAAAAAGGTTTTTCTTTGGTTCAAAGGGAATTTTAAGTGTTTTAATTTATGCTCATCGTCCCTTCTCCTATCAGTAGGCACTACTGACATGGGTCTAGCTCCCTCTTCTTCGTTCTCTCCCAGCAGGTACTTATCCACATACCAAGATCCCCTGAGCCTTCTCTTCTCCAGACTGAAAGCCCCAGTTCCCTCAGTTCTTCTTCATACAATAAATGCTCCAATCCCTTGATAACCTTTGTAGTCCTTCTATGGACCCACTCCAGAAAGTCCACATATTTCTCATACTGGGGAGCCCAGAAGTGGACATGGTACTCCAGATATGACCAACACGGAATACTGAGAAAATCACCTGCCTCAGCCTGCTGGCCATGCTCTTCCTAATGCAGGCCAGAACACTGTTGGCATTCTTTGCTGTGAAGGCACACTGCTGGCTCATGTTCAACTTATTTTCCACCAGGACCTCAAAATCCCACTCTGCGGAGCTGCTCTCCAGCCACTTGGCCCCCAGCAGGACTCAGCACTGCCCTTTTTTGAACACCATGATATTCTTTTCTGTCCAGTTGGCCAGCCAGTCCAGGTCCACCTGAATGGCAGCACAACCTCCTGGCATACAGTATTGGGTAGTAACTCCTCAACATTTTTGTGGTGTCTGCAAATTTGTTGAGGTTGACCTGTGTCCCATCACCAGGTTATTAACAAAGAGGCTGAACAGTATTGGTCCCAGTATCAGTCCTTGGGGTACACACCAATTACTGACTCACCTCCAGCTGAACTTCCTGCTATAACATTATTCTTTAGCAATTAACATAAGAACTTTGGTTTGTTTGCTTTCAATTCATTATTTACATTTTTTCTTGGTTCAACAAATTCCATGAATATTAATACACATGCTATCAATAAAATAACTTGTGGGTACAGTTTTTCTATTTGACCTTCTGCAGAAAAATGGAGAGGAAATTTGAGCACTACAAAGCCTAAGAGCAGATGGATTTAAAATAGAGATTATCTAAAGACAAGTTTAAGTCACTGTGTCCTCAATCTGTGGCACTAATTTCTAAAGATGTTTTTATACTGTGTTATCTTTGTACTATTAACAATACCATGCATATTTTATCACCATTTCCCTTTTGACAGAACTAGGTCTCCATAAACATGTACAGATCTGGAAACAGAGCAAAAGTGTTTGAAGGCAAACGTCTCAAATGTTGGGCAGCACGGAAAAGCTAAAACATTATCTTTTTTTTTTTTACCATTATTTGCCTTGTATTCTATAAAGAGGTTATGCCGGATTTTCTTTTCGATAGTATCAAAAAGCATCAAAACAAGATGTCAAAACTGTGAGACCCTTTTCTTCTGAAAGCAAACCTGCTATTAAATTCTGTCACAAACCACTTTTTCCACTTAGAACTGCTAGTAAAGCACATGGGGACATCCTTGAATTCCAACTTTATAGGCTACAGGATCCTTGCCATGAGACCAAAGAGTCTTGATATTCATAATCTCACATTTTACTTCATGCACAGTCACTGATGTGTTTTTTAAGACTATTATCGAGAAGAATACTCAAAGGTATTAGCATCACATTTCTGGTAACAGGATTTTCTGCGGTAAATTTAGGTGTTCCAACACCATCGAGGTCTATGTCACTCAAGTTTTAATTCCATTGAGTGCCCACTAGACCAAACAGATCTAAAAGTAAGCTCAATTGAAAAAGAAAACAAACAAAAAGCCACACCACACAAAACCACCACCATGAACAATCACCACTCACTGGTCCTTCAGGCTCAGGATGTGAGGGAGAAATGGAGTAACAAGGCAAGAAATATCCTCATAAAAAAAGAAGTATTTTTTAAATCCTCCATGCTTCAATTGCTGTCAGGCAGCTCAGGAAGGACCAAACTCAGAAACTTAATTACACTGGGTAAGTTTCTACAATACTAAGGAGAGTTCTGCTATCAAGGATGTACTACTCAAAAGGTCCCTCATCTAGCTCAAGGCACAGAAGGGTAAAAGTAACATGAGCTATACTTCTGGAGCCAAGGTTGCCCAATAACTAGATTCATACTGTATAAATTGATTCCTTACTATTTATAGATGCTAAGTGATTTGACCAACACAGGAGCATGCATTTTGCTCATGTATCTCGCTGGGTGTTATTCTGTGCCCACTCAGAGTATTTATAGTTGTGTATGTACTAGATGTGTTGCAGTACTTCATTTAATGATTTAACACCTTAAAATGCTGTACAAACAAAAGCTGCTGTTATTTTAAAGGGATTAAAATTCTCAGAAACTACTGTTTTAAAAATGTATTACATTAGATATTTGCTTGGTAGATTATATTCACCTTCAGTATAATAAATATTTGCTTACATTATTAAACATCAATTAAAAATGTAATGCAGTGGGATGTATTAAGACAGTCAGATAGCTACAAAATATCTATGGAAATTGTGCCTGAAATATCTTATAATTTGAGAAGAAGAAAGGAATGAAATAGCTGTTTTAAAAACAATGCATATAAATATATACACAAAATACGAATTAGAGACAGATAAAAATATAACACTGAAAAAAACCCACTGCTCATGTATAAATACATACTGAGATAGTTTTAAGTCTGCTTCTCATTATTTGTAAACTGTTGAGGCTCTTGCACCTAAAATTAGACTTACTACATCAGTTGTTTCAGTTCTTGGCTGCAACATCCTTTCAGGCTGCCCCTACACTGCACTCTTGTGAGCTGATGTGGTAATGCAATAGCGCCAGCTGACCTGTTCCAACACTGTGCAGCTTCTTCAATACAGAGATGCACAATGGGAAGGGAGTGACATAGCAGTTGCATGCATGGGAGAAAGCTCCTTGGCCTTAATTTACTGCTGCTGGAGGACTCAGAAAAACAAACTCAAACAAAACTACAAAACAAACGAACGAACAAACACACACACCACAACAGATTTAACACAACTGCAAGCGTTCTTTTCTGAACTGGCACTGTAGATCAGGATCTCTAAATACTTATTTTGCAGATAAAACTGACAGAAGAGAAAGCAGTCAGATGAGCTCTTAATATCATATTATGGTTTGATAATAACTATTCATAAAATAATAATGAAAAAAGTTTTTTTTATTTTAAGTTGAAAACTCACTATGCAATTCCATCTCCTGGCTGTAACAGGAATCAAGACATTCAGCCTCACAGAAGTGTGTGTTTCTTGGCTTTAAGCAGATCTATGCTTCTCCTGCCTATAATGACTGTGACCCCATTAGGGCAGTTCTGAACCAAATCTGACAAACTGTACCAATAACCTGCTTGCCATTACCTGGATCACAAAAACATTTCCAATTTTATAATCAGTTGTGCGTACATTTTTAAGGTACCATCAGTAACCTTAAAATCACCTTTAAAAGTATTTAAATAATATGATATCTCTACCGCTATGCCAGGAGAACAACATTTGGAAAACCTGGGCAAGGCCGTTCAGCTAGTTTTCAATTATACAAATTGGATGCTTATTTGCATATGTTATGTTACTAAAAACATACAGTGAGGAAAAGAGGAAAGGAATCAATGGAGGATCACCTTAAATAGTTCACACTATAATAGCAGTAATCCATAATATATCTAACAACAAAAACTCTAGCTGCAGCCCTTTTCTGCAATGTCACTGATGGTTGCTGTGGAAATAACAATGCCATTAACCTAAAATTGAAAGCAGAGAGCATCTGGAACGTCGAAGTCCAATCTGCAGCATCTCTCATGTTAAACTCCTAATGGTAAAATTTATTTACAGGGTTGAATTTCTCACCCATAAATCTTATGCTCTCAGTCCTCTTTTCTGCCTCCCACTCAGCTGTACCTCCACCCACCTTACTTCAAGGCTGTACTGTTTGTGCAAGGTAATGTTCATTGCTGCATATAGTAAAATGATTCTACCTTCTGTTATCCAATGGTGCTTCTTTTTCACTCCATATCATTAATCGTTAGTCATAGAGCTATTATTCATTCCCTGAACTCCTAAAATGAGATATCACTGATAGGTTTATATCCTTAGCAACCGCACATAATATGGAGTACTGTATTTTGCTCAGCTGTATCATCACATCTTCCTAATTCTGCTTGCAAAGACACTCTTGTTGAAGAATGCATGTCAACAATAGCCTTCAACAAAATATTTCATACCAGTTAATATTTGAAACATGTCATTACTTCCCCAGCAATGACACTGGTTTGTGTTACTGCAGTCTTTCAGCCCATAAGTCAATCTTTCTGCCACCTAGTATTAAGCTCATACCTATGAAGCCTTGGTTCTAGTATAAAAGTATACACATATATCTCTGGTTTTGCCTTAAGTAATACTTTTCTTTATAATTAAAAGCATGGCATATATGTTAAAATGTCTAAAACATTTGATTACACAGTAAAAATTATTCCTGTAAACATATATGCTCCTTTTTATTTTAAAACTCCATATTTACTTTATTTCACGCAATTTTACTCCACATGCACAGCAGAGAGTGCCCCAAATAGAAGAGATAAGACTGAAATTCTTGACAGAAAATGAAACAGTTTCAATAGTCACAATCAAATTTTATATTCACTAGGAAAAGGTGCAGCATATCCAAGCACTTAAAGAAATGTATCTAACTTTAGAGTTAGGTGTTTGCATTAGCATACTTTGGTATAATAAAGGGAGAGGTGTTAGAAGACCACCTTTTGTTATGTTAAGCATTAAGCAGATTCAGTGGAGTCAGCAGGTCTTTCAATATAGACGCCACCTGAATAGACCCTCTATCATCTATAAATCTATCCCTTTCCCAAGACAGTAACAATGTTCAGAAATGAGGAAAGTCATAAGGTCAGAGAATACTACAGCAGCAGAAATACTTAACAGCTGACATCTCTGTAAGTAAATCCTCCATTTATTAAGGAAAATATGTCTATTGTTCAAATCCCACATCTTGTTTCTGGATGTTTCTTGGCCAATATTAGCAGCAGACTTCATACAATGCCACACTCCTTTTAGACTGACCATGATTCAAAAGCACTACAAGGAAGCAAAACCCCCAAACTTAATAAAATTAATATCTCAGTACACAAGGGGAACTTTTGTTCATGCAGTACTATAGCAGGATCTTGTTCCATACACAGACCTAGCTGGTATGATTTACTTCCCTTTTCCATATATAAAACCATGTTAAACAAACAAACAAACAAAACCATCAAAACAAACAAAAAACCTCACCAAACAACAACAAAAAACAAACACAATACACCACCCGCACACTTTAAAAGTAATTTATGCAGCTATTCATTACAAAATAGTACCATTCTGTTCCATTTGGCCCTCTTTTTGTTATTCCTTTGCAAGAGCCCCACTTTCTTAAACTCTTCCAAAAGACAGAGCCACTGCATCTTACAGTCACAAATGCTTTACCTACAAACCAGACAGAAAAACTATTTGAATCTTGAATAAGAGAGGTGAAAACTACAGGGATACTGTTATTCCATAAGCTCCAAAGACAGCCAGAAAAGTCCATTACCCATTATCCATTCTCTCCAAGGATATTATCAACTCAGACAGCACAAGGAAGTTTTCTGCAGTGGTTCTTGAGGAGCAGAGGGTAAAGTCAGGCAATAGCACCATAGGACTAAAATGTGTGGGGAAGTACTTAACACTTAATCCAGTGTCTGTATGTATATTTTTTTAAATATTAAATGACAGAGGGGAAAAATTAAATAAATATAGCCATCATATTACATACTACTCCTACTTCTGTCAAAGACATGTTCTCAGATAAATTATGCACCTCTATGTCAAGCTCTTCAAAAAGGTACCTCTTCAATAACTCGCCTAGAGAAAGTATAGTTTTGGCCTTGAGAGGGAGACGATATTTTGTAATATCTTCAGCTAAATTTTTCTGTTGTACATATGTGTATATATATATCATGCACATATTCATACAGTGACACACACAGTTATCAACATTTCCTTTTCTTCCTCCATTGAAAATGCTACTTTAAGTGTTAAAAAAGTCTTTCTTGTCAGTTATCTGTACTGAAAATAGAAAAATATTCTTTTCATTAGCAACTACTTCATTGCTTTAATTGTATGCAGTTATCCATTCCTTTAGTTAGTTGTTATTGCCTATGGAGGTGATTCTTCGCCTTTCTCCAGTATTTGTCACTATTCTGGGCATTAATCCAAGTCCAAAGATAGGAATGAAAATTATAGGCTCTTCCTACATAGCTTTCCTTTTTAGCAGCTTCATGCAGGCTCCACATTAGCAACTTCTAACTTCGCTCAGATTTCTTCCTACATAAGTCACTCTCCAAATGGATCAAAAGTGAAACAAATTCAGCTTGCTGCTCTAAGGGAATTTATTATTTAACTTATTATTGAAAACACTTTTTTTTTTCAAATTCAAATAAAGCTAATAGATTTTTGTGGTTGTTTTTTTCTTGTAGCACTTTCTATAGTATCTACCACATTAATATCTGAGGAAAAAAATAATGGCATTTTCTTCACAATAGTTCTGGAAAATGGAAAACATTATCCTCATTTTAGCAATAGGAAACTCATGACCAGAGAAAGCATACTGCATGTTCTAAGAGAAGATTATACTGAAATCAGGAATACCTTTCTGAAAATACAATCTTTCTCATTCCTAATTCTTCCAGTGTTTGGGAAAATATTGCTAGATATTCTTACTGCTGTTTCATGATGCTAATTAAACAGAATTCTGAATGCAACTTTTTGATTTTATCTTATTAATCATACTACCTTAATAGGCAGGAGCCCCAGTCATGGGTCAGGATTAATTCTGCCAAATGTTAACAAATCAACGAGTTGAAAATGCTAAAAATACTAAGTATTAACTAACCAAAAAAACCACAACAACCCAGATAATCAAATCTAATTCTTTTCTAGTCTGAATTAATTGACAGCAAGTCTATTTTGAAGCAGGAGACAGAACTAAGGAGTCACTGGTACCATCTGTCAGTTATGCTTTGATACAGAAGATACATTTATAAGGCACATCCACATACTACTAATAGAAAATAGCTGTATGTACTATAGCTAATAGAAGTTGTATAGCTAATCTCTGTATTTGATTTTATGGAGCTGTTATATAGCAGTAGAGGTGTATTTGACTAAACACTGCTCTCTATGTGTTTACCAAATCACTTGGATCATCTCAAGTACATATTTAAAAGAGATTTACTGTTTCACTGAACTTTAAACAGACATATTGACAACACAACATTGGAAATCTGCTAGACTTCTCTTTTTCTTTCCTCTTGAGACCCTTCCTCTTTCTTCACTTCTCTTTATTTATAATACTGAAAAAATAAGGAAACCATATTTCCATGCAGCTCTTCAGACTCACATTTAAAGAAAATCCAGAACTGTTGCCAAAACTTCTTGGCTGCCTTTCACAATGAAATGTATTAATTTAGGGTTAAAATGAGCAACCAGATATGATTACAAATTGAACAGTGATTGGGAAGCACTTCATCACCTAAGATAAAATGTTACAAATGGCAAATCAGAAAATACTTCTGAAAGAAAAATCTGAGAGGCTGCAAACACAATCAAAAGAGAAACTAAATGGCAGGGAAGCCATTAGTAGAACAGCATTCAACAAGCCCAATTGTCTCCTACTTATTTTTGTCTTATCATTTTAAAATCATCACTTCCCATGGTGCATTTCTTGTTTTCTCCCTCTTTCCTCCTTACCCTTGCTAGTCCCTTTGGCAAAACAAAAACTTTTTCTTCTACTCCTTCTCAAAACACAGTAGTCTTTCACTTTCTAACACACTCCAAACCTGCATTACTGTAGAACCTACTACAGAACTTTACACATGCAAACAATTCTGTCAGATATACAAGTAATAAAAACACACAAGAAGCATAACAAAATAATCCATTACATTCTACAGGTGTATGTAATTGATTAGCTCTTATGCTATAGTCATACAGCACCACAGAGCACTTAGAATTACACCACTGACTTCACTTTGTCCAAATTTTCATCATTAATATTCTATCCTTAAATCAGATTTCACAATAATAAACAAGCAAAAACTTATGGGGCATTCAGAGTTTCCAAAAGCATAGCAAAAGTGTTCAGTCACTTGGTACATAATAAATAAATAATAATCTGTTTATTGCCTGTAACATTTTACACTGTAAATATCTTAAATATTCATGTAGCTTGATTCAAACACCAACTTTCTTAATGAGATTTGCAACATCTTATTTCTCAGCCTCTACATAAAAACAAAGAGAAATATGAGCTTGAAAATGATCAAAACTCATAAATGGACAAACAATTACAAGGAATGCGAAGTTAATAAGATTGTTATGAACAAGCCAACAAAAGACAGAAGGAGGTTGACTAATCTCTGACACAATTATGACTTACTGTGCTTAATTTTTTTCATGTTTTTATAATATGACACTCTCTTTTGGGAAAAAAAAAAAAAAAAAAAGAAAAATTGAACTGTATCACTTGACTTCATTTTCCATCCCTGACAAATCTTTTTGAGCATATCGAAATGCCCACAATGGATTCTGAGTTCAGGTGTTGTTTTCACCATTGGTTTCCCATTGCCGTTGTGTTTGTAGAAAACGTTTCCACCGGAGCCTGCAGAAGCAGGAACTGGAGTGAGTGAGGCTCCCGACACGGGTTTCCAGCCAGGCTGGGCTATAGACAGCAATACCCAACAGGGGCTCGTTGGGGCTCTACAGCACACGAGCAAAAGCGGTCAAATATTGCCCCCTAGTGCCCGCAGCACAGAGCACGTCCCCCACGGCTTGTTTGACATCACCTTAACACCACAGAGTCTTTCAAGGGGAATTTGCAGCGGCAGCACGGAGGGGTGTCGTGATGTGTCATTCCAAGGCCCAATAAAAAGGTGTGCTAAACTTTGCTGGGTAAGTCCATCACAACGTAGCTCAGGAACGAGTTATATGGGTATATACCCCAGTAAGAACCACTTAAAAACATTACCAAAGAACTTCAGGAAATAATTAATATTGTGTATTAGGGATACAAGGGATATACATATCAAAATATAAGTGGAAAAGGGTCTTTTTATACTCTAAATAGGTTGCTTTTAACTAGAAGAAAGTAGAGTAAATTGACCATAGCTTTCCAAATGAGCCCATGTCTTATCATATTGAAGGCAGTATTTTTAAGCTACTACAAGCACAAATTCAGTGCACCATCCACTTCAAAAAGCAGAGAGAGATATTCCCTACAAAGCAAGAGAATCATGCCATTGATTAGCAATCATTCTGAAGATATTAAAGAACTAAAGCACAGAAAAGCAGGACCAAAACAGCAAGTGCTGTTGATTCAGTAACATCAATTTTAATCATTTGAAAACTGAAGCATGTAAGTAGTAATCAAAGAAACTTGTTTTACTTCTGTATAGGGCCTGTTAAGGCACTGGAGAAATACTATAGTAAAAGCTCTAGGGCTGCATATAGATACATGTCATCAGTGAATCGTGAACATCCAGCAGAATAGCAGCACTTGCAGTATCACCAGCTCCTGCTGAAGTTCAGAAAGATAATTGAACCAACTAAGCTAACCAACTGGTAACCACAATGCCATTACACTCAGCATAAATCAAAATTATGCATGCAGCAAACGAATTTAGCACACTTCACAAAAACACACTTTATACATAAATATATCCCTGCCAAACATGTCTCTACCCTCATCTTTTATTCTCTGAACACTGAAAGCCCTGAGGCTGGCTGCAGGCTTGCACCTTACTCTCTTGCCTCCAGGTCTCCTGCTTGCCTTTATCATATCTACATGCTTTCATCTAAAATAATTCTATAGTATTCTGGTTTTTTGTCTATAATCCTGTAGTCAGAAGATAATTTTAAATAAAAAGCTTGAACATCCCACAGTTCAGCTCCTCGTGACAACACTCATTTATCTGCTATCGCACATTCACTAAGCAACCTATGATAAAAACTGTACATTGTAAATCCTTTAAAGATTATCAGGATAGCAATTTCTACCATCTAGGAATAAAAAAATCTGACATGAAGGGCTTACAGTAAAATAAACATGGATGAAGAAGAACAGAGATTGTTATAAAATAAAACTATAAGATGCAGGATAAGAGGAAAAAGATAGCAGATACTAAAAGCCAAAGCCTCTAAAGGAGAAGCAGGGTGAGACAGCCTACTTAATAATCCAAAGCTGTAGCCAAATGCAACTGAAAGGGCACAGGGTGACGTAACTGAGTAAGCTGGTTTTACTATGGTGACAGCTTCAGGCAGCTACCTAAATCAGTTCTTATATGTCTTTAATATTTTTTCCTGACAACCAGATAACTTGCCTCATCACCTGCCAGCACAAAAATTTACCAAGTATATTGAGATCGTTTGTTTATACTTTTTTGGTAGACGTGGCTGAAAACACTGGAAAAAAATTCTTACCTTGGCTTTTGAGATCCCAAAACCATTGCAGAGAAACTGTAAATGTTTTCTCAAGAATAATCCTTTTCTAAAAACTTGCAGGAAGATTTTTTCATACTTTTTTTTCCCTCAGATATTTTCTGCATTCCTGTAAGAAAAATGTGACAGGTTTTAGGCATTTGTTGAAAAGTTCTTTTTGTGAAAATGTCACAATCAGTTCACAATTTGAAGTATCCCTTTTCACGTGGTTGTTTGTTTTTCATTTGTTTGTTGTTTCCCCACCAATTGCAGTTTTTAGATTAAGTTCTATATTAGAACTGTAGAAATATCAAAGTTTCCTATAATCCAACAGACCTACTAAAGTTTGCAAGCTTCTTTGTACTCTTAAATCAGTGCCCTCAGTGCCCTCCATCCTATGTTCAGGACCATAGTGCTGGGGTATGGAAACAAAGTTTCTTGTATATCAGGCAGTATCTTTAAACTTTCTCACGTTTTACATATATCTATGTACCAAACACTCAGATGGAGAGGGAATTAGCCAGGTGCAATGATCCCCAAGACAGATTTACACCTACATTAATATCAGCTTTGACAACCATGCTATACTATATCTTTACCTAAGGAATGAGTTTGAGAAACCTGGTATAACAATTTTACTGCTATTTTTATGACTTATAAGAAAGTCAGATCTGTTCAGACTGAGGATGAAAGATTTTTTTTCAAGTAGTGAAGGACCATATTTGGTCAGCTTTCTACTACCCTTTAAAAATCTATCCAAGCAGCACAAAAGGAGATATCCAGACCAACTACAGCAACACTTTAGAGTAAACCCTAATTTTATAGCTTCCTCGTCACTCAAATTCTAACTCTTACCCAGATAAACAATCAAACAGCTTTTGTTTTCAGCTTCTCTTCTTTTTCCCTAACGTAGGTGGCCCAGCAGGTTAAAGTGTGATATTAACTTCAATTCTAAACCCTCAGCTAAGCACACGCACAATGAGCTGTACTTCACTTACAGTCATGTGAATATGAAGCAACCATTTATTCTCTCATTTTAATTCTCAATTATAGTAAATAGTCTATAGTAAATATAGTCTAGCCACTGGGATTCAAAAGTACACAACATCACTGGAAAGTTATGGGGTATAACAAAGCAAAGCAGCTCCCAATTCACAGTCTAGGGATCACAGTGCAGCTCTCCCACACCAGCATGCCTGACCTCTGGGTTTCACTGGGGCTGTTTTGAAGCAGAAGAATTTTGGTTGTGATTTTCCCAGATACAGATCCCATGAATTAATGAGTTGGAGAGAAAAGATAATTTTAAATTTCAAACCTGCCATAAAAAAATTCACATGTAAAGATTCAAATTCTCCTATTTATCTGACTTTGTGGGAGATTTAAATTAAATAAATAGTATATTATTTGTCACAAAAAACTATTAAGAAAGATCCAGTTGTAGTTCAAGAATTTCTCCCTCCAGGTATTTCTTTTGACCATAACTGTGCAGGACATGTTATAATGTGATAATTTCGTTATCACAAAAGACTGAAGACCCAGGATCCACAATGAGGACCATCAACAAAAGGCTACTGACACTACCTAGACTAGATTTTCTACCTATATGTTTGAAGACTACATGTTTCTCCAAAACAGATTATGGTGCCTACAACCCATAGGAGAGGAAAAGTTGTACTGATAACTTCGAGCTCAGTTGTTTAGCATTTGTCCATGAACTTCAAAGACTACAGGTTCTTATGAAAGCCAGGTTAGAACTTTTAGAGTGTAAACATTTTCCTCAAACTGCAAATCTTTTATGTAGTTTTTATAATGCTCTATGTACTCCCCATGAAGACAATGTGCTTGGTGTTTATTGAGCTCGCCAGCTAAGCAACACAAGCAGACTGCTCACAGCTGTAACAGTGGGTGGCTGCATTCCCCTGTAGTCCTGGCCACCTTTGTAGAGGGGCCTGATTAGGCTGGACAGTTTTCACTCCATCTTGCTCAGACACATCGCCAAGGCCCATTTCTCAGCAAAATCTTTTTTTAAAAATGGTCCATAATCACTCTTACTGGTAGACTATTAGCTATCTTACAGCTAAATTAATTTACTGCTGAAAATGGTAGTTCTTTTTAAATGTTTGTCTCATGGACAAAGACACTATTAAAAATTTAAAGGTTACTGACCTTTCCAGGAACGACTAAAAAATCTGACATTAAAATGTCATGTGATTATAACAATAATCCCCTATTAAAAATGCTTTTTTTCTTCTTCTTCTGTTTTATACATTCATTTAAGGAAAAAAAACCAAAGAAAAAAATCTCTCTTATATTTATCAATTCACATCACATGGCTGTTCTCTTCTAGGCCTGCTTTGTGTCTAGTCTTTCTTACATGTTTTATCTCATATGTTTTCAGATGACCTAAACCACATCCTTGGTGTACACAAAGACCTTATAGTATTGAGTTTTCTCTGGTTTTTTTTAATGCCTTGTTTTAATATATGCAATGCTTGCGAAAGATGACGGTTTTATTGGCATTTATATATTTACTTCTCAAGCAGTACCACTAGCAAAGCAAAAGCTATAACAGCACAAGCTTCCCCACAAAGCTTTGCCAACACAACCCAATGCCATCTCATTATTTATTCTTTTACTGGGTTGCCCGGTGGATATGTCACACATATTGGTAGTTTCCTGGATCAGTCCTGGAGTCCTTTTGGGCAGTCATATTTACATTACATTCGCCATTTTCTGGTACCACTTAGCACCACTGATATCAAGCAAAAAATTAGCATTCTACTTTGCCCAGCTACAAGTTAATTTAGCGTTCTAAGATTAATTCATCTGATCATCCCAAACCATCATTACATATCTTTTCCATTCACTCTATTGATAATGCAGTCTAAAGCATATTCTCTGTGTAGTCCTCTATATGTGAAGAGTTCTGCTGTGGAAATCTTCCCAAGATACTCTCCAGTAAACAAAAAAATCTCCTTACTTTCTCTGTTCTGGTTTTATAATCTCTTTTTGGAAGATGCCTTCTGTTTTTTATAATTGCCTTGTTCCTGTGGTTTAACTCCGTTGGCAGCTTTCAGAGCTTTGCCGTCCACCACAACCACAGGAGTAAACAATTGTACAAACTGTCCCAAGGAACACAATGCAAACACTGGATTATGGACTTTCAGTGTGCCCTGTGATTTCATTCACAATGTACTACTAGTCTCATTGCTAAGATTAAAACCAGTATTAAGCTTTCCATACAATCACCACATCCCAAAGCACAGCAAAGAGCACAGAGCAATCCAAGTGATCAAAGACTATTCTCATAGTACAGGAAACAGACCCTTCACACAATCTTTTGGGAAATGTCAGTTTCTTTCTCTAACTCACTGCTAGCATACTGAATTAAAGCTTTCAAGTTTACAAACACTGCTCAGCATGGTGCCAGTATGACTGATACAAATAAAATTCTAGGACTCTTAAATAAGCAGGTGCCACATTCAGGCACCAGCCCCCTCACATATCAACAACTGCATAGTGGGAGCTTAACTCAGTTTGTGTCAAATAAATGACTGAAGAATGTATCTGATTAATAACAAGGACATGCAAGAGAAAGCATTTGCACAAAACAGAAATTATTTTCTGAGGTAACAAATGCATACTCCAAATTGGAATTAAAACAAAATCGTAGAACTCAGAGGGACTGCTGTAGAGCATGTGGGTGTTTGATAAAAAGGCTTTGTGAGGAAGTTGCTACAGTACTCACACATGCAGAGAGTCTGGTAGAATACTGTCATGAAAACCTACTCTATGCTTTATTACACTCTGCTTTAAAACATGTTAATTCCCTATTTTTACACAGAATTCTTTGTACAGTCTATGAAAAAAACCCTTGCTACTAAATCACAGGAACTTTCACTGCACCTTAGGCCTCTAAAATTTTCTCTGCTGAGTCACGTCATCTGACTGGTCACACAAGAATACATGTCAGCTTGTAGCTTGTCATGGAGTTGATTAGACATTTTTTTGAAGGAGTTGAAGCTAATGTGCTTAAGCTATTGAACAAAAATGTCATATATGCTCTTTATGTACACTTTGTTCTCCATATTAAATCATGTGCATCATAGGTCTTTAAAGACAAAATTACTGATGCATGGCATATGCACTCCTTTAACCACTGCAGTTCACCACAGCAAAGAATTATCAAATATAAGAATTATTCGAACTGTAGAAAGGAAATTAGCATGCTCTATTTTCTTCTGCTATTTAGTTGCCATCTCTCAGGTTTTTTTTTTTCTGGTAATGACTTAATCTTGTTGAAAATGTTTGGTCTGCATTCTATTGCTAGGGCACTCCAGTTAATTGGAATAAGTTCTCCAAGTTATTTTTTTACCTTTGTAGGCCATAAATTTCACATCCAGTAATGCTTTGCAAACCTAAAGACTGCCTCTATTTTTTTATTATTGCTTACTACTTCCTACATGTTTTTGTTTGTGTAGTTTGTCCTATGTTTACAAAGCATGCTTCTGCTGGACACTGCCTGGTCTCAGTTAAGTGAGGAATCTACAGACTCCAAAGTTTCAGCACGATAATTTGACCTCTTTTAATTAGTTCGGCTTCCTCCTTTATTTTCACTGTCAACCTGGTCTGTTCTTCACCTGACTTATCCCTGTTTTGATGACTTAGCCCTCTTTGCAAGAGCTCACCCTCCCTGAAGAGAACAACCGACGACTAGGGTAGCGAAGCCTTGTCAATAACATCGATATTGAAAAGCAGCAACAAACACTGGAGCCGGTTTTCACAACACCCTACGGAGAAAGCTTTCCTTGCTCATCCCAGATGAGCGTTTTGTAAACTGGGGTCTCACAAACACAAGGCAGAAGCGCTCACTTTCTGCAAACTTCCAACGGACCCACCGGAGGAGCGGCCGCCGCCCCCCTCACGCCTCACGGTCCCGAGGCGGCGCGCGCCCGCCCGCCCCCTCCAGGCCCGACCTCCCCGCAGTACCTGAGCCCGGCCCGACAGGGCTCTGTGCGGACACTGTGCCGGGCACGGGCTACTGAGGCCGGAAAGCTCCTGCCTTTGCAAAGCCAGTGGAGGTGCCTCGGGACTCTCCCGAGCCCGTGTGAAAGCAGCTTGCACCGCTCCCCGCCCGCCCGGGAGGAGCTGCCCACCGCGCACTGCTCCCTCCCCTGCCTCCCCAGGGCCCGTGGGGCTGAGGCAGCTGGGGCGGCCCGCAGCAGCCCGGCGGCGCCGTGAGGGAAGAGCCGCACGACCCTCGGGGCAGCCGGCGATGGAGCACGGTGGGCCGGAGCCGCTACCGGCCGCTGCTCACCAGGTACCGGGGCTGAGATCAGCGGCGGCAGGAGGGGTGCGGTGTCAGGCTTTCCGCCGGCCTGCGCCGGCTTGTCCTCTCTTCTCCCGGCCCGTCGTCGCGGGACGTTGGGCGGGATGGGGCTGCGGGCGGTCGGCGGCCGCTTTTGGCGGGTTCACCGCGAGCGGTCGCGCGAGGCGTCCCGGGCGGGTGGGCGGCTGTGAGGGGCTGGCGGCGGCTGTGAGGGGCTGGCGGCGGCTGCGGGTTTTTCCACTCTGTTCAGCTTTCCCCGAACTTGTATGGGAAGAAAGACTTACAGGTGCAATCAGAGTGGCCTTGTTCGTGTGAGGCACGGGAACTGTGGCTGATTGGCACAGCTAAAATTCAGTCTCGCTTGAGGACCAGAACTCGAGCACCTGCTCTCCCAGCGGACCCAGCGCTGTCAACAGGATACCGGGTGGCCCAGGCTGCCTCATGGCCCGCAGCTGGTCCCTGGGTCCGCGTTGCGCAGCTCGCTAGCGTGCCTCCCAACAGGCATTCCCGCCCTGTCTGCAGTCCAAGTGCACCTTCAAAGCGCCAGTCTTCACACAGGAGCCATTGCACTCCGTCACAGTTTCTATTTCTTGTCCTTTTTTTTTTTTTTCCAATTCAAATATCTCTCTTCCAGGTGGGGAAGGGACCAGGGTTAATGACAGAGACTTTGAGCTGTAGAGCGCACATTGTGCTCATTTTCTTGTACCAACTGAATAGAGGCAACTGGACTGTTCTAGTCTAGTGCAATATCACATGTACTGTGCTGTAAGTAGCAGAGAGCATTAACATTTCAGGAGACAATGACAGTGATGCTTCTGTTGCTCAAATCAGTGGTAAAATAAAATGTAGCACCTCTAAGTCTAGATGAGAAACAGCTGAGGGAGAACGTTACCTATAAAATTACATGTGATATGGGTGAGTAGGAAATTGTGATTGGTTTGTCTGTGATGTTACAAGCATTTTTGGGTCATCAAGTGGAAATATTTAATGGTAGATTCAGAGCAAAGAAGAGTACATGTCTCTTCATATGTTGCATTATTAATTCATTGGTATATGACATTGCAGATGCTAAAAAATACATGTGCCTTCAAAAATGGGCAAATTCAAGGAGCAGTCCATTAAGGGATGTGATGTACCAAGAGCATATCTGCTTTTGGAAGTCCAGGGTATAGAAAGTGATGAAAGCTGGGACAGGAGAATTATTTGCTAACTATCTATTTTTCATGTTCTTATAGGCCTCCCTAGATGTTTTCCATATCCTTTCTCAGAAATGGGATGCCAGGCTATACTGGTATATATCTGAGCCAGTATTACTCTTCTGATGTTAGTACTGCTTAAGGATTAAAGATTCCAGTTATCTATGTAGCCCTCCTCGAGGCACTGTTATGCTTGTCAGCTTATACCACTATCTACAGATGGCTTCAATTTATCAGTCATTTAATTTTCATTCCAGGAGTATTAGTGACAAGCATCTGAGTTTGTACTACCTGATATATATGTTAAATAGGCTTCTGCATCCAGAAATAGTGGTTTTATTTTCATGGTAAGTACACAATGCTTTGCTTTTGTAGAACACAGGCAGGCATTTTCTTCATTGAATGCATGTTCCTCTTTTGAATTATAAGATGACTTAATTTAAAATAAATTTCTGCCTTTCCACTTTTTTTTTTTTCAGAGAAGAATTAATTGTGGGTCAGACTTATACAGGAATTAGATGCCTAATGCCCCTTTGATTTCTCACTGAAAAAAATGGGATTTAGTTATCAAAATACCTCTACAAATCTGAGTCTATAACTTTTTAAATCTTGAATAGACAATGTGTAAAATCCTTGTTCTCACCCATGTTTCTCAGATATAATGTTGTTTTCTTCCTGAAATAGGCAGAAACAGATGACCAGACAGCCCTCGTTGGTAAGCCCAAGAATAAAGGAGGAAATGGTGATCTGGCATCAGCTGGCTTTAACATTATCAACTCCATCATAGGATCAGGCATTATAGGTAAGTGCACTTTTCTTCACTGTCCTGTGTTCAGCCTTGTTTCGACATGTATGACTATCCATTTTGGAGAATAAGTCTTGTCTTTCTGCTGCTGTTCCTAGTGATTTTTCTCTACTTTTATTTGCTTACTATGCAAAAATGCAAAGGTGTCAGTTGAGATCATGTTTCACAGTGATAAATACCCTACAGCCTCTTGGCCATAGCAATCAGAGAGAACTATCTGGGCAGGTGCTCACTGAACTTCATATCTGGGCAACACTTCGTCAAGTAAAAATGGTCTTTCTGAGGTTGTTAGGCATGCTGGCCCAATTTGGGAGATTGATAGCATTTTTTAAAATGTGAATATTTCTTTGTTTTCATCATCACGAATAAGTATTTGGAAAGATTCTTGTATAATCTCTTCTCCTCTTATTTGCAGGATTGCCATATTCAATGAAGGAAGCCGGTTTTCCGCTAGGAGTACTGCTTTTATTTGTGGTTGCCTATATCACAGGTACTCAAAAGCAGTTTCTATTGTAAAGTGAAAATTAGTCTTGGAAAGTTTAGCTGATCTTGAGCTAATGATATCTTAAACAAGTATATCTATGACAATAAAAATGACAAATGTTTTCCTTACCTCACTAATCCCTTGAGCAGATTAGTGGAAGTAGAGAATTATGCTGTACAACCTATAAAGCTGCTTTTTGTGTGCATTTTATTTTCTTAAAGCCTAGTTTCTTAGACTTGGTCAAGGTGATGTTTAGAAGAATAGCTCTTATTTGTGCTTCATAATCACCTGTTTTATTCCATTGTTTCTACCCTAATTAAGAGACTGATCCTTGAGTGGGTTGTATAGCACTTTTAAAAAATATCCCACAGAATCAAAACCTTTGTTGTACTATGATTTTGAATATTATATTTACTTGTCAGTCATCAAAAAAATAACAGATTTACTTTCAGAAAGGGAGAAGTTTTGAAATCACATGATAAATAAGCATAAATCCATTGGCATCAAGGGAGATTTTTTGTAAAGACTGTGAATTGAAGTCTTAAAATGACAAACCAAGTCAACATGAATGGCATAAATTCTGTTACCCATATGCTGTGCAGCAGTTGATGCTTTTCATAGCTTAAACTATCATAGAAGAGTCTTCATAAATGATCAAGGTTTGACTGGAGAGCAATATAACATAAGGAATATGTTTGTTATGAATGTAAAATTTTCTCTGTGGTTGATGGTATCATACATTAATGAAATCACATCATACACATAGCTCAGAAATTCCAGTTACTTTTCAGTAAGAATCTGATTTGTCTTTTGCATTTCTAAGTATTTTGAAGACTTCATAGCCATAGGCCCAGAACCCATGAATTAAACTCAGCATTTTATTCTTTTAAAGCTGTGGCTCAATATATCTTGCACAATCAAATTCTAACTTAGTTACAACTTTCTGACTTGTAGCACTTAAAAGTACATGCTAAGTATGTAACATTACTGTATATTTTCCCTAGGTTTTACTGAATAATTGGCAAATAGCTGTTATTTAACAATTCTCACTGTATTTCATTTTGGAGGATGTTTTTGAATATTACTGTGTGTAGCCCTAGATTGACAGACAAATACAATTTTAGGTCATTTAATGATAACTCTTTTTGAAGTTTTGTGAATAATACTAAAGCATAGCTCGACATAACAGCAGTGTTTCAAACTGTTGTTCATGAAATCTTGGGGTTCAGTCTGGAATTAATTCTGCCTTGACATCTGTTTCAAGGCACATTGCTTCATGGTTTTCCAGATAAATTACTTTACATGTATTTTGCTTTAAAAGTAGCCAATAAAAATGTTTTTAATATTTTATCGTAAACAATGAAGAAGACACAAAATACTAACCAGGCTTTATCTTTTCACCATCTTGAATAAATAGCTCCATAAAGTGATTGAGAGTTCTAGCACCATGACACAGGCAGTCTTCACATTTTACTCCCTTTCAGGATATAATCGAATGCTCCATCCATTCTGGAGCCCTCTGCATTATTAATTTAATTTTTATTCCTCTGGTGCTTGTGACAGTTCTCATTCCCTTTGATCATGCTGGAAACCAGTGAAAATGAGTCTGTTTTTTCTGTCCGAAGTCGGGAAAGATGGAACGTCCTCCGAATGTGAGCCTATAACTCCTGGTGTTGGTGGATTGAGATAATTTTTGAGATTTCTCATCCCTGCTCTTCTCAGTGTCATTGTTTTTCTTTTTACAGACTTTCTTTTAAGGAGTGAATAAGATGATCAGTAACCAACCACAAGTTGGTTCATACTGTATTTAACAGTGATTTTATATTTTAACAGATTATTCCATTATATTACTGATTAAAGGAGGAAACCTCTCCAGTACCAACACCTATCAAGAGCTGGTCAGAAAAACATATGGTCTTGTAGGTTATCTGATTCTTTCAACTCTTCAGTTTTTATATCCGTTTATTGGTAAGATCACATAAAATAAAAATGTTTAAGTGTTATAAATAGCGAGCTTTTTCACATTTCCTCATTCTTTCACTGATTAAATATTAAGAACTCTGTAAGGAATACGTTGTATAGGCCTCTTTCCTATAAAAAAGAAAAAATACTTGGTGTTTTCTGAAGAACAACTGGGGAAGAATTCAGTGAATTGGAGGACCAGAATAACAGAAATGAACTGAAATATCATAGCAGAGAAAGAAATTAGCAATCGCACACTTAAGAATTAGTGACAATAGTGGCTATGAGAAATAGCAAAGAAGAGATTCTGTTCTAGGATGAGTAACAGAACACAGATTTGATGTTCCTGAAACAAAAGAAAAATATTACTTTTGTCATATTGAGTATATTGAATTATATGGTATATAATATTATTATAATATTATTATAATATATATAATATTCTGTATTATATTGGAGTATATTGAATTAATATTTTTCCAAAGATGTAGTATTGCTGTCTTTGGAGAAGCTACTCATCAGATCTTGCCTGAATATTATCTGATGTCATTCCTCTTTAAAAGCATTAATTCAGCCTTGTGCACAATGAGGTGCTAAGAGACTGGGCAGTCAAGACCCCTTTGAAGAAGAACTAGTAAAAAACCAAACAGGTATAATCTGGGCAGGAATTAGACCAGAAGTTTAAAATAAATTCATAGCCTGAAATCGAATCTTAAATAAGCTTGATATGTTCACACATGGGGCTGCAAGAGATTGTAACTTGAGATACTGAATCTGGACTCAGTGACCACAGAGTCCCAGACCAAAATTCCTAGTTTGGTAATTATCAGTCTGAATTTATTACATGTAGCTGAGATTTTCAAGGAAGTCAAGTTACTGTTCCTGCAGGCAACAATGATACATATGTTGACTTAAAAAAGAGTATAATTACTACTTCATAGAGCAAATGGAAAAGAAATTTAAAGATCTCCATCTTTGCCATGGAATTAGTTATACATATGTGCTTGAACTTGTTTCTGTAAGTAGTGTTGATGACTTAAAATTTCACAACAGTGAATATTTATGCATTAGTTAAGGTCAATACCTATATGTATGCTGTCTAAATGGTGAAGACCATGTCACAGAATCACAGAATGTTAGGGATTGGAAGGGACCTCGAAAGATCATCTAGTCCAATCCCCCTGCCGGAGCAGGAACACCTAGATGAGGTTACACAGGAAAGCGTCCAGGCAGGTCTTGAATGCCTCAAGAGTAGGAGACTAGACAACCTCCCTGGGCAGCCTGTTCCAATGTTCTGTCACCCTCACTGAGAAGAAGTTTCTTCTCAAATTAAAGTGGAACCTTTTGTGTTCCAATTTGTACCCATTACCCCTTGTCCTATCATTGGTTGTCAATGTGTATATAAATATAATTTGTGTGTATGTATACATGCACAGGTATACACATTTTAGTGTAGAATGAGATAAGAATGAAATATGAATGTTATGGCTGTAGTTCTTATTAATGAGAAGAAGGGATGGATGTCAATATCTGATGTCTTCATCTATTTTCTCCTCCTTTCTTCTAGATTAAAGATTTTGCTAAAGTTTTACATGAACTAGGAAGTCCTGTGCAATTAATTGTGAGATGGATTATTAGACTAACGCATGACATTTACTAAATAGAAACAAGAATTTGAAAATAAACTTCCAAAGAACTGCTGTTAGAAACAATTTTTAAAAGCCTTTTTTCCTCTTCTGAATTAAGTTTAGATGGCAGAGCAGCACGACAGTCTTGCTTATCACACTGGATTCTTACTTAGGTTGTACCTGTTTTAATTATATGTATATAAAATAAAAGGGAGTGTTAAAGAATTTTTTAAAATTTTGTTTGAAACCTGAAACTTCGAAGTTGTTGGTGCTGGCTAGAATTCAAATAAGAGGGATACTGGTCTATAATCCTGAAGTCTATGGAATATGTGTATTAAATGTTTATCAAATATTTCATATTTGACTTGTACTAACAAAAATATTATTTTCTTCAAGCTATGATCAGTTACAACATAATAACAGGAGATACTTTAACTAAAATTTTTCAGAGAATTCCTGGAGGTAAGATGCATTTAAAAAATTCAGAACAGGGAAAATTTATTGGGTAGGAATATAGCATAAGTATTAAGGGATTAGCATCCTGTGTGTGAATCTGAAGTCCTATCTGTTATTTTGCTTCTAAATCAATCTTAAATATAGTTCCAGTTGAGAACTTGAAGTAAATTTATATGAATGTGGTTTGGGGATTTTTTTAAAATAAGGCTTTCTCAAATAAATACTATGAATCCTGGTCCTTGGTTATCATTGAACTCAGTGTCAGTGAAGAGACCACACGTTTCAATGAAATACTAAGCAAATAGAATGAGTCTTCCACAGTGGTATATTTACAAGATCGTAATATTTTGTCATCTTTTTTTAGATATTTCCTCTAATTATCATTTGAATACTGAAATGGCACTTTATCTAGTGAATAATTCTGGATAGCTCGCAAATATTGTAATCTAATGGATTTAATACTTAAGCATATCTGTAATAGTTGGTCGTGAACTGCATACGTAACCTTCAGTTCTCTTAGATATTCACTGCAAAACCAGATGTGGCTTTTTGAGCTTTTTAGCTCATGCTCTTGTTACACTTCCTGTGTTGTTAAGTTTTCACAGCAGAATCAGTGGAGCAATTTATGTGCATGTTTGCCATCTACTTTATCGCGAGGCCAGCTAAGTTAAAACATTCTTCACTGGCAAAGTAAACTAAAAAGAATGTGTCTGCAGTGAAGTGGAAATCAGTATTTGTATGAACTGTTTGATTTCCACAGGAGGACTGTAATTTTCGGTAGGTGAAGCCTGCAAGGTGTGGATGCAGTTTTAACTGTCACACTGTTGTTCTGTGAATACCTGATCAGGTTGATAGTGACAGTAAATACCTAATGATTTATATACAATATGACTTCTGTAATAGGAGGAGACCCTGGCACGGCACGTATTTTTCAAGTGGCTGGTAGAATGCCTGCCTGGAAAGAGGTGGGAAAGCATTATAATCTCCCAAAGAACAGATGGAACTGAACAGACACTTTCCATGTCAATTGCCACTTTCCAGCCACAATCATGCAGCAAGCTTTCTTTCAAGGCCATGATTTGTGGTAGTCTGACTTGAAACTGAGATATGTTTTATTGTAAGTTATCATTGGCTTGGAAAAAACACGAGTTGTACAAATAAATCCCTCTGATTGCAGGGAATATTATAACATTATTGTTGCCTTCACATGGTAATCTGTGTTTTGCAAGTGGAAGCCAGCAGACAGCAAGAAAAAAGGTGCTCAAAAGAAACCTCAACATTAATTTATTTTGGGATCGTTCTTTAAGAATTTGCTTATCGTCAACAGCACAGTAATTGATGCCAACACACAGTGTCAAAAATCCTGAAGAGTAAATAGCAGAAAGAAGTAGTAGAATGTTTTACTTGCAGTTTGCCAGCATCAAACCTGGCATGATGAATTAAATTCATACTGATCTATTTGTAGAAATGCCAGACTCCCAAAGTTTCCTATAATTCTTGTGATTGTGTGCATGCTATGTATGGCTTTCTTGAAGTTAGTTAAGGCCTAGTGTTTATTTCAGTGTTACTTACCTTGAATAAAGCAGATAAAAGCCTGCTCAGTGTCAGAGTCTGTTACACCTAGCCTTTCAAAAGTTAATAATCTGTTCCTTGTGTTAGTTTCCTGGAGAAATAAATTATTTCTTTTTTTATTTAGTTGAACCAGATAACGTGCTTACTGATCGTCACTTCGTAATTCTTCTTACCACCATCGTCTTTACCTTGCCTCTATCTTTATATCGCGACATAGCAAAACTGGGAAAGGTAAATCACAATAGCAGTTGAGTTTTAGCCTACTTTTTTGTATGCCACTAGAAAATAAGTGCGAGTCATAACTTCATGTATTTGAACTAAATTACATCTGGCTAGAGCATGTTAAATAGTTTAGAAGTTCAGACTGTCTTCTGTCCCAAGAAATATCAGAAAGGTTGGAATAGTTTAAGCAAAACTTTGGTCTCAATATGAATTGCTGGAATTTTTCCATCTACTGCCAGTAGAACTCAAACATTGTAAAGCACTGGGTGATACAGGCCTGATCTTGAAATGCTGAGCTCTGTTGATTAGAAATGTGTAAATGGGAATATCAGGGACAACCTTTCAGCAGCTTACTGACTGAATTTGTGTTTTTACCTTTACAGGTATCTCTTATTTCTCTGATTTTAACCATTGTCATACTGATTATTGTGATGGTGAGAACAGTAACACTGAGTCCACAAGTGTGAGTATTCTTACGCTTGCCACAAAGTGAATTTTTTTATCATGGGGAATTTGCTATTTCACTATTACTTGTATCTGCACAGTTTTGGAACATGGCTGTTTTCGGAGAGATAAATAATTGAAAAAACAAATCTGTATTAAGAGTAATACAAACTGAACAGCTAAAACCTACTTTATCCTTTTATTTTTCTTCTTCTATTGTACATAAGCAGATGTAGAAGAAGCCTCAAAAAACCTACCAATTAATTGAAAATTGCAGGTATATGGCTACTACCAAGCGGCTTCTGAATGGGCATGTGAGGTTGTCTGTCATTTGAGGCATCTTTAATTCTGTCTAGTATCATCAGAAAGGCCTGTATTTACAATCTTGAAATAGATAGTATCTTAGAAGTATTTCTTTTTCTGTTAATATGTATTTCATAATAAAATTTGTATTCAAAATCATGAAAACAGAGAACACAATAGTAAAAACTTTATTCTTTATTTATTATTCTTTATTTATTAAAACTTTATTTGAGAAAACAATATAAGTGTGCAGAACTGTTTTCCAGTGCTCCTACTCTGAAAGTAATATTTAACATTGGACATTGGAGTGTTCTAGACAGTTAAGTACACACAAGCATCTGTTGTGGCAATATTTTTATAACTATATTGCAAGAAAGTTTTACGAATCTATGCTATTTTCTCTATGACCTAGAAAGTCTGCCTTTATCTTTTAAATGTGAAGATAAATTAATAAAGATGACAACCTCTGTTTCTGAATGTGCTTTTTTATTTATTGTAATAGTTTTATATAGTATTTCTGCTGTTTCTGTAAGTAGTGCATTCTTCCACCATGATTGTTTCAGCAGTGTTACGCATAATTCTTTTGTTTGTCTTACTGCTGTGATATATGGGTTAGTTGCAGGGCATTCATGTTTAATGCTAGGAAGATGACTAGAATAGCAATTTCTGAAGTTGTACCAGGTGATATTGTCTGTCATCCATAAAATGAGGCACTTGGGACAGCATGGGACTTACCCTTCACCATCTTTCTAAGGCAGAATGTTTTACATATTGTGTGTTAAAAGGGTATTTGAGAGGGTAATCTCAAAATCTTCTGTTAAAAAAGGAAGAAGCTATGTATTGTGTAGTATGGTAACAGCTGTGATGTATTGAAAATTATGGAATCCATGGGTTTTCTTCTTAGAATAAGTAAAGTTGGAGTCTGAGTGATTCTTGAAGTTTTACTTTTTAATTCTTTAGAGACTTCCATTTTTGCCTTCATACTTCTTGTTTTCAAAAATGCATCTAGCAAGTTGATAAACTGCTAATTTTTTTTTGCCTCACAAACATCCTGTCAAAGTCTGTTTTTACTATTTGTATTTTACAGTTAGACATATGCCTTAATTATTAAAACTTTCTGCTAGTATTTCATTAATGGTATAATGATATGCCATGTCTTTTTTTTTCAATGAGAATCAAGAACACTAATATACTTTAGTGTGGGTCCCATCATAGTATTATAATAAGTGAAGCAAGTAAATATGTCATTTACTGTGAATCCTTATTACAGTACAGTACAGAAGTTGGAGATTTCAAAGACATTTTTTAAAAATAATGATTATTAAATACAGTCCTCAGATCCATCATATAGGAAAAGAATTTGTACAATCCTAGATAAAGGCTTGATGGGGCCAAGACAGAATATTTAATCCCTACCATTGTTACATGGCAGAACTGATGGTGTGCCTGTCGTTGATGACAGGTGGTTACGTAGTTTGTTCTTGGCGATGCCATGATTTCCCATTCCAGTTCTCAACTAGCCTTTTCTTATGAGTTCTTCCTAAATGTGTATCATGTCTCTTTTACTGCATTTCATGTTGGTTGCTTCTTGGCCTAACCACAGCGGATATGGACAGCAAACTGTTCATTCTTTTTCAAATGCTTAAAAAACACTTGTAAAGAGCTGTAACTTGTCCTCCTTTGGTGATCCCTTCTATAGACTAAGCAAAGACAGTTCCTTTAATGTTCCTCTTCTGATTTCCTGTGCTACCATCATTCTCAATGGCTGCCTTAAGCTCTGCAAATTGAAGCAAGATCATGGTGCCCCACCTGCCAGTGGCATTCCCACTGAGGAGCAGAGGAGAATGATTGAAGTATCTTACATGCCAAGTACCTTGAGGACCCTTTCAACTGTATATTTTGGGGATTGCCGTGCTCCTGTTTATGTAACCTAGTTTGATGTTTGCCTTTTTGGAAAACAGCATGACATTGTGGAAATGTCTTGGGTTTGCAGTCTAATAGAAGCATCAAGCCCTTCTCTACGGAGCAGTGAGCTGGCAATTTTTCCTTTCTTTTACTCTGTTCTCATGAAGTTTGGGGTGTTTTTTTGCTTGTTTCCTCCTTGCTCTGTTCTCATGAAGGCTTTTTTCCTCACCTGCGTAACCGCAGAATTTGTCACTACGGAATTTAATACTGCTTTGTCAGATGATATTTTTTTTTTTTTGCCCTATTCTCTAGCATGCTTGCGATAACTGCACATTTCATGCTTTCTGTTCAGGATGCTTCTTACTTTTTGTTCCATCATTCAGGTTACTGCTGCATGCATTAAAAAGTGCTTGGCTCAGGTCAGGTTCCACTGGAATCATATTCAGATATCTTCCTGCTTTGATAATTACTCTCTGAGTACTAGTCAGTTTTCACTTATGTTTAGATTTTTCAAAGAGAAGATTGCTTCCCTTTGAGAAGTACAAAAAGATTATGTGGGGATGATAAAACTTCCTTTTTGCTTAAATGCAATTTATGTTGGTAGTTGAAAATTATATCTATTATTTGGACAACAGAGAATATTATCTTTCCTAGAACCCCTCTGCAATGTGTTAGACCATCGGTGAAACCACATTATTGCTGTTTTTAATGCTGTGATGTACTTGAAACTGTAGGCTGAAAAATGACAATTATAAGTCTTTGAAATGTTGCACTTTTTGGTGGTGTTGTTTGTTTTTTGTTTGTTTTTTTGTTTTGTTTTTTAATCTGCCTTGGGAGTGGAATGGATTGTCCAGGGATATTATAGGAACGTTATTTTATTGTTAGTTTTCAGGAAAAAAAGAAAAGAATGTATTTATGCTGAGAGATTACTTGATTTATGTTATTTCCTCTTATGACAAATATGAAATTGAGTTACCTTATTTTTTTCCCCAGTTTTGCTTTTGATCAATATTATCCATATGATTATTGTTGCCTGAAGGACATAATGAACATTCTGGACCCAAAGTTTATTCTCAACAGTTCAAGATGCTGGATAAAAATACATGTTGATGATCCATTCTTTATTTTATTTCCACCTACTTATAGCTGGGTATTTTGCTACTGTGATCAAAAACAATGGGTTAGAATGATCTCAAACTGTAAATGTACAGTATGGTAAAACTGGATAAAATAACTTCATGCTTCAAAGCTGAAACTAACATTCATTGCTGTACAAAGCAATATTTTATGTAGCTTGTAAGGATGTATAATTTTAATTTGGTGTTCTTTTGGAAAGAATATCATGATGTCGGTGTCTGCACAATACATAAAGCTCTAGGAAAAACTTCAAGAGCATCTGCTACACATAAATAGGACGTGAGAATTACTCAACTGGCAGCTGGCCACAGGGACGAAACACCATGTGTTCAGGAAAAATAACTTCAAAGTAGAAAGTTGATTCTTTCCTTCATATAAATAATCCAATAGTAAGAAAAGATAAACTTTAATGTGTGATGAAATTAAAAAATTAAACCTAAGCTACCATGTATTTTCAGAAGTGCTAAGTTTTCCATTAAAGAAGCTGTAACTAAGTGGGGATGACATATAGCTTTGTCTCATCTGTGTTCTTTAACAACCAAGATGACTTTGGTTAATATAAAATTCAAGGCTGATGTAACATTACTCATTTTCTTTCCATTATATCGATTGAAGTTATATTCAGTATCTATAAACTTTTTTCAGTATTTTAAAATGCTTAAAGTTTAAACAAAACCTAGAAAGCTATTTTAACTTAAAACAAGTAGGTTTCTAAGTGTCTGAATCATTTAATTAAACCTGAATTAATTTTCCATGTGTTTTTGGATTATTTTGATTAACTGCTGGTTTGCACCTAAACTTGGTGTTTTGTCACTGATCTTCAATCCAAAACAATGGAAGTCTTTGGTCATTCCAACATGTAGCTCCCCTGTCAAACATATGACTTTGCTTCCTCTCTAGAAGTTAACTCTTTTTTTTTTTTTTTTTTCCCAATCAGTGTTTCCTATGTGCAAGCTGGGTTGAGATCAGGGACGTATGTTTCTATTCTCCTCCTTAAAGATATTTTGCTTCTGATGCACTCTGCTGTTGTGTTATATTTGTCAGCATTTCTTCATAAATGACAGGAAATATTTTTGCATAGTGTGGATCTTAAGATGGGGAATACTATACTGTAAACATATTACAAGAAGTAGAAGATACGCGATCTTAGACTGCCAAATAAATTTATCCGACTCTTACTCAGGATCTGGGTGCGAAATGCCTTTTACCTCGTTAGGATATCTTAAGTTTTGCCTGGTCCATTTCTTCTTTTCATTTTCCCCTGTTCTTATGCAGATAAACATGAATACTTTCAAAACGGTTTTTGAACTCACTAGTGTGTTTATTATGCTATACTTTCCCTTAAATATACTTAAGACTGGATAGGGTCTTATTTTCTTAACCTCTAGGCTTTCTTCGTCACTGGCCTTCACTACCTTCCTATGGACAGTTCTCATTGTCAATCTATCTTGCTATTGTCTTACTTTCAGCTGAGACTTTATACAGTCTGGGATCTCACCTAGAATGTCATTTTGTTTGAGCTTTTATTATTTTTATTCCAAGAATCACAGTTTATTACCTTTCAGCTTTTACTTTGTGTTACAACTTCTAATATGATAATACAGCTTTCTACAAATGCATTTAGTATCACAAATTTATTTATTCGGTTAACTTTCATTTTGTTCTATCTAACTACTTCTCCAACATGAAAAAATCTTTGTGTTCATGCAGGCAGAGCCTGTGTTTTTATACACTGAGTGAGGAGCAGCAAGCTAGCTTTTTTTGGCATTCATTCTTATTTGCCAGCTACTACTTTTCTTGTATGAGCAGTAGTTAAAATTTTCCCTTAACAATTCCTAACAAGAATGTAGGTCAGACTGGTCAGAAGAAAGGTCCTTCTCAAAAAAAAACCTCACAAACCACAACTCTTATTTTGAACAGTAGCAGCAGGATTGGAAAAGCAAAACAGGTATCATGTTACCTGGTGTTCTTGTGATAGACTTTTTCAGCCAATGTATGCATCTGGCTACACAGAGGCACGCGTTCATATGAATGTATGCATGTCTACCTTGACACTTGATATTTCCAATAGGTGCCCTTTGTCTTGTCAGTCATTTTTTAAGTTATATTCACTGTATGTTATTCACATAAGTAACTTATTAACCCAAGTTACTATTCACTGTATGGCTTTTCCATAGTGACTGGCAACTGTTTCCTGACACAATTTTATCCTTCCTAGTCTGAAGTCTCATTTTATATAGACACTTTTGTGTCACCTGTGCACTTTTCCAGGAGCTTTGTGTAAGTCTGTATGTCTTACAAATGGGACTTGGGGATGATTTGTTGTTGGTATATTCAGAACTCTAGAGTTGTTGATTCAGTTCTAAATGCTCAGAAATGAAATTTCTTACTGCGTTGCTTTCACTTCCTATTTTACATATCACGTCTGTGTGAGAGCCATCTATTCTGAAGGTACAAAAATGTTTTTCAAAATACATGCAGCAGTATATGACTTACTGTAAGAAGCAGTCATATGCTGTTGTGTATGTCGTATGTACCAATGTGCATTGTATGCTGTTGCAGTCTGCTGCAAGTGTTCAAATTGTGGATTTGAAATTCCTCCTGCCTTCTGCAACTACAAGGAATTTAGATGGAAGGAATTTATTTTCTTAAGCTGCTAAATAAGCAGGATTTTATACTTTTGAATTTTTTCCCCCAAATAGTACTCCAATCCGATTTGTTATTGATCCATAAAGCAAAGCTATATTTTGGTATGTTGCTTGTGCATAAGCAAACACTGTGCAAGGGGAAAACTATCTCCTGTGATATTTTCTTTTAGTTGATTATTTGGCCACTTTATTTAAAAAGTTTCAACTGAAATTAAGGTGCTTTCTACATTCCATTTTTGAAATCCCTGTTTATAGGAGCTTATAATATAGCTATACTATTGTGCAGGAGGTACCATTTTCACATAAATGTTTCAGACAAAAGCATTCTTTATATCTGTGCATTTAAAAATATTTTGGTGTATAGGGTATGGGATAATCTAAATGTTAATTATTAATAGAAAAGCGGGTATGGAGGCTTTCACAAATTCTGTTGCCAAAGAATAGTATAAAACAAATTTTCATTCTGTGTATTTGATATCAAAGCTGACCTCTAGTGGTTACAGAATGGAAGAGTTGCAATGTTAGCTTTCCATATTCTATTTTTATTTTGGAATATTATTGATTTTTTTTTTTTTCTTAAGACTAGAAGCAGTATGTTACAGTAGTCAAGACAATATACTGCATCTGAGGACAAAGAACTGAACTTCATTTTGATGCTTGGTTTCTGGTCACTTCAAAGCAAAGCTTAGCAACCACAGCTTAAGAACTGAAAAGGTGCTTTAAGTCTGAACTGAATGTGCATTAGATACTATAAATCTTTTTTTTTTTTAATATAGAAAAGGAAGGATTGACTATTTGAGCTGTCGAGCAACGGTAAGATAGGAATTTTGAAAGGGGAAACAAAAACGTATTTTTAGTCTTTTTTTTCCTTTCTAGTGAGTAGAGGTGTAATTTAAACCTTTGAAAGCAATGAAACGTAGCATAGCATCTACTACTATGGCTGTCAAAACCAGCTAGTTATCAGCAGACAGAGGCAGAGACAAAGCTGCCATTGTTACCTTCACAGAACTGGCACGAGTGTTGTACTGCTTTCTCGGGCAGTAGGAAAATAGCAGCTGAGCTCTCAGATGGCAGCAGCTTTCCCTGTAAATAAAAACAGAGCAAAGTTAGCAGCAGATGACTTCTTAAGAGCAAGTTCTCTGTACTGTTGCTTTTTCTACGCATATAATGTTCAACTGGCTTGTGAATGTCACTTGTTATTTCTGGAAAAGAATGTTTCATGCCCTTCCCTTTTCCTTCATTTTAATTCTTTATTCAGAGAGGAAGTTCATACATCAAATGGATTTTAACAAAGATTGCTGATGGTTTTCTGTGGTCTTCTTCTAAGACTTAAAATAACCACAGGTCCAAAACTGTGAGCATATCCTAGAGGGACAGATGTGGGGGATATTATATTCTTGACTGATTGTAAAAGTCTCCATATACTTTCTTATACTTTATTGCTTCTTTGAGAACTATCAGAATCCCTTTATTATGAAGAATAGTCGGAACAGGTTTAAAGAAAGGTGGAGTGTCTTACTTGATTTGTAGCCTAGGAAAATGTATCTCTAGACTGCATGGATTAGATGTGCAAATTCAAAGGAAGAAATTGCCTTTAAATAGAGATTTTGGGTTGAGATAACCTTACTCAGAGTCAGTAACAGTTTTACCTTCACTGTTGCTGCTACTTGGTATATGATGACTTGAATAGTTCATTTACAAAACTGGTCACTGAAACAGGTTGACATTTTTGGCTGTAAAAACTGGTTACAGAAATATTTTAATCAAAACAACAGAGGTGAGAAGCGTATGTCCCTAGTTTCAACTTAATGTTGATCAACACTGTGGCGTACTTCAGAGAGTTCTGGAGACCTGACTAGCAGTTCTGCATTACAGCATAGTATTTTAAATTATTTTTAATAACTGATAGTTGAAAAGAGAATAATCTATTAAAACAAATGTCTGTTTTAGACCTAAATCAGAAAATGCATGGGCATTTGCAAAACCAAATGCAGTACAAGCCATTGGGGTGATGTCATTTGGTAAGTAATTTTTTTTTCTATTTTCAATATTCAGATCAACTGCTAGGAAATTATTCAGTATTTTGGACTTAGGAACTGAATTTTTTAATTGTAATTTTTTTAATGCATGTTAAGATGGTTTAGAAAAAAAATGAAGTTGACTTTGAGTCATCTGTAGGTGAATTTAGTTGTTATCATTTAAGACATTATCCCCATCCATTGCCCATCTGGCCCTACAGGCTGTTGCTGCTGTAGCAGGAACAGTGCTGTGGTGTGTGAATCCAGCTCAACTGCCCCGGTCATCTTAAAACATCTGCACCAACACGGTTAGTCTGATTGATAAACTGAGGAGGCTGTGATCATTCTGCATTCTCTCAGATAACCTCTAACAGGAAAAAACTTAGACTGCAATGCGAACATTCACTAGAGAGTGCCTGTGGCTGCCCTTTTCTCACAATGAACCACTCAGGTGCATCTCAACTTGCCTCCATTATCCTCATCCTAAAATCTGTTCCTGCCTGGAGGAGCTGGTACGTTACTTCTTGTTAATACTGTGATAATCTAAGGCCTCCCAATGCTTGCTGCTGCCTACAATGGATGTCAGAAGAAGTCTGAAAGTAGTGCATGACTCTGTGGACTTCAAAAAAAAAAAATTTCAAAACTGCTGTAGGGTTCTTAAGCAAAAGAAGAGCAGGAAGAGGAAAGTGAGGTGGGGAGAGTGGGAAATGGCATGTCATTTTAGGGTAATCGGAATCCTCTCAGAATTAAGAAAAACCTTCACCAAAATCAAATAAGTAAGTAAAAGTTCAAGCCATTTATCTTTGCCACTAATTTAAAGATTAAGTTTATATTTAATAATGACTGTGCTGTGTCACTCCTACTTTGGAATATATACTCCATAAATGTATTTTATATGCATGAGTTCCTACATTTACATTAACTATCGTGTGTGTTTCAGCATTCATCTGCAACCATAACAGCTTTTTAATTTATGGGTCTCTGCAAGAACCCACATTAAAGAACTGGTCTCGAGTCACACATGTGTCTGTCTCACTCGCTGTTGTTATCAGTGTCATGTTTGCTGCGTGTGGATATATGACTTTCACAGGATACACAGAAGGTAAACTGCTCAATCCCTGAATTTTGGAGCTTGCTGTAATCCTTACATTTCTGCCTTTCTGTCTGACTTTAGATGTTAATATCTTAGCGACTATAAAAATGCCAAATCATACTATGTTTGGACAGAAGTAGTTAGGACATTCCTTGTAGTTACCCAACAAGCAAAACGGGATGGCAATAGGTGCCACATTCTGAAGTGTAAGCCTCACTGGTGAAAGTCTCCATTGAATGCTTCCATAATCATAATACCTCTGAGGAGTAAACATCTGTAATTTAGCCACATGATCCAGAAGCGGAGAGCAGTAAGAACAAAAATGACCTTGATTTTTCTACAGGGTGGCTGGGATATATGTATTTCTGTACACTGTCCTGTATCTTTTCCTGGCTGTGCTAATACAACATCCTAGCTCTGACTGAGAGATAGTGCCTGTATTTACAACAGCTGTTCTACTGTAACTAATCCTAACGTCACCTCTGTGTGTGTATTAATATAAATATATGTATAAATATATATAATCAATGTAACATCGTACTATTGAACATCATTTTGTTGAAGTGGAAGAGGTGCTTTCAGAACAACAGGGAATACATTTGTTCAGTACATTAGCTTCTTCAGGAAGAATATATATTTCATAAGGAATCAGATTTTGTTATTTAATAGTGCTGTTCCAAATTGTAGGAGGCTTCCAAGCTTTTCCCTTTCCTGATGAGCACCAGCATGTACTTGAGAACAGAGGAATTGTACCATGTCCTTTTTTCCTGCCTCCAGTGCTGTTTATGCAGAATAACTTACTGTCCTAGATGCAACTGTAGCTCAATTAAGTGCAGACAGGCTGAGATATTTCAGGTATAGAAAGCTTTGACTGCAGCTATTCCTCAGCATATGACTCTACTGTAAGCAGGTTCTGTCTTACCTTCTGTCTCCCTTCTCAAAATCTTCTGGCTGTTTTCTCTGAAGTACATATTTTTGCTTCTTCAGCATCCTTGCGATCATAAAAGTTGTAAATCATAAGACAGCAATCAACTGTAAAAGACCTGATAAATCATCTCATCACTATCTTGCAATGTCTCCTGTGGCTCCGAGATCATTATTCTAGATTCTTTGTGGTAAACACTAAGCGAGATGATGATGATTTGAATTCCAGAGCAATGCTTTTGTTCTTAGATGTAAGATTTGCTAGGTAATAATCCATACATTTATAATGGGCTTTTTGCCAGCTATAATTAGATACCATCAGGGTAATGCAGTTCTCCAGAGGTATCTCCTTAGTCTTGTTGTAATTGTAAAAGTAATTGTTGTCGTTCTAGGAATTGCATTTTTCAAGGAAACCTTTCTTTTATATATACAAGCTTTCTTTCTGAATCAGTCACATATTTATTTAAACAAACACCAGCATGTCATACAAAGTCTGTGTTAAGGGGAGGATAACAGATGACAAACTCTAATGTGTATGTGTTAAAATCTTTTTGAAAGATAAATGCTACTTGAAATAAAAACATGGCTACTAGTAGGACAAGGTGAAAGTTCCCCCGGATGTAATTTGTGTTGGTAACTACAGTGTCTTGATATGTGTCAGGAGAAGGGATCAGAAAGTCTCAGTACAGTGACTCCAGTAACTTATGCTTCAGTTTGCAAATAGGCAAATGACATGAACTTCAAACTAACTGCTGTTTTGCTGTGCCTCAGGAGATATATTTGAAAACTACTGTAGAGGTGACAACCTTGCTACATTTGGAAGGTTTTGTTATGGAGTTACTGTAATTCTGACCTTCCCCCTTGAATGTTTTGTGACGAGAGAGGTAAGAATTTATTGCATTCTCCGTTTTAGAAATATTAATAATATTCTCCCATTATTAATACATATTGTAGCTGAAGTCAATGGTTGATCTGTAATATCAGCATGTCCTATCCTGCTGCATGCAATGAATATGAGGTCCTAGTTGTACAGTTCAGATTCTGGCAATATAATGTTGTATTACATTTATTATAATATTATCCAATATTATATTAATAATTAATAATATCAGGACTACTTAAAATCTCAGGTTTGGCATAAAAGCTACTGTTTTTGTGATGTTGAGAACAGCCACAAATAGCATATTTATCATACTTACTAGTGTTACTTTGTGAAACTATCTCCCTCTAGGAAAGCCATCTTTTCCATAAATAATTGTAAGTAGTTTTAATTCTGTAGTGGGAAACTGAGAAGACTAAATCCTCTAAATCCTGCAGGTATAATTCAGTCTTGCAAGTGTTTTGCAATTCTGGTAATGCTCGTTGTGAGTTATTTTTGAAAGTGGATGAAGATGTTTTCTTGAAGCGAGATCGATAATGTTCAGTCAGTGTGTTCTCACCAATTCCTTTAGTTTACTAAAGTGAGAAGATTTGGGAAAACCTGTTTGTTAACATAAAGAGCAAAATCAAGATTTAAAATTGTGGTTCTGTTTCAGGTGGTTGCCAATGTGTTTTTTCATGGGAACCTCTCAACAGTTTTCCATATTGTTGTGACAATGGTTATCATTGCTGTGGCGACGGGTGTATCACTAGTGTATGATTGCCTTGGAATAGTTTTAGAGCTGAATGTAAGTGAACCTGTATACTCTTCTGTTAAATAAGTCACTATTTTATAAAACAGAACTACAGAGATAGTAACTGGAATTTTCCCTGGTTTTGGCTTAAAAAGGAGCAAAACTGAGAAAATTCATAACCTGAGTGTATGATTTTTAGGAGGAAACTGCTTTGTGTACCAGTAAACATTCCTATGTCTGGTATCACCTTGTAGCAGAGATGGAGCTTACCAGGCACATGCACAAGACGCTTATTGACTTGAACCAATTTTCATACAATTAAGTAACCTGATTGGCTGGCACTGCCATGTAGTCTGCTGGAGTCTGAGACTACTAGTTAGCAAAGCAAACTTAACAGAGGAAATCAGTCTGTTTTGGCACAGAATGTACATTTAATTAAAGCAAATGTTAAAAAGAAGTCCAGTCTACATTATGATAAAGGTTTTTTTGTCTTAACAGTTTGCCTTCTGTGCAGGTCAGCTATTTTTAATAAATAAAGCAGATGTGGAAATATCATACTCTGAGATACAGAAGTTAGAAAGTGCAGAAAACTTTTTAAGTGGAGCCTTTGCTTCTCTATAGAAATACTTTAGAACTGCCTCCACACATCCCTGTCCATGCACTCATTGATAATTTCAAGCTATGTATCGCACGCTTGCCTAAAACTGATGGAACAAACTTGTATGTACATTATGATACGTGTACACTGTTCTGCCCTACAGTGCAGTTTGTCTGCTAACTGAGCAGTAATGAGTGATTTCGTAGCAGTGATTTAGCAGGTCATGCTTACAGTAATATTGTAGAACAAGTCTGACTATACAGATAAGCTATCCAATTACCCTCTATTTAAAATAGTTACCTGTATGGTTTCTTCTCAGTTGAACCTTTCCAAATTATAACCAGCTCAAAATAGACAATATTCCTACTAGTTTGATTAGGATGCATGTTTCCATTAAAATTTCTTATTCATGGCATCTGTTGGTAGTTTCTTGTCCATCTTTTTTCTCTCTGTTTTTACATTAAAGGTACAGAAAATTCACCTGTCTGTGTATGTACACACCAATAAAAATATTTAAATGTGTGCATACATACACACATGCCTGTTCCAGCCAAATATCTGAGTACTGGTATAATTAACCTAATTAACTATGTGTGCCCATATATGTCTATATATGTGTATGTTTTACATTTATTATATGGTATAATATGTTAAGAATAAATGTACACCAGAGAAATGCCAGTGAGTCTTTCTAGCAGGAATAAAAATGTGTGATTCCTATTTGGAATTAAATTGTTTTAAAATAATCACTCAAAAGCAAACATTCCATCAGTGCAATATCTTTACCCAGGGAGGTCTAAGCAATTATTCAATAGTCAAGCTGATAGCTTAATTCAGTTACAAATAGAAGTTGATAGCCAGGGATTTGAGTGGATAGCTTATATCTTGTGGGTATGTTTTCTTTTCCTTTTTCAGAGAGAATCTGACAGTACAGCTGTACGTATTTGTTGGATGTTAGAAAGATTGCTCAGTCTTGATATCCACCAGTAGAGAAAAAATAGTCTTTACATATGAAAGATAGGTGTTCTGTCTTCTCAGCAGGCTTTCCGTCCAGCAGAAGAGCTGTCTTTTGGTTTTCCATCACAGATGGCATTTCCTGCTGTTTCTCTGACTATGCTTACTTTTTTCCCTGCTTTCTGGTTTTAAAATGAAACACAAGCCATTGTGTTAGCCCTGTGGTAGCCATGGAAGCCATTTGGTCATATGGGAGCCAAGAGTCCATGGATTTTGCTGTGCTATTCTTTTACTGCGATCCTGGTTTATGTTGGTTCACATACTGGAGTGTCTCAGTTTTTATGAAGATACTTTGTGTTTGTCCCTATTTTTGATGTCTGTACTGATCACTGTTAACAGGTTCTACCATAAAAAAATACAAAAGTTTGTACAAATAATGGTGTGAAGATACTCGGTAGGCTGGATTACTACCTCACCATAATTACATTGAAACATAGTGTTTAAGTATGTGACAAAGTAAGTGTTCAAAATTTCTGCATAAATATGCTCTCTTTTGGCATATAACTCATGTTAATATGCAGTGGCTTTACTATAAAAGCATTTAAGCAGGTGCTTTTTATCTGTCTAAGAGAGCATCTAAAGAGAAGCTGGATTTTTGATAAGAGGTGTTCTACTATCTCAGAAGGAGCTTTGATTTCATAGGGAAGTCAAATCAGATCATAAATGTAGAAACTGATCAGAATTCTTTGAACTGCTACATGATGTTCCCCCCCACCCCCCCACCCCCCCTTTTTTTTAAGGCAGTGTTATATCTAGACTCCTACGAGGAATGGTCTTAAATATTTTAAGTCAGTTACAGTATTGCAGAACCATTATGCTATTACGTTTGAACTGAAGCCAAGAAATGTCTGGTAATCAGATATGATAGTACTTGAAACATAAAATATTATTCTGTATCAACAAAGCAAAAGCGTTTAAGTCTGAATTATTTCAAATAGTTTTACAGATATTTTTGCAAGTTATTTGTGATTTTGAAAAGAAAATTTTCCATGGAGCAAGACTGGAAAAGGGCTCTATTCTCTGGCTTTACTGTTGTATCAATCTAACCACAACCATTTTAAAATGTAGGCTTTTGTTCTTCACATCTAAATATTCTTATGCAGGTTTTTTCTATTGTTGTTTCCCACACACAGGGAGTTCTGAGTGCTACCCCGCTTGTTTTTATCATCCCAACAGCGTGTTATCTAAGGCTGTCCAAAGAGCGATGGAACCATTCAGACAGCCTCATATCCTGCCTGATTCTTGCTGTCGGTGTGCTAGTGATGACAGTTGGGTTTGTTTTGACTGTCTTGCATCCCCAGGAATGTAGCCATGGAAAAGAAATGTTCTACTGCTTCCCTAGCAATGATTCTTTTCCCAACAGTACGTTTCCACCATAGGTAGCATGCTAGTCTCCAGACTGCATCAGATGCATCTCGCAGCAAGCCATACACACCAATTTGAAAGAGTGGAACAAAGACCTTTTGTGTTTTGATATGCACTAAAAATTTTAAACTGTGTAACTGTATTTACACACTTGTTTTTATACTGCAATCCTTTACCATATAAGACTTAATTTTTAGCTGTTGAAAAAAAAATTCTTAGAGGTGCCTTTCAGTAGGCGTTACTTGAATAGCTTGCAAACCTATCAAAAAAAGCTGCTTTGTTTTATTTTATTTTTTTTAAACACAGTCTGAAATGCTGTTTAATAGCTATGAATGAAATGCTTAGGGATGTAAACATCTCCCATGTTTCATTGCTGTCATTTAATTTTTATTAATTTTATAATCTTATAATGTACATTTATTAGCACACTATAGTATGAGGCCTTTTTTGAAGTCCTGGAAGAAAGTATGTCTAGGTCGCTGTGTATTAAACTTCTGCTGTTAAATTGAAAGACCCCTATTAATTGTCTCTTTGATTTCACAATAACTTTCCTTTAGTGCTGAAAGCATCCCTGGTACTGGCTCTTGAGTCAAGGGCAATTTGGTATTCTGTCTGAACTGTAACTGATACTATTCAACTGTAACTGTTACAATTTGTCGTCTTCTAATTAAAAGACTTTGCATGAATAAATCCACACAGGGGAATGTTAAAAGGTTCAAGTAAATGGTCTTTGTAAATATTCAAAATTGACAGAGAAGAAAATTATGTGCATAACAAACACATCTTGCATTTATAACCCTGTTTATTTTTTCTGAAACTGGATTGAAACATTACTATGTGCTAGGCATGTACAGCCTAAGCAAATCCTGTAAGAAAACATTCTAAACTTGGTTATCATTTTAGGCCTCTGATTCTTTTCAATATGTATCTATTGATTTCATTGTGGTTTGTAAAATTTCAGTCATTTGTTGTGTTCTCCAAAATTCATTTGATATTAAGGATTCATATATATATATATGTAAATATGTATACATAAAAATACACATTAACATATGCCTTTAGAATATGAGTAATTTGAAGTTGAGAATTAGTAATATGAGCATTCTCTATATCAGTACTGGGATTTTGAAAATGTTATCAAATGAAACTGTGTGCTTTGAGTCAGTTTTTGCATTATTGTGATCTTCATTTTTGCAAACTGGACAACTAGGTGTTTAATGCTGCTCTGTTTCTGTGCTGCTTAATGGGGTGGTGATGGCTTTTGTCTTCAGTTCATCCTGCATGAAAAAGCTATTTCATTCAAGACTTCTAGCTAAATAGATTTTAAAGCAAGAGTCACTAGATTATAATAATACTCATAAGAATAATACACTTTTAAAAGCAGTGCTTTCATAATAAATGTTTTAAGTATTGTTGGGGTTTTGGGGGTGTTGGGGTTTTTTGCTTGTTTTGTTTGTTTTTTTAAGTTGTAAAGCTATTAGAGAGAAATGGGAGTGTTTTGCTTTCATTTCCCTACACAGAGTCCATGTTGAGGGTGAAAATTTATCTGCTGTCCAGGTAACTGGAGAATATTTGTCACCAGTTTAGATCCAGCAGACTGGAGTTTGTTGCAGCTTTCTAAAATCCACTGGGATGCTCTGGCTGTTCTCAGCGTGTGCAGGATCTCACCAGTACTGCAGTCCTGCAGGCAGAGCTGTGCTGCACAAGAGTGGAAGGAGTGCCAGAGCCCCAGATGCTGTGTGGTGACAGGGCTTCAGCGAGCCCAGGCGGACGGAGAACAACAACGTTCCATAAGCATTCACTGGCAGGGTTTTCACATCAAAAGCTGGTAGTGTGACTCACTGTGTCTTCCAAGTTCCTTTCTCTAGCTGAGGAGGCATTTCAGGACACCAGATGTAGAATTACCATTCTTACAGGAGCTAAGCAGACAGTTTCGAACTTTCTAGAGCAATGTCCTTCTTATCGATTACAAAATTCCACACATTCACAGAGTATTTTTCTCTCTGAAAGTTTGTCAGATGAGCATACCCCATGTACTACAGTGGCCTCCATGGAGATTTTTTTTCCTCCTCACATTTCTGTCTGGAGGGAGTCAAGAATCGCTTAGGTTTGCTAAATGGATGTTATTCTATATATTTTTTTACACACTAAATCTTTATATCTCATATCACACATGTTATCTGGGTCAGATATGGGAAGGATATCTATCTGTTTAGTAGAGATACTATTTAGTATTTGTGACTCGGTAGCAAACAAAACTTAAATATAATGTGAGGATTTATTTGGACTGTCTGGTGTGAACACTGAATAGAAGTTAGGGAGAAGGACAAAAAAGTGGCAGACTAAACAATCTCATGCAAGACATGAGACAGAACAGATTCCCATAGCAGGAAAGAGAACTCAAAAAACAAACATATATCCTATGAATTCAACAGTTGACTGAAAACTCTTCATGAAGAGAAATTAGATTATTTGATTATTCCTCTTTCTGCTTATTTTTAGCTAAACTTTTATTCTAGATATTTCATAAGACAATACTGCATGGGAAAGCTGTAGTTGATTTATAGAATTCCAAAATCACGTGCAGCAGGCATTCAGCAAAACTTCAGGAAGGTCTGAATTTTCACATGTGGTTTCCTAAAGCACAAAAGCACTGGAAATTCCCCCAAAATTTCTGGGTGTGCTGAATTCATACAAGTACTGAAGTAATGAGCTGAAGACAAAAACGAAGTTAGAAACTAAGTCAAAATGACTTTTAGACACCGAAGGAATAAATTACAGATGTCATTCCGTAAAACCTGCTATAGGTGGGATCCTGCAAATAGGCTTTCAATGGGAAGCTGACATCTGCCAGAAGCAGCACACTTGGCAGACTCAGCTGTAGCGAGTAGAAATCCCTATACTGAAAAAGTTCCACGCAGCCTGCTCCAGTTACCTCCTGTTTGGCTTCAGTGGTGTCTGTTGTCTTGATGGCAGCAGAAAAACTGACAGTGGTGATACTGCTGTCTTGCCAAGACTGACTGGCTGAGACTCCATGGTGATATGTTGTCTGCATGTCTCATGTCTTGTTTCTAGACACAGGGGCTGTCTTATTTTTTTTCTGTGTTCAGGTACTACTTACTTAGTACAGTGGCTTCTGATGGATGACAGGGACTCCTAGGTGCTCTAGTAACGTAAGAAGTACTTATTTTTCTTTGGCAATATTGTGCTGTTTCTCTATATTTTGTCCTTATCATTAATGAGTAACGTAAATATGTCACTGGGTGACAGAGTGTCCCTTTGCTCTTATTTTTGGTTCAAATATTTTTTTGTGGAAAAAAGGCTTAAAAGATGTCTCCATATGTGGTTCACTGCATTTTGTGGCCAAAAGTGGTTAGTAGTTATTCTAGTTTTTGTAGTGCTGCGTGAGAACTCGTGTGAAAAAGCAGTACCTTGTCTGTTATACAGAATATATTCAAATACAGGGCAGTCCTGGCCATCTTGGAACACTAATTATCTTATCAAAGGAAGCGTGGCTAGGATCATGTGACATTTGATGAAGTGACACCTGTCTAATTTTGGCCTTCTTTCATATCAACCTATTTGGAAAGATAATTTTGAGGGCAAAAGACAAGAATTTGCTTTTAAAGCCAAAACTGACTTCTTGAATATACCTTCATTAAGATAGACCCTACAGAGCAAAAAAGTTACATGATTACAGGGACTTATATTTAAAACTCTTTCCATTATACTGAGCACTAGCTTTTCCTTTCATCCTACCTTATATATCATACAAAAGAAATGTTTCTAGTGAACTTCAGCAAGTAGGCTTCAGGCTCTTTACTGTCATATTGTGAGAGAGATGTTAGCTGAGAAAAGGCAAATAAAAATACCTTCCTACGCTGTTTGACTGAAAAAGTCACTTGACTAGGCATCAACTTAAAAAATGGAAAAGAGATGATAAAATGTGAGCATATTTAAACAATGTTCAGGTCACATAAATTCACTTCTGCTCATTTGCTCCTTCTCTTTCTATCTTTCTCTGACTTATTTTTTCACAGAACGGCATGTCTGTATTTTGAATCAGATCCTTTTATATCCCAGCTCAGTGCTCTGATGTGTCCAGTGCAAAGTGTTTTCTCTTCCATTTTTCTTTACATTAAAATTCTTGGCATTGGCCTACTACAGAATAATAGATGTCTTAAAATAACATGAAGTTTCACAGAAGGATTATTACCTTCCCAGGACTATGTAGCTAGATGTTTTCCAGAAAAGAGATAAATACCTAAAATTACATTTTGAAGAAGATATAAGACAATACCATAGCACAGCATTTTACAGCATTTCAAATTAGCTGTATGCTGGCACCAAACCTTTGTAACAGTGCTAGTCTGCCTGCATTGTGAGACAAGTCATGCTTTTGGACTCCATTCATATATTTAACAGCATATATTAGATCTGTTCCCTGGCAATGACTGGGCAGTAGGATGAAAAAGAAGTTTCTTCTAATAAGACAGTAATTTTTGAATCACACAAGAAGATTATAGCCCATTTTGTGCAGAAATCTGATTATCTGAGACCAGTTTATAGTTAGCTAGTCATTCCAGGGACTCCACAAACCATCATGAAGCCTGCCTGGAGAGGTGGGAGAAGTGTGCAGTTACCCAGTTATCACAGAATAGTTAGCATTTTCAGTCTTTCAGAAATCAGATGTATTTTAATCCAGGTTTTAGAAAAGAAAGGTATACCTGAGTGGGGAAAGGCAAATGTATAATTGGTGACATATCAAATAATTGCTGGTAGGCTCCGTTGGACTTGTCCCAACTGTGGGAAAAGCGTGTGGATGCAGCAGTGTTAAAGCATCAGGTTGGAGAGGAAGGGGAGCTAGAACCTGGAGGTGTGAAGCACCACTAGCTTTCTTAATTTAGATTCAGGTACAAAAGCAGAGGGAATTGTAATTTCTTCCTTGTAATTCATCCCTTCTGCCCTGTGTTCCCAGCCTATTGCATTAGATGGTTTACAGGGCACTGGCTAGGAAAGTGAGCTGGATCAGTTTTCTGACTTTGCAGGTAGAGACACAGGAGTTTGAGGAGCTTTGACAGAGGGGATGGTGTAGTTGTTCCTGTGGGTGCCCTGAAGACCCATGCCATTATATTTCAAAGAGAAGTTACTCATTGTGAAACTGGACAAGAGACCCTATTTCATTTCTTCCACATGAAAAATACAGATAACATAGCACAGGAAGCTTCTTATTTCAAATTAAGAACTGATACTTTATCTGTTTTCTGCAAATAACCAATCTTGCATTGCCTAAGAATACCAATGGTAAAGATACTATTAATAACAATTCTGTTTGCTGTAAACAAATTCAAGCTTTGGGAATTGACTTAATCACCTCTGCCTAATCTCAAGTCCACTGCAACTATTGACTAAAAAGTCATGGAAATGCAGAAAGATGCAAGGAAACTTGAAAACAGTCTTTCCCTGTGGTAGCATCTGCTGTTATTAAATGCCAGCTGAACCAAGAAATCAAGATAATAATTTAAAACACAAGTCTTTTTGAGTAGACAGGAATACTGTTCCTTCTAATACACACATAAGTCAATTTGTAACAGTAAAGAACAGAATTAGCTCTAAAAGATTCTCCAGGTTCTGTTGCATGCTACTTTGTATTATTAATCGCTGATAGTCTGTTCCCACCTTCTTTTATTATGATGCAGTTTTTCCTTAAATGGACATTCTATTGTATTTTTTTTCCTTGGAAGACTATGAAACTTGTAGGGGGTTTCCAGAAGGGAACTTGGAACTAAAGCAGGATGCAACAAGAAAAACATCCTGAAACTTCAGTAGGGCATCAAAAGAGGAGCCTCCTGGAACTGAGGAAGGAACATTTTTTGAAAATTTGCAAATACTCCCAACTGATGGTTAATGCTTCCAAAACTAGAGCCAAAAAAACCTCTTGACATTGTGCTTGTTGTGCTATAGTTAGATGTAAGCTGGCAACTCACTTGGACCTCTTGTTGGTAACATCAGTATTCTAACAATGTGAACTGCATTTCACTGGACTGTGTTCAAAAATTGGGCAGATAATAACATTTTACAAGTAATTATTGTTTATGATGAGGTTTAGTAACTTGTGCAACAGCTTCTGGCTGTTTCCTGTAACAAGTGGGATGGTGCCAACGTAGAATTATAAAATAACAGATCCTGTGCATCAGGATATCTGTAGGCACTAGACAGAGTATCATGGGACTGGTGCAAGTTCATGAAGAATATCACTGTGACCCAAGAGAAAGAAGTTGAAGCGGGCAACTAGATAAACTGTTTCGTTAAAATCTTTAGTTAACGTTCCTTTACTATGGAACAATGATAAATAAAAAGTTGTTTTTATATTTTTCTCATAGTATACCTACCCCTTTTAGAAAAACAAACAAACACCCCACAAAACCAAAACCAAACACCACAAAACAAGCCTTTAAACTGCTGTTTTGCAAATGCAAAAATAATGTCTTAGTTGGAATATTAAAGGAATTGCAGAAACTTTTCTGTTACTCCAGGATCTTCACTTTTGGGCTAATTCTGCTATCAGTATTCTTGTCAATGAAACTCTGTGTCAGTGCCCTTGGGATCCTGCAAATCACAGAGGCATTAAAAATTCATTGCACTTTCTCTTTTTAGATCCATCTTGATCCAGACTAACAACTTGGATTTTTTTTCTCCTGTATGAAGTGTTAATCTTCCTTGAAGTTTTAAGCGTATTTCAGTTCTGAAAAGACTCCATTCATGAGCAGCAGCCTTCTGCGTGCTCTTTTACTTGGATTTCAATTTTTATGATCCTTCACAGGGCTCCAAAGTCTCAATCCGGAACATACATGGTTAACTAAAAATGCAGCAGCAATCCTATTTACTTCAACATGAAAACAAATTTAAAGTGTTTATTATAATATTGTAGGAATCAAGATTTTACTCTGACAACTGTCTACTGTGAAATATTGACCATTACGCAGAACATACCCAGATTCACTACAATATTCTGGCCAGTAGACAAAGCAGTTGTGGTATATGGGTAAATTAATAATTAAATTGATAATTGTTAGTGATTATTCAATAATTCAATACTCAATTAAATAACTGTTCAGTATATCAACAGACCAGCATTTTATATCCAGGCCTTGAAGATTGTACCTTCAGCTTGATACCAAAACTAATTTTTATTTAAATTAATTGATATTTTAAAATACTTTTGTTTGTTATATGTGTGTGGTATTGAAGTATATTTGCCAGAAGTGTAGGAAGAAAGTGGCAAGATTCAAATGCCTTCTTCAAAACTGGACATTATAAGGCAATTGAAGCTGGAAATAAATTTGCTATATTTAACAGAAAGCAAGTACAGATTTCTTATGTTGCAAAATATTTTGGTAAGTGCAAAATTAAGCAAATATTTATTTTGTGTTCTAGGGAGAAGGAGAAAAGAACATGGCTCCAGATTTGCTAATAGTTAACCCTGTCAGAATCCAGGCTTCTAACATGGGATCTTGTAATTGTGTCCTAGAGGAACGTTAGGTCTGTCTCTTTCTGGAATGGAGTAAGGAGGATGACAAGAAAAGCAGATGGCACTGTATTGCTAGGAGCAAGAGGCAAGAATCAGCCAAGAGGCTCCTGCATGTAGAACACTTCTCTTTGCTTTCTCAAATATAGTCATTGAGTCATTTGTTCATGTTTGTAGTGAACAGACAAGCATTGTAATGGCGTACATTGATTTTGTGGACTTGTATGCTTATCTAAACTTCCGTGGCAGAGTTAGGGACAACCACAAGCAGGTCATTTATCTGTGCAGCTGGAGTCTTTAAATGCAGCTGTTACTCTGTACTGCATGTGCAGTTAGAACTGCAGCTCCTCTGCAGCCTGAAATCACAGGCATTCATTAGGGTGAATCTACCCCTGAGCATGATATTTTGGGCATGTTCTCATGGAACTGCTCAGCAGCTCCTTTAGAAATAACAAGGGCGATTTTGACTGTTAAAATTAAGCAGGGCCATGGATTTTTACTTGTCACACCACTCTCCTTCCTTGTTTTTGATTTTTAGTACTTCTGTTGCTTTGCTACTCTTGTTGCATATGACATTACTGTGTTCCACGTGATGTCCATTAGTCTTCCTATTCCAGTAAATACTGTGTTTAAAAGCCTTTTTTCCTGCTCTGAATTCATAATAGTCTTCAAATAGTTGTATTCACCCATCTTTGGCTAGGGGATAAGATGATTTCTCTGTTAAACTGAGTGCATATATTTATATTTTTGTTGATCTCATGCACAGTAGACTTGGCCAATCAGAAAAACAACACAGATATGCTGGGATGGAGGTCATGGGGCCGAATGTCACAGAGTTTAGGCACGCAACAGTTGCTGACTGCTGTTTTTCTGGGCAAAATAGATTGCTGTGACAGAGGCTCTGAAACCTCTGGCAACATGTACCGGCCAGAGACAGCAGCAGGCTCAGAGCAGGCCTGTGTAAGGCTGATGGTTTAGTGTCTGTTTTGATAATTGCTTCAACGGGAAGCTATTTTCACCTGATGCTTGTGAGCTACCTGGCATCTGATGTCCCCCACACTAAATTGGCCCTTCAGGAAAATGCAGTATTGATTACCTCAAAACCTGGCTCTTCCAGGAGGTTGTTGAGGCTTTCGAGAGGAGACTGGTCTCTAGATCAGAAGCCAAATGGCACAGAATTGTTTGTGTCCACAGCACAAATCAGTTGGCCTTTGAGGGCCCCTGGACAAACTAGGGTACTGATAGGGCTCTAGGCATAGTTTCTGTGTGTGTGCATGTGTGTGTGTGAGAGAGACAGAAAGATTTTTTTTTCAGATCAAAAGACTTGAAGTTATGCGAAGGATGTGCAATAGCTCATGAGACCAATAAACACTCAGGTAGCCTTATACAGAGTGTATGGGAAAGAATGCTGGCTGGTACAGTCAAACCACGCCAGGAGTGTTGTGACAGTTAACAAGCAGTGATGAACAAGGGTGCACGGTTCAATCCTGTTCCGTGTTTCTATATAATTCAGTAGTACAGGCACAACCTGCCTTTATGACTGGCGAAAAGTCTGTGATAGATTATCAACTGTCTATCCACAATATCAGGAGATATCACTGTACTATTTACAATTTTCAGACAATGTCAGTTCAGGCTAATAATGACTGATATAGACTCATTTATTTAGTACCTATTTAATAGACAAACTGAAATCAATCCCAGAATTATAGCAATTTCTTGTTCAGCCTGAAGAGGGCATTCACACTATTCAGTACATCATTCCTCTCCAGCTGACAGTGAATTCAAGGGGTTATTTATGGTTATTCTCAGTTAAACGTGAATGAATCGGGAGCTTTGTGATTCCTGGTTTACTGAGCATACCTGCCTTCTGTAAAGACTCTGAGAACCAATAGCTGGCTATAGATGAAAAATGTAGTTGTGAGAAGAGTTGTAAGAGATGGTCCGAAATTTTCCTAAGCCAAAACACCATTTTGCTTGCTGAACTACTTTTTCATTTTAGTTATAAAGTTTTAAAAAATATTACTGATTTCTAACTTTATTTTTTTTTTACACTTGGTTTGTGCACAGTGCTAAACTCTTATACTCCTTTCCAATAAGCTATTCCACAGAGCTTGCACTGGACTTCCAGAGAGCAGCAAGAGTTGCAGACATGAAAATTTTTGAAAAGACATTATGAAATCAAGCTAGAATGTAAAAAGGTGGTATTTTAGTTTCTTGGAACCAAGAAGCATAAGAGGAAAGAAGTTATATTATCAGGGCTATTAATCAAAATATCTTTCAAAGCATTTGTTTCACTTTTAAATTTATTATGAAAGTGATTATTGTTGTTTTCTTGAAGAGGAGCATGCCTCTTTGGCAGGCTCAGGAAGTATCTTCATAAAGGATCTCCCCATCCTGGAAGTGGAGAGGGCAAGGAATGCAGACTGGCTGGAAGAACAGGTCTGATAAATGGTAACCCAGGCCCATTGTATCAGACAATGGCAACTGCCGAACAAACACTGGCAGGGCAGTATTAGTCTACACAAGAGACAAGCTGAAGCACAGAACACTTGAGAGCCTATTCATGAGAGAGCTGTTGATCCTGAGATACCTCTGGAAGAGAAGATGACTGTTAAAAAGGTGGCAGTCTGTAACAGTTGAGAATAGAGCTTTAAGAAACAGAGAAAGAAAGGAACAAGAGGAGTTTCTGCCTCTTTTGGAGACTAGTCATTCTACTTTTGGGCATTCATTCTTATCACAAGCCAATATTCTGAGGAAGTCTGTATTCATTATGTCAAAGTGACTGAATCACTGAGAATCCGGGGCACTGAGGTGAGGATAAGGTGCTTGTCAAGAAGGTCATCCTTGGCAGCAGGCACACCTGTATTGCAGAACACAGTATCGCTACAGCTGCAGTTTCCTTTCATGTAATAATCCAGCACGTATTCATGAAGTTGAGTGTGACTGAATGCTATATTCCAACTCCTGAGTGCCTGACAGCTCTCCCCTTGGATGCATATATTTCTGTAGTCTCTTTACACTGTCACAAGCTACTTGACACACAGCTTTCTCCTCTGAACCCTCATCAGCTCTCTGGCAAAGCTTATTGATTATTCCTTAGTGGAACATACGTAATAAATATTTGAGTGCAATCACTGCAGATGGTGTGCTAAAACTAGCTGCTCTCCATTGTATTTTTAATACAGAGGCCTTTCTGCTTATTCATACTTCCAGTAAAATAGTTTCTGAGCCATAACAATTTGAAAAGTGACTAAGGTTACAGTGATTGCCAGGTGGAAGAAAGTGAAGAAAGCTTTTCTTGCTGTCTGATACAGAGTCTCTTCCTGTAGAATCCCGCCATCCTTACAATGGGCTCTATAATATTGTAGTAAATTAGGCTGATGATACCTAGCAAAAGTATCTAGCTGTGGGAGTACAAAAAGTACTCTTAAGTCTGATGGGTCATATGTTGCTAAAGAGATCAAATTGCAACAGTTACCTGACTTGTGCGTGCCTCTGGATAGTGGCAAGGAGGACAGGAGTTGTTGGAACTTGCTCTTTGTTGTAAGTTTGACAGGGGATTCTACCCATTTTATTACTCCTCTTTTCTGTTTCATGTATGGAGATTAAATGTGAGTATTATTCAGGCAGGATCTGCTGGTGAAGTAGATCCTGGAGCAGTTAAGGAGCAAGATTTCTAGCAGAAATGGGAAAAGGCATTACCACTCCATTCCTTTACCACCAGTTCCATAATGGCAATCATCAAAAGTTTAATAGCTTATCTTATACTTCCATTATTCCTAATAGGTCCCATTTTTTGTCATGCCTACATGTAAATTTGAGGCCTGCCTTAGGAGATGTTGAGCTGACTTTAACAAATCAGTGAAATCACTACGTTTTTTCACTGGACAAGGTAAAACCATTAATCATCTCTGGAAAGTATGTTTGGTCTTCATGAGACTTCTCACACAATAATCATAAGCTGTATGCAAAAGCTAAAACATACTACAATCAGGTCCTCCTGAGGTTTTCCTGTAATTTCCAGCATGCCTTTTCCGTATCTTGCTTTTGCCAGCTACTAATTTTCTCCTTCAATAAATTAAATCCTTTCTGTTAATCTGTAACTGAAGTAGAATGTTTGCAAATGAAATGCTACAGTTCTAATCAGATTGCTCTCTACTGTGGCATTTTGCAATGCGTGATACTTGCTGGTATCTGGTGCAACCTGGAGAGATCTCTGGAAAGGCAGGTTTGCTGGATAAACACAAGCAATAAGCTGTGGTGCCTGAGAGGGTTTAAGAAATATTATTTCACTTTCTTCTTCCCAGCATCAGGTTAAAGTTGTCATGACTTAAGCACATTGCAGTTTCCTGGTGTTCTCTGTCCTATCATACCAAACTTGGATACCTTTTCTGTGCTGTACTCTTGTTTTTTACCTGGATGATATTTGACTTGAACAGTCATCAGATAAAGCTTCCAGATGTTAGTCTTTTTTTAAGGGACTGTATACAATTACATTCCTGTTTGTAACAGCTGCATGTAATTTCCACAGCTCTTAGGAGAAGATTCTCTTCACAGTGGCTGCAAAAAACAATGCTGAACGCTGTCCTCACTATCTCCCCCACTTGCTATTTTGCTGAAGATTGTGAAGTGCTTCTTTTCATATCATAGGCCCCAGATGTCTAGGATTCTTTCACAGGAGTAACTTTCAGAATGTATCTCATGATTTAATTTGGAGTTAAGAGAGGGACTCAGTTAAAACTAGAGAAATGGACATGTGTAAGGATAGAACTTCAATATATTAAAAAATTGTTGGTCTGAAATCCACCTCCTGGCTTTTTTTCTCCTTCAGCACTGTGGTTCAAATCTTTCTTTGAACTTGGAGAAAACTGTGGAATGTGTTTGAAAATGAGACTGAAAGAGCCATCACTTAGGGATGATCTTTGCAATGATCAGTAATTGTTATTGGTACCCTTCCAGGCACATATATAGCGGAGATGGAAATCCTGGTACGAATTCACCCAGAAGACAGGACAGCGGTTTCCAGCTGTCTGCCCGGGGCAGGTGAACAGGCTTCTGATTAAAGCCCCAGCCATAAACTATGCATGAAAAAACTACTGTGAGCAGCATGAGGACTAGAAGTCTCAATAAAAGAAAAAGTAGACAACATAGTATTACATCATGTGTAAAGCAAGGTAACTGTCTACAATAATAACAGTAATTAGGAACAAAAGAAAAAATAAAAAATCTTCCACATACATTTAAAACAAAGATAATTCTCTCTTCCCTGTTATTCCCCATCTAAGTGATTGCTATCTAAGTCCTGTCTTTTACCTGATTTTGTGAACTAATTTAAAGGAAAAAGGCGGACTTAAATATCTCTGACCTTTGAAAAATTAGACTTCTTAGCCTGAATGGCAGGAAGAAGGAAAACCTTGAAAACACCTATGCTTGAACCTTGAAACATCAGGTAAATTTGAACCCCTAGTAATCACAAAGGATCTTGCCCTCGAAGCAAGTAGCTTGAAGTTCATCCATGGTGTTTGACTGTTCTGCATTGGTGAATCAGTAGAATAGGTTCTCGTCTCTGTAGAGAGCAGTTTATGTTTTACTGGAGAAACAATACATAGAGTTGCGACTCCTTAACTCTTAGAGTACAACAGATTCACTTTCATTGTTTGTTTGTTTTTTTTACAGAACATATATTTAGCCTGATTGGCAATTCATAAGCATCACGTTAACTGAATAAAGATGTTATTCAGGTTAACTATAATTGGTTTAAATCTCTGTGAACTAGAGTTTACTTTTTGTCAGCTACAAGTTTATTCTGTAATAGATAAAATTTTTATCATAAGGAGGATTAAAAAAAAATCTGTTATTTTGTTAGAAAACATTGGCAAAAATAATTTCATTTTATATTAAGGAATTCTAACCAAAAACTGAAGTGGTCTAGAAATTAGAAATGTAGTTGCCTCTACCATTTCAGTTCAAAAGACTTAAATTCAGATTCACATTTACTACCTTTCAGATTTACACAGTAATGATAGCTGCTTGATGAAGGTGCATCATTGTGCTTCTGTTCTTTGAATGCATTAACACAGTAACAAATCTGTCTTCCTGACTCAGATAGTTCATCAAAGTCATCAGAGCGCAGATCTTGACAAGTACCAGCACTAAACTCTCTCACTCTTGACTATGGATGAAAATGTGGCAAAATTTGCACCGCACATTTCTTTATGCACTCTGCATTCCTGTCTAGCCTAATAGTCACTGTGATCTAGAGAGGACAGAATGACTTGGGGATGAAAGCCTCCGTATGCAAGGTTAACCATCTGTCCGGCCCAAGAACATTATTTTTACTTGTGCCATGAATCTGCTCCTGTATCTTCATGTTCCTTAACCATGTAATCTGGCCCTGCCAGACATTTACACCTCTTGGTTTTCTTCCTCTCATCTCAGTCTTCATATTTCATGCTGAAAAATGTCATGTTTCCTTTTAACATTGATAATCACAATCTATGTTCTATGTTCAATCTATTTCCTTCTGCCCTCACAGGAATCTATCTCCTGAGCCACTGTGCAGCTTTATCTCCCTGCTCTTTTTCATTCACTTTAAATGTTTCAAAAATTTTCTGCCCTTGGGCTGAGTATTTTCTAAGGTGCATCTTGAATTACTTAAAACAGGCTATGCAGCAGGGTTCTGTCTGTAAAATCATGAGACCAGAGTTAGTTCACTTGAAAAATGGTTCTGTGACTCCACCTGAATTGATATCATGTTGACCAGAGTTTACAGCTGCTTATTTCTCAAATGCACTTTCATAGGTAGTAAAATAAAAAGGGTGCAAGCCACTTAGAGTGATTCATTATTTCCCCTTACTTTCTCCTGCATCTGCATCTGTGCAGCTCAACCCTGTTTCAGTCTTTTCTCTTGAGCTGTTTGGCCTAAATAGACTCTGGTGCATTTTATTAGCATATACATGTTTATCTTTGTGAGTCTTAGCCTGGAATGAAGCCCAAGAACTTGTATCTGACTATAATGGGCTGACTTCTAAGGTTCAACCAGGTCAATAAGTATTTGATACACTACTAGGGAGAGAGAAAACATCCCCTTGTCCCAGTGCTGTCACTTTCACACAGACTGGGTTCAGAGTTGTTAATGCGGCCATTCAGTGCCGCTTTGCACAGAGCTGCTAAAGCCAATACCCAAGCAAGCCATTCAGCAGGACTGGAATTTACCCTGAACACCACTGCCTTTACCAGCTCTTTGAATGCCTAATGCTGGAAAGGTGTGGTGCATTACAATGTAAAAATAAGACTGTAGGCAAAATATTGAGATAATAATTACAGTAGGTTCAAAGAAACCACAGACTTCTATAGCACTCCTTTACCTTTATTAAAAAATGAGGCCTTTCTTGTTTAAAGTCAGGCCTCCAAATATATTGAAAGAACCTCAAACAAGAGTGCCTCTCTATGTCAGACAGTATGTCTTATCTAGCCTGGTATCCTGTCGAAGACAATGTCCAAGAATGGATGTTGAGGGAACACTATAAATGAAGGGAAAGCATAAGTACTTCAACAAATCTCCCTATCATCCAGCAATCTGTGGTTCAGGAACTTCCTGAGCTAGAGATGGTGATTTGTATTTAATAACTCTTGATGGATTTCTTTTCCATTAACTCACCCAGTCTTCTCCAGGAAGAGATAGGGGAGATAAAACTGGTGCTCTTTTCATTTTCTAACCTTTGTTTCTGAGAAAAATGTTGGCCCCATTCCACAAAATCAGAAATAGCTGCAGTGCTGGTATAGCAGCTCTGTGGCCTCCAGCTCCAGTATAGGATGATGATGACAATTTCACATCTCGTGGCATAAATGTGTGACCCTGGAGCTACATATTGGTCATGGAGTGCAACTGACTGATGCATTCAAAATCTTTTTGTTGTATTTAGTTGGGTTTTTTTCTTCAAAGGAAAAGGTTAAAAATACCTTTAACAAGGTACTTAAAAGTTGTGTCTTCAGATCTTTTAATTGTGCAATTGTACCGCTGTGCATAAAACATTGCAGTCTTACAAATCTGGTCTGATGCCCAAGTCAAATTGGTTGAGCTAAGGTCATTTCTGGTTTTGCTTGTTCTATGTGGAGCATTTAAAGATCTAGCCTAACTTTTTTGGTTTTTCACTTAATTTTTAATTAAAATATCTGGACAATTCATGCAACGTTTATCTCTGATTAGTACACAGTACTTAACTAGAGTGAACTAATAGATGTTAATGTATAGTAAAAAGCAATGTAAACTGCTGTATGTATACATAGCATTTAGCATGTGAGAATTCTAAACATTGTTATATTTATTTTTATACCATGGTAAACAGAACAAAACCAAACTAGATTGTTAAGCCCTTTTTCCCATCCTGACTGTGTCAAGATACGAATCAGACTTTCCAAGCCGTGCCATACTCAGTGGATAGTAAGCAGTGACTAGCAGAGCAGTGTGGAGAGAAGAAAGAATGAAGTAACAGCACCTCTGATGCCAGGAAGTGTACTGCCCATGATGTGTGGACACAATTCCTCAATTAAAAAAATGGGAAAACCAGTGCTGGAAAATGCTCCCTATGTTTCTTAAATAAAACTAAACTTAGCTAAAACTTAACTGCTTAAATTAGAAGCATTTCAAGTTGCTGAATATACACTGCAGTTTGGTAAATCAATAGCAAATAGGTATGCTTACACAAGTTATGTTTTTATACAACACACACAAAGGCTAGACAGCTTTCTGAGTCTGTGTTGCCATGGGCCTATTATGTGTGAGACTGCTGCTTAATTACCATTTTTTGTTTACAGGGCAGATATAACAGTACATATACTGGTGCATGCATAGCAGAGAATATGCTTGGTGCTACCTTTGAGCTACCTTGTGCTGTGTAGTGCTGCTAAGTATAGCCATAGACATAAAGAATTAAGCTTCTACATTGTCCAGGAAACCTGGCTCTGACAATGAGTTGTTAGCCTGCGCCGAGCTTCACACAGCTGCGAGTTTCAAACTGTCTTTGACATGTCTGCACAAGCTGAGCTGACTACACTTAGATGCTTGCTAACCAGGTAATTCTGTAAGGAGACACTGGCAAACTGGAGAAAAGAAACTGAGTCAAAGCTGGGCTTTGAAATGACTTGAAATTATTTATGCAAACTCCCAAACTCAGATCAGTAATAATTTTCAGCTGAAAACCTGAAAGAATTTCTGCAGCTGATGTTTCATCTCCCCCTGATGTGGCAAATACTAGACATAAAGCCAAATTCAGCTGTAATGCACAGCCTTGAGCTCCCGGCCGTGTTCATTCTTGCTTCTTAGAATCAGAGCGATAAGTGATGTACTTGGAAAATGTGTCTGAAAAGGTTGTGGGAATTATCACAGTTGGTAGACTTGGACAGGTACTCTGACTGAAACCTTTACATAAGTGCTTACTCGTGACTTTTATTCGAACATTTATTGAAAAAGACAGCCAGCTTTTTAAAAGCTTAGAGCACTTAAATGACTTAAATGGAACTCAGTGCAGTGTGGTATTCTTGAAACTGCCACCATTTGAAGGTGGAATGAGCCTTTTTTTTTTTGACAGATTTCTCCACATCCTTAGAATTCACTGTATGCACGTATGTGACCAGAATTATCTTGGATCTGTCTGTGCTGAACATCTCGGTACCATCTTTTGTTTAAAATAGACCAGATAAATACTTCCCTTTGGAGCTCTGTAGTGGGGTCCCTGCCAGCAGCAGGTCCCTGAGCACACCTGAGGAAATGCTGCACACAGAGCAGCGTCTCTTTTCTTGTGAGTGATCCAGAGGAGCACCACCTCTTCCTTCCCTCCTCCCCATTTATTCAGTTGTCTAATCAGAGCATGCATTTCATAACATCTGGGTTAAGTATTTAACTCCCCCTCCATGCTTCAAAAGCATCTTAACATATGGCCCTAGATTCCACCTAAATCAATGTGGTGCTTCAGAGGATGTCCAGGAGGTGTGAGCCCTATGAAGTTCCCCAGGCTAGTTCTGAGCGAGCTAGGTAAAGTACCAAAGAGATCCAAATCTGTGCAGCATAAAGCTTCTCCTGGGCTCATATACCTTGCTTTCACAATATAGTACAACCATAGCAATATATCTTTCAGGACCTAAGATAACTTCTCCACTGATAGCTTAGCTATTGCTATATTTTCTGTATCTCTGTTGAAGAGATCCCCAAATCTCTCTTGGATCTAAGTGTATTTTTCTAATAGAAAAAGGCTATTTTGTTTCTTTTAGTGTTATTTTACGATACAATAAGAGAGAAGATAATGCATCACTGATCACTTGAACAAATATTATGAATGTGTTTTTTTTTCAAAGGTGTTTTTCTTCATAAGTATTTTTTAGTGTTTCGACTTCATAGCCGTCAGTGTTGAGGATTTTTGCACAGCATACTTTCCTAGTTATGAACGTTCATAATCTGTAAATTTAGTGCATGAGAGCAATTTTGTGAACTTGGAGTTTCTTCCAAACCTTAGATAAGATTAACATTTAAATTCACTCTTATCTGACCTTTGTCTGAGCTATTGTGGTTAACATGATTTGAAAGCATTAGACAAAGCTGTTTAAAAAAATAATGAACATTGCAACAGGATACTTCAGGGCATAAATGATTCCATATCTTATATCACTACTCCACATCGTATGAAGCTTTCTAATATTACTCAAGTGCAAAGTTATTCCACATGAATACCTCACTAATTGATATTTAATGCATTCCCAAAAATACTGTTCAACATGCAAAATAACTTACAAATAATGACACGTAATGTAGTAAAACATTCACCTTGATGATCCAAAGGCAAAAATAAAACACTAGCAGAGTAAAAACATAATGATAGCAATGGGAATGCATCATAGTATCATGCTAATCTTAAATATGACCCAAAAGGACAATATATCTCTAGGAAAGTAAGCGCCTGTAATGTACACATTTGAAGCAAAATTTTTTTGGGACAATATTAGTGAAAGAATAAAATATTTTTTGATCTGACCCTGCATTTACTTTTATATGTAGTAGCAACTATTGGGAAAACACTCTCTATAAAAGGCAAAAATTACTTAGTCCTATATCTGACAGTATATGAGGTACCTTTTTGTAGTCTTATTGGTAGTTCATGTATCAGTCCAAAGCATTAAACAAACAACTGCATTGCTTACAATTTAGAATAAGGTGACCTGTCTCCTTCTCAGGGTGACACCTGTCCTTGTGTAGAAGACCAGCATAGATATGACCTACATGTAATTATTAAAATACAACATTAAGGACAAAGACTAAATGGTACTACATGTGTAATCCTGTTTAGGTTAGCAGAGTCTGTGACACTTCAGTTACTGTAATTGGTCTCCATTGCAAAGGAGTTTACCAGTACAAACCCAGCTGCGGGGTAATTTCAATATTACTTTGGGTCACCTAAACAGGACAGTCCTAACTGGAACTCTTTTCTACTTTTTCCCTGTATAAGAGGAGACATTTTTTTTTCTATATTCCATGGCACTTCAACAATCAACTAATCCAAGTGGTCAGGCAGTTGGACTAGATGATTGTTGTAGGTCCCTTTCAACTGAACTCTTCATTCTTTTCCTTTCCCTCTCCCTTTCCTTTCCCTTTCCTCTCCTCTCCTCTCCTCTCCTCTCCTCTCCTCTCCTCTCCTCTCCTCTCCTCTCCTCTCCTCTCCTCTCCTCTCCTCTCCTCTCCTCTCCTTATTCTAAAAAAACAGTAGCCCTACCATAAACTGAAAACAAATCCATCACCATATTGCATAGAATGTCTTTATGCTCAGATGTTTAGAAAATGCATGTATCAGTGCCCTACTTGGTAAATCTCTGATGCAAATTTTGAGTCTACTCATTTTAAAAACACTTTCATAATTTTCCATGTACTTAGAAATATAGGATTCGCCCAGGCAAATGCCTTTTATTATTATAATCCAATTTTCTTTAAGATTATCTGCTGATGAGAGTGGAGAATACAACTAGTTGTGATATAGTGCTGTCCAAGTTGTGTTGTTCACTAATTGTGATTTTAGCAAATTGTGTCATCTTCAATCACTGAGGTTATTTAACATGAGAAACAGAAATAATAATTTTAACTTCTTTATGGAGGTAACATTTTACTATTTTGAAATGCTCCTCAAGCTCCTTAGGGGAAAAAAAAAAAGATGCTGACAAAATGCTTACTATTCCTCTTGTGTGTATATGTGTATAGGGTTCTTCAATGACGCACACAGTTTAGATGGGCACAAAAACCTGTCCCCGTGCCTACAGCAATACTTTCAGTGGCTACATGCATGTGTGAGCATGCTTCCCGAAACCTCACCCACATGCTGGAATGCAAACACAGAAAAGGCAACTGTTCAACAGGATGCAATGTAAGCTGATTGCCTGCTCTGTAGAAAAAAGCACATACAGATTTAGTTTTCATTTAAATGAAAGTAAGAGTCATATAATAATTCTTTGTTTTATCTTTATAAAGGTAAAAAACCTCACTTGCATCATGCCTGCTGTCAGAATAAAGCAGCTCAGCTTTCTAATATATTTTAATTACGCATCATAAAATTAATTTAACGAGGAAAACAGCCTTCAATTCCATATTCTATTTCACACCTACTTTGCACAATATTATTCAAAACAACTACTGTGTGATACAGTATGATTTTCTATGTACAAAACTACATTAAGAGAGCATTCAGGTTACATCCTTAAATCATGAAATGCCACTGTTATATAGTAATATATACACTGTTATATAGTAATAAATTTTGAAAGAAAGACCTTGTAAATAGACTTCTACAACAGTGAAAAATACCTTAAGACTCCTGTGGTCTGTTTAACACTTCTATTAGCTTTCACCACAGGCAATAATGAGCATACCTGTTTAAAGATCCTACACTCTATTACATTTCTGTAGCATCTTTCATCCCTGAATACTTGTATTACACATTTCTGGCAACCTCTTTAACAGAGGAGAGCAACCACTGGCACTATCCTACAATGTGGGTTGAGGCATGGAGATTTTCCTAAAACCATTGAGGACAACTCCTGATTGTTACAAAAAATGCCATTGGGTATTACTGCTTTTTTTTTGGAACAGACAGGACTTTGTTTTTTGTAATTTATCTTGTATGAAGAACTCGTAGTTAATAAGGTGCCTAGAACTCCATGTCTCCACCCAAGATAGAGGTTCTCCTTCAAACAGCAGTTGGGATTAACAGTTCTGACTACAACCATAACTTGAAGGTCATGCTAACAGTAATCAGAACTGGGTATTAATTTGCAAACAGTTATGCTGAATGTACAGTGGCACCAAGTGCATGTACTGAGTGCAGAGGGTGGGGGCTTGTCACACGGAGTAACGCCTCCAGGTGAAGGATTGTTTTACCTCCAACCATAGACAAAGGATGACATCATCGCAACGGCACAATTAATAATCTGCTAATGGTATCTTCACAGATTGGCTTTAAAAAGCCAGGGAATTTTTCTTTACATGTTTTTTCTTTTGACTATTCAATAGGAGAGACACAGATAGTGTATTAATAGCTCACTTACTTGGTATTCTCTGTTGCAACCCTCTCTTTATTGTGTACGAGAGTTACATTTGCTTTATATGAACAACATTTTGAGTTCAGGACAAAGCTGGGTACTTTATAAAAATAGAAAAATAAAAATTAAAAAAACGCATTTGACTCAGTCAACATCTTTCACAACTGGAACACAGAACTGATTTTCTATTATTAAAAAAAATGAAGTTCCATTGGAATCCAGAATTTGTTTTTAAAACCTGAGTTCCCGAGGACAAATGGTATCTCTAGTATCTCATGAGACTAACTATTTTAAGTCTAGTCATCATAAAACTGTCACTGCAGAACGTGGCCTGCAGGCACTCAAGTTGAAAGCCTACCATGTTTTTAGTGATCAGTGTTTCTGATGTGCTTAGTTAACAACTGAGATTTGAATAGAAGTGGTAGTGTAAGAAGATAAGCATAACCTCTCCCCTCGTGAGATTGGCATTAATCACTGAACTGCTTTTTTTAGATAATTCCTTATTGGAAATTGCCATCACTAGCAAATTTTCTTAGGTTATTTCCATGATGTCACTTTTTTTTCTCTGGCATTGTTCAGCTTCTATTATTAGCCAATGTAAGCTATTCAATAGATTGCAATCTTTGTGGCATTTGTACTTGCCAAAAGAATTAGACGATAGCATGTATTGGTTTTCAAATGAGATTTTAAAGAGAATGGTATAACACTTCCTTATCTGTTGGTGGTCCAGCAAAGTTCATTACAAGGGATGACAACATCACACCAACTTATGGAAGCATTCCAACTAACAGATATCCAGCCACGGTGGTCTTTACTTTGGTTGAAAGAGCACGATAGCGTTGAATCATGTCACACCTTTGCAACATGTAAGTTTCATTACCAGATAGAAGATGCAATTTTACTCCAGAAGTAGATGGTTGGAAACATGATGTTCTTTTGTACTTAAGCTGAGGCTACACACTGAATGCAGAAGGTTATCCTGCCCTGACTGCAGGAACAGTCAACATACAAAGGAATTTGTCAACCTTCAGCCTAACCTAGGAAGTGGCCAAACAATTTGAGAAGTGTGAGAAAAGAAAGTGAACTGTCAAAAGAGAAAAAGGGTTGGAAATTTACATGAGGTCTTTAGTGGGATTGTTCTTGAGATTGTTGTTATTGATCAGTTCATTAAACACCATCTCTTCGAAAACTGGACCATGGAAAATCCATCTGACTCATCAAGGATTAACTTTTTTGGTTTGAGAAATGTACACAGATTAATGGGGTGTGCCTGATAATGGCATGTGGTTAGTCAGGGTGTGAACAACCACTAGGATCTGTGAAATTAGGAGGCTTCAGGATTATTTAATCTGTATTGAAGAAGCAGAAAGTGAAAGGAGAAGAAAATCTTTATGGAAGAAGCACAGTACTAATGGGAAGGGCATACAAGGAGTAGCAAAAAGTTATTAAAGTACCAATATCTATGATATAATAATATACGTAGTATTATACTATATACAGTATTATACTAGGCAATGTCCTTATAATGAATAATACTAACATAGAATGACCAATGATAATATTTTTCTCCAGATATGTAATCTTAGAACTAGTCAAAAAAAAAGGACATTTATACTAAACTGCAATATTCTACTTTTTCTCCATTAAAAAACAAAACAAAACAAAACAAAACTATAAATGCTTTGTCGTTGGCTATTTCTCAACTTCTGTTAAGCACTGGCCAAAGTATTACCTGCATAAAGGGTTTATTTTACTGTGCAATATCATCTCCTGATCACCCGGCACAGCTGGAAAGGTGCTCTGTGCGGACACGGGTAAGCAGCATGGACTGCCAGATCTGCTCTCTGGGAAGTTGGAAAGGAGCAGCTTGTCACACAGGAAAGACAGAAGTGCCGTCACGCTCAGGAGCAAACTGAAGATCTAGCTGAAACCACTCTGAGCACCGGGCGGGTCGCGCTGTGCTGCACCCAGCTCGGGGGCTCCAGGCACCGCCGGGGCGGCCGCTGCTTCCCCGGGAGGGGAGGGCATGACAAGTGGAGGGCGAGCCCATGGGTCCCGGCACAGTTGCACGGGAACTTCAACGCGCACACGCGGGACAAATCCCCGGCGCGCTCGACAACAGGCACGGGCCGACTGAACTGTGATCCCTGAGCAGAACAGCTGCCCGAGGGCGCAGGGTCCCCCGTGGAGTCTGATCCCCGGGCTCTCCCCACCTGCAGGGATTCCGCCCCGCGCCCTGGTGGCTGGAATGGGAAAGGGCTGAGCCCGAAGCGGCCGCCGGGACGCTTTGCTCCGGGAGAGGAAAATTCCAGCCGGGAGGAGCGGCCCTGCCCCCGCTGCCGCTGCCCGCCCGTGCCTGGGGCCGAGCGGAGTCTCCGTACCGGCCGGGCCGCGGGCCGCCGCTGGAGGGAGAGCCGGGTGTGTGGAGGCGGGCGGGCGGGCAGCGGGAGAGGGAGGGAGGAGCTGAGCCGGGAACAGGGAGCCTCTGTCTCTCCGCGGGTGCTGGAGCGGGGAAGGATCCACGTTTCAAGTTTCTCGCCGCGAAGTTTTTTTTTTGTTTTCTTTTTTTTCCCTCCCCCCTGCCCCCGCCCAAGGTGTGGTGCAGCGAGCGGCAGCTCCGGCGCCGGCAGCCCGGCGGAGCCCTGTGCGTGGCCGCGGCCGCCGCCCCGGGAAGACGCCCCATGGCTGCGCTGTGAACAGCGGGGAATGCCCGGGCTCGGGGGCAAGGCGGCGCTGGGGGCGGCAGGACGGGGCCGTCTTCCTCAGCCCGCCCCGAGCAGGTGAGGCGGGAGCCGAGGCGCTGTGCAGGCGGATCCCAGCGGCTGCCCCCGCCCTGTCCCCAAGAGCCGACCTGCATTCACCCAGCCGCCGGCATGGACGGCCGCGCTCAGCAGGCGGCTGCCCCGCCGCCCCCAGGGTAAGCACAGCCGACCGCACGGGTGGGAGGCCGGGCGCCCCCCGGCTCCAGAAGGACAGCCGGCGGGGCGCCGCGGTCATGCCGGGTCGGGTGAGGTGAGGTGCGAGGGGGCAGCTCAGGGCGCGTCCCGCTGTGAGATGCGGCGCTCGGGAGACAACTAGGGGCGAGAAGCGGCTCCTCGGCGCCGGAGGGCGAGGGCGAGTGCGTGCGCGCCGGCCTCCGGCGGCGGGGCGGCGAGGCGGAAGCTCCGCGCGGGACCGCAGCGCCTCGGCCGAGCCGCGAGCGGGGCGGGGGCAGATGGAGCAGCGCGACCGTTAAACGGCTGCCGGCGCGCGGGAGCGGGCAGAGGGAGCGCCGTCCCCGCGCCTTGGCGGCGTCGCGGCCGGTTCCCCTGGCTGGTAACGGGCTGTGCGGCGGGACGGGTCCGTCAGGTGCCGGCCTGAGCAGTGGGCGGCACCGCCTGCCCTCGCTCCTCACCGGGAGCTTTTCCGCAGGGGACGAGCCGTGACCTGCTGGAGTCCCAGTCCGGGTGCCCCTGCCGGACTGCGGTGCTGCCAAAAACCGCCGGTGCGGTACCTGGCGGTGAGCGCTTCGTTGTCGGGATGCGCCCCTCTAGGAAAAGTCTGAAACACGAAACTTAGCAGTGTTGACCGTGCTTTGGGTGTGTGTACGTCAAGGCTCAGTTCTCTGTGTGAAAGCGGTGGCAGCGCTGTGGGAGAGCCGGGCACTTTCCGGCGCCCCGGGAACTGCCCACACTGGGCGAGAAAAGAAAAATAAACAAGCAGCATCTGTTGGGAGAAGTAAAATGGTTTGTTTGTTTGTTGAAGTTAGGCTCCTCTGACGAATTGATTGTAATCTGTCAGAAAATATAACTTTAAAGAATGTAATTTTAAATCTAAGTAAAACTGCCCCAGTTCCAGGTCAGGAGGAGGGGGGCTTCCCCTTGAGTTAAGTAGTCAGGTATGTTTGAAGAAAATTAATTCACCAGTAGGAACTTGAGTGATCCAAAATGCTGACAAGACTGCTGGAGTTATCTGTAAATAAGAGGGACAAATACATGGTGAGCGTGTTTTTAAACACCAAGACTTTCTTGAAGCTTCCATACTATACACAAAAATGGATGTACTATACACAAAAATTGGATATCTGACTAAGAGTATACAGGATAAACAGGTGCAGTTGATGGTAATTTATTATAGTATTTGCAGTAGCTATCAGATCCGTTTGAAGTCATGGCTATAGTGAATATGGAAGACTCATAGAGGAGGGTTACTTAGGGCCTTGTGGCAATTCTACATTTATGTATGGCCATTGAGAAATGAAGTTCATGTTGTTAATCAGTGTAGAAAGTTTAATTATAGTATAGATATTTACTACATGTTTAAGAATTTGGGTATGTAAGCTCAGTTAGAAGGACTGAGCGTATTATAACAGACCATGATACCAGGCTAGGAAGCAACTAAAACAGTATGTCTTGGAGGTCTCAGTTTTACTTGTGGGCAAGAATATGAAAACAAGCAAAAGACACAATTAAAGTCTTGGTTATTCTGACAGCTTCTCTGGGCCTGTTGCCTGCCATGAAGCTGTTGGTTATAATGAATTTTGGCTGCTGCTTGACTTCTCTAAGTCAGGAAAAGTAGTCTGTTCTCTTAATGTGACTTTAAGCATCCGTCAGCATTTACATCTCAGTTTTGAAAAACATGTAGCTAACAGCAGTGCTCATTTGCATTAGCCCTGCAGATATATTTTCAGGCCTTTTATCAGCTGTTCCCATATAATTTGGTACTTAGGAAATCAATTTACCATTCCTTTTGTGTTACAACAGAGTTCTTTATTGGCTGGCTTAATTATTTCCTGAAGATGGTCTCATATGCTCATTCACACACTGGGTTTGAGGAAAAAAAATCTGGATATACTAGCAAAAATGGCAACTCCAATTTACTGAAAATGATCCACAGATAAGTTTTTGAATAGTAAGCAGTACTGCGGTTCTTTCTCTGAGATTATAAGAAAAAATGTGCAATCTGGGAAGAATTTCAGTTGAAATAGCAATTTTATTTAAATTAATTACCAAATGATATGATACTGCATTATATCTCTTAACCTGTCTAGCCAGGTAGAGAATGTTGTTAATCCACAGCTGAAAACTGTTTACTAGTAAGTGTGTTCTTAAATCATTGTTTGAAGTTATGTGGTGTAATTACTGATAGTTCTTCATAGCTTAAAAAATGTATTTATGCTGTCTGCCAAGAAGGCTGGAGGTGTTAAAGGTGTTCTGTGAGTTTTCAAACATTAATGTTTATTTAGCCTTGGAATTTATAGATAACTTAATCATTGGTGGCTCTTAAGTATAGAATTTTGTTATCAATTCTATGGGGACAAGCTTTGGGAAAGGATCCTATAATTATATCCTGGAAGACAGTTCTTATGTTTTTTTTTCATGCAGGATTATGCTTTCCTGTTGAAAAATTGTTCATTAAATCCAGTTGTGGATAAAAATGTTTGCTTGGATTTGGGGAAAAATGTGCCAGTGTTATTCTCACCACACAATCAACCTAAATCAGTAGAGATTTTTTTTTTTTTTTTAAAAAAAAACCTCTGCTGGAATATTTTTTTTAATATGGTGAATAGAAGGTGTGCCCAGTAACTGGCTGGAATTTTTTGGAATATGCTGAATAGGAGGTGTGCCCAGTAACTGGCTGGACATGACACATAGTTTCTTCTGGTAGCAGAAGAAACTTGGCTGGACCTACATTTTAGGCGTTTTATAGCTCATCCGTCTTGCCTTGAGTCTGAGCAGCACTCAGGACAGTGTGCTCCTGCCAGGCCAGTTGACACAGCCTGCTCCTGTTTATCACAGAGCTGAATTAGCTTTATGTGTTGCTTGCGTTACGGGATGATAGGAAAATGTGTGTTTTAATACTTAAAAAAGAAAAAAAAAATCAGAAGTGTCTGTGATTGGTATCCTGCCTCTTGAATACAGTTTTCCTGCTGCTGCTGGATAGCAATCCTGTACCCTGGAGTAAATTCATTTTTACATTAACAAGTAGATTTCACTAGTTGACACAGGCTTTTACCACAAAGAACTATATTGTAAGTTAATAGTCTGTTAAAATATTGGAGCAAATTTGGATTTTAGTAAACAGAAGATTGAGTTCCTTTGAAATATTAGCATGCGCGTTGAGACCCATCTTTAATTCAATTCTAATCAGTTTCTGATAATTTTACATTCTTTCATTTGTTCTCTTAAATCATATTTAAAGCTATATGCTTACTTCCAAAATCACAGCTTCTGACCTGCTTTACTCAAGCAAAACTTCTTTGTCATTTTCTTTTTGTGTGTCTAATGAATACATGCTTAGAAGATACAGCTGCTTGCTCTCCAGGGGCTGAAGATAGAGATGGGGGGTGGGAAGAGGGCAGAGCCAGACTGAGCTTTGGTTAGTTTATTGTCGGGGACATGCCTCATGTGTGTCTTCATGTTCTCAGTCCCTGGTTGCTTGGCCTATTTGAAAAGTTCAGTAAGAAGAACAGGAGACCAGTCTTTTTCACTTGGTTTTTCACTGTCTGAGGAAGTGAGAGATTTTTTTTTTTTTCTTTTTTTAGAAAGAACGAGAAATCCAGCTTTTCTCTTTTGTGTGTAACAATTGAGTTTTTATCAAATTGTTTCAATCCGATTACAGATCTCTGAAGACATCAGCTTTGGCTCAGTGTTGAGAGGTGTCCGGCATCGAGCTTAGAATACTGATTTGAGCTCTCTTTCTCTTTTTCATGTTGTTGGTTGAGGCAGTTCACAACATAGCCACAGGTTTGTTCAAGTATAAATGAAAGTCTTCCCTCATGTAGAGTGTGGGATGGGACAGAAAGTGTAGCAATAGCTTCAAAACAAGGATTCTATTGCCAAGCCACGGCAGCAGATTTGGGGTGCGTGTATTTGAATTTGCTCAGTTTGGTGAAATTTAGGTCAGGGCTGAAACTATAGTTTTATCTTGCAGTGAATAAGCTGTTGCTATTGCTCTGTATATGACATTATTGTATAAATATATTTATGAATAAATGCGAGACCTTTTGCATTTTTGATACTGTCTCAGATCAGAAGTTAGGCTGGCATGAGTCTAATAAGTGGTCCAATCTTAGACGTGCATTATCTCTTAGACTGAGGACTTGAAGATAAATAGCTCATTTTTTTTCTCACTCCCATGTTCCTGATGAATATCAACTAATTGAGTAATAACAGAATGGAAAGAACTTTGAGAATTTGTGACCATAGAATTTGTTGGATGTTTGAAACCGAGAGTTAGCTGCTTTGTGGGTGGATCCTCATCAGGAGCCACTTGAATGCTCATCATTCCAGGGGGTAATTTGCCAGCTGAGTTCTGAACATACATGTAATACTTCTTGAGGTGTTTATGTTGTTCTTTTTAATGTATCGGCCTTAACTGAGGCAATGTCAAATAGTTGCATGACACAGTAGGGCTATGAATTGAATGTTGTATTTAAAAGCTGGTTTGATTACTCAGACTTTGTCAAGTCTGAAGTCATAGGTGGGTCCCTATCGAGTAGTCAGTGGTAATATTCACTGGCGGAGTGTGTTGCTGTGGGAATGAGATCAAGGAAACATTAGGGGGTTGAGGAATGTGGATACTAGAGTGAAAAAATGTGTGGGAGGGTAATGCACAAATAGAGAAATCAGCAGAGTTATTTCAAAGCTTTGTTCAAGTGTGATGGTATACTGCGAAAAGGAAAAGTGAGAGCTAGTTGTTAGTGAGGTAGCAAAAGTGGGTGAGGGGAAAAACTACTTGAGAAGGTGGATCTCAGTGTTATCATAGAATAGGTTATTTTCTTTCCATTGTTACTGGATTTTTTTGGTGAACTTTAGAGGAGATTACAGTGTTTATGTAAACCTGAAGACCACTGTTTATGTTGAATAGGTGCATCTGTGTTGGGTGGAAGAAGAAGAGGAGAGCCCATTATAGGGGACCAAAAGCTATGATTTCAGATGAAAGTGAACATCTTTACAGGATTCCTATCATTTGACAGATAAATTTTCACTAGTAATATTTAAAAGTCACAAATAAATGGTTTCTCTTCTAATCTGGCAACATCTAAATAGTTCTCCCTTCAGGAAGTCAAGTACTGCTTCTAACTTGACTATAGCTTGGAAGAAAGTTTGTAAATGTGCAAGTTTTTCTAGCTTGACTGCTGTTGTTTCTAGCTGCCACTGTTGTAGTTCTGTGTGTGCTGGGGAGCAGCAGATGCCGAATTATCCAGCCAGCCTAGTGCCTGCTCAACTCTTTCTTTTTTTTTTTTTTTTTTTTTACTAGAAATTGCAAGTCAATATGATGAATTGCTCTGTTAATGTAGTGGATACAAGAAGTGCCTATGGCTGCTTGCAAGTTCAAACAGGTCTGATCGTCCGATTTCTTTCCTTTTCACCTGGCTCTTCCTTGCTTCCCCAACAGCTGACCTGCTGCTCGTAAGTTCGCATAGCTGCCTGCTGTTTGCAAAAGAGTTGCTCTTTACTATATTTGGTGTCACTATGTACTGCTCTGAAACTTGGAGAGCTGATGCCAGGGCATTAGAGGATGACAAGAAACTGAGATGTTGGTTCCTAGACCCCTATAGAGTTCTGTGGCCATGCCCAGCATTAGCACAATGAAGAGGAAACTCTGGCTGTGCAGCATGGGACAATGAGGAGTTCAAGGGGGGGAAACTGCCCCCTGCTGTTTTGAGCTGAAACAAGCAATTAAAAGCTTGAGGTTTCACTTGAATTCTCTCTTAAGGAAAGGCCCCATGATTAAAAATGCAACTCTTTGTTTGAAAGCAAACTTAAATGTTTACTAACTGGAGTTCCTGTAGATGCATTCTGACTCGAAATCTACGTTGTGATGGACCAATGGATAAAGGTGCGTTTTTCCATAGTTTAAGAAACATTTTTTTGATGCATCAGAAGTGGAATAATATGGGAATCTTTACAGAATTGAGAGTTCCTGGCTTTGTTTTTCATTTGCTAGGAGGTTATCCTCTTCAGAAAGGGCACATGTATTTATCTGGATCTTTTGGTGGTTTCTAGTGATCAAAGTGTTGTAGGTGGTTAAAGAATGGATCCCTGATCTATCTGTGACATGTCTCTCTGGGGAGCTTGCCTATATGTCAACTGTGTTGCAAGACTGGGGTTGTCAGGATTGGTATTTTCAGTTAAAGAAAACAGAGCACGTGAATATTTTTAGCTAGGCATAAGCTTTTTTCTGTGAGAAAGCATTGATTTTGTTGGAAGTTTTAGTTCTACACAGGTTTTCATTGAAGAAATAGCTTTCAAGCTGTACTTTCTTAGATGTATTTTAAAAATCCTCTCTGCAGATTTCTTTTAATTTTATTTCTGTTCTGGAAATATAGCTACTTGTTTTGGAAAACAGAGGTCAATCTTATTTAAAAACAGGCAAACAAACCAACCTCTTCTTATCCCCAAACAATGCAAACAGTTGCTCTATGCTAAACAAGAAATGGTGTGAACTTGGATTTTTCTCAAATACCAATAATGGTACAGTTTTTGTTCTTTGTCCTACATCTCTCCTACAAAGTGACACTGTCTTAATTAAAAAAATAAAAACCTCCACCATTTCATCTCAAACCAGCAGCATTAGAAGCTTCCTTTTCAATTCAATAATGCCTAATGTTTCTTTATTGGTTTAAAAATCTTGTTCTCTTCATGGGCCTTGGTTTCCTGTTGGGAATGAATTTCGTTATTTTATCTGGTTTTCAAGTCACCTTCAGATGCATTTTCTTCTGAAGACTAAAGCTCTGTACATGGGTTTTTAGCAGGTAACTTTTAAATGTTTTGCTGTGGGAGAGGCATAAGCATATTTTTCAGTTGTCCTTATAATACAAACATATCATTGACAAAGTTGCCCGGAGGGACTGCTTTTTCTATAATTTACATTAAATGAATTGATTTTTAAATATATGTTGCATCCAATTTGAATGGATTTTTTTTTTTTTTAAATTTTCTTTTCCAGTTTGACATACTCAGAACTTTGCTGAATAAAATGAGTTAAATAAGAATGTTCCAGGATATGGGCCCATCAATAGGGTAGCAGTGGAAACTTTGTGTTACCATTGCCCAGATATTTTGTGTGTAGGTCTTAAGGTAATTAGAAGGACAATAAGGAAGAATAGTGTGTCAAGTTTGGGTTTTGTCATTTAGTATTTTACTATGTGTTTAAGGAACATTGTATTGCTCTTGACCTTTCTAAAACCTAGTATAGTCCCTCTGTACTGTCAAACTAGACTGACCAAATGGACATAATACTGCAGGTATCTACTTGAGGTATCTGTTGTTTAGCTGTCATTGTCACAGCAACATTAAAAGTGTTTTTTACTAGGGAGAAACGATGTTTTGTTTCTGGATTTAGTAAAAACAAACAAACAAAAAAGATCCAAGACGTCTGTTAGTAACAAAGTTGAGAAAACACATGTTTACAACTCATTATGCATGCTCATAACTCCTTTAGGCAGAAATGAAGGACATCTTTCTTCACTACTAGCTTTGGACTTAAACCTTTTGTTTGTTTGTTTGTTTTTCATTAAAAATGCATGTTTTCCAGAAGTAAATATGAAGGCACTCTGGCTTTGAGAGCATAGAAACTATTGGCATGGATGGATGGTGTTTTCAGTTCTTTAGTTTGCAATACAAACACGGCATAAGTTGGTAGGAATTGTATAGTAGGTGAAACTTCCAGAGGTGGAATTTCTGATTATTTTCAGGAGTTTGTGTAAAAGCAGAAATCCAAGCCATGAAAAATCTGGGGTTTGACTTTTTTTTTTTTTTTTTTAATTCAGAAACTCGCACTCCTGAACGTTGAGGTACCACTGTGTTTTGAAACCTGTCCTTAGGTTCCCAAACTTTCGTTCCTTAAGAGTTACTGCTTTCTATATCTACTCTATGAAGTGTCCAGACATAAACTGTTCTGTATTCTCTGTGATTCATGGTCTCTCACTTCCCCTTGCCTGCAATTTTGATCTTCTCTTTCCACCCACACTACAAAGTAGTCTCACTAATTCCATCCTTGGCACCTTCCATGAGCTATTTTTACCTCATTTGGTTTTTAAAGTACTCACTACTTGGAGAAAGTCGTGTTTTGCCGAATCTTAAACTTCAATGTGCTGCTGTTTCTTTTCTATAATTAAAAGCATTTCTCATAGGTCATGCTTAGGAACTTTGAAGAATTGTAACAGTTCCTAAGGCACCTTAACCCCTGTGGCTTTAAACATCTGGAAGCTGAAGTGGTCTTCCCCAATCTGCTTTTATTGGTGGCAGACACTTTTGAAGACAATTCCGCACTCCCCTCCCCACCCCCCCCAAATGGGGAGAAGGAGAATCTCTCCTCCTATTCTCCTATTACCTTAAACTGCTTTGCAATGTATGACCCTGTCCTGAAACTCTTTCATAGAATAAGTCTTCTTTTAGCTTTTTGAATTCTGTTTTTGCACATTCTTTTTAATGTTGAGATTTAAAAAGAACCTAGCCTTTCAGCTTGGTCCTTCTATCTGTGGTGTTTGTTGTTGTTTGTTTGTGTTTTCCCCTGTCCCATTCTGCCTGTATCTGATTTCTCCTCCCCTGACTTCACTCTGAAACTATAGATTCTTCTTTTCCTAAATATAGTTTTGTGTTTAAATATTACGTATCACATTTTACTGGGTTAATGCATCTTATTACCTTGTACTTACATGGCATGGAGACTATTTTGGCTAGTGTTTAAGGGGAGAAGGGCTTCCCAGGCCCTTTTATATGGTGCTTTAAATAGGGGTCAGCGGCTGTCTTGGCAGTTGCTGTTCTTGTCTGGTTGCTTATCTATGGCTGAGTAATGCCTTAGATGTCTCAGGACTTGGAGCTGAGATCTTAAGGCAGCAGTGATATATAGAGACATGAAGATATATAGAGACATCAGAGAATTTTGAAATCTAGGCAACTTGTGCGTTTTATTTTGATTATTCTTGTGCAGTGTAGAGCACATATCTGCCTGCCCCAGCCTAAATATTATTGAGATAGTCTCAACACACCAGGCAGTGCTTATTCACTGTTATAGAAAAGCATGGTGGAAATTTAGAAGATATGGAAAGCCAAAGCATTTTATAAGCACTCCTTCAGAGCTGATTGTCAGTACAGAGAAGAATGGGAGAGAATCTGAAGCAGCTTGTTTTGGAAAAGTAATAAGGATCTGATTTAATTGTCTGAACTGTTGGAATCTCTGCCTTTTTTCTAAGCATCTTTCTTTGACTGTTCTCATATTTCCACTGCCCAAACACTCTCACAAATTTTCCAGTCTTTCTCCCCAAATATACTACTGTAATGCCTCTTTATCCGTAAATCTCAAATGAATAAAGGAGAAGGAGGGTAATACAATGAATTGTAAATGTTAAACTAAATCTTAAAACTATACAATTATTTACTTTAGGATAAAAAATGGTGTTTTGTGCTATGATAGTTTTAGAAATATTTAAACAAAACAGTTGGTTCTTAATTATTCTTTCTGATCGTGTTCTTTAAGATACTGCTTATGACTTCTGTCTTTTTTTTTCTTCCTACTTTTACTCAACAGAAATTTTCCTGGATTCTGTAGCTTCACTTTGTAAAGTCTGCCATTAACAGGTTTGCACTTGCGTTGTTGTTGTTTTGTTTGTTTGTTTTTAAACTACTTGCCAGCACTTAATCCAGAACAAGTTTGTATGGTAGAATTGAGAATGTTTGGAAATATTGACACATAAGTGTTGAAATTTCATCTTATACAATGCCAAGCAATATTTTATATGTGTTGACTATGTATGGAGATTTTAAAATTACTTGGTACCCTGACTGAATGGTCTCCTGGAAAGATTATATAATGTCAGTCAAAGCTCTGCTCCCCTGCAGAAGAGACAGATGTCCTGCATATTGTCTCTACTAGAGAAGAACATCTGGATTTTTCTTCCCATTTATTGAATGAAGTGTCTATACTCTGAGCAGCTGATGCTGCCTCTTCCTGTTGCGGCGCAGAGATCTGTAGTAGGAAGTGAAGTGCCCAGTGAATTGTTTATTTTGTAAACAAATTTTTGTCAAAGCCACTTGGAAGAACTTCAGCAACTTGAGATAGAAATACCCTGGCAAAATCCTACCATGACTCATTGAGAAGTGTGCAGTTCATTTGCCAACAACATACCCTTTGAAAGGAAAAATAGTTGAGTATGTAAAGTTGTTCTTCTGTTACACGTAAACAAAAGCTCCAAGATTAGAAAGAATAATTTTATGAGTTTTTAACTTTCATTTAAGTATAAAATAAAAAAACAATGAGATCTGGAAAACTCTAATTATAGGTCATTCTCACCTCCTGTCACATCATGTTTCACATCTCAGTCAGACACTGAGAGTGTTTCCTTGAGTCAGTTTGTGGTATGGGAAATAATACTCAATGTGGTAGAAAGATCTCCAGTCTGTTTGTAAAAGAGCATCTGATACTTTATCAAAGATAGGAAGGGATAGCAAAACTGGCATATCATTTGTTGGAATTGTAAAAATTTAGTTATTAAACTCTACCCCTTAAAAAACTTTAGACTTCTGATAGTAAAATTAGATTGGTCGGAGAAAGTGAATCACATCCTCAAACTTAGGCAGCTGTACCGGTATTTTGTACCATTGTGTTTGTCTGTGGCTTCGATTAACAAATATTTTCAGTTAAATATGTAAGTGGCAGCAAGAAAGAAATGGTTTGGTGACTCCTTATGAGAAAGATTTTTTTTTTTTTGTTTCTACCAACATTGTGCTGGCATGGTGCTTACAACTTGCTTGAAGATAAATTGGTAAAAAATGTGGATGTCTTGCAGATATAACCAGCAACACCTTCCTTATTTGTTAAGTTTTGGTGATTTAATGCATTCAACAAGCAAAAATTTATTCTGAAACTGTTTTGAACAAGTATAGTGGTTAACAGTTAAGCAGTGTTGGTCTTACTATTTCTAAAGTGTGACAACATGTGAAAGGCATGTTCATGAGTTTCTGCATGGTTACAGAGTATGAGCATGTACATCATTCAAAATGATATTTGGCTGTTTACTTTCATGGGTAGGAATGTGGAAAATACTGGATTTCTGACAGAATTGTGACTTTTGGTGACACAGAATCATTGAATACTTAAAATAATCTGAGACATCTTTAATAAAAAAAGAACTATTAATGTATTCTTTTAGACATTTCCAGAGATTCTCTGTTATATTCAGAGAAAACTTTGAAATCCTGGGAAAATTTGCAGAGAGAGTTTCAGGTCTCAGGAATTTGTGTGTGTGTTTTAAGGGCTTTGTGAGATCTTACAGTATAGATAATTTAAGCAGTATTTCTGTCCTTCCCTCTGAAAACCATAAAGTAAGAAAATCCATTTTCTCTGAATTTTCTTGGGTGTTTTTACATGACATCTAGTGGGAGAAGTATGTTACTTTTCTAAGTAATATATGTAAACTTAAGTCACATTGTTTCAAAACAGTTAGTGTACGTCTTTCTAGATCAGGTAGGTACCATATTAGAATTTTCAGAAGGAAAGAACCAGGAAGATAATAAAATGCTGCTAAGCTGGAGGGTGCTGTTTCTCACAATGAGAAGGGACTTAGTTGTAGGAACTCTAATAAATAAAGCCTGCAGACAAACTGCCCAGCTGTACTTTAAGATGAAAACAGGATGTTGCTTGTATTGCAGGAGGACTACTGTGTAAATCAAAGGATATGCTATTATTGCTGTGTAAGGAAGCTGTACTCCCTTGGAGTAGTTCTGTATATAAAAGAATGGTAATTGCCATGCTTATCAAGAGCTGGCAGTTCTCCTTTTCCAATTGTGACCTGGTGAATCCACCTCTAGTTCATGACTTAAAACAAAATACCAGTTATTTTAATCCCCTATTCAACAGGACAAACAGAATGCGGTTATTTTTATCTATGGTTCCTTAGATTATACAAATCGACACCACCTTTCCTATATTCAAGCCAAAGATGGTTCTGCTGTGGGGGACGTGGATTGTTTCCCCAGTGCGTGTCAAACTCTACCAGTTCAAGTAATGTCATCTGGAAGTGCCCAGGTGGCTTTCTCCCCTTGCTGGTGTTGTGTGTGTGTGTGTGTTTTTCTTAAATTCACTTATAGCCCCTTTACATTCTTGGTTTTGTCTTTTAAAGGACTTCTCTGTGCCTATTCCATTCAGTGTACTGTTCTGCTGTTCCTCAGTACCAACTAGGATGATGTTGTCTTTATTTTTGTTTTTAAAAGTAAGTTTTTATGCTTCTAAGAACTATATTCAAGTATGCTTTCTCTCTTTGGAAAGGAAGTAGGTCAAATTACTTTTCTGCTTTTGGTTTTCACCAGTTTATTTTTTCTCTTCAGGGAAATCATAGAATCATATAATTGTTTGGGTTGGAAGGGACCTTTGAAGACCATCTAGTCCAACTCCCATGGTGATCTGTAGTACACTGTAGGATAGCCTAGATTGTTCTTAAAGAAATACAAGTAAGTTTCTCTTAGGCAGAAGTGGCTGAATCTGAAACAACAAGAAGTATATGGATAAAGGTTAGATTGATGTTCCTGTAATATTACATGTGTTTTTATAGAATTTTTTTAGAGATAAGTCCTCAAAACCAGAACTATTTTGATAGAGTGAATTTTAGTGTAGCAGTTTACATTGGTTAGTAGAGAGCTGCCAACCTCTTAGTATTTAATACACAAGTGCAGATTTAGCCTCCCTGCAGTAGGACTCCTGCTGGTGAATCAGATGTGAAACCCGCCCTTGGTGCTGATGCCTACATGGTAGAGGATCAAGGAGTTTAATAAGAGAGAGGGTGGCAATGGTGAGTGAGAACTCTAAGAGAAAGCAGATATGCTTCACTCTTGAAAGTGTCTTCACTCTTGAAGGCTTTACAGCATAAACTTAATATTGTTTTAATATTGATTTTACTTTATACTGAATTATAAATTAATCTTTCAGATGTATAGTTTTAATGAAGTTTGATATTCAGAATGACTTTTCTATTATTTACCATCACTTGTCTACATTTTCCTGAAGTTGTGTGAGAAAAGGATGTTGCAGGAGCTGTTTAAGGTTGTGTAACAAGTCGTTCTAATACCTAAGGAAAAATGTGCCTGTAATATAGTGTTCCAAAAGACTGTTCAGTGTTGTTGTTTAGCTGGTAGCACATTTTAAACAGCAGCTTCTTTAAAGGACTAAATCGTGCTGTTATTTTGGAACATGACTCATTAGTCTTACAATTTTTCATGGTTGAGAGAACTGGTTGTATCAGGTTGAACAAGCTACACACCTTGTGTTTGAGCTATTTCCTAAATCACATGTTATTTTTGACTATTCAGTCAAAAGCATTGGAGGTGAGATGCTCTCAGGGGATACCTATTGGAGCACTTGCCATTATTTTTTAACATACATGCTGATATAATAACTTCAGATTTAAAACTGGGTTGTAATTCTATGCCAATATCAATTAACAGATGTGTTTCTTAAGAAGTAGGGCCTCACTAATCTACTTCTTTCTGCTTTCTCACAGGGTGGAATAGGAGGAAGAGATCTTAAAATCTTGAATTTGCTTCATGTCTGTACTAAACAGTTGAAGGACTTAATCAGGAATGAGGTCTTTGTTGAAACACAATGAGTTCTGTACTACAGATCTAGTTATATTTTATGTACTTGGGAAGATATATGTAGAGATATATAATTTCTATGGAGGAAGAATCTTTTCTGGGGCCAGAAACTCTAATGTATTTGAAAACATACTTGTCAGTTATCTGATGTCTTAATGTCTGTAGCAGCCGTTCATCAAATAAGGATAGATAATGATTTAGGGCAGATCAGTGATTTTGGAAAATGTATATAAATTTTAAGTAGTCATGGTCTATGGTTAGACAAAGATAATTTTTAAATTCTAGCTTCATTCTGTTAATACAAATGCATGTTCTTTAACAGGCCATAAGCGTGGTTGTCAGGAGACATACCATGGAATTACCCTGATGTGACCTTGTAACGGGTGGATTTGAAAAGCATTAAGCATTATTTGAACTGGTCCTGTACTCTGAAGGCCTCTTAATTATAGTGCCAGTATTATTTTTTGTAAAACTTCTAATGAAGAGAGATGTGTTCTGGAGTTCTTGTCTCAGTCACACACACAGACAGTTCTCATTGTGCAGGTTGTATTATACCTTAAAATAATTGTGATTTTTTTATTTGTTTGTTTTTAAAATTCTTTAGCAAGTATCACAACTTTTCATCCACAAAGTAAATAGCTTTTGCTTTTGATTTGTAACTTAAACCTTGGCAAGTATGTAAATTCCTCAGCAGGGCACTGGTTTTGAAGAGCTACTTAGGTTCCACTGAGAAATCTTTCTAACAGATTGTTTTGGAACATGTGATCTTTTTATTCCCCACCACCCCCTGCTTCTGCACTACATTATCTGCACTGATTTGTTCCTTTCCTCCAGGAAGCACATTTACATTAAGGATCCGGTCTTCTGTTTATTTTGTTCCTGCTGCTTATTGCTTCCATGATGTCCTTTTTGACCTTACAATTAACAGAAAAATAACTGATATCCTGGGAATTAAGAAGAAATTAAGTACAAGGAGCTGATAAATTCTGATAAAACCTTACACTAATCAAGCTTCCATTTTGACATGCCAAGATCCTCAGTAATAGTAAGAAAAATAACTAAAAAGATTAAAAAAAACTGTAAGCAGCACGTTTTTCATAGTGTCTCTGGTACTTCATGGAAGGCTTTAAACTACAAGAGTCAGCGATACCATTGGTTCGTGTTGTTAAATGTTGGCTTTGTCATCAGAAAAAGTTCAGGTGTATTTGCTGAAAGGTACTCTAACCTGGCCTGAGCCAGTTTTTATTTATCTGATCTGTTTTGGCTAATTGCCTTTTAAGTATAATATTTGTATTGTACCATAGCATTTCATAGTCCCAGCTCAACTTCTATTTTAAACTGGTCTACTGGTGTAAGGATTCTCGCTGCAATTAGTGCAATATTGAAATAGTAGTAAGTATAAGAGATCATTCAACTTGCTTTTAAGTTTAATCACATACAGCAAATCTAGTGAAATAATGGTGATAGTTCTGACATCTGCTTTGTTTGGGTTTTATATTGTATTACATTATTATAATTTTGTTGGAAATAAAGAAGACTGGTGAGAAATAAGACTGGCACATCAAAGAACTGAAAGGGTAAGTTGCAGTGTTGTCTGCTTAATGTCGCTTCAAACATCTAGGCTTGCTAATTGGGTCTGATTTAACCATAACTGTCACATTTGAAGGCAGAGGATGCCAAGAAAGAAAGAGATTATTTATATCCCTCAGGCTTCCATAACTGTGAGTTTCAGATTGGAATTTGGCTATAATATATTCAGTTTTTTCAGAGAAGCTACATAATAAAACAGAATGGAGTACCAAAGACTGTAACTGGATCCTTTGACAACTAAGCTCGTATGTACCTTTTCCAAATTGTAGCCTCTGGCCTGGCAAACAGCCAGCTTGTTTCAGTTTCTACTGTCTTGAGTTTTACAGTTTACTTACATGTTTTAAAAAGCCAAAAAACTTCAGTTTTGTATCATAAAGAAGTTCTACTGTACATCTTGAGTCTCAGCTCTCCTGCTGCAAACTCAGACTCACCTTAAATTCTGGTTAAACCAGAGATGACAATATGAGGCCTCAGTATTGGTGAATATATGGAATTGTTTCATTGTGCTGAAGAAATTAAGCTATCCATTCATCCATCCATATTTGTTTGTGGCATATAAGCCAGACTGTGTTTTGCAGGTGAAAGGATCTAACTCTAAACACTATTAGAATAGCTGTTTACTCATTTGATTGACTCTGTTGATTTATATGTGCTTATACATACTTACATGTATACTCACTAACAGTGTTTGAGTTAAAGCATTTTCCTTTGTTTTCTAGAGCTTAATCTTACAAGTTCTGCATATTTTCAGATAACAATGTTGTATACGTTCTCACTGTTGGTAGTTGCTGACAGCAACTTAAAATCATTCTGATTGATTACACACTTTCCTTAACACAGCTTCTAAATAAAGCTAAGCGTCTTGAATACTGAGTATGCAAACCAGTATACCCAGTATACATATTCTTCTTCAGGAACATGTGATGACAGCTGGCACTGACCACAGCATGGAGCTTCACATAAGCTCAAAAAGAGCAGATTGTTCTTTCTAGTTTCAATTTGTGTTCTTCTTCACTTTCGGCCCTCTCTCATAAGAAGCATGGAAGGCTGCGACTTTCAGCCAGTGTTACCCAGTGGGATGTTGTGGTTTGCTCACTATGAGCAAGTGGAGATTATTTCCTTTCTTCTTTTTCTTATTAAAAACAAAACAAAACAAACAAAAAACCAAACACAGGCTTGGACAGCCTGAATGTGGATATCCCCTCAATGAAGAAGGTGAGGGGTTGGCAGTGTTAGGTTTACAGGTGGACTTGATGATCTTGAGAGTCTTTTCCAACCTAAATGATTCTATTAGTCTGTCTTTTCCTTCACCAGTCAGCTGCATCATTTAGCATCAGTTCTGGTAAAGTTATGCAGCCATGTAATTTTATCTAAAAAAGAAGAGTAAAAAGAGAAATGATAGCTTGGCCTAGCTGTAAAATTTGTCTTGCAGTTTTCTTAGAAGCTTATGCCATCGTTATAATTCTTTGCTTTTGACAGCCACTTGGTATCCTTATTCACCACCTGTGACCCCAGAAACCTAGTGGTATAGAAGCTGCTGGATCATACTTCAGCTTACAGTCTAAAAGATATTTCACATACTCTGCAATGTTACTGTAACTGATGTATCCCCCATTCAAGCCTGTTGTTTCACATCAGCAAATATGTAGAAAATAGAATTGAGACTAAAATTAACAGTGAGCTTGCAAAACCACATGACTTCACACACAGAAGTAGTGCACTGGGGTGAAGTGTTTTATGAACAACCATTATTTAGCCATGTTAATTTTCCTTTTTGTTTAGAAACAGATTCAGCTAGGCTGTTGGTGAGTGCTAGAAGGTGTGGCCTAGTAATTCATACTGCGATTAGCAGTGGGATCCAGTGAGGTTGTGTAGCCAATGGCTGGTCCTTAGATAGGGAAGATGGTAGAAGGTTGGTGGACATTATGAATAGGAGGAGGATGAAGACATCCAGAATCACACAGTCTGTTTCCTCTGTCCTTACCTATTGTAATCCCTAATTTGACAGGTGAATTCTGATATCTCCCTGCAGTAAGTCACAGCTTGTTTGGTTCTCTGTACATATCTGAAGTGACAAAGCTGTAGCCCATTTTCTGATCCCTATCTGTGTGTCTGACTCAATACTAGACCAACTTTTGCTAACAAACTTAATTTGTGGCTGTCCCAGCACTTTCAACACAAACCACTTAGTATTATGGTAGCTGCAGTTACATGATTACATGTTTTCCATGCAGATACACTCCCAAGTTCTACTGAAATTGTTAAAGAAGTATTCATGTATGCAGGCTACATTTTAAAACTGAATAAAAATAAAGAGAAATACACTTTTGATCCCATTTTGATGGGGCTTCTGCAACATAGCTTCCTGTGTCCTTCTGAGAGTGATGTGATGATAACAGTCACCTGTCTAAACTGTTTACTTTTTAACTTGGCAGAATTTGTACTTCTGAGATACTCTTGTACTTCTCATTGAAACAGGAGCTTTGCATATGTTTTAGTTTGTGCTGTCAAACATAGCATACTGGCAGTACAGATACTCTTGTCCTTCCAATGGTGTGGTGTGTGTTTTGTGTGGTGTGGTTTTTTTTGGTTTGTTGCAGTAGTTTGCTGTTCATTTAAAGGAAGCCATTTGTGTTCTAAAAACAAATGACACACACACAGCTGTGTAGCCAAGTGACCCAGAGAAGATGCGTTCCCATGATCTATGTGTATGTGCAAGTGATGGGGACCAGAACTTGTTCTTTGTCCCAGTGTTCGCTTGTGCATGGTCTCGAGGGAACATGTGGCCACGGTCCTAGTGCTGTTCACTGTCATGGGAATGGAAGGATGTGGCTCACAGTGTTGTCTAGGAATAGTTGTGTATGGGGGTTTGTTTTACTTTTAAAAACTTGGGTTTTTATATGTAAATTCCTTTTTGTTGTGTAGAAATTCAGGCTACATATTGATTGCACTTTTGAAGTAAATCATAATATTGTGTGATACTGGAGTTGTTAAGAATTGGACAGAAATGTTTTGTGTTGCAGTGACAAAAGCTATGCCATTTAAACTGTTTAATTTCTGCTCTTTACATTCTTGAATAAATAGTTCTGTTCTAGGGTATTTGAAAGACAAAGGGAACTTCTTAGTCATCTGCATAAATAAATAGATATGAAGTTCTCGGATACCTGAGATGTGAAAACATAGATTTTTGTGTGTGTTCTACAGTGGGTAAGAAAGGACTAGGACTGGCAGAATCCTATATTTGGTATTTTTTTTTTCTTGGGGCATGTGTGTGTAACCTGTCATCTAGAACTGTAAAGTTCTGTAATGCTGTGTTGTAGACCAAGTGCTATTCAAGTTACAAATGACCAATAATGGAAGCTTAATGCATTGGCTAGCTTACAAAATTATGATTAGCAAATTGATTATTAGCAAAATTACCAATTTAGTTGCACAGGGTTCCTAGCGCCACCCTGAGGATTTATTCCAACCTGTGCAAAATATGTACAAATTAAATATGAACCCTTCTTTGCCGTAAGTACGGAAATTAAAAAGCAGAGGAAGACAGAACTTGCATAGAAGACATGCTAGTTCTTCCCCCATGTATCTCGTTATACGCAGCTTTTTCAGAGGCGATACTTCTGTAGGTATGGCCTCGAAGAACAAAGTACCTACTCCTGAATTTGTACAGTTCCATTTAGTTTTCTATTAATAATGGTATAGGTGACAACAGAGGTTGACAGAAAGCCTGTTTGAAGCACTACTAGATTCCATGTAGTATGTCTATTTTTAATTTAAGTAGTTTGTTTTCTTTAGAATTAAAGGAGCTCACTTCCATTAGTTGCATTAGCACGTGAGCTTGCTGTGTTATATATAAGCAGTATTATAGTTTACCTAATTGATGAATTGGGAAGTTATTGTGTGAAATGTTGTAAGTCTAGTAACTCTGTCTACAGGCAAACACTTCAGCAGAAGCCCTCTCCAAAACCAAGAAGAGCTATAATAATAGCTAGATCTCTTCAGTAATAAGTATTTTCCTTTGTGTTTTGTTGGTTGGTGGGATTTTTTTTTTTGTTATCTTAAATACTCTTCTACTAAATATGCAATTTTTAAGAAATACTGGGTCCAGGCACTGAGTTTTGGTACAAAAATCAACTTATTCTACCAGTTGCTAACTTGTTAGTTTTTGTCATGCAGATGTTTCGAAAACATTTATTGGAATGTAGAGTGCTTTAGGTATGAGTCAGCAAAATAGGTAAATAATATGCTCAAATGAAACGTGTATAGCTTCAGAAATCAATACTATAACCTAATTATCTGCCTTATCCCTTGTTAAAGTCACTACTATAGTGGAGTATTTCTTTGCCAAAATATTAGGTCATGCTATCTAATAGCAAAATAATTCCAAAATACAAACAGCTTAAAAAATACAAGGAGCAGTCTTGTAGCAGAAAGTATGGTTTATAGAATAGTTACTTGGCAGTTGAAATTATTACCAATCTACTCTTGAACTTCTGACTGAGGGAATAAAACTTTCTATTTTTTAGAATTCTTGCTCTCTGCCATAAGAAAAATGATAGCAGATGAATTGGTGTTTGAGTTTATATGATGCAACTGAACTAAAATACAGCTTTTTGCTTATTTTCTTTTATTACTAGAACCATTGACAAGGAAGACTGTTGCTGAACATATATTCAAACTGCAAACTTAATGGTCTAGGACTTCAGGTGACTAAAATGGTTGTGCATAGTCAGAAATTATCTGTTATTTCAGTACCCACTAAAATATCAAGTTTATACCTTGAAGGAAACTTTTGTTTTATAAAGTGGAAAGTAACTGTTGCAATCCTGAATGACCTCCAAATCTCCTTTGAAAAACAGTTTCTTCACTAAATGAACAGGAATAGCTTTTCTTGCAAATGTTTTGGCTTTTAACTCAAATGTCAGGGATTTTAAATTTGGGGGAGAAGAAGCAAACAAAGCAGATTAAATGGACTCCTAAGTTTAACTTTGAGATATTGCTGCACTAGGTCTTCTGTTTTGGATGAAATAAATGATTCTTTTATACCTGAGAAGGAAGATGTTTTAAAAGGATGCTACAGTATTGAATGCAGTATTAAGATTTTTTTTCACGGACTTTCATTTGCTTTCTCAGAAGTTAATACTGGCCTTCCTTTCAGAGGAAGAGAACTGTTAGAGATTTTTGCCATCTCAATATTGATAAGAAGTCATGGTATGAAGAAAATTCTTTAGCTTTTGTATGAAAATACACATGATTTATGAGGATTTTTTCTTAAACTATTTCAAAATTAACTGACAAACTCAAAATAACAGTTCTTAGAGTATCTTTACAATGCAATTCTTGTATTATGCTCTTAAACACTGTTTAATGAATTTATAAAATACCCTGATCTATCTGCAGTACAGTATCTCTTTTAAGATGTGATTTATGTTTTGAAGATATTTGTTGCTGGACAATAAGTTGCCTGGAGAATAACTAATGAACCAGTCTCCTGTTTTATATAGATGTGATTAGATATGCTCTAATTTGCGTGGAAAAGAGTAAGCAGCCAAGTAATTTCAAAATCCAGCCGATCTGCAGTGCCACCTCGTGGCGGTTTTTTTCATGGCTTCTCTTAAACCCGTTTCGGTTCCCTCATCCCCATTGGGAAGATTACTTGTGACCTCCTGAAATGTCTGTGTTCCCGCCTGCAGACCTGGTCTGACCAGGGCAGTACAGCACATTTCTTTGCTGCCTCGGAGAAGTTAGGCAGGATATGTCTCTGCTGAAATCTGCTCAGATGGAGAACCAGAAGGAGGATTTCTGAGCAATACTTTCTTTTACCTATCACATCAGCTCAATAAGCAATGGCTGGTGTGGTCACTGAAAAGGAAAGATCAGATTGCAGATGAAAAGCAAAAAAAAGTGTGTCATTTCATAGCAGTAACTTGAAGGAGCACGTTAATTGGTCTCATCTGCTCCAGCAGTGCTACATATGCACATAGTTTGCTTCTGGGTAGTCAGTTTTCTAGGGAGATGGTTTAATTTTAAAATTAGATTGTCTAGGTAGACACAGTGTTTCTTATGGAGATAGTTTATACTATTTTGCATTCAAGACATCTGCATATTTTTTATCTTAATTGAAGGATGTCAGAGAAACTTTCTTCTTAAAAGCAGCATCATGCTTTGAGGGTTATGTTGTGCTTTGCCTTGCACCATTTTAAAGAATTGCTCAAAATTTGGTGGGGTAAGTACCTGCAGGTTTAAGACTGTGGTTTTTATGTGTAGAAAGTAATACGCTGTTGAGGATATTTCACGCCAAGCAAACATGTAGGAAGGAACTTTTCAGCACTTCACCCGCCTGGCATGCCTGGGAGAGCAGAACCAGCTTAGTTTTACTAACATCTCCAGATGAAAGGTACGGTTTTTCCTGTCTGTATTTTCTTCCTGCCATTCTGGTGGGGAACTCAACAGACTCTCTTGTCCCTTCTGCCCTGGTGGGAGCACCAACATCACGGCTCAGTGCTGAAGCCTCAGCAGCAGTTCCCTGGGCTTCCTACCACTGCCTACCCCTGTCCCCAGTGCAGGAACAGCTGACCTGCCAGTCCAAGGAGAGTGTTTGGCTACATTTTTGAGTGTTTAAAGTTGATGCTTTTAATGTCTAAGAGTTGATACTGTAATGCTCTGAATATGCTTTCAGTATTTTCTTGCTACAAAAGTAGTTAGTTATTTTAATGAGATGAAGTTTCCATGCCTGCATTTGCTGTTGGCCTGGTCGCACTGCCTTGGTTTCCCTGCTCTCACGGAGTGCTTCCTGCCCGCCCCAGAGCTGCTTATGCTGTGCAGAGGGAGGGGACCAAGGGGACAAATTGAGCCTGGACTAGCAAAGCCTTGGCATGTGTTATACAAACACTTCTGCATCTTCATTGAGGGCTTTGTTTTTCTGTAATAGAAATGTAAGATGTGAGAGCATGGTAAGTATCAAGCTGTATATTTGATGGTATATTTGATTTGTAAAGACTTTCTCTGATAAGCAGGTGCTTACATTCTCATTTGTGTCCTAATTATAGAAATTATACTTGGCCTTTTCTAGAAATGAACTGTTTCTTTTTCTGAATTCACGTATCTTGCTTGTAAACTGTAAGTAAAGGTGTGTGAATGTTAGGTCTGTGTTCTTGCAGAGTTTTAAAGCCAGCAGTAGAAATATGTGATACCATGGTCCATACCTCTAGATTGTACTGTTTATTATGTGGAGTTGGAAAGTCTTAAATAGTGAGAATTAAAAATGCAGTTTTCTTTTTCCAGTGTTGCCAGAAGGACTTCCATTCTTTGCTAAAAAGTGTAGCATTTTTACAAAATTATGTTTAATATAAAGGCAGTGTGTATCTAAGCAAAATGACAAACAAAAGTCTTAAAAATAAATGGTTAAAAGACTGCACTTCATTTTCATGACACTGTTTTGAGTAGTTTAGTACTTGTAGCTATATGCATTCTTTTAGAAGCCTGGATTTTCAGGTAGTAACAACCAAAGGCAGAAGAAGTGGATGTGAGGGAATAACAGAGAAGGTTTTGATTACTTGTCTTTACTTAGGAAGCTTGTTTGTTCTTTCTACCACACATCAGGCTTCTGCACTATTGGGGATGTGTAAACTAAAGAGCCTGTGATTTAAGGTAGTTACTGCGGAATCTCTTCAGGCTGTTATAAATTGCAATATAAGGAACAACTTCATTGTACTTTAGATCTTGTTTTTTGTTCAGTGGATGATTTTCAAATGACTCAAATGTAAGTCGTGTGGAGAATTCTGATTACTCTTTCTTAAAACAGAATATTGAAATGTACATGTGCATTCTTGTGTATCACAGGTCCTGGCTTGAGTCCTTCCTGTATTAGAAATTTTGGTTGGCAAAATGTCTCGCTTCATACCCTAGATCACGAAAAGGCGGCGGTTTTATTTTAAAAAAAAAAAACTTAAAAGCCTGTATACGTTGTGATTCAAGTTGTGGTAAGACTTCAGCATGGTGAATAAGCCTGTTAGTGTCTGTGATGGCACTTTATTTCATTGGGAAAGAAAATCTGTGCTAGCTGTTGTGAAAGTGGCATTCATGAGTGTACTGTATGCCCTTGAATGTTTTTTTTTTAATAGGTACTTTTTTCAAAATGTTTTTCTTTAAAATAAATTTTTTAAAAAGTCACATGGGCTCATCTATAAAACCTTCTATCTTTAGGAACTGCTTTGAAAAGTTGTGGTTTTGTTTTAGAAACAGTTCACAAGAGAAAAAAAAAACCCACTACAACAAACATACATGCTCTTCCTTCAGTTCTGTGATATACTGTGTCGAACTTGGATCATTTGATGTTTGATAGACAATGATTGGCCAGAAATAGCCACCTACCATAACTGTTTGCCTTTCTGTTGAAGGCTTGCAAAATGTACAGGGCCGAAGTAAAACAGTGAATCATAAAAACTTGGTGCATGGTAAGTCTGGGTTCTAGAGTAGATATTACCAGATAAACAGACCAAATGTTTTGTGACTGGTATTATCACTCTACTATAGTGTAATTTTTTTCAGTAGCACATCAAGATAAGACACTTAGAAATGTTTGTGAACTTACTGTGACATAAGAGGCCTCTTACTGGATGAGTAAATATTTTTCTTTTTCTCTCTGTTTTTTGTTTGTTGGGGTTTTTTGTTTGGTTGGTTTTGTCCAGCAGAACTCAACTTTGTCTGACTGTGCTGTTGGCTTTTCTTCTTTCCTCCTGCATTCGTTCATGTTCTTTGTAAGTTTTTTCATTTGATAGGATTTCAGTATTTGAACACCACAGAAAAAGAAGTGCTTGAATACTTATATCACCTCTTTAAAAAAAAATCTTTTTTTGAGGAGGTAGAAATTCAAATTGACAGTCCTGCTCTGTGAAGAGCTTCTAAGAACTTGGGATGATTCACATACAAATTTTATTAAGCATGTGTTTTGTACTATTGCACAGAGGAGACAGTGCACAAGTGGTGTAGCACTGTGTGATGAGCTGTACACCTGTGCAATACAGGGTGTTATACCCAGTTTCTAGAATATCTGGTTTATCTAGTAGCAATTTCAAGGAGCCTACAAGCTACTGTGAAGGAAGTGCAAAGGAGGCTTTCTACATTCAAGTGGGTGCTCCAGCAAAATATTAGAACGGTGGAAAATGAAACATGAACTCTGACAATTTTTGCCAATGTAAAGTACTCCTCCCTGTCATGTGATAGCTCATGGCAGGTTTTCTAAAAATGAAGTAAGTTTCTCAATACCATAATGTGTAATAGAGGTGGAGTATCTTCTGAATATTACTCTAGAATTGTGTTTTGAAGCAGGCAAAACCAAACTTGAGCCTTTTTTTTTTTTTTCCCCAAATTTTAAATCATAATGGTGCAAATAGCACTTTCAGAATGCTAATGTGTTATGTTTGATCTTCTTGGAGATATTTTGAACTGTTTTGTTAATGGTACCATACCATCTCTGCTATATCTAGAATGAAGTCTGTATTTTGGAAGGCATATTTTCTTCACCTTTTTTTTTTCTTTTTTCTGTTTTTTCAACTTCGTTCATTCGAGCTTTCTTCTTTTGAATGCGATAGAATCCCCAAGCATGACTAACTGCCCCTTCCAGACGTTGGTCTGGTACACTCCCAGCTTAGTTCTCCATGATACTGATTCCAAAGATACATGCTTATCTGGATTGGAGAGCGTGCATGTGTGCATATTAAGTAAGAAAGAACACTATAGTTTTCTTCCTCATTCCTCTCTTATGCATAACAGGAAACCTGAGGCATGCTCCTTCCCATGTGCCATCTTTGCAACCAGGGGCTTTTGTTCCCCAGGTGGCTTCTTACCCCTTTGGAACGAAGGTGCTCCTGTAAATCAGCTTCAATTCCTGTAAAACAAATTCTCATTGGAGCTATTTGATATCATCATTTAAAAGGGAGAACTTTTCAGTACAAATTTTAATGTTGATCCCAGTGTGATTAACTGCGTAATTTTTTTCATTGCCTCATGTTTACTTGACTTTGAGGAAGTACCTGGAACTTGCATGACAACGTTTAGAACTTTTGAATAATGTTTGCTTTTTTTTTTTTTTTTTTTCCTAATTTATCATCTAATAAGCATCATAGGAACTCGAAAGATTAAGAGAACACCACCAGGTATGCAGTTCTGAAGAACTGAGTGGGTGCTGGATGAAGTAAACACAAGGTGTCCTTGCTTCACAAACTGTTTAGCATTGAAACATTGCAATTATTTTTAACTTTTTGTTTTGAGAGGAGAAGAGCGGCTGTTACCAAACCTGACCAGAGGTACAGGTTTTTAAAAGCAGCATTATGCTTCATGTAAACAGTCAGAACAAGAAACTTGTTCAACTTCTTGTTAAAGCTACATCTAAATTCCTTACATCAACAGTGCCACAAAAAGATCTGTCGAAGTACAGACTATTCTGTCAAGGAATGGATACGATTATCGAAACTTGTATGTGAAACTGGATCTGAAAGTTTCTGAATTAAAGCGTGGGATTTTCCAGAAGAACATCGCTATGGGAGTTTTATTTTGTTTGTCATTTTTTATTATATTTATAGGCCTCTGAGAGTCATTTAAGGAAGCACAGTAACTCTGGAGCTGTGATTCTCAGATCTACAAAAACACTGTGGGTCTTTTCCAGTTGTTTGTTTTTGGATATGTTTGGTTGTTGAATCCCATAGAGACATTTAGTGTTCCAGAAAGTCTTTGTTGTGTGTGGCTCCCACTTCTGCTTGTTAAGGAAGATCATGCTGTTTCAGTTCTCCTTAATGTTGTCTAAATAAATTCTGAAGAAATGAGAGCACTCCAGAATCTTACAGAGTAGTCATAATAATAATGTGTTTGTCAAATAATAAGGTGTTTGTTAGAAAATCCAAATTCTTTCCCTGTGGTTCTTTGTCATAAATGAGTTTGGAGGCTTAAAAGATATTTTTAGCATTACAACTTTTAAATAGTTGGTTAGCATCATTTTTAACTATGTAACTTCAGTCACAAGTCAAGTTTTCCACATTAAGTTCTGTTCAGGATGGCTTGGCAGTAGCTATCCTCTTTTGAACCTCTAGCACTTCACAAAACAGTGTGTTATTGCCATTGGTCTTTGCCTATAACTTGGTATGTTACTGCTTATACAAGAGTGCTGCATTTTTCTCAGTGTAGATTTTTGGTGGTGGCCGTTCAAAACAACAACAACAAAAAAACAAAACCACCAAAACCAACCCAACAACAACATTCAGTAATATTTTGTGACCTGCTTCTGCCAAGAAACCCATTTTCTTGTGCCTGAGCACCAGCGCAGGTACCAGTTACCTGGGGATGCATCGGTACCCCCCAGTGGGGGCACGACTGGGAGGTGAGTGCGGCTGCTCCCTGCACCTTTAGTCTTGTAGCATCACTAACCCGCTAATGGAGGTGCAGTGTCATCAGCTGGTAACTGGTATGTGGATTTCTAAACCCCAGAGGGCTTTTAGCTGTGAATACCACAGCCTTCACTTCTACTTTAGTTGTATTGATTAACTTAGAACTAGTGTTCTGCCTGTTTGCGTTACAGCAGCAGTTTATTTATGGGAATAACCCAAGTAAAAGATGTCTGGTGAATCTTTTTTTCTCTTTCTAGATCTCGGCTTTAGTGTGCTAAGCATATGTAGTATTTCAAGCTTTTGTGGAAGATTAGTAACTGGGATTAAAAAAAAAAAATTTCAGCATTAATCAGTTATCTTATGGCAACACTGTAGCAATAGACCAAGAGTTGTTGATCCTAGCTTTTCTGTAGAGGGTTTGGTGTAATGTTTATTTGAAGGATTGTGTAAGTGTAAGTTGGTATCTCTAAAATAAAAACAAGCTGAAACTTCCCAGGGGCAGCTGAATTGGGCTTGTTCATGGCTTTCCTGCCTACACACTCTGCTAAATAAAATAGTACAGTTGTTTCGCAGAGGGAGGATTATAGAGGTATCTTTACTGTGACATTAAATCTGTTTTGAGAGCTTTCCCAGAAATATGAATATAGTAATTATATGCTTAAACAATAAGAAAACTTTTTGGGTTGTGCACTTCCTCAGGCTATTAACCTAACCACTAATTAACCAACAGGAAATTCCGGACCTGAGAGTTTCATTATTGCTATACTAAACTGTGAAAATATAAGTGTGTTAATGAGGATTTCATTATAGCCATCTGTAGCTTGTTTTGAATTGTGTTAAAACAGGAAAAACGTACTATACCATCTGTTACCTAGCCATATGAAGTTGACGTGAAAAAATGTTAGAAAAAACTTCCCCAAATTTACAGCCTTAGTTGTTTATTATTTCTCAAAATTTAATTGTGGCAACCCCTAGCGCCATGGCACTACCACTACTGACGTAATGTGCCATTTGTTCCTTAAATTATATATTCTGTTTATTTTGCAATTTCTATATTATAACTTCAATATTTGGGGAGGAAATAGCTGACTTTCTGAAATGATAATTTCTGGGCAATCAATAACCCCTCAATTTCAATGTCATGTACTCTCAAATATGTCTAAATCACAAAAATTCTGAAGCTGGGGATTGTCTTGCAATTTTCAGTTGTTTTGGGTTTTAAGTAAATTATTTTCTGAGTAACATCTATTAGTATTTTCTCTTTCTCTGAAGAGTGAGCATGAACTCAAATGTTTTGTTCTCATCAGATGCTGAGGTTTTTGCTGCTCCTTTTTCCCTAACCCTTCTATGTTCTTTTTTATGGGTTCTTTTTCTCTCATATTTCCTTGTGTTCCTCTATGGAGCTTTGTCGATACAAACTTTCACAAGTCCCTTGATTTGTGGTTCCCTTTGACCTTAAAAAACAGGGGAGTTGTAGTGTGTTACCACACAGTTACCAAGAAGTATTATGGATTCTTAATTGTCAGATGTTTGTAGGTGTAATGTAGGTGGAGCCTTTGGTGAGAAAAAGGTGATGGTCCCATGGAAGAAGTTACAAAAAATTGCTCTGGGGAAGAGAATTGGCACAGAAGAAAATACCAAAGCAACTGTGGGACAGTGAGGCAGATCCTTAGCAGCTGAGATGAAATATGACTGAGTAAGGTCATAAAATGTGCTAATTTTTGCTGAGTAGAGAGACGAGTGATCTGCGATGTGAAAATGAGGATAAAAGGTGGTAATTGAGACAGAGAGGTAGAAGGGTCATGCAGCAGTTTAAGTGAAGTCAAATTGTGGACAGGCAGCCCCAAAGAACCCCAACTCTAAAGTTGTGTGAGTAGGCGCTCTCTTCTTGTCTGAATTGGCACAGCAACTAGCACAGCTTTGCTGAGGGGTCTGAAGTACTACCTTAGTATTCAAGACAAACTATAAATTTGGTGGCTGAACATACAAACAAACTCTGTTGCTCTGCAGACTGTAATGTAACAAGCACAGAATAAAATGAGGAACTCTTTTAATATAGCACTGGATCTACAATGTAAATGTCTTAATGCAGTAAAAATATAAAAAGAATCTAAGTGCTGTGCTGGCCAAAAGGATGAGGAAAAGCCAGCAGATGCGGTCTTTCTGGTCTTTCAAAAGGCTTCTGCTAGTCTCTAACCTAAAGGCCTTTTAGGAAAACTAAACAAACATGACATAAGGCAGTAGAGCTTGCATGGCTAAATAATTTGCCCCAAAATAAGAACACAGGTATGGGAAATGGTCTGCTTTGAAGGTGAAGGGAGGCCACCTTGGACTTCCACAGGGGTCTGTACTGGAGCTTAGTTCAACATGTTAATAGTCTAGAAAAACAGCTGAATATTGACCAGGCAGTAAAAAATTATTTGCAGTAATGAAAGGAGATGTGACTGGAGACTTGCAGAAGGATTTCACAACAATGAATTAAATTTACTTTAGCTAAATTTAATATGAATCAGTAAAGGAATAGAGAAGAGAAAACATTATTATGCCACTGTATAAATCTATGATGACAATACAGTGCACAGTTCTGGTCTCTGTCAGCTCCAAAATGACATAGTAGAACTGCAGAAGGTTCAGAGAGGATCAACAGGGATGGTCAAGGGTGCGATATGGCTTTCATATCAGGGACATAATGATGTGGCCCCTCTGGTATCATGTTTACCATTTGTATGTGTACCCATTTATTATGTTATAACTGTTCCAAGTAAGTTAAAAGAGAACATGTAAAAGAATTGCCTAATGATGCTGCATAAAATCCTTAAACCAAATGTTAATAATGGAAAAATAATTAGGTTTCCCTTAATCTTGAGTTATTATACAATCTATAATCAACTTCCCTTGTTGATGTGGGACTTGCATATGAAAAATAAGCTCTTGGTCTGCTTCCAAGCCATTCGGAAGTCTCTTGTCTGTGCTCTCTTCTCCAGTTTTTCTTGATAGAACAGAACTATTTGCTTTTCCCCTGAGTCTTGACTGTTGATCCATCACAGATGAGATGTCATCTCAGTAGGTACAAAGCAACTGAAGAAACAGAGTATTTATTTAATAAAGCAGGAATTTAATCTGGAACAATGCCTATTCTTAGCCTAGTAATCCAGGTTTCCTGCTATTCTTGCTGCTTTCAGACGTTATTTTCTCATGGGTATTATTTTAAAAAAATAATCATTACTATTTCAGGGTTTGATGAAATATCAGATAGTCTTAAAAAACAGTCTTTTGTGTATAACAATAGAGATAATAGATTCAGTGAGCTCCCAACTTCACAGAAATGTCCCCATTGGGGACTTTTAAAAAAACAGATAATAATTTTGACCAAGTTTTCCATGTACAGATAATTGATACTCATACGTCGAGTTCTAACAGCCCATTCGGCTTTCGGGGGTGTGGTTTGTTGTGGGTTTTTTCGGTTGTGTTTTGGGGGTTGGGGGCGGGGGGGGGGGGGGGGAGGCGTGATTGTTTGTTTGTTTGTTTTGTGGTGGGTTTTGTTGTTGTTTTTTCTGAGTAATGACCGAAAACAAGTGAATCTGAAGGTATTAGAGCTCTAAAAATGAATATTGGGAAGCTTTTCTTTTACTTTCCTCACTAGTATATGCAAATCCTTTCAGTCTTGGAAATGATTATGTGGATTAAAGTGTGTGAAACTTCTGTACTATTAAGAAAAATATGTCCTGTACAGGAAACTCTTTAGAAAGTGTTGTGTATTTAGCACTGTAATGTCATTGTATCTAGCGATGTTTAGCAATTGTTTACTTCTTTTAAAGCATGCTTACAAGAAATATAATCAATTCAGTGTTTATGATCCATTCACTTGCATTCCCTTTTGCTGCTGGTACTCATCAGTTGATGTTTCCTTTTTAGGGAATGTTTGCTAATACAGCAATGCCAAGATGAGTACTTTAGATGCTTTATGGAAAAATGAAAAGCATTTTAAAATTCTAATCCTAAAGAAATTCTAGCAAAACATTTTAATTCCATTCCCCTAGATTTTTTTTCCTCCTAATACCCTGTCTAAGCTCTTCTCCCACTACATCTTTTAAAATTCTCAGCATTTTACCTTTCACAAGTGTTCTAGGAACTTATTAAAAAAAAAAAAGGTACCAATAGCCTATTTTGAGTGATATCAGTGGATGAAAAGCAAAAGTAACCTCTCTGAGATGCAAGGGAAATAGCCAGGCACGTATCTGTAGAAACTGAAAGAAAACCTTTCCTTTCTTCTTCTCAGGCTATCTGAAATGTTGAGCACTTGCTTATTGCAGTCAATAGTACTAAAGTCCATTGGTGACTCCCTGAAAACCACAGAATTATTCAATAGTGATAAATTTACTGCTTAACGTGCTTAGTATTTGAAGTACTAGAGAGAGCGCAGAGGAGGTGACGAAGCTGGTGAGGGGCCTGGAGCACAAGTCTGATGAGGAATGGCTGACAGAACTGGGGCTATTCAGCCTGGAGGAAAGGAGGCTGAGGGGAGACCTCATCGCTGTCTGCAGCTACCTGAAAGGAGGTTGTAGCATGGAGGGGGTTGGTCTCTTCTCCCAAGTAGCAAGTGATAGGACAAGGGGAAATGGCCTCAAGTTATACCAGGGCAGGTTTAGATTGGAATATTAGGAAAAAATTCTTCACAGAAAGGGTTGTCAGGCATTGGAACAGGCTGCCCAGGGAAGTGGTGGAGTCACCATACCTGGAGGTGTTTAAAAGGCATTTAGACAAGGTTCTTAGGGACATGGTTTAGTGCCAGAGTTAGGTTATGGTTGGACTCAATGATCCTGAGGGTCTCTTCCAAATGAAATGATTCTGTGCAAAACCCATAAGAAGGGAATTGCCAAGTAGTGAAACAGTATGTAAAATTTAGTACCTCAAGATACCAGTAAGAGTAAAAAAAAAAAAAAAAAAAACCAAACAAAACCAAAACCCAGATATTTTATTATTTTGAATATTAATTGAATATTTCTAGCTACAGCCTCCAAGTGGAATTCCCAGATATTTTGTCCTTTGTAGGACATACTAGCCATAGGGAATGTGTTGGTCTTTTAGACAGTGTTGATACCCTGTTTACACTCAAACTTTTACTGCTGCACTGGAAGCCTAGTCCTGCAGGTCTGACTGTGTCTGCACTATTGCTGTCTCCAGCTTTTCAAGCAATTAAAATTGCTTCAAGGATTTGTATTCTTTGTATTGCTAATTCTTGAAGTTTGGTTGTAGAGTGTGGTTGACCTGAAACACAACCAGTGATTTTTCTGACTGTTTCATTCAACCTTACACACATAAAGTAAAACAGACTTAGATTTCTGTTTTGTCTGATGTAATGGGGGATGGATGCTGGTGGAAGGGCTTCTCAGGTAAGAGAGGCTAAATAAGGAATTGTCAGTAGTGTTGTTCACTCAGCACATGCAGTCACACAGATGTTATCCTCTCACTGAAGTGGTACACAAACCATTTCAAAACACTGTGTAGCCTGATACAGATCTAGAAGCAACATTTACCGATGATAGGAACCTACAGGATGTTGCCTTTGGCACTTGCCCAAGAGAATTTGGTGACTGCATTCTTTCCCTGGGCAGGCTCAATTGTAAGCAGTCCTCACGTGGCTGGATGCATTAGGTTTGACTTTGGGAGGAGAACTTAAATGAGAATTGCTTTTAAGCAGCTTCTGTTTTTATTGACAATGAGGCCAAGCATCTGTAAATTATGCTACTTCAAACACTGCAAAGTTGGTTTTTGTTTTTCCGATAGCATAAATATTGTACTTTTGTTTGTGAAATTGATTTATCAAGATCTAAGCTTCAATAATTCTGTAGGCAGTATTGATTATCAAATCAACGGATGTAAATGGTTATTTGTCTCTGCCGCCTAAGCATTCCACTGATCACTTAAATTTTCTCACCTGAACTGTTTAGTTGGGTATCTTACAGACAGAGAGATGAGGAAGGCTAAAAGGCATGGAGGGAAGGAAGAGTCCTAGTTCTAAAACTTCCCATTAAACTTGTCTTGCAAAAATAAAAGGGGCATGGAAAACAGGATTGGATTCTTTTTATGGTATAAAGTCGCAGAAGACATAACAAAGCCACTTAATACTCTCTTTTGAATTGGCTGAAGTAGATATGTCAGGATTAATGACTATACAAATCTCTAGATGTACTCTGTAGGCTGGTTGGTCAGGTGGTGGGATTATAAATAGGTAGAGCTTACTGATGTCACCAGCAGCGGAAGGGAACAACAGTGAGCTTGCCATGCACACACACACTCCATCCATTCTGCCTCCATCTGCTATTGAAGGAAATTCACTTGATTTTAATGGAGAAGAAAAACCTGTGTTATCTTGGAGGTAAGCAGAAAAGTAGTTAAATCAACTTCAGCTGTTCTTGTTTCCTCTCCTTGTTTAGCTGAGCATCAGAATGGCTTCAGGGTAATACTTGTAGTATCTTACTGGGGAGTGTCATACTAACAGTAATTTTGTTTGCTGTATACAGATAAAACTTTGACCCACAGAATTGTTCTGGTTGGTGTAAATGGGAATTCTGGAATTGTTTGTTTATGTAAAAGCACACATATTTTGCAAGACTAAGGATGCAAATGTCGGTATTTACACAGCATTTCCTTGCTTGTTTGGTTGAACTTGTCCTAACACCTGCTGTGAGAAAAAATATTTACCAATAATTAGATACCCACACCAGCACTTGAGTCATTGTTTTTTGAGAGAAAGCAGAATTTGAGTGTAGGGCAGTACATAAATTGCCAGAACTCAGACACAGGCCTGTAAAAAGAAAGAAGAATTGATGTATTTTGTCCCTTTTTTTCAGAGAAAGTAGGTAATTTTTCCAGTCAATTTTTTTATTCCATTTTTAGTCCCATTTTTGGCTTAAAGATGAGGGTCTATGAAGACTTGTAAATTTATCCACGTGGATGAATTTTCAGTGAAATTTCAGTGGTGCATTTCTGGGTATAGAAGCTGTTCTGTATTTGCCTTTAAGTTGATGATTGGGACCTAGAAGTTCAAATGAGGTTTCTGAGATTATTTTAAATGAGAAATGTTATTTCATGCAGCCTGTAGGACTTTTCTGACTTTTGTTTCCATCTGATTCTGATCTAAAATTTTGTTTGGAAGAAACAGACTTGTTTTTAATAACTTGTAAAGTCTATGTCTTTAGTGTTTAATTTAGTAGAGTCCTCACTGTGTATTCTATTCTGCGTGTTCCTTGAATATTATTTATCCCGTTAATTTATGAAGGAAAGCATTAAATCAATTCTGTAACACCTATAAAATTAAAAGCCTAGATAATTGCACAATGCCAAGATGCACTTTGCTTACAGCAACAAATAAAGAATTTAAGAAATCTTGTTCAGTTGAACTTCTTGTAAAAGTCAGTGTGCTTCTGGCACTAAATCATATGAAAAATACTGGGTGTAACCTTGCAGTAGTGAATGTTGAAAAGGATGAAGGCGTGAACACAGGAGTGAAGCAGGGTAGTTACAGCAAATCATTCATCAGCACAGTTATGTAGGGAAGTTTCTCTACGTTACCCACAGCAGACTGCTGCTGCCGAGTATAACCGTTATAAAGATTAGTAAAAAGTATGCTTCCACCTTTCCTAAAGATTTTTTTCCTACTTTATACTTAATGCTGAAGTCCTCCTTCAGAAAGAGTGGAGGCTTCCTGGTGGAAGTAATGGGTCATCCAAACCAGCTTTGTTGTTAGCATCCTCACACAGGGAGCCAGCTCGCTTTGAAGAAATATCTTCCTTCCTGGCTTGTTGCAAGAGTCCAGTAAGAAATGGATCTGCGGGATCCTGAGTGTGCAGAAGAAAGCTGAAAAGGGGCCTAATGACAGCTCTTGTATGTATTATAGATGAGGATGAGTTTTGGAGGTGGAAATAACAGCGTTCATGTGGGGCCCTGGACTGCGAACCAGTGAGGGAGTTTAAGTGAAAGTAGGCCAAAGGGGAGGGAGCTCCTGCTGGCAGTGGCAGCAAAGGTGGCTGTGAAAGCTGCTGGTCAGGCTTATGCTGTGGAGAGGGCTGGGACAGGACTTCGGGCTGTGCTTCGTACCACCCGTTTCCCCTCACACAGCTCATAAGAGCTCAGGCTGGGGCTCCGGCAGCAGCACTGACATTTGAGGAGGCAGCAAATGCGACCCTGCTTCTGAAGGTAAGAGGGTTTCCCGCTTTGCGTTCTGAGGAGCATGCAGGGAGGGGAGTGAGTGTTGAGGAAGAAGCTGTGAAAGGTGAGCAGGAGAATCTGGTGGCAGGTAGATACTCAAAGCATTTCTTCATTTCACAAGGAGTCTTAGCCCAAGATGCTTGGTTCTTCTGTTTGGGGAGCTAAAGCTACATTGTTCATACTTCAGGAGAAACCTCTTTATTGACAACCTGGCTTTCAGGGTATTAGCTGCCAAGGTGCTTCTCTTGCACTTTTGTAAAGAAGACACTTGTATTAAAATCATTTTTTAGCCTGAGCTTAACTTCATTTTCTTTCATTTGATTTCCTGTAATGGATTAGGATGCTTTGTTTGCTGACATGGTTGTCTATGTAGGAACTCTCTTCATGTGTCACATAGCATCTGTGTGTATATAGAGAGATTATTTTTTTTAAGCTTCTTGCTCAAGGTGGGAGGCTTTCCTGGCTTCCCATTCTCTTCTAATGCTTAATAACATGTCTGTTTTCCAGTTTACTAAACCCTTCTATTTCTTGGTTATGCAAATGTACAAAGCATTTTGAAGTTTTACCCAACTTAGGTAGCTAAAGGACGTAACTGCTAAGAGAAGGCTCCACTTGGCTGAAGAGCTTTCTACAAAGCAGAAAAAAGCTTGTTCTGTTCCAGTCAATTGCATAAAAAACAAATCAGCTGCAGTGATTTCTAAAGTTGCATCACTGTGCTTGGCTCAATTGTTCTTCTATATCTGAACCTTCTGCTGGGAAATGGGACTGTCGCACTTGAACCCAACCTTCTATAGCAGCTAGAATTAAAAGGGAATAAAGTTTGTCTTCCCTCTTGTTAATGCAGAGTTTCCTAGTTGCTGTCCTGCATTGTTTTCTCTATGACATACCTGTACCCATGTACATATATTGGAGCCATGTGTGTATGTGAGGAAAAAGGGAAAGGTCTGTCTCTTTCCTGTCTGCTGCATACTGAGTGGCAATGCTTTTCCTTACCTTTTCCAGCCTCTAAATCCATCCAGTGCCTGCCTCCAGTGTTACTTCTAAAACATTATTTTGAACAGGAGAGAGAAGCAGCAGCAGCAAAGCTCAGATAAATTGACAGTTCTTGCCTCTATTGATGTTCAGAATAGCAGCTGAAAAAGCTGTGAGCAGAGCTAGGCGTTTCATCTGCAGGCTTTGAAAAACACAGGTGTTATATCTGCTTTCATGACTAGGAGATAATGGCCAGAAGGGCAGATTCAGGTTTTGCTCTATTTAAGAGCCCGTAATTGAACTTTTCTTACTGGTCTTGGGAGAAAAGTATTTGTATGAGCATCCTGTTATAGCAGTTCTTGAAACATTATATGAGAGTTTGTTCCTAGTGGAAGTAACATGTGTTTGCTTGAGTTTTAAGCATTTGTTAGATTTATTAGTATCAAAGGTTAAGCTCCCCCTTTCAGTTCAAGCTGCTTTGTTTTCTTTTCCTGTTTATTCAGCCAGTTATATATTACTCAATTATTGTTACAGATTTACTGCTTTCTATTCCATGCTCTCCTTCTTTTCTGTCAGGCTGTTTTCATAACTAAATATGATAAATGCCAAGTAAGACATACTAAGTTTTAATAGTTTTGAGTGTCATTCAGGTTTTTTGTACCTTCTTTTAGTAGTAAATCTGGGTTATTTTTTGCATTTGATACTTTGTGAAAAGGTTGTAAATAGGTATAAGTATCTGCTTATTGCAGAAGTATGTTGCACATGGACATGCCACATTTGTATTTTGTATTAGCCCTATTTACTTCAGAAGTCTGAGTTCTTAACCTCCTTAGGAGCAGCATCCTTGGAATTACTGTTCTGCTACACCTCTTTTTTCTTGTTTTCCTTGTAATAAGAGAAAACATTGCATGAATTATGGCTTGAATACAGTCTCTTCTGTTTTCAAGAGTGCCACTGCCATGGGGGCAGACAATCAGACAAGCAAGTGTCTGTTCTAAATGGTCTGGAGGGAACTGAAGGATTCATTTGCTGCTTTTTTGCTTTTAGTGTGAACCAGACATCTGAAGATTCCGTTAAGCTTTCACCTTACTGTCATGGTTACCGTCCCAATCATGTGACTTGTTTCTCTCTAGGATAAGACTTGTTTGAAAAAATTCTTTTCTTCAGAGCTGTGAGGCTATTTAAGGGGGAATTCCACACATCTCGTTGACTAGGAGAAACTTTAGCAAGAGCTTTGAAAACATGTCTTCGTCCCAGGGATGCCTCATTTTCTTGATCCAGTTTATTTATGGAAAGGGAATGGAAATGCAGGTATTTCACATTTTTTGCTTTTGTTGTAGTGGTTATCTGAATATAGGTGTAAGTAAGAGAACACGTGCAGATGATTTGTTGTTTGCTGAAACCTCACCGAGTAAACCCATAGAGAAAATCCAAGCCTGGCTTGGAGTCATAACATAAGAATGGACAGTGCTTGACTCTCATTGATCCATACCTTGATCTTAACATGCAGCTGGTGCTTTTGTAGCAGAAATAAAGAGAGAGACTGGGTGTCAAACAGTGATATTGATCTAGAGATGAAAGCCTAGTATCAAGGCCGATAAGCATGTTATATAGATGCTATGAGGCTGGCACAGCAAATACTTGGGCTGCTTAATGTTAAGCAAAAATATTAGAATACTACAGTGTGGTAAAACTAACTTAAAAGTAACCTTATTTGCAGCACTTCTGGCAACCCAAATTTTGTGTAGAAACCTTGTGTGCCTGTTAATAACTTAGTGCAGATGAACAGAATGTGACATTTCAACTAGCCAAACTCCAGTTAAAAAGTATTATTTTAATTTCCAACAAAAAGAGAGGTGCTTTTCACAAACAACAGCAAACTTTTCTTTGTGATTTTTAAACATTACCTTGTCACATATTCAGTTAGCTCTAAAATTAAAAATTTAGTATTTTTCAGGAGCTGTATGAAATAAATTCCATCTAGATTCTCATTTATTGAACTGATATTAAAATTCCGTAGGCCTACTGAACCTTAAGACCTTTAGGTAGAAGTAGATGTGATGACAAGTTAGAGACTCTGTAGAAGTCTTCAGAGAAATGTTAAATGTTTTCAGGTTAATCTTAGTGTGAGAATACCAGACACGGTGCAAAAGATCCATTAGGAAAGAAATGAGAATAGTTCTTATTTGAATTTCGTGTTTACAGTCCCATGTGGTTCTCTATTCTTACAAAACTTAAGCCACTGATGTGAGTAGGAAGTTCAGACATTCCGTTAGAGGGTAGGAAGAAGTGTTTCCACTTCAGAAACTGCTCATTATGGTCTGCTGATACTTGAAAAACAAAATTGTAAGACTTATAACATCCAGAACAAATCTCAGTGCTTTGGAATAGCTTTTCTGTCATGTACCAAAGTTGTCTGCTCTAAAGGATTGTGATTAAGAAAACTGTGTTGTTTTAAGACTTTCATTAAAATATGAATGTGGTCAAGGCATTACAGTATTAGAGGACAAAGTAAAGTATTGCTCAGAAGTCTCTTCCGTGATTCAAATGTAGTTATGTGAAAACAAAGTAATCGATGTCCAGAAGAAGACACAATATTATGAGTTTTGTGGCTTTTTTTTGTGTTGTTTGTTTATTTTTGTTTTGTTTTGTTTTTTGAGATTCTTGGCAAGCAGTGCTGGAATTGAAAGTAGAAGTCGGATGTGCCATTCAAGACTACTTTCAGCATTTAATTTCCTTGCATAAGAAAAACTTAGGGACATTTTTATGTAAGAAGAGAGGAACAAAGAAGTTTGGTGTATATGTATAGCCATAAATCTTAAGCAAAGGTAAAGATTCATGCTGAGTCCAATGATTGTATACCTATTTCATGTATTATAAAAGGGTGAGTCAAAGCTGGGAGTGGTTGTAATGCTTTTGGTGTCTGTCATTCTGTGCTGTTTGTTTGAGGTGAGATGTCTGGACTTCTCAGTTTGATCATCTTTAAAACAGAGAAACAATGACCAGGAAAAAGCAGTTTCTGTTATTTCATTCACATTTCCAGCATTTTGGTTTGTTTGATTGGTTTGCTTAGTTTCTCTAGTCTGTGGTTTATTTCAAGCTTGGTTCTTGATCTCCTTGCAGGTGCTTTTGATTGGCTTTCCAAATTTATCTGAGCCTTTTTCCTTATTCAGATGTTCTATTTGTCTTACTCTCTTGGTGTAAGACCCAAACTTACTGTGGGCTCTACCAGCAGACAGTAACTTTATCTCAAGTAAGGACACTAATTCTCAAATGGGAGCCACTTAACTCGATCCATTGTGTGGGCTTCTGCTGTAAGCCCTGGACTCCACTAAGGGCAGTTTTCAGGAGTGCCTCACTTTTGTATGTTACTATTACCAAATACATTTTGTTTGTTTGTTTAAGAGGCTATTTATACATATGCCCTGAAACATATAGCAGTGATTTTTTTGAGAGACTTATATTGATAACTTCATTCATTTGCTGGGCTACGATGAACAGAATCAGACACTAATGCTGCAATTGTCTCCAGGCTTTTCCCTAGCAAGTAGTGTTTGATCTTGAAGATGTGCAGTGGTGATGCTGTGAAACAGAGATCCTCAGAGAGGGAGCTGAATGAACAGGAGGAAAGTTGGTACTTTTGCAATCTTTGCTTAGTGTAGGAGACAAATTTGCTCTGTGAGTGTTAAAGATGAATATTGGCCTGGAAATGCTTATAGGTGAAATTAGGGACTTAAATATTTTGTAAACCTCTCAGCCAAAACTGATGTATTGTTGTAAACAAAACAAGTGAATGTACTTAATGAAGGCCTGAACTCTTATTCAGCTGCTCCTTGGTTGGGCAGATGATGTTCAAGGTTTCAGTTGTCTGCTGCTACAGTGTAGCAATGGAGCAGCATTATTGTAATAATTGAGAAAGCATTAAAATAATTGCTTGGGATGAGAGGTCAAAGGCAAGAAAAGCTCTAGAAGAAGCTTTATTGGAATGACCTTTGTCCTCTCTCAATAGGATCTTAGTAGAGTTGATCCTTTTCTGACTTTGAGTGAAAATAAAATCAGGTGCTGCTTATACTTTTTTCCATATGTAATTTTGTAAGGTTTAATATAAAAAATGTGTAGTTGCTCTTTGTATAAACCAGTGTTCTTCATGATGCCATAAGTCAAATTAACAAACTTAAGTCTGTCAATTGTGCGGTAGAAAATTTTTATTGTACTATCTTCAGTGAATTTTTTCAGTACCTGAGAGATGACTGAAATGCAGGTGAGGTCCCTTATGACCTTTCCTGTCCTAGGTGATGGTTACAGAAAACTTGAGAGATGGTTCAGATGTTGGAGGTGAGATCTGAAGTAGTTTCAGTGAGAGGGCTATCAAGTGTATTTGTACAGTGTCTCATGTAATTGTGTTCAAGACAGGAAGTTAAGTGCTATAAACATTAATATTCCTTGATATTGGGATTTGAAGAGGTGGATTGTTTATGCCTCTGGTTGTGCACAAATCAAACAGATTTCCTCTTTCTTTTCTACATTATTTTTGGGAAAGGGATCCTTATCAAGAAGTAGTGCTGGTGATAATTGGAATATCCAGGTCACTCTAAGTTCAAGTATTTCTCATGATTTTAAGAGCCATTCTCTAGTTACTGATAGTTAAAAATATATTGCTTGTACTTTCTAACAGGAATTGAAAGCTTGTTAGTTTTTAAAAAGGTAACATCAAATAAATAGATGCTTTATTTACTTTATTTTCAAAAAGGGTTTCCGCACATTCAGATCACTGACACTATTATTTGTTTTGGAAAGTAGGAAATATGTTGAGATACAGCAGTGACACTTTATTTTGTAGAAGAGGGGTCCGAAACATGGAAAAAGTTGACTTTATGGCCTTGCATTTGATTTTAAAAGACATACTGTTTTTCTAAACCAACTGATGAAACCTGTCTGCATTTGGCTGACAGAATTCTTTAATTTCTTTACAGGAGCTGTATTCTGTCACAAAGACTGGTGGGAATTGCAGGTGGGACTTTAGAAATTTAAATTTCTAAGATATGAATACATCTTTTCTTTTGGGAACAATCAAATGTCACAAGGTGAGGGCTCGCTGAAAGACTTGGCAGAAGCAGTGGGCTGCAGGTGCACTGGAACAAGGGAAATGCAGCCTCTGCCCAGGCTGCACCAGGCTGTTCGTGTTAGAGCACGGGGCTGTCCCTCTGGCTGCCTCTTCCAGGGCTGGGAAGAATCAGAGAAGAAAGATTCTTTTCTTTCTTTAAGCAATTGATGAATCAGAAGATGACATTCAAGCTGTTGCAGTGTAATAGGTGGCTGGAATTGTTTATCTGGTGATAAATAGTGAGAAAATACATCCCTTCAGATGAGTTGAGATTGACAGTTTCAGTGTCTGGTGCAGGGAAGGTCAGTCAGCTGATGGTGTGGTACATATGGAGACAAGGAGCAAGGACCTGCGTTGGATAGGATACTGCACCGCAGTTTCCAGAGGAATTTTTATGATGATTTTGGCCTTATTTGGTTAAAATTTCTGATTCCTTTTATGTTATAGCTAAATAAGCTGTGCATTGCTTCTTCCCAAAGCTTTCCTTTCGTTCTGTAGTAGCTATGAAAATAGTCTCGTTTTGGTTGTTCTAACTCCCGTTTATTTTGAAAATTAGAATAGATCTGCTTAGCTCCTGGCACATCTGGAAGCTGTCTGAACATGAGAGGTGCTGGGAGTGAGACCATTTACTGAACACCTTTTTTCTGACCTAAAGCGTTATTTTTATATGTTTGGGAATTTATTTTCTTTGTTATGGTTGTATTCTGTTGTACTAAAAATCAAGTGTTTTCTTCTTTTTCGGAGAAGACACTACATTAATCACTCTCTTTTTAACAAATTAATTGAAAACCAAAAGCTCTTTCAGTTTGCTGAGTACCTGGTAGAGGTGAAGCGGTGCAAGAGAACTGGGCTTTTGGTTTTTTGTTCTTTGCGATGGATAATCATTTGAAATTATGGCATAGACTTGGAGTTACTTGGATAATACTGATTTTACTGTTTGGTGTTTGACTAAAGTGGCATGTGGAGGAAAAATCACCCATGTCAGCTTCTTGGAGGCGCCATGGTGCAAAGGAGGAGGGGAGGGTTTTTAGGTTAAAACTACCCCTCTATGTGTATTTCCACCATCCTGTCACTTGCTGCTCTTGATCTGCACCTATGGATGTAATCACAGCACTTTGATTTGTTCTTGCTGCCCAATACTGGCTATGGGGTGCTGGGAGCACAGGGCTTCTGCTCCCTGCCAGGCACCTCTCCTGTGGCGAGGCACAGACACAAACTCAAGAAAAAGCTGAAAGACTAAATGTAAATACTTTGGGCTAAGAATGAAATGAGATAATTGGTGAAAAATGAAAAAGAGACATGATGTCTGGAAAGAGAAAATGAAAGTATCGCAATGCCTGTTGTTTAATAAGAGGTTGCCAAAAATGCAGCATAACTTGTGAGAAGGAATACTTGGAGATTTTCCTCCTTTGTGTGAGGTGGGGAACGAAAGCATAACTAACCGTACAGTGTGAAGCTGTGCTGGAGCTGGGGAGGGTGTGCTGCTCTGCACTGGTGCAAGTGGAGAGTCAGCCAAGCTCATTGGACTGCCTGACCCCACCTGTGTGTGCGGTGCATGTGTGTTCTTTAGAAATACATGGAACTTCATCGATCTAGCTGTTGCAGGCAAGTTTTGACGAGTATTTTATGAGTCATAGCTCTCTACAGTGTAAGTTTAGACACTGTCTAAATAAAGCTGCATTTTACTGATGTGAACCATGCATTTAGTGCTGCTTGTGATTAAGTACTCTCCAGTGGTAGCAGAGTTCCAGCAATGAAATTGTGTTCATCTGCTTAATGAAAAATAGAGTCCACTAGCCTTTAAAACAAATCTTTCTGTGATGTGTAGCCTTCAAGGATTAAACTCTGAGTTAAGGTGTGATGTCACTTAACAATCATCTGAAGTCACTTAAAGATGTAAGAAGGAGAAAAGCCATATTGCTTTGATTTGGAGTTTTTTTCAGTATTAATTACTTATCATAGGGTGAGATTTTTGTTGTGTGGGGGTTTTATTACTGTTAAATAGTTGTATTGATGTTCTATATTGGCTAATAATTTATTTTTGACAGTTATATGAAAACTTAAAATCGTGCCAGCAAAAAAAAAAAAAGGCAAGTGGGAGGGAGCCAAAAAAGTTTGATTCATACATGTTGTTATGTTCACATAACCCAGAAACAACCCAGCTGAGTTGCTACAGAGACCAAAGTTAAATTTGCAGCTAATGCCACATGTCTCAAATTGAATGTGGAGCGCACCAAAACTAATTTATAACATGAACAGAGAGGAGGTATAAATTTTAGCAAATCCTCACTGAGCATGTTTGGATGTCTGTGAATGTCCTCGATTAGCTCCAAGAGGTGGTGAATAGTTAATTATTCAGCACAGAGTTCTGAAGTTCAAAACTCTAAGCACTTTCAGCAGCAGATGGGTCATGTGAAGTCTGGTTACACAGTCAACTGTTGCAATGCTGCTCCGGACCTTGTTTGCTCTGCATTGTGAGTGACTTTAAATTTTGTTTTCCCAAGAAAGTTGTGTGTTTCTAATTGTTGTACGCTAGATCTTTTGTTTTAATTCTATAGGACAATTATAGAAGTTAATTTCTTTGATTATGTTTAAAAGAAACAAACTTTGGTACAGTTCCAGAATCTAAATTGCAAGCATATTTTTGGAACCTTGTGTATTGTATTTAAATGTATTTTACCTTTCCATGAATGAGGGTCCATTCACACTTTTTAAAAGAATGTTTTTAAGAAATTAAGAAGTTCTTATGAGGTAATGCATCTCCACAGTGTGTTCTGGTTTTCTTTCTAATGGCGAAATTCTTAATAAAATATTTTCCTTCTGACAATATTGGTGCATTGGGAAAGTTATTTGAATAGAAGGGAATGCTGGACTACATGTTATTGGATATGAGAGTCCTGCCCTCAGAGTTTACCGTAACATAAATATATTAAGAGACGTAGAGAGTTTTCTTTTATACTATTTTGGAATTTTTTTTCATAAGTTAAAGAAGTGAAACTTAGCAGTGATCAGTTTTTGCATTCAAGAGTACACTGACTCGTCACTAACATGGGAAAGGATAGAGAGAAAGTTAAAACAGGAAATTGGCAGACGTGACAGGAAAATATGAAAACATATCGTGACTGAAATTTCAAGAAATATTACAACACAGTGGCATTGGTTATACTGCTATTTTATTACTGTATAAAAGTAAATAGACTAGAGCTGGTAGGATATGTTTGAATGATTTTTATAAGCAAAAAAAATTTTGGGAGGAAAACTGTGATTTGATTATTCCCTCACCTATCTGTCCTATTTGTTAAACATACTGGCAGTGCAATTTGGCTTCAAACTGCATAGCACAGAATTTCTGTTTACATTAATCTGGTAAATCTGTTTGTAGAATGCACAAATTGAGTCCTTTGCTTAACCCAAGGCAGAAAAAAAGTAATTTACCTTTTTCAACGTATACTAAAAAACCCTTTTTGTTTTGTGCTTAATGTGTATTGGGCCTTTTTTTTTTTTTTTTAGTATGATAGATATACCTTAGCCTGGTGTATCGGCTGTCACCACTTATTTTATATTTCAAATGCTCTCTCATCCCTTCCTTAAACATATCACTCACACAGTCTGAGTGAAAAGAATTAAGTGTGGTTTATTCCTGCTCTGAGACTTACTAGTTTGCTGGTATGGAATCATATGTATAAATACATATTTGATTTTTGATTTTTATCCATTTATTTCAGAAGAAAATCTAAAGCGCCACCTCCTCCATCTGAAACAAAGCCTATTGCTGTTTCTCCATTTGATGACACTGAATCAGCCAACCTCATCATGGAACATAAAGAAAATGTGATTGATAAAGACATTGAACTATTAGTGGTCCTACCAGGAGATGTCATCAAGTATACTACAGTTAATGGGAGGTAAGTTACACAGAATGACATTTTTATTCAATTTTTTTTTTTCCTTGCTCTAGTTTACTTCAACCTTCATCCAGGTTTTAATGACTCTGTAAAATACCTGAGTTGTTTAAGCCTGACTATTTTGGGGTAGGTGTGGAAACATATACTTTATACATTTACCTACCTTGTGTGAAGTCTGTTTTTTGAGAAATTCTATCACCTATCACCTACCTGTTGTTCTTCCTAGTCACTGCAAATCTTTGGAACAATAAGGCTTTATACAAGGCACTGAATTTTCCAACACAGGTTTTCCTTGTTAGACCTAAAGATGGGTTTCTGCACTTGCTCAGCACCGCTACCTACAGACTACTAGCAGTCCTAAAAAAAAGGTGTCATCCCTTTTGACAAAATCTATAATGCTTCAAAGAAAGAGTTTCAAGCTACAGCTTTGGAAAACTTTTTTAAAAATCAAATGTGTTTTGCTTAAGATGGTTTTAATTTGAAATACATATTTTAGTCTGCTAATTGATAGTATAGATTGTGCATGTAACTCTCAAGTCACCTTTCATTCAGAAACACCTGGACATTGACTGGTGAATCAAAGCCATAAATCGTGGGACCTGAAATGTTACATTAATTATCATAGCAGGTCTACTAAAAAGGCTCCTAAGCGGGGCCTTGTATGGGTCACTGCAATTAGGATAAGAGTTGGTTGCTTTCCTAAACTGAAATAAATAAACATTTGTGTGTGGTACTTGTGTTCGTGAGTTACCAGTGCCTTTGCTACTGAAAGCAAGCAGGCTGATATATTGATTTATTTATTTATACCAGGTAATGTAAGTGTTTAGTTACGCTTACTTCACTTAATGATAAAGACTTTTGTGGCTCGAGTCTGTGCGTTCTGTCGTTTGCTGGAGTTCATGAGGTGGTTGCTTAGACTTGAAATACCACCTTGTTCACCAGAGCTGCAATGGAGGAACTTCAGTGGATTTTTTTTTTCCCTTCCCCCCCTGACTATGTGATTTTCAGGATAACTTAAAGAAATTTTGTGAAATAATTGGTGACTGCTATGATGCTTTATGGTGTTCTTGCTAGTGTGTTTACAGCAAGGAGTATTGTTGTCTGTAGGTACGGTGCCTTCCTCTGTGTTGAAAATTTCTTAAAGGTGAGACTCCATGCATACACTGTCAGGCACTTCTCTTTCTTCTTTTCACTCCCTTTGGCCACACTCACAAGTACTGTGTGCCCTCTGTCATGCTTTGCTCAGCACAAAGAACCAGAAAGGAATGTTGCATGTATCTTCACTCTGTCAAATTACATTGTGTATAATTACACAGTGTTCAAGGCAGGCCTCACAGGCTTATCAGGAATCACAAACATTTCCCAATCAGTTTTATTATCCCACAGTTATTGTTTTTTTTTCATCAAGATACCATATGTGATTGATTTTTCATAAATGGCTCTCTTGCAAACAAGAACCTATATTAGCACTGCTGGGCTCACTCAGAATGAGAGGAAGTACTGTGCAGGACCTGCAGTCCACTGTGAAACATACTTTAAACCATCTTTTCTTCTAGTTTTGCTCTGTCTTGGTAGTTGTATTTTGTGGAGAAATAGGCAAGATCCCTCTAGAAATTACCAGAACAGATAAATTGCTGTTTTCTCTTTCCTGTTCATTATCAGAGATGAGCAGCTTCAAAGCTCCCCAGGAGAGAAGACCTTTTTAAATCTCAGATTAGGAAAAGCAAAGCTGTGACTTTGTACAACCATGTGCTCAAATGCCACAATCCACGAGAAGAAACTTCTTTATTTTTCTCAGATGAACATGAGTTGGTTTGATTCCCTGCTTTGGCATAGTGGATAGCAGGAGCTATGCTGCAAAAAGCAAGATGTTACATAGAAAAGTCTCCTGAGTAGAAGCAGGGAGAGGAGCATCAGAATGAAATCCAAAAGGGGTTTTGGAGAAAAATATTACAATGGAGAACAATTTTGATCCTTGAGTTGTTGTATAAGCAACTAAAGCAAAAAGATTGAGAGACTGAGGAAAGAAAGGAAGACTGAAACAGCTCATTCCGCATTCTGAAGTTTCAGGCATGGGTGTGTTTAAGCCTAGACATCAATTTGTAATTTGTAGTAGCTGGTGATAGGGATCCAGTTCATCTGTTCAGAATCTGATGGTGGCATTCATGTGCTCTTATGACCTGCAGGGGGGTCTGGGCACCTGCTTGATAAAAGCAATGAATGGAAGGAAGTAAAGGTACACTGTTCAGAGGAAGGAATGAGTGAAGCTCTTTTTTTTCAATTGAAGTATTTTTCAGAGTGATGTTTTTGAATCTTCTCCATAGGACTGAGGGATTTTCTGCAACCAAAGAAGAAGGAAAGAACCAAACTTGAAGAACTATTTTATTTAGCAGCCTTATCTTTTAAAGTTTGTTTTTTGTTTTCCCACAAAGGTGAAATGCAGAGTTTGAGAAAGTTTTCTTGAAATTGAGTAATTAGTTTCAGTATAATAAGCAGCAGTAAATTAAATGGGAGATTTCAAGGGCCAATAAGGTAGTGACATGCATTTTATTTGGAAATGATGTGTCAAACAAATAGTCTTGCAGGGTAGCATGTTTAGGGCTTTGCAGTTTCAGATGCCTTTGAGAGAGACCTTAGCTTTGCTGAATTTGTTTTCTTAGAGTCCTTTGTGAGTTTTCATTTGATCCATTCTTGAGTATTTTCAGTCATTAGGGTATTCTTAATAAACTGTTGGTTTAGTCTGTATAGCTAGCTAGTGAATAACAAGCTTTGTGGTGTTGCCCTACTTTTCAAAACCTATTGTACTTATAGTCGTTAGTAACAAATTCTGGGGGTTTGGGTGTTTTTTTTTGTTGTTCTCCATGAAAACAAATGTCTTTTTCTCTTTAGAGCACTAGTAAATATTTTTGCAAGGAAGGCCATTGAACCATAGGCTTCAGTAATCAGAGATCTGTAGAAAGCCAAAGTGTGTGTAGGGTTTTTTCTTCTTCCTTTTTTTCCATTCCATCCCTATATAGGAATACTTTTGGTGGTTCCTGACAGATCTCATTCAGTAGTGCTTCCTATGAGTCCCATGATGGGAAAACCTTGTTCCTAAAGTTTAATCGTGTAAGAAACTTAACTTTTTTTTTTTTTTTTTTAAAGTTTCTAGCCCTTGTTTTTGGAGAGCAGTGTAGAAACTTGATGCATTTTTCCTTTGAACACTTGGTTCAGTATTTGAAGTGACACCTTTCACTGTTGGTTGTAAACATAACATAGTTTGATACTTTCCAGGTGAAAGTCATCATTTAACTATGTGATGTAATGAGAGACCACTGTTAGCCACTTTTTATTGTAATTTAGTCAAGTAGGAATAACCAGAGGAAAATAGGTGAAGGATGAAGGGGTGCAGGCATACATAAATAAATTTACAAACAGAAATTTCCAGAAATGTAGTGAAGTTAAAGAAGTTGCAAATAAAGATTTTACTGAAATTAGATAAAGGAGGACAAGCAGGTGATGTACTCTGAGACAGGTGATGGTCACTTCTTGGAGTTTTACTGAATATTCCTTATTGAAGCTGTTAAATTTACTTTGATATATGTATTCTTTTACCTGCAGTCCTTGAAGGTTATAGCAAATAATAGTTTTACAAGTCTGGAGGCTGTGATTACAAAAAAAGATTGCTTTTGCTGTAGGAACATCTATCTAAAGCAGTTGCTGAAGGTGTCTTGGCCTCTAGTGAAGTGGGGGACTTCAAGTCTGAAATCCTCCAGTCAAGCCGGTCATTTCTGGAAGTACCAATGGAAAGCGAATTTGTACTGAATCAGTTTTCATGTACTAATTTGCATGTACCTGTCTGTTGTTTGCGAGCAGCTATGTTTGTCACTTATTATCCTGTCACTTCTTGTGCCTTTGGTTAACAGGAGGTCCTCTCGCTGTGGTGCATCTCCATAGGATGACTTTCTGATCTTTGCTTGTGAGTTCTCGTCCTGGTCATCTTCAGGGTTCTCATCCTTCTCAAATAACCGAAGGCCAGAGGACATGCAGCTTTTAAAGCTAGTCAGTGTATAAAAGTGTACCAGAAAAAAAGTAATGGGTAACTTATTGGATAGGCTGATAAGCAGAAAGGTCACTGCAGAAGTAGTGCCTGCTCTCTCCTTGGGCTCCCCCCTCCCCACCCCTGCCCTGCTCTGCCCCCAATAAAAGGGCGGAATGACATGATTTGCATTTGCAGCTCTTTTTTAGTAGGGTGAGATGGATGAACTTGTTCTGTAATGGGTTAGAAGTGCAAGAAATAGAGTAGTTCCTTCTTCTTCTAATCGGAGCAAGCTGTGATATATGCGAGAGAAGAATTGAAAGACACTCTCTGGATTAGCTATGTGAAAAAGGAGGGAGAGCCATTTTTCTGCAGTGCTCAGTGCATTTCTCACAGTGTTTCTCAGGCTGATATATATCATCTAGATGAAGGCATGGGAACATATTACATTCTTTTATACCTCTTCAGACCATCTGATAGCTGCTTTTTGACACCTTGGAGCGGCAGTTCTGTATGTTTTTTTGTTTTTATTGTTCCTCCTGCCTTTGCCTCCTGAGGCAAGCATTCTGCTGCTGCTTAAGCAGGCAGAAACTTCCCTTTGGGGGAAGAAAAATGGTGACAGGTCTGCAGTAACCATATCTGTCAGCTTTCCAACCGTTTCCATCGTTTGCAAGTGCAGCATGTGCACCAGAGTCAAGCTCTCTTTCTAGAAATCAGAAGACAGTTTGCTAAAGGAACACTTGTTCTTCAAGACCTAGTGAAAACTGGAATGATATTCTAAGGTTAATTAAGGGTGGAGGGACACAACAGTGTTCACAGTAATTTCTAACATTGAGTCATTCTCAATTCTTTTTGCAGAACTGTATCATATGAAAGGTCTGTTTTAACTTCCTACTTAATAGATGTATTCACTATCTCTATAGTATCTTGAGTTTTGCTTAGTTTGATGGTTCTTTGTAGAAGCTATCTATTTCCACATTTGGCTATGCTACCAGAATACTTGCATCTGTTATGAGATTACATCTAGAATTTAATATTTCCGATAAAGTCATACCAGCCAAATCCTATATGAATTTTCTCTTAGACACCTCAGTGTTCTTTTCAAAACAGGATTTCCTTGCTTCACAGACTTTTAAATTATTTTTGTAATATCCTTGTGAGACAGAGAAGCTGATAGATTCCTCTGTTTGTAGCTGTGAGAGATGCAGAGGGTGTCAAAATGAAATGTTCCTTACAGATTATTACCGAACTCTAAAAATGATTGAGGAATGACTGGTTCCAATGAGCTGATAGTACTCTAGCCTCATTCCGTTGCTGTAACATGTGAAGTTAGGAGAATCTCCTTACCTTTGGTTTATTTAAACTGTTACGACACTTCTGCTTATACGTTAAATAAAATTTTAATAAATTTATTCCAGTCGCAACTGGGAATGTTCAGCCTATCTTAATGTGCTGTTCTGCATGTTCTTATGGAGCACCGAGAGAACAAGGGTATACAGTTAGTGACTATATATGAAAAAGCTTACCATGCTTCATTGTGAAAGGACATCTGTTGCATCACACAGAGCTTCTCAAGAAATGGCATTCAACTCCCATATTGTCATTTAACTTTTTCCCTCTGTCTGTATTAAACACGTGGCTCTCATTTTGGGATCACTAATGCAAGACCTGCTCAAAAGGTGACTTCCTCAAACTTGATTTCTCCTGCTTCCTTCAAATGGCTCATGCTCACGATTTCTGAAAATAAAGTGCCTTGTAACTTCAGAGTGGATATGAAAATTTCAGGCTTTGGAAGGAAACTGTTCTTAATGAATAGCACAGCATTTATCACCACTGCTACAGTTCACACTAAATATCAAATGTGGTAGCTAATGTGCATCTCCCTGCTGACCTCAGGAAAAGCATCACCTCACAAAGCAAAAATTTCCCCCTTTCTGAAGCACTTGGCATACTTTTTTGTAAGCTGGTTTCATTTTCTTTTTAGTGGTGTGTTTTGTTTTTTTGTGTTTTTGTTTTGGTTTGGGTTTTTTTTTTTTGGTGTGTGGTTTTTTGTTTTGTCTTGTTTTTCAGGCTTCATGTCCTTTTTTTTAATGTTGAAGATATTTAAAGTTGATGTCTGGCAGTAATCATTTAGTCATGGAAGAGAAAGGATGACTTGGGTTAAATGTTTAGCAGCACACTTTGTTATAGCCTGCTTAATTGTCATCTGCTGTGACATTTCCATTGTAATTTACAGGAAACCCATGATGGACTTGCTGATCTTTCTCTGTGCACAGTATCATTTAAATCCATCAAGTTATACCATAGAGTTGGTATCAGCAGAAAACAGCCAGATTAAATTCAAACCAAACACACCAGTGGGAATGCTTGAAGTGGAAAAAGTGATTGTAAAACCAAAACAAATGGATAAGAAGAAACCTGCTCCGGTTATACCAGAGGTGAGAACTAAAAGCATATTGAGAAATCAGAATCGCTTTTGTATTGTTCAGTAAGTTAAGTTAGTAGCTCAGCCTCTTGTTTCAGCTTTTCCTGTTTTCTCTCATTCTCTCATAATGCACCCCTGTGAACTGCTTGGCTCCATGTTCTTTGATAACCTCCTCTTAGGTAAAATATACCTCAATTTGTTGCAGCAAACACCAAAAGAAGGAAACATTACAATATTATTTGAAATCCCACACTTTACGGTCCATTTGACAAATTCTGCAGAGGTAGTATGGCTGAATACAGCCTTCCATAAACTGAAAACCAACAACTTGTAACAGCTGTCATGCTGTGATATATATGCTCTTCTGATTGTATGTTCATTTTCCTTTAATACATACTGTACCTTTTTGTTGTTACTTGCGTTTTTTTATGTACCCTTAGGAAGGCAGGAGCTTTAGGATGCTATAGCAGCTTCTGTCTACATCTTTCCTTCTGCCTTTGTCCATGTGCTGTATAGAAGAATACTGTTTTTTAATTTATCTAAAGCACTTACACAGGGCCGGAGAAGCTTTTCTGCTGCCCTTTTACCTTTGTCCTACACAGCCACACACAGATGCACTCGTGGCTTCTTAGCTGACTTCTGCATCCACCCAATGTAACCCCGGTGGGTGTCTCGCTCCAGACATGTGCCCCGCTGGACCGGCACGTGGCAGGTGCCAAAGGAGGAGCCAACTGTTTCATGAGTCCTTTTCTTGAGCAGAAGGGAATTGCACAATAGTTCTTAGTTTGTCTTGTAATGTTACTGAATCTATAACTGGTGAAGCTGACCATAAGGTCAATTCCCGTGGTTACTGTGAGGCTGTTATAGAAATGCTAGTTGTTTCAGAATTTTTTCTGGTATTTATTGGAATTTTCTTCTCTTTAGCAAACAGTAAGGGTGGTGATAAACTACAAGAAGACTCAGAAGACAGTAGTAAGAGTTAGTCCACATTCACCCCTTCAAGAACTCATACCAATTATCTGTAGTAAATGTGAGTTTGATCCTTCACACACACTGCTGCTGAAGAATTACCAGTCTCAAGAACCCCTTGATGTGACAAAATCTCTTAATGACCTTGGACTAAGGGAATTATATGCCATGGATATCAGTCGGGGTAAGATAAATTTTGTAAGTTGCAGCCATAGGAAAGGTAATTACTTAGTATTTCGATAATACTTGTTTTGTTGGTTTTTTTTTTTTTTTTCTTACGAAGAAATTAGTTCCTAGCAATTTAGTATGTATTTCATTAATCTTCCACAAAATTGAAACAGGTGCAAGTTTACCTGTACTTACGTTTGAGAAGTGGACTTCTAATGAAGTGGTAGGTACCAGCAAAGGTAGCTAAGTACAAATCGTCACTTAAAAACAAAGCCTTCTTTTCCCCAAAAAAACAACACCACTGTCTTTCCCTTAGCTCATAGAAAAGAGGTAGAATCATTATGAGATGAAAAGAACAGAAGCATTAGAGAAATTTTAGCTTTGTTTTAAAATTATTTTAAAACTGTTAGACTATTCTGATGATGTTTATGTACATTCCTGAGTGCTGCTTGCTAATTTGATAGATTGTGAAGGAGTAATAATTCTCTTTTTAATTGTGGTCCAACAGGCACACAATGAACTAACTAACATATATTTGTACAGACATGCCTGGTTTTAACTTCAGCTGTAAGCCTTTTTTGAAGGGTTTATTGTACTGTGATTAAAAATTCTATACAATGTGGTTTGTTCTGCTTTAGACATTTCTCACAGGAAATTTTACCTCAGATTGGGTACTTCTGTTCTTGAGCACTATTCTATTTGCTTATTTTTCTTTCTGCTCTAAGAATTGGGGTTTTTAGAGGGGTTTTTTGTTTGTGTTTTTCCCCCCTTCTACCTAAATATGGTAGCCTTATCGTTTGAAGGTTACAGTTTCAAAAGTTTTCTCAGTTACTTCCCAAAGGCCAGTTACCTTGAAGAACAGGAAAATGTCAAATTTGGAAAAGATGTCCTTTTCCCATGGAGAAAACAAAAATTAAATGTCTTTTATTCACTGGAAACCAACATATTTTTACCTGCCTAAACATGTTACTTGGACTACATATGTCCATAGTGCGTTGTCTTGCTGGCAGAGCTGCCTTTTGCACAGTATAATCATTTGAATTCATTTGCTTCATTTGCTTCAACAGCCAAAAATCCTAAGGAGAGAATACAAGGGCATAGACACTTTTTACAAGGCAGTCCCCTGCTAGGAAATATAGATATACTTCAGTTCTCTTGACACAAAGTAGTTCAGCATTTCAGTTTTGCAGACAACTCAAAGCACTGCATTCTCAGCTTTCTTTATGAAAGTAAATGGTGAGTTATACCTTTACTGAATAGAATTTAAATTCAAATCTTGTTTTATTCAGATTATATTTTAATTATATATTCCTGTTTGTTTTCCAAGTTTAGACTGCCTGACAATCCAAAATTTACAGAGCAATCTATTCTGTATACTAGTTTTCCTATTTCTTTCGGAAACAGAAGTGGACCCTCTCTCCTTATTTACAAGATTCCAGGCTGTGTTGCATGTCTTTAGCCTCAAGTTCTTAAATAGCATATAGCATTGGGTAGTCAAGAAACATCCTTTTACTTTCAGGAAAGTTACTTTTTTCCTAATGTTGAAGTTTCAGCTTGGCTTTCTGTGTTTGTAACTTATAACTGCATCCTTTATTCAGGTTCATATTTTCTGTCTTTCTTTTTGTCTTTCTGTAGCCACATCACCAGTTGATTTAAATTTACCACCTTTGCAAGGTACGATTTACTGAAATAGGCAGTGAAACTGTAGCACTTACGTGACATTACCATCTGCTCCTATTATAGCTCTGCTTAACCATGACATGAACAATTATCTTTGTCCTATCATAAATATGTATTTTAAAAGATAATATCAAAGTAGATATACCCAGCTATATATAAAGTATTTCTGTATTGTTTTACCCTAGACTTATTGATTAAATTTACAGTCATGCTTATATTGGTACTTGTACCAAGAGTTCATAGTAGCCTTGCTGATTTTTAATTGCTTATTGCATTTGCATCCAGTGGGATTTCTTTCAGAAAGTCAAACGTGGTAACAATTAAAAAGAGACAACCTTTAGATTTACAGTGAGTCTGCATGAATAAGATGATGGAAGGAGGATAAATTCTGCATGGTACCAGAATGAATGGACATGACTATTTTTACTGTGGCTGTCACACAGTTATGTGTACAGCCCCTGTTGGGTGTTTCAGTGACCTCCTTCCAGTCACACCACGTGCAGGCTTGTGCCTGACTTGTCCCACCTCACACTTTGCCATGAATTTAAACTGTCAGGAATTGAGAGCTGGAGAGGCTGATGCTCTTCTTCCCTATTACAGCCTTTGTGATATTATCCATGACATATAACAAGTGGGATGGGCTGGATTACATGCTGGGGGTATTACTGGCAGCTGAAGCTCATCTGTTCTGGATGAACATGGATGAACATGGATGGTAGGAAATGTGTTCAGTTTGCAGCACTTAGAAAACTCTTAAAATAGGTGATTTATAGTGTGTTTTGTGTATCCTTCCAGGAGGCTTATGACAGTGAAATATTAAGATTGCAGAAAAAGTAGTCCGTGCAATAAATAACATCTAGGACTATTATTTTCTATTTTAGATTCCTACCAATCTGAAAACTTAGATCTTTTGAAGGAGAAAGAAAACAAAGGATTTTTCAGCTTTTTTCAGCGAAACAAGAAGAAAAGAGAACAAGTAAGGTGTAACTTAGTACAAGCAAAACTTCTAGGAACAAATTCATATTGAGCAATCAGTATTGTTGATTGCTTTCCAGAAAGTATAAGTAACTTGGATGTTTTTTCTTCCCCCTGCACCCCAAGGCTGCCAGTGCCCCAGCAACTCCACTGATGAGCAAGCCAAGGCCAACATTTATCACGAGATCGAACACTGTCAGCAAGCAGTATGATACAAGCACTCTGCCATCGGAGATGCCAAAGAAACGGAGAGCTCCTTTACCACCTATGCTAAGTTCTCAGAGTGCTCCCCAGGAACTCGCACAAACCCAGGTCAGACCAGCATCTGAAATTGTGAAATCTAACAGCCTGGATGGGAATGAACAGGTTAGTTACATTTGCTTCACTTCTCTTAAATCAAGAAGTTTAGACATAATAATACTGATAACCTTGTTAATATCTGCTGAAGTTTGAAATAAATGGGAAATAAAATTGTAGTACTTGCTATTAAAAATTTTAGATTCAAAATGACTACAGAAATTGAAAGATGCATTCCTTTTAAACTTTATATCCTTCTGTATTTTGAAAAGGCAAAACCAATTTCCTATATAAGTTGGTATTGTGAGCACCTTTTTGTTCTTTTCAATGAATAGTTAATATATTTAAATGTGAGAACATTGTCTCCCTTTATCATATCTAGTAATTGATGCTTTGTTGTTTCCATTTGTGTTTAATGTTTTAGTTACATGCGATAACAAGTACTTTTTTCATTACATTACTGGAAAAAGGTAGAAGTCTTGGGAAGTAGTCTTAACTTTCTGGAAGCCCAAGAACATTAAAGTAAGGCTTTATTTTAATCAAATAGGGATGTGTTTAATGGAAGCTATGAGATGTGGGCTACATATTTAAATAACCTATATATTCCATGCAATGCAGAAAATCTGCAAACCGAATCTGTGATAATTGATGCATTAAGTACTATCCTGGTATTGCACATATTGTCAGTTGTGAATTCCAATCAAAGAACAAGGCTAAAATTGTCATGATTTTTTTTTTAATTTCATACTTTGCTTTGAAAGCAAAGGTGTTCTTTAATAAATGAGGCTACTGACACGCTAGAAAAACAGAATGCAGAACAAAATGAAATACAAGTCTGAGGAATTGATTTTTGTGTTAGAGTCAGAGACAGGAAATTTCAAACTGTGTCTTTATCTTTGTACAATGACTCACTCTTTCATTGATGCACAGAACCACAAGAGAGCACTGTTTAACAGAAGTTCTGAATTTGTATGTTGTGGCCTGCTGGAAAAGCTTTACCGTTTGAAGAAGACAAAGGTTTCTTTCTGTATTTTAATGAAAGAAAGTTTTTTTTTTTAAAAAAAAATGATCTTTTTTTACCTCATCATGTTTGTCTTTTAGTTGAATTCAAATTTTTTTGAAAATAATTTATTAATGTCAACACACTTTAACTGATTAATATCCTGTTATGTCTAACAGTAATGTATGACTGCTGGGCTAGGATCTGTCACTCAACAAAATTGCTTAGATTTATTATTTTGTGCTGACATTTCTTACTCATCTGAAGTGATTTGACTGGAGTCGAATAGCTCCTGAAGAAAGGACAGAAGTCCAGATTAAGTTATATTTTTGTGTGTGTTTTCTGTTTTGCACTACTTTGTGCAGATCCCTTAGAAATTAGAAGCCTTTGGCATATGTTTAAAGATGACTTCTGTTTCTTTCTGATCTGATTGCACAATGATTTATTGGATAATACAGACTTTGGGACATAAATGTGGGCAAATATTGTGCTTTGAATTGTATTAATTCATGTAAAGTATGTAGTCTTTTTAGTATCTATTTTCCAATAAATATCACCTAAGGAATTAATTTGGACTGCATAGTACATACTGCTCAACTTGATCAGGGAACTCTTAGGAGGGATCCTGTGAGAAACTTCCTTGGATGATAAAGCTGCCCCTTGGAAGAGTGCTGAGATATTTTCAGAGAGCCTTCCTGCAGCACAAGAGTGGTCCGTTCCCCTAAGTGGGAAAAGGAGTAGATGTAAAAATAAACAGTCCCACTTAACTGTGCTATTGAGGGAGCTTGTGCAAAAATAAGCATGTGAGGGCTGGAAAGGGGACAGAGCAATTCCCCAAAAGAATACAGAGGTACTTCTTGGGCATGCAGAGAGATACAGATAGGAATGCAAAGGCAAGCCTGGAGCTCAAAGCGGCATGAGATATAAAGAATAACAATAAAGGCTTTCATAAGTTAATGGCAAGCAGAACTACACAGACGAAGGACAAGGTTATCTGCCTTTATTTTAGCAAGGTGTTTGTCGGAGTCTACCACAGCTGTTTTTGTGGAAGAGATAGTAAGGTATGGACTAAACAGATGAACCACAAGACAGGACAAAAACTGGCTTAATGGCTCAAATGGTGGTGGTTAATGGATCACTGATTGTCAAGTGGAGTTTCTGAGGAGTTGGTAGTATGGCCAATACTCATGGAATTGAATGCACCCTCAACAGACTTGAAATTGACACCAAACTGGGCAGAAATATAGGTGCAGACTCAGGGAAACAGTGACAGGCTGGAACTGTGTGAGGTTTAAAAAAGATTCATGTGAAATTCTCTGCCTGGAATGCTGTAATCCCAAGCACCAGTACCAGCTGGGGTCTGGTTATAGGATCTGCCTTGAACCTAGTATACTCAACACTTTTTAGGCCACACCTGTACTACTGTGTCCAGATTTGGTTCCTGCAGTTCAAGATGGACATTAAAAACAGGCAAGAGTCCAGTGGGGGGCCACCATGATGTTTAAACATTGGAGAATGTAAATATTCTAGTGAACAGAAGGCTTGGATGGGATCTGAAAGCATTCTTCTGATACCTGGAAGGGGTTACAGGGATAGTAGAGGTTTACTCTCCACAAGGATGTGTGGTGACAGGATAAGGGCCAACAGGCATTGCTCGCTTCAGAGGAAATTCCATTCAGAAGAAAACTAATCACTGTGAGAATAACTAAACATCAGAACAGGTCACTCAAGGGAAGTGGTAGAAGCTCCCTCACTGAAAATACTCAGGCTATATTTTGACAGGCTCCTGCAATAACCTAATCTAAGACCTTGTGTTCAACAGAACACAGATTTTGAGATCCCTTCTGACTTAGACTCTTCTGTTTCACGTGGGTGAATCAGACTCTTGATTTTCAAAACTGTATGCACATAATTAGGAGAACAGAAAAAATATAATATGGCTTCATTACTAATAGAAACCAACTAATACTTGGTTTTACTGTGAGATCAAGCACTGCTTGAGTAATGCTGGCAAGGGGAAGATTTGGAAGCTTACTGCCACTGAATTCTGTAAAATAAACAAAAAGGCATCTCTAGCTACTGAGACTTCTGCTTTCCCTTAACTGTAAAATAAAGGACAGTTCCCTTAAAAATATTGGGTATTAGGTGAAGGACAATGTAAGATAATTTTATTTAAATAAAAATGTCATTTACAGGATTTGCAACTATGTAAATGAAATTGGACACTATTTAAATACATATTAAGAATCAGTATTTATTCCAATAATTGACATCCTACATAGTGAATTTGAAACATACAAGCACTGTAGAATCAAGTTAGTGTTGATGATTGCACAGCATATCTTCATCACGTGCATTAATGTTTTCTCAACACAAAGCGACCAGTTTGTACTCACTTAATCCAAGTCAGTTCTCAGTAGCATGGCAAGTACTATAGTCACATTAGACCACAATTATTTGATTGTAAACAATATAAGAATTTGGTCTCTTGTATTCCCCACTGTTGAAAATGAGCATCCTGCTGGCTGGATTTGAAGTCTGGTTGGGGTTGCTCAGCAGGCTGATCAGTGTGTTTGCTGGGCTATTTAGTGTGGCTGGGAGTTTCCCCGTTGTTGCTGTGTCCCATTAAGTTAATTTACAAAACTGAGGATATACTTTTTTTTTTCTTAAGGGTTACTTTTTATCTGCTTTTGCCTAGCTGGAAACATTTCCTTCCAAATCATATTGCTTTTAAGAATGCCTAAGTTTTGAAGCCTTGCCCTTCAGTTTATTTGGCAGACTGGATACATACTTTATTTCTTCTATGGACCAGGATGACCTTTTGCATGTGCCTTATTATGGACAAATCTCTTTTGTAACATCCACAAAGACGACAAAGTGAGATGACAGTTTTGCCTGGGTAAACTGTTTGCCTGGTAGTAACATCAGACAACAGTGGAATGAGCCAACTTTAAGGGAACAGTGTTCTCACTGTTGTTATTCTTCAAATTCACAGTGTATTGTAGTCCAGTTTCTCACAGTATGAAAAAGGGTTTTAATGTTACCTCCTACAGCTTCTCTACTTCATTTCCCTTAAAAAAGAAGCTGCTTTTTCTTCATGTAAGCAGTTACATTCTGGTATGAGGGTTGGAATTTTTTCTGCCTCAATTTCAGACTGATTATGTAATTAGTTTCTTGAGATATATTCCTATTATTAGGGGAGAAATTAGTACAATGGATGTAAAAGTAGCTTTTACACGTTACTGTGTAGCATGATTTGCTCATTCTTTATGAGACTTGGAAGGTAAGTAGTACAGCTTAAATAGTTAATGTTTGTCTAGCAAATTTCTATGTTAAATCAGATTGGAAATTAGCATGTTAGTCTCTAATACTGAAATCCCTCTCTTATTTGTCAGTTCTAATTTTGGGCAAGATGGCTCTTATCAGAAGCATGTTTAGAACTAGGAAGTTTAAATACACTTGCAAGTAGAGAGGACTCTCAAGAGCTTTTGCTAAGTGCTGTTCTATAATGTGGTATGTGTATCTTCACAGTTTTCATAAAAGTAGATGCAATTTTCTAGTAATAACATTTCTTTAAAAGGACATTTCTTTTAAAATAAAAGCATTTGATTATGTCCAAAATGCCATTGCTGATTTTCTTCCTAATGCTTGATTTATGGAAATTAAACTGTGGTATCTTCACTTTATCCCATGTATGTTTGTCTCCTTATGCTGTTTTCAGTTATTGTAAAGGACCATACATAAACTATGCTTGGGTAGGAACAATTAAGTGGAGATTTTTAGTCAAAACATTTTCAGTTTTAAATGATGGATAAAACTTCTCAACTGTAGAAATATAGTTTGCTTTTATTTACACAAGCCGGAGTCCTAAAGAAATTTAAATCTCCAGTCTACTCCCTTAGAAAAGAAATGGAAGAAGATGGGAGAACAGGGGAAGGATGGGAGGCAACTAAACCATAAAGTATTTCTGAGAACACTTATTAGCAACTGAACAGAACGGCTTAGTTAAGATTTCAGGGAGGGCTGAGTTTCATGTTTAAGAAGTTTCACCAGAGGCCCAGTTGCCTGAAACTTCATGGTCAGCCCTTTAAGAAGAAATTGGGCAATGATGCACTGTGGACTTGAGGGGGGTCTTGAACAGAGCCATTGTTACCTGGGGGAAGACAATGCTCAGGACTGCCTGTTTGCTTTTGCTGAAATTTGCATGAAGATCATTTGCTATGATTGAGAGTTGGCAGTGAACATTGCATGAACCCGCTCTTCAGTGTACCGAATGCATAACTGTATCCCCTCATGGTATTGACTTCTGTGCCAGCAAATATGTCGATAAAACATAGGAGAGAATAGTAATATCAAGTGCATGGACAGAATGACACCAGCCGAGTTTCTCCAGATATATTCTGTATGCCCTTCCTTTCTGGTAGGTCAGAGATATATTCCTTTTTCTGTAATACTTTGGCTAAGTTTAAGTAGTTTGGGAAGCCTAAGTCATGAGTGCATTTGTCATTTTAAGAGCAATTCTTTTTTTTCCTGCTACTCTTTGGCCATGTATTTGTCTGCAAACTTGTACCAAGGGAAGAAATACTAGCAATATGGCTCACACCATGCTTTGATATCCCAGTTGTCTGTATATCTTCTGCTAAACCTACTTATCTGTGGAGCAGAAGAGTGAGGTACTGGTGGTATGAAAACGTGTGTGTGGTGCCCCTTGGTGTGAGGTCTGCTTTCCAGCACACTGAAAGGCTCCACTACCACTACATCACTACATTCTTTCTCTAATACTTTTTTTTTTTTGCTTTCATTCCAGCTGCAAAATTACTGTGGCTTAATTACCTTTCCTTTGCTTTTTGAAATGGTAAGAAGTGCCAGGCACCATGTCTGCCACCTCTGTCAGAGGCTGGAACTTGGGAAGCACTGGCCTCTACAAGTGTCTGCTTGGAGTGGTATGGGATAAGGTGCCAAATTTGCCTGTACACATTTGAGGCTAAGAAGCTTCATATTCACCCTTGCTTGTTTCAGGATGAGGAGGGTGTACAGTGTAAAACATGGAACTGCTGCATATGTTGTTGAAGTTATGACAGTTCACTGGTGTTTCTGCATAAGTATGGTTGATTACTTTAGTGATTCTAACATGAATTTTAATTTAAGTGTAACTGATGAAACACTGGTTATCATTGGCAGTTGGTATGACACATGAACACCCAGATGTATATTCCATAACTTTGTCAGATACATCTTAATAACATTATTTTAATTTTTTCCCATCTGTTTAAAGTACTATTTTCACATTACAGCCTTTGTTAGGATTTGAAAGCTCTTAATATTCATATGTTGAATAATTCCTGAGAAAATCTGTTCAACACTTGAACCTTAACTGGAACATTTAGTACTTTCTCGAAATCTCTCATTGCAAATCGCTTGTTTCTTTGGATGCAAAGGGCAGTAGAAAGGCTTATAAAAATCTTTTAGTAGCATTTGTGCTGAGAACATTATTTCCCCCCTACACACATACTCTTTCTGTGCAGGAGGGAACTCTGGTGACATCTGTTTAGCGAAGCGGGTACGTGCGGAGCTCTGTGCCAGCCGCGTCAGCTGAGGGAGCCTGTGTGAGGCAGATGAGGGTGCAGAGCTTTGCACAGAGAGACAGCATCTTTGTGCAGGACGGAGGGGCTGCAGCCTGGAGAGCAGCTACCAAACAGGACAAAAAGAGAACTGCCCAACAGCAAGAAGGAAAATAATTTGGCAATTAAAAAAGCCTCATTTGAGGAAATAATAATATATTTGACATCCCCTTCTGCACAAATTCAAAAGCTGAATGCTATTCACTTATTGTCTTCTAGAACCATTTGGGAACTGTGAATAAGAAACTACAGAAGTGTAAAGTGATTTATGTTGTGTGATATTTTAATCTAGAATCTGACTTGCTGAAAAACTATTTAAGAATGCAAGTATTTTTGATTAAGAGTGGAATGCAATGTCCGTATCTTCTGCTATTCTTAAAAGAACATTTCACCTTGTGCTTTGTTTTTTCTCTCCTTAAAACTGAGTCCTGCTTTGCTGCAAAAGGTTTGAGTTGCTTCCTTTGGCATTATAGTGACTGGCAGAAGATTTGTATGAACATTTTGGACAGTGTTGCTCCTTACAGTAAAGTGAAGTATCTGAAGGATCTGTCATGCCTGCATCAAAGTGGGACAAACAGATGACTGAGCATGCCCAGGGCAGCTCGGAGGATGGTTTTCGCTGTGCCAGTTCATTCATTCATTCAGGTATTCAATTGAGATTTTGCGGGAGCTGCCATGCGCTGCTTCACAGACATCTTATGCAAGTATCTTTTCTCTTGTGAGTAATTTTCTTTATAGTTTCCATTGTGTACAATCAAATATTCTAGCTTTTGGTCTTCAATATCCCACTCACTTCAGCGTGTATTTGCTTGGTGATAGCTTTCTAAATGACAAGCATCTTATTCAGTGGATATTGACACAGGCGGCAATTCTGTTGTCAGTGATGTTTTTGAAAGGATTGTCAGTGAAACAAAAATTTGTAGGTGTATTTATACTATCTCAGTTCTTGATATTCTGTTTCATGAAATGGGCTGGTTAACTAAAGCATAGAGAAGTTTTCTGAAGATGCCCCCACATCCAGTTGCTGTGAGAATCCTTCTAGGAAGAAATGAATGTCACTACTGGATTTTATTGTATTGTTGAGTAGACAAGTGATAGGGATCAGAAATAGGCACACATGTCTAGTGCCAAACTATACTCCTTTATTGCTGGGATCCTGAATGTTATTTTTCTAAGAGATGTGGAAATACAAGGTTTCTTCAGCATAAGACTAACTGCAGTCAAGAGTGACAGCCACTGTCTTTATGAGACAAAAAATGTATTTTTGAAACAATTTAAAATGCAGTTTTAGATCATGAAACTATGAAGAGTTCAGCAGGTAGCTTTTGTCTATTTTTTTTAAATGGTTTTGATTATTTGTGAATTGAGATTTTTTTTTTCTGCTACAATAATGAGAACATTATTACAATTTCACATCAGTAGGTATTATAATTATTGCTGCTGCAATTTACTACAGTTCAACTTAAGTAAGTATTATGATCATAAGACAGTTATACTTTCCAAGGTAAGTTTTGAAAGCTGGCATTCAAAAAAATTCTATAAAAGTTCAGGTATTTCAAGTAGAGAAACAAAATCCTAATAATTATGTATATAGCCCAATTAGGACTACTGTTGAAGGAACAGAGAAGGAAATGTTGTGTCCTGTCATTGCAGTGGGGTGTAGGTGAAGCTTCTTTCCACAGTGATTTTTAGCTACTTTTAGAAAAGAATTGTTTGGAGAATAGCCTTCAGGCAGAAGATAATTCAAATTCTCTTTTATACTGTATGTAACAACTGATTTTTCTTTTACTGCTGTATCTTGTACCTTGGTGAATATTAAATTACTCTAGAATTTTTTTTTTTTGAAACCTACTCCTTGGAGGAATTAAGATGAGAAACAGAATGCCTACTGGTAATAGGTATATACTCTCTTTTTCCCAAATGTGCATTATAAATACTTTTGGAGAATAATTGCTAGAGCTCATTTGCTGTTTTTCTTTGCTAATAATCTTCTTTCTCCTGTCTCCTTTCTTAGGGCCCTCTGGGATTAGTGCGGAAAGGTTCTCTGCCACTCAGTGACACCGCTTCGGTGAACTCCTCTCTACGGAGGATGAAGCGCAAAGCACCCTCACCACCCTCCAGAGCACCCGAAGATCAAAGTCAAAGCAGTAATGAGACTGGTAATCTTTTTATGCTGTTTAATTGGGAGGCCATGGAAAGCATGGCTATTTGGCTCAACTTTAAAGAAATACCACCTTATGAGATAAGAACTTCAAGTGCCAAACATCCTCAGATTGTAAGGAGCAGTAATACTACTTTATGAGATTGGCTCACGTAGTGTGAGAAAGCAGGCAGGTTTTAGGGCACGCAGATCAGGAAAAAGCAGAAAATATCAAATTAATTATAGTTAGATTAACCATAACAATTGTGTGTTTGTGTTAATCAGATGGACAGCTTGGAGTGGGGATCAGAGAGGGTTTCACAGGAAATGGACTGAGAAGAAGAATTTTAGAGTTTTTTGGTATTGTTTTATATTGTTCTTTTGTAATTCTTCTATTTGATCAAAAATTCAGTTCTCTTTGGTTCAAAAATACCTGAGAGTTGTGTCTAAAATATCTGGGAAATGTGACAAGGCGCACTGGTTGCTTAAGAGAAGGTGCATTTCTTGAAGAACTTGCCAGTCTGTAAAATCACAATTTAACATTTTCTCTAGAAATTGGTGAAGAAATTGTGAGGCAATAAAAAAGCTTATTACTCGTCTTTTTGCAGTAACAGAGTCAACAGAATCATCCCCTACTAAAGTGGAAGAAAATGCTGCTGAAGTGCAGTCTGAAACAGGTTGGTTCTTTTTCCAAATGCATTGATTAAATCTACTTCCTAGCAAGCGTATGATAATTCATAGTAATAAGTTACTATACTGTAGATGTGTCATAAGTGTAGAACTAGTTTTAATGCTTTAATGCCTTTGAAGTACAAATATGGGTTTCTAAAATAAAGATGTTTAACCTTTACTGTCTACAGAAACGCATACAATATATTTTGTATTTGTCTCTCTGCTTTACATTTAATAAATTAAACATTATCCCTGTTTTCCCTCCTCCCCTATATGTTGTAGACAAGAACAAGCAAGAAATTCTGTGATTCTTGTGTACCTCATAACAAGTCTTTGAAAAACTAAAGTCCAGTCTGGCTTTCAGAATCCCCACTTGTGCTGCCTTTGACCTGCATAAACCAGGGGTGGGAGCAAATCTGTGCCTGTCCTTTGGTTTGCATCTAAACAGCCTGTGAAAATATAAGCTGTAAACATAAACTGTATGCATAAATAGTTATTTATATGTTAAATGAAATAATTTGTTGGGTGCTATGGAAAAAATGTGATATATGAAACTATAGCTGTTTAAAATACTATTCTTTAGCAGCTGAACATAATACTTTTTACATTTATGCAGTTTGTACTGTTAAATACTGCTGTTTGAAAGCATCAGACTCGAGGGTTCAGGTACAAGATATGGCATCTAGGAGTCTTTCAAATTTGTAAAAGCTTTTAGAATAATCAATGCCAGCGCAGTCTGGAAAAATCACTCTTCAATGTGTTTCACTAAGAATGAAATAGATAAACACTAAGCTTGTGGAGCGCCACTGGCATTATAACATAGTATCAGTTTGGTTGGAAAAGACCCTCAAGATCATGGAGTCCAACCATTCACCCAACACTGACACTAAACCATGTCCCTAAGAATCTCATCTACACATCTTTTAAACACCTCCAGGGATAGTAAATATGAAAAATATGGAACTAAACACTCAGTTCCTTTGCTAGTTGACAGGAACTCTTGAGTAGTTTTCCAGCTGTTTTATTCAACATGCCAGTCAAGTTGTTTGGAGTGGTAAAACAAACATACCACAAGAGTTGAAAAAGTCACTTGCCATTCTAGGCCTCTGGCAAAGTGGTGGGAGGAAAGACCTGTTATCAGAAAATTGGGGCTTGGTTTGTGTTTAGGCAGTTTGTGTGAATTGTCAGAAAAGATCTTTAATGGAAATAATATATAACTTAATAAATGGGAAGTATGAACCTATACTGTGCAGTCTGAGGTTGAAGATGTAATGAAGCTGTAACCTGTCCTTTTTCTAGTTGTTGTAGCAGATGAAGGAGGGTAGTCTCTTCTAAGTGAATGGCTCTTAATGATGTTTATTAGTACTTCATTTTCTTTGTTAAAAACTAGTTTATCTACATGTGATGGGTCTAAGATGATGAGGAAAATCATTATACTTCAATTTAAAATCAAGGGTTTTTTTGTTTTCTTGAGCTTGTTTCTGTCTTAAGATTGTAGACCCATGCTAGAGTTTCTGCATTGCCCATCACTGTAATGTCCAAGTGCTGCATGGATAAACAGCCCCGAACTTTATAGAAATGGAATGTTTGAAGCAATATGAGTTTTGTAATTAAATATTTTAATTTAACCTGTAATGGAAAAAAGTAGAAAAATGTAATCACCTCCACTGGGCTTAGAACAGTCTGTGCTGAGCCCTGGGATTTACCTCTGCAGTTAGTAAGTCTTTGTTCTCCAGTTCTGCTGCTGATCTCTTCATGCAACGTCCTTTGCTGAAGACTTAATGCAATGCATTTTTGTAAACGTAGAGACAAGTCACGTAGCACAGCTTCATTGCCTATCTTTTTTCTTTTTTTCATGGGATACTGCTGCTCTCTGGTGGTATCTCTGAAACTGTCCTGAGGCCTATTTGTCAAGGGCCCTTTTAAGCAAAGCCCATCATGCTGTAAGAATCCGTTTTCACCTGCAATAAAATCAATTGCAGTACACTTGTTCTATTCCTAGTCTGAAAAATATGCACATTTGGGTATTGTTTTAAATAGATAAAATAGTTCAATATCTCTTTAATTGCTAAGCTGAACATAATTTTAACTTTATATAAACTCAAGTAGTTCCTTCCATTTGCATTAGCTCTGCTTTTGGGTTCTGGAGGCATTGTGTTTGTTCACTTGTGACTCGTGTTCCCAAAGGAGTTCTGTTATGTATTACTACTTCAGCAAATATTGTGTTACCTTCTGCCCAAAACCAAATAATTGCAAATGTTCAATAAATGTTATTTGCTGTCTAAGTAGTGCATAGCTAATAGACAGGTGAACACTAAGTGGAACTCTGCTATATAACTTGGAATAGGCAATGTTTCTGTTGTGAAATGACAGTTTTCACATGGTGTAAAAACAGACTGTACCTTGACAAAAGTAGTTTGAAGTAATTGATCTACCAGAACAAACACTTCGAGAGAATTAATTTGAACATGTGAGATTATGAACAACAAATTATTTTCTCAGTTATGATTTTTGTTCCCCTTCCCAAAGTTTAATTAATGCTTGCTCTTTGTTTGTTTGTTTTTTGTTTTTCCTAGGGAAGAGGGCAAAATGGTGTTTAAAAAAAATTAAAATTACAGATGTTAAAATAATTTCCCATCAAACAAATCCCTTGATATAATCTTCTTGGTTACAGTATCTCTTAAGAACATTTTTAAGGACTATAGAGTCAAGAGCAAAAACACAGACAGATTAACGTGATGTGATCAGGCTTTACAGCTTTGGTGCTCAGGAGCACAACAGCTCCCAGAGCTGTGTCAGCTGGTTCTCTCTCATGAAGTTTCCTTACTGACTCAAAGGAGACTTGCAGTTGGTATGTCAGTCATCAGATACGGCTTCACAATGTCATCCTCTAAATTTTAATGATGTTCTCTTAGGGCTAGTTAAAACTCAATGACTAATGTTCACAGAGAAGAAATGGACAAAAATGCAATTTATATATGCCATTACATACAGATTATATAAACAGTAAGGCATCAGTATATATGCAGTATTGCATAGTACTTCCTAGTGATACGTTGCATATAAAAACTCTAAACTGAGGCTTTGGAAAGAAGTCATAAAATCTGAACTCTTCCTCTGAGGAGTTAAGTGCATGGTGTATGTAAAGGATGGCTGTTAAATGTTGTTTATGTATCAAATGCATTCAGACTGTATTCTGCTGCAGCAGTGGTGGCTCAGGTCTGGAATGAGTAACAGATGACAAACCACTAGTTGAAATTAACTCCAAGCAAGGCTGATATTATGCTGATAGATGAAGTAGAGCACTTCAGAAAAAGTGTATGGATTGTTTTTGTTTGGTATTACACATTTGAAGGTCAGGTTAGTCCACTCCAAAGCCTGGAAGTGTTCCTAGCACAGCAAAGGACAGACTTTCATGTAGCAGGAATGTCAGCAATATCTCCTACCAACACAAGCTAAGTTTTCATCCCATCAGTATAGATGCAACTCGGCTTTTGTTATACTTCTCTCCAGAGGAAAAGTGACAAAGATGACAGCAGTGCCTGGGCACAGAGCCATAGCAACTCCAGAATGCTTCCGTTTGTCTTGTCAGAAGTTCTGGCTGTGCTTTGTTGTATAATTCAGGTTTCCACAGTATTTAGACTGAAGGTCTAATTGCAAAAGGTCTTTGTTCTTGAGGCTGGTGATGGCTCAGGCCTGTGGCATAATAGTTCTCATCAGTGAAGGAGACCGTGTTCTTGAGAGCTGCTCGTGAGCTGTGGAATAGTCTCAGCAGGTCTGATTTTTTTGCCCACATACTGTTATGCTTTGTTGGTGTCTTGTGGCATATATATTTCTCTTTGCACACACGAAATTGTACTGCTATCACTAAAATAATCTCCCTAAGTATTAGACTGCTGGCATGACTTTTCCCTAGATGGATATGAAAGGGCTGGTGGGAACTGCGGAGGAAGAGAAGGCCCTTACTAATAGTAAATGCCCAAAGAGTCCCTTTAATACTGGTGTGGCACATTGGTCTGTACCTGTTCTTAAACTGCATGGAAGGAGCTTACCTGCAACACTTTGCAGTCTTGCCTCTCCCTGGGGATCTAAATCACCTCTGCATTCAGCGCCATGGCACTTGTTGATCACATTGCTTAATGTGTAACTACAAAGCATTATTACAAGTCTGCCATAAAAAAATTAGAATTAAATAGTAAAATGTTTGGCTTTTGTAGTTGCACTGTAACTGTGAATGAATAACTTTGTTATTACTGAGCTCTTAACTAATTACCCTATTGGAAAAATCAAAGTTTCTGTACTGAGACTTTCTCCAATATATACAGTCCTCTATTATGTTTCTGTAACAATGTACTTCTCTAGAAGTGCTGGGAGCATTGTAGGATACCAGTCTGTACAAAAAATGTCAGTCCAAGATTTTTTGGACTCTGGAATCTGCTACTTTCCAGCATTGCTTGCTTTAAGCCAGTATTTTGTTTTCATTTTTAGCCTTGGTTTACACTTGGAAATTTACTGATAGAGTTTAGAAAAATCTGAGAACAACCTGTCAAAGTGCAAGGCCTGTGTGTTACAGGTACTGGTGTGCACAAAGCTGACACGTGTACCTTGGTCAGGTCAGGCAGAGTGCCCTGCTTATGGTTCAGTTGTCAGTAGCTTTCCATGGCACCATATTGCACTATGTAGATAGAATTATTTTCTTTGTTTTATAGAATGCAGGTTTCAAAGCCAATAGGTTAATTGTACTATCTAGTTACTAATATTTGAAAAATGTGAATCATCATCTTGTTGTAGGAAGTTGCCAGGCAGGGAAGTGAAGCCGGAGATGGTAAGTCCCTCTGGAAATCAAAATAGGTGGATTTATTAGTTTAACTCCAGGTACACTGAATTATTTGTGTCCTAATCCAATAACAAAACCTTTTAGCTGAACTATGCTCTAGTTGACAACTTCCTTATTTATGGATTTACACTTTCCTATTTTTTTATTTTTGGGCACTTCTACTGAAATACAAGGCATTGCACAAGATGCTTCTAACTGTGTTTTGATACACTTAGGATAATGATGGAAATGTTTGATAGTGGTGAACAAACTTGTTCAAATGGCAGGCAAAACTGAGATTGGGTTTGCTCATTAGGTCTCTAATGTACTTACCTGTGATACAGGTATGTTAGAGATATAAAGGATATCTGATATAAAGGAATTGTGTATTTTAAACCTCAGTGGAGAGCTAATGGAAGTATTAAGATATCTGGGTAAAATAAACTGTCCGCCCCCATGACATTTTGAATTATGATACTGTAAAATATATTTTGATCTTGGATTAAATAAGAAAAATATTATACAGTGTTTACAGATGCAGAAATGGACCATAGCAGGGTGATGAGCATATTCTTCTCTGTAAAAAGAGAATTGAAAAGAACTAGAAAAGAATGTAAGCTAAAATTCGGAATGAATCTTTTTTTCTTGGCCTGAATTATGAAGAAAAGTCTCTTCAGTTTTCCTTCTTCAAACTACTTAGGCTGACTTCACAGTCCATTTGTATCTATACCCTGAATCGAGATTTGTGGGGTGTTATTTGTTTGTGGTTCTCCCTCTCCCTTATTTTTCTTCCTGTGAGTGTAGGTGTCAAGAACTCTGAGTACAACCTCGAAGAGATTGATGAAAGGGAAGAGATGAGTGTGCAACAGAGAGGGGCCAGTGCAAGTACAGACACCACTTTTGGGACAGGAGAGGTTACTGCAGCCTTCAGCTCTGCCGAAGTGCCACTGGAAACTGAAAAAAATGATCCTGCTACATCAGCTTCAGTTCCTGGCAGCGTTTCTGTAGACAACTCACAAAGCTTTAAGGAAGAAAAACAAGAAAATATGAGCACAGATGGCAAGTAAGTACGTTTTGTGACAAAGAAAGGAGCACTGGGGAGGGAATGGGGGAGGCAAATAAAATGTAGAGTTCTGCTTCATTCTGGAGCACAGAACAGAGAATTGTGAGAGAGGAATGAGCTTAATATGCTTAGTTTTCATTCTGGCACTCCTTGGTGCACAGTAATTCATGAAGCTTTAAAAAAAACCCAACAAAGTGTTCTGCAGGCTATTCTGTTTAAACCTCCCTTTTCTTACTACTCAAACAGCCAGGTTCCAGGAAAGCTGAACCTGTCTCTAGAATATCCAGCGTATTTATTAGAGCAGTGTGCTGCTAAAAAAATTTGGATTGACTAGTTAAGTGAGAATTTACAAATTCATTCTTACAATTGGGGAAAACCAGATAAATCAGCCATTTCTGATCTGCTGGCCACAGTTATCTATAGCTTGCATATTTGTTTTTGTTGTAATTTTTCTTTTTTTCTTATATATTAGCCAGTTGTCTCAACCTATCTTGATCCATCTGCTCTTAGGAAAACAATTCTGCCTGTTTAAAGAATAAACACGTTAGTTTTCTTAACAGCTCTTTTTCCCTTCTGGTGATGCTGTACCTTTGCCCTTCAGCATGTTTGCTAAACTACCTGACTCAGCAGGTTTCTAGCATGAGTTAGTGCCTGCTCGAAATAAATGTTTATTGTCTCGAGAAAGTCCCATTGTGTTAATGTAATTCACTATTTCTCTGTTCCCTGGGGCAACTGAACTGGCTACTGTTCCCAATTTAAATTGAAAGAACTATTTCAATTATTGTACTGAAGACAAAATGTGGGAATGCTCTAGTAGCCAAGAACTTTCAAGGCAGTAAGGAGAGCTTTGACTTGTGTTTCAAGGGTCTTTCTTGTCAGTCCAAGGCCAAACGGGGCTTTGCAAATATCTTTGGTGCTGTGCCCTGACGAATATTTTTCTAGTTGCTTGGGTGTATCTGCTTTATGGGGATCTACAAGGAGAAGGATCAGCCAAATGTTAATTTGAAGTTGTCTTGAACTTGAAAATTATCAGACCTGTGGTACTGGGCCAGTTTGGCCAGTTGTCTGAAGGATGTTTCTTTTTTCACCCCACTAACTTCTAATAGCCTTTCATGGCCTATAATCATGGTGAGTTATTTGGCATGATCTGCGTTCTGACTTTAGAGTTGACAATCCTTTCTTTTCTGAAATATAACAAGGATTCCAGAATGAGAAGTGGGTTTCCCAACCTTTTGATAATTCAGATCTTTTCTGTAAGATCTAGTTACTCTGAAGAAGTGATTTTTAATCAAACCAGAGATATATAAAATAATCCAGTCAGAAACCACTGATTTTTCTAATGATACTCTGTGGTGTTCCGTGGCTTTTGTTTTTTGTTGTTTTTGTGTGAGTTGTTTGTGGTTTTTTGGTGGGTTCTTTGGTTTTTGTTTTTGTTTTTTTTGCTTACTTGTTTGTGTGTTTTTTCTTTAAACAGTTCAGCCTGTTGTGAGTACTAGTAGTTCAGTCCCTCAGCTGTGTTCAAGGGAATGGAGATAAGCAAGAGTATGGGGTGCAGGACTGAGCTTTAACTTTCTTCCAGTCATCATTTTGAGAGCATATACTCCTGTTCACTGGTTTATTGGACACTTAAAGTATATTTTGGACTGTACAAGCAACGAGAGGATGGATGGTTATTGAGGAATTTATTTTAAATTATTCAAAGCAGATGTTTCAGCTCAAGGCACTGGTTTCTGACAACTAATAATTTGATGTGGCAGATGAATTGGAATCTTCATAGAACCAGTATTTTTAACTACAGAAAGAGAAATTATCTTAAAACAGAGATTCAAGTTTGAGGTTCTAATATTTTTTAAGATAAATTTTTAATATTTTTGGCTCTTTTATTTACATTTTTAGGCAAAGAATTTAATATTTCTCAAAAAAAAAAATTAAGGGTTTGTTCAGCATTTGTGCAGTTCTCTTTTCCCCCATGATCTGAGGACACGTATTGTGTGCATTCACAAAATGTATAGTAAGCAAGTAACGTATTTGCTGCATATTTGTTGTTCTTAAGGTATTTCTTGACAGAAAATTTTTCATTACTATTTTGAGAAGTCTGTACTGCATGTTCATGCGTTCATATGCAGTCAGCATCTCATGCAGCTCCCTGTCTGTCATGTTGGGGGCAAAATCAAGGACACGTTTTATATGTTGGGGACGTCAGAACACTTCACACTGAGAACACTGTTATATGAAAGATAAGCTATCACCTCTGTGGCTTCACTGAAACCAAGGTATTACTGGAAAGGGTATTGTTTACACTGCACAAGTAAAGAGAAGAAGAAGTAGGGAAAGGAAAACTGATCATCTGCTTAGACAGAAGAGAGTGAAGCTGCATGTCATTTTAGTAAAATATCACAGCAGCATTTCCTCTTGTTTTATTTTTTTAAATAAATAACCTATTCTGTTGAGTACTCCAATATTTGGCAGAGTGATTCTATTTTATCCGTCTGTGTTTGGAGAATATTGCCAGTTCTCTTGCATTGTTTCTTGTGTTTACTGAAATGAATGATACTGGCATATTTAACATACTGTTGTGCTTTGCAGAGGACTACAGACTAAGATAAGCAGTGAGCAAGCTGCATTTGAAAAGGACAGGAAGCTTAGAATTCTGGATCAAAATAAAACCAATGGTGAGTAGTTCCCACTCATTTTTAATAATTCAAAACAAGGTTGAAAAGAACTTTTTTATTCCTTTGAGAAAAACAACAATACAGTCAACTCTTGAATTGTTATCATCAGATTATTTTCTTTATACTTTCTCTAGCTCTGGTGTATCCTTTTTGAGATGAGGTGTTAGGAATTGACTGTAGTTTTGGTTTTTTGGGGTTGTTTTTTTAAATAAGGCTGGACACAGAGGTTGTCCTGCTATGTGGTGTGACATGGGCACCACAGCAGGGAAGGAGAGAGGCCAAAGATTGTTCTTTGCTTACAAAATTATCAGGAGTTTTCTGCATGAAAATGCAAATATTTTTAAACACAAATAGAACAAAGTAACCTGCTGATTTGAAAAGGAATGGCAACACCCTGTGCATCTAATGTATCATGAATTTTTCCATTGATTTAGCAACTTGACTGATTTATTTTACTCTTTTGTGTGGCACTGATTTTCAGATTTATATATTAGGCCTTCCATAGTGTTTTACATTCAGTACACTTCTGTTTATAAATCATAACAACATACTGCATGGGTCCTGTCTATATGTGATATAAGTTTTAGCTGCCATTTTATAACATACTTGAAACGAAGAGAGATTTTTTTGCACAAAATACTGAGGCAAATTATTATTCCTAAAGAATTTCATTTTCTCTGATATTATATTTAAAACAATTTGACCCTAATATTCCTGTGTTTTGGAGAGGACTATCTGTGTTTTATCTGAGGACAGAAAATGGAATTATCAGACTTGCCAAACAGTTGGAAAAAAAGAGTTGGAAAATGTTTTGTCCATATCTTTTCCAGTTGTTCCATTGCACAAATACAGAAAGTGTAGTTGACAAATAACATTTGTAATGTTAAAACTAAAGAACAGAAGCCACAAAAGTGTGGAATCAAATAAAAATTGTATCTAACTTAATATTGAGTAGTTCTTGAGCTCTGGAGTCACGGATGCCTATCTAATCAACTGAAATTCAGTAGCACTTTTTAAATGATTCTAGAATAGATTTTTCTATGAAGTTGATGCATGGCACCAGTAGCCTATTAATTAAGGAAGAATACCTCAATTAGAGTATTATTATTTGGCAATATTACTCACAGATAAATATATAACATTTAAAAGTAAATGTTAAAAAAAATTCAGCATCAGTAGGGAGCCAGTCCTCGTAGTTAAATACATTGGATGCAGGGCTCCCTGATGTAAGGAGGAAGGTTGAATATTTTTGGCATTTGTATTAATTTTGGAATTTCTCTTAAAGATCACAGTGATAAACTCCTTCAAACAACAGAAGAAGGGAAACTTCAGACAGCTGAAATTAAAACAGTAGATTTTAGAGAAAATGACAAGCTTGAAGTTGACAGACTATCAAACTGCCAGGCATGTAAAAATGACGTGACTGTAAATCACTGGAATTACACTAAACTCTTTCCAGAAAAGCAAGATCACAAAACAAATCAAACCAGCGTGGACACAGTAAAAACTCAGGATGTTGCAATCCAGACAGGTCCATCGGATAGCAGTTTGGGAAGGACTACACAGAAAGAAATTATTGTTCCTCAAGGTTGTGAATCATCCACATTCAGAGGACTGGCCCCTCAACACAATACAGATACAAACAACCCCCTCCTTCAAACGATGCAGGGAATACAAGAGGATAATAAAGATACTTCAGCAGAACAACAAAATCTTGAGAGACAAGGAGGTATCCATGAAAAAGTAATTCCCATAAAAGATCAGAGTCACGTTTGTATAAATGGCAGTACTTCTGCTTCACCAGAAGCAACTGCAAAATCTCCAGATGGCTCTCCTGTAAAGGATTATCCTGTTTATAGGCAGGACACCAAACCTAAACCCAAGCCTGCTAATGAAATTACAAGAGATTACATACCAAAAATTGGAATGACTACTTATAAAATAGTGCCTCCAAAATCCTTAGAAATAATGAAGAGCTGGGAGTCAGAAATTCCATCAGATCATAAAGATCAAGAGGTAGCTACTTTGGGAAACTCTCTGAAGCATGAAGACCCCAAAGAATTTGTAGTGCAAGCTGAAATTCCTCATCTTCCAAAACATGTGGGTCAGTTACAGGGTGGTTCACAAAATGAACCTGCAGTGGCAAATGATCTGCTGCACAGAGCAAACAGCATTTCTGAACGTGTTGTGACGTCCAGAGCTGAGATGACTGCTGAGAGCCATCGGACAGAAATGGAGTCTTCCAAACAGCATCTCCCACTGATGCTAAGCTTGGATAATACAAATGCTTCTTCTGAGACTCCGGACAAGTCAAATGCATTAAGTCCTACAATGAAGCCTAGTTCTTTTTATCTGCAGATGCAACGAAGAGCTTCAGGTCATTATGTGACGTCTGCAATTGCCAGGAGTACCATTTGTGCTCCTAATTCCATTCAAAATGAAGCAAAAAATACAGAGATGGAAAAAAATATCTCAGCACCTGATCCAACTTCTTTCTCTTTACTTAAAACAAGTCCTTCCTCTCCTCCAGCAGATGAAGAAAAAGTTGATGATGGGAAAAAAAATGAATCCTCCACTTCTCCTGTTAAGAGCAATAAACCTTCAGTTTATCCCTCTTGTCCACCAGCACCGTTGAACCTAAAAACTCTAAGAACTTTTGCAGTTCCAAAGCCGTACTCCAGTTCAAGACCGTCCCCTTTTGCTCTTGCTGTCTCATCCGCAGTCAAAAGGTCACAGTCATTCAATAAGACACGTACAATCTCTAGCCAGGCACCAAGAGAGGAATTACCTGTTGAACTCTCCTCAGCTGCTTCAGCAGCTGAATTCTCGTCAGTTACTTCCGTGCCTGAAGTGAAAAATCATTCCTTACAGACCGTAACAGGGGGGACACTGAATAGTCAAATGGATAAGGTAAACTTTATTTCTAATATTGGCTGACTGTTGATCCGCTGTCATCTAGTGTGGCTAGTCCAGGGGCTGGTCTCTGAATGGCTCCCGGATGGGGGCAGAGTGTGTTCATACAATGGAAACACCTTGTGTTGCCCAGCAGTTGCACAGCATCATAATGAAATACAGGAAAACAGGGAAGGTTAAAATAAAACAACCTCATTCAGATTATTGGAAATAATTATTTCTGGCCATAATTAGCACCCCCTACTTTGAATAACAGTAAATTAAAGATAATAATTTATACTGTGTATACCTATTTTTTACGTTGGGAGTGCTTATGGTTTGCTCTTTATCATTCTGTATGTTGATTTCTTAAATTCAATTCTGAATAATATGATCAATTTGGCTTCAAGTGATCATGGCACAAACACTTGAATGGGGGTATACAATTTTGCTGGCATAATTATCTGAGAGAGAAACTATGTGGAAATGTAGCTGATCTCTGAAATCTGGAATGAAGCAAACACTAGAAGGGTGGCAGTCTGATATGCAGTCTTGTGCCAGGTTGACTTAGTTTTAAATGTATGACTAATTCAGATTAAAATGTTTTGTTGTTCCTCCTACTTCTTCCCTTTATAGAAAGCCAGCAATGTGAATAGTGAGCAGAAGAGTCAGGCACAGTCAGGTGCTTCCAGTGACCACCCAGCCCCTGTCACTAAGAGACAAACCATGATGACATTCCAGCATTCTGACCCAGAACAGATCCACCAGAGCCTGCTGGCTGCAATCCGCTCTGGAGAAGCTGCTGCCAGATTGAAAAGGGTGAGTTTTTATCAATGCACTCAAAGTTGGCTTTGGCACAAAGTGCTGCCAGGAGGTCTCGTAACAGTGGGAGGGAGGTGGGGACGAGAGTTCCGTTTTGCAGAATTAACTGGTGAGTGTACACACAAAGCTTCCCATGTCCATATTTTCAAGCAGTACAAATCCAATTGGAAATCTTCCTGAAATAAATTAGAAATCTCTAAATTACCAGTTACCTCTTCCATAAAATCAGGAACAAGTTCTGTTATTTATTTGTGTTTCCATGGTTTGAGGTGGTATGGTTTTAGACACATGCTAAGCAGCTTCATGCTAGACCTGAAGCGGCTGCAATATTTTGCAGGCAGATAACACATAGAAGTTCTGAATATTGTGTTTTTCTATTTATTATACTCTATCAGATTCTTAATTCTTCTTAAATGTACAAGCTTAAATGTACAAGCTTACTTCTGCTGCTTGGTGTCATTAGTGAGATAGCTTTCAATGTTTTGTCAACAGTCCTGGTGGGACCATCTCCCCCCACCCCTCAGGTTGAAACTGTGGCTTAATTTTTCTTTTCTTTCTCCTAAAATTCACCTATACTTCTCTGGCTGTGTAAAACATTGTACACTTTAAAAATCTGTATTGTTTTAAATTTGTAACTAGACAATTTAATGATAGTCTCACACAAAGCTTTCTTGACCCAGCATTAGTATTTTGCATTCAATGTTGAGGAATAATTTCTCATTGCAGAAGGTTAAAGAAATTCACTAGTTTGTTTTTTTGTTTTTTTCTCTTCCCTTTCTCACTTGAAACTTGAAAGAAACAAATGATATGTGCTGGGTGGATGTGAGGGGGTTTTTTTGGATTTACAGAAGCCTTTGATTCCCTAAGGTCAACATCTCTCAGTGGATGGTATTAGAACAATCCATTCCATACGTAAGGTTTTGATTCGGGGTAGCACTGCAACAGCTTTTCTGAGATTTGTAGACCTCCCATAATTTCTACTCTGAATAAGAAGATTCAGATTCCAGGAAAGGTTACAAGTATGCTCGACTAGGTTTTGACCTCTAGTCAGTAAATGTGGTACATAATACACCGTAGTATTACTTCTGACTTCATGTCACTAACCACAGCCACATTAGAAACAGGATAAGATTAAATGAATGCTGTATGGTTCAGAGTCACTTAGAGGTCAAGTCTATCTGTTCTACCAGAAATATTGTTTGGATTTTGTTTTCATATATTTTTATTAAGGTTTGGGGTTTTTTTTCTCCACTGCATAATTACATTCTGAATAATAATGAGCTTTTTTTTTTTTTTGTATAGTGTATGAACTTTGTTTTATGATTCTGTGGAAAATATGCACTGGCATGGTTGTTGCACAGTAGCGTATAACTGTTTTAAAAAATAAAGTTCATAAGGTGCTTTTCAAAATTCAACAAGTCTATTTCTACGAGAAAGAAAACGAAGAAAAACTTCTTTATGTGGTTATTCATTCTTTTCTAGTAGAAATGTTCTTAGAGTAGATTTGACCCATATATTCTTTATCAGTCTAGGTACAAGAATGGCATGGGGAAGGAGAGATGATGGCTGATGTCCTTTTTCTGCTCTTTTTGTCTTCTTTGGGAGGAGATGTTCTTAGTATGGTGTCTGTTGAGGCAGGGAGTAAGGAGACGGCTGTACTTTGTAAGGAGAAATTATAATAATGAAGATTCTGTAAGCGTAAAGAGTTTCTACAAAACAGAAACCTGAAAAGGCCTAAACTCCCCCCCTCCCTGAAACACACACAAAATGCAGTGAAAAAATTTTGCCAAACATAGAATTGTGTGTGCTGTTTTTTTCACTCTTACCCAGAGCACAGATGCTGTGGTACAGGTATGTCTGACAGGTTTTTGATCTATGGCAAATTTAATAAAAACATGGTCTCATTTTATGTTTAACAGGGAGAACTCACAGTAGCAGGACAAACAGAGAAATGAAGCATTTTGTACCATTAACTTATTAGCACCTCAAAGTGTTTTCTGGTATTGAAGGGACTTGTTAAAGGCATTCAGCTCATGGCGTCCACTATTGTGCTGCAGTTGGTAAAGGGAGTAATAACCTGATCCCTTTGAATTGTGAAAGGGGCTGTCAGGTGCTTGCTTCACTTTTACCTCTAACCATACTCTTCCTTCTTGCAGCTCTGTGAGAGAGTCATTAAAAAAATAACATGCAGGCAGCACTAGCCAATTTCTTAACATTTTTCTCCTGTTTTACTTAATATGTTATGAGTATGCAATGCCAAGATCTGTTGCCTTTTGTGTTGCTGGTCTTCTCTGTTCAATAGGGCCCTCAGTAATTACTAACCTAAAATGGGTCAAGTGAGGTTTCTTTTTAACCATTTTTCTGTTGAGAGTCTTTTCATTGTGTTTAGTAAACTGTGTGCTGTGGGATGAGGCTCGCATGGCTGTGGAGCATCCACAGCTCCCAGTAACTCCCAGGTCTTTGCTGTCTATCCTACAAGTTACAGTTTGCTCCTGATAAAAGAAACATTACCATGGTATGAAGGAATGTTAGCAGATTTTGTTAGAAATCAGCTCTTAATAAAAAATGTTTGGTTTAGTGATATTTTTTCAAGTATTTCTTTGCAACAAGGTCTGAAAATTATGTGTGTTTTGAAATGTTTAGATAGGATAAAATGTGGGTTTAAGTAATTTCTTAAATTTCTACTTCTGTAGCACGTGTTTTGTTCAGAAATCATATAGGAGGTCTTTCATTGTGATGAGAAAAATGCTAAGTGAAGTAGCAGTATTTCTGTTTCCTTGAAGTAATACTGTGTAATATACTACAGAGAGAAGAATCTGAGATGTTAGGTTAATATTTCTTCTTTTTTTTCCCCCCCCCACCTCCAGGTTGGTCCTCCATCAAACACCATATCTGTCAATGGAAGAGCCAGGCTTCCTCATTTGTATTCCACAGAAGCAAAAGCTAATCACTAGATATTATACCAAATATTTTGCACTTTACTACTGCTTCATAGGCCAACTTAATACTAACTACGAATTTTTGAAAGTGTAAATGCAAGTATATGTTAATATATTTTTGTCAATTGTTGTAGGTATTTCAAGCTGGGTCCTTTGATGCCTTGGAAAGATTATTAGAATGTGTAAATTATGGTAATATTTTGCCTTTTTCTCTTTATAAAGCTGACTATGCTGCTAAAAAGGTTTAAGAGAAGGTTCAGATGAACTTTGCTTATATTAGAATGAGATTCAAAATTTTTAATTTTAGCCTTCCAGACTGAATGATATGTAGCACTATGCTGAAATTAGATTTAAAGCAATCTTAAGGATTTTAGATCATTAATTTTCAATTGTGTATTACTTTAACAGATTATATGAATTCAAATCTATCACATGCTGCCTCCATATTACTTTGTTAAATTAAATTTGTAATTAGTAGAAAACCTTAATTATATGCAATACTTTGTTTCTCTTTAAAAAATGGATTATTTGTTCCTTCAGTTGAGAGTAGTCGGGATAAATATTTTGATTCTTTTTTAATCTCCTTTAATTTTTTCCTGGTAGCACACAAAAAATCAGGAGATAAATTATTGGAAATTTTTGTACTACTTAAAAACTTTTCTTAACAGTAGCACTACATGATGTTTTTCATCTACTCTTTGACTACGTGTATATAGTATTTACCTAGCACTCAGATAAGCAATACTTTTTGTGAACTTAGATGTATTTTAAAATAGTTATCAGCATAAAGTCATTTACTGATAAAATGCAAATTCCAGTTTTGATACTTAGTGAAATAGAAGAAATTTGTTTTCACTGGAAGTATGACTAAAGAATGAACTGCTTTGGACTTATTAATGTAAAATATTTTAATCTTAAAACAGCACAATAACACACTTACAAAGCATTCTTATGTCTGAGAGCATATATTTATAGATTAAGCATTAAATACCAAAATGGGAATATATATTAAAAGGAAATGCTTCATGTTATATTTTATCTATTTTCCATTTGTTGTCAAGATTATACATTTTGAGGAGAGGGGTGGAAATATGATCACACTCATGATGAAATAGCTAGATTATGGATGCATGCTGCAAGTGCTGGGGTATTTGCCATATTAAAATATTTTCTTGCTGGACTTGATTTAAATAAAAGCAATTGTATTTAGTTTCTATTCTTTAACTATATTTATTTTGTACTTTAGAGATGTTCTGTAACTGAGTTTCAGAAACTGATCTACATGTTCATTTCAAAGGATTGTTAATGGTTTGCTGCCAGGTTTTTGTGCAATAATCTCAAAGAGGTCTCATTGCTTTTCTAGAACAGAGTCAATTATTGATTACAAGTAATAGTGTTAACATAATGCTGAAACCCTTCAAAGAATGTTTTAGTAAATAAAAATTCCTAAAGAGAGCTGATGAACATTTGTTCATTGCTGTTCTCTCCTGTTTTCTCTCTTATCTTACCCTGTCAATGTGTTTTCCCCCTTCCTTCTCCACCTTGTTCTTGCCTCCAGTCAGGGGCTAATTCCAAGGGTGGGGGACCACATAGTTTTTCAAAAGATCTGTTTCAGCAGTTTGCAAAGAATGCTTCATCTTTCACTTGCAAATGTTGAGACAGAAGAGGTAAGGTTTTTTCCTAGTTTCTAACCGGGCCTAACATTTGAGATTTCACTGTGTCTGGAGGGACAGACTTGAAAGTTGTAACTCTCCCAGGATTCCAGTGTCTCTGTTCATGGCGGTATTTGAAGTCCGTGGTTTAAGCATTCGTGTATAACCTGCTGATCTGTAACCGCCAAGGAGAGGTTGCGCCGCAAAAGGGATCTCTTGTTTGTACTTTGGGAGGAAGGGGGTTACATGTTTTCTCAAACCTTTATATTCTCTGCCAAGGTGACTAAAGTTATTTCATAGGACTAATTTAATCTCCATCAATAGTAATACAAGCTTACATGACCTTTCACTATTTCAACCAAATCGGTGGAGTCCACTTATTCTGGTTTGGGGGGGAAAAAAAATAAAAATATCCTTCCTTTGTTATTGTTTTCTATGGTTTTGACCACGATAACTATACTACTGTATGCTCCTTAGTCCCATATCCTAAAAGTACATTGCCTTTTTATGTGAACTCCTAAAGGCAAATATCATCTTATGTAACAGAGATTAAAACTAAAAAAAACCTTGCTGGAATTTTAGGATTTCTTGTCTTTGTAACTGAACTTGCTTGATAATTAACTGAAAAGCCTACATACACCACAGTGCTGTGAAACTCTTCAATGACATTTTCTGTTACTAGCTGGCAATATTGTTTGGCAAAAATTTGTTTTTCCTACTTCTTCTGACATATTTATAAGACATTTTAAAATCTTGCTATTGTATATCTAGAGATTCGTTTTTTCATATACCCTTGTATTAAATCCTACCAGAAAACTCTTGTTGATGAAATTGATGTATTTATTCATTGTCCAAACAAGAAAACATTTCTGTTTAAGTAATGAGTGTTTCTAGCAACTGCAAGCCCAAGTTAGACAGCAGTAAATTTTTGTTGTTGTTGTTGCCATAGATGAGGGAAAAACTTTTTTGGGGCCCAAGAATACTTATAGTTTGGGCAACCTGTATTACAGATGTCTTTCAACAGAAGGCAACTAGTTATGCCATGCCACTTACAATCACCTTGCTGTTTTTGAATGGCAGCCAAAATATTTAGGGAAGGAAAGTCAGGATATTGCAGAAAATGAATGTCAGTGTAATTGTGCAGACAAAATAGCAGACCCCAATATAGGTGTGCTATGACTTAATGTCATGAGTTATTTGAAGAAGCAGCAGATATTAGTGTAGCACAGTGGCATCTTTGTCTATCTCAGAGCCCAGGTCTTTATAAGTAAAGCAGGGGTAGAAAAAAGAACAGAGAGAATAAATGTTATGCCATTAGTTATTATAAATTATATAAATTTTATTTATTCTACAGAAGAAGAAATTTGAGCCTACAGATGTACCTGGAGAAGGGAGCAGTTTTGCTGGGAGAACATTGCCAGACAGTATTTGGAAATATGGTGGTGACTAGAGGTTTCAAGGCCAAGGCAAGAGCTCTCATACTTGTAGCTCAAAGATGTTAAACCACTGGATATCTCCAGTTTTGGGAAGTATAATATATTTAGTAATCAGTGCCCTAGTTTTTCCCAGCTACTTGTGTTTTGTCCCCTAGCATATTGTAGCATGCAACATGAAGATCCCTAAGGGCAAGGAAGACATTAAAATGGCATGGATATGGACCAAGAGGCGTGGGATCACACGAACTGGGTAAAGGATAAAAATATAGCATGAGAGCAGCTAATGCTTTTAATTTTAAGTTTGTTCAGGCACCTGTTACCAAACAAAGCAAACATTTTCAGTTGGAGCTGCTTAGAATTCTATTTTAATACACAATTTCAGAAAAGGTTGAAAGAATTCTGTCTAATAGAAACAAAGAAAATATGCTTGTGAGCGGTAGGGTGTGCATCCTTGAATGTAACACTTGGCCAGCCTACATCCTTCAGGTGTTGGACAATTACAACTAGATTGAAGAGTAACTGTAAATTACTAAGTTGATGGGTTGGTAGCCAAGCAAATAGAGCTCTTTGCAGAAGGGAAAATGTGTCTTAATATAATTATCTATATTTGTGTTAACACAGTGTGAGGCTGAAGTCAAAATAGCGTGTTTGTACCAGAGCTTACATGTTCACAGCCACGATGGCTGTTACTGGGTGCTGTGAATGCTCTGAGGTTCAGAGCCACAGTGTTCTGTTCAGCTTGGCTGCTGGCTGGGCAGCTGATTCTGAAGCGTTGCTCATTACAGATGCATTTCTTATGAGGTCTATTCTGATGATTAAGCAAAGCTGTAGCAATATCAATGGAAATGCTTCACAGCTTTTAATTGAATGCTTTCTGTGTGGATTATTTTATACAATCCAATTGAAAATCACAGGTAGGGTGTTGTGGGTTTTGATTTTTTTAAATTTGTGATTAAGTAGCTTTGTAAGAGGGAAGGTGTCCTTGTTAAAATCACATGAAATTTGCAAGTAACAGGATATTACATTTTTTTTAAAATACTTCATTTTGTCTTCCTTGCAAGAACTATGTAACATAGTAACTAACACAGAACTGTGTGTCAAGAATCTATCACAATTTATTGTATGTAAAGTTGCACTATTTTTTGTCAGCTCCTCCTGCTTGTTAACATAAGCACCTAACACCTTAACAGTTTTGGTGCCTATATGATTTCAAGGAGCAGATTTGGAAGAGATGTATAGTTTTCACTTTTTAGCTGTATTAAACATCACATTCACATAATGGTACAAAAGCTAGTGTTTTAAGTGAAGGAGGAGGAGAGGAACACTTCCTTCCCCCTTCCCTCCATCACCTTGGAAAGACCACTAAAACTGTTACTGGACTTAGTTATTCCTAAATTATTCAAGATAATTAAGAGAACAAAACTAATGGAAGGGAGAAGAGCAGATGAGGTAGAAAAAGGAGTTCTGCTTTTCTAGATCTGGAGAGTCACCAATTCTGTGAAGACAAGCAGAAGAATATTTCTGCTTCTCCCCTATCTAATGCATGAAGGAGTAATCTACAGGGAATAACTTAATTTGCTTCTCAGTTGAAGATGTTCTCAGTGTCTTAGAACAGGAAGTGCTGCTTCTCCCCTGACCTTTCATATTCTATGTTTTCTGTTTTGGCTTCAGGATTCTACAAATATTTTACCATTTTGGAACATGTGGGTTCAAGCCAGAAACTTAAATCTGAAAGCCCAATAACTTGCAATCTCCATTTATGTTATCAGTAAAATGATGAAAATGCAATCCTGTGCAGGACAGGCATTGTTCAGTATTTGCTAATATAGAAATGAAAGAAAATCTCCTAGCATTGGGAAATAGAGAAACAATTGTGTCTGAAAAGGACGCTAAAACTATTAGGAAATTTTAACTCCATCTATTGGTAATTATTCTTTCAGAGTAACTGGGTATGTATAACTTAGGGCCTGGAAGTAACAAGGGCTGTGTACTCTCCAACAGAAATAAATACAACTCCAGTGCCAAAAAGAATCCAAAAGAGTTGGATTTGGATGTAAGTTGCTAATTCCTCTGTGAACTTCTCAAACTTTGAGAACGGTCTTGTATGTTACTTGCACTACAGCCAATGTGATTTATCACAAATGCCTGTGACATTTACTAGTTACCAGTTTGTGATTGTATAATAAGTGTATTTTTAGTAGCTGTTGATATCACCTGCTGCATGTGAAGAGCAACTGTCTTCTGTATCAACAAATTATCTGCCTTGCTATTTCTAAAGCGTCTGCTTCCATGAATGCATGGGCATTCCCAAACAAGGCCTAAAAGAGGAGTTTAGCAGTAGGGTGGGAAATGAATTCTTAGGTTCCTGCTTACTCATTTGAATACTCCTCAGAGCAACTGGTAAAATGGATGAAGAGGCTGAAGAAATTTCTGGAGAATACACTCTAATCTTGTCTTACGTTAAATGTAAGGTGACATTTTTTTGTTGTTTGAATTAATAATGATCCAACTCTCAGTAAAAAGTGGGCATCAAGAGGTGATGGGGAGGTTGTGTTGAGGGAGGGGAAGATTCAAGACGGACATAGTTGAACTCTTCCAGGAAAAAACTCAGAACTTGCTGATGGACTGTTCCCTTGTTCCTTTCATTAGAGAGAATAAACGGAAATACCTAAAATTCAAAGCCTTAATCTTTTATTCCATTGAATTGACATGATTCTTCATAGTATACCTAACTATGTAACACATATGCATTAAGTATAATATTCCCTTAGTTATGCAGTGGTAAAAAATTGAGATAGATCACCATATGGAATATTCAAAAGTATTTATACAGCTATCAAACACTCACAGATTTAATCTTATGATTTCTCCATGTTTTTATGCAGCTGTGGTACCTACTTGCATCAGATTATGTGACCTGTAAATCTGTAAAAGTCTCCTGTGTCTCAGTTTACCATGAAGATAAGAATTCATAGTGTGCAAAGAAATGCTCATTAAATATTCTATCAGTTTTCAAAGTTTCAAGTTAAACTTTAAAAATAGAGCAATTGTCAGTATGGGGTATTCTGCTTCTGCTGTTGGCATGCTCAGAGAATGTCAAAGCAATGGGGCATCAGCTTTTTATAGTTTTAAGTCTTTATTTGGATTTTTTTAATCTGAATTCATATTGAACTTAAATGTTGAACAAATGTTCAATTGTTAAAGTGTTTTAACATCTTAAAGTGTGATGCTTCCCCAAATGTTTAACAGTATATAATTAGGTCAGCTTAATGACTTTGTTCATCAATGAAATACTGTCACTTAAGGTACACAGTGGCTTTGATTAGAGGCATTCCGTTATTAAATGGACTAGAGCAGCACCTGAGGGTGTCTACACTGTGTCATTGATTCTTGCTACATTAAGTTGTTCCTATTTTCGTAGTCACAGCTTCTCTACAACTGTCTTTGGTCATTTTTAAGAGGTGAATTCCAGCCTGTTTTGATTTATGAATGAGAATATTGTGTGCTGCTGATGCTAATGAGAGAGTAAGTGCTGCTCTGTAACTTGCATAAGGAAGTCAACATTACTAATATGAAAGAAATTAATTAACCGTTAAAGCAACTTCCCACAGAAACTTAGGTTTAATTATTATTAACATTCTGTATGTGAATTGAGATTTAACTTGATCGCAAATTATAGGCTTGATGCAGGGATTACTGCATAGTATTAGCACTGCATAGGGTTAGATGGTCCTGATGGTACCTTATTTTCATGTGGGTATCAGCTACCTGAATTCCTACAGGTAATAATGGGAAAAAAAGAGTGTACTCCATCAATACACATATCAGATAATTCTGTTAATTTTGAAATAAGCTGATGCAGAAGCAGAACATAGATATGTATTATAAACAGTGAGGTTTAACTAGAAAGACAGAACATCAGATCATGTATTTTAAAGAAGTCTACTAGCTGACAGGGGGTTTTTTGTTCAAATAAGGATTGGTGTTATTTTGAAATACTGAAACTGAAGTTTGTGGAGAATTGTTTCATAGTTATTAGTAATGTGTAAGTTGGAGCACTAAAGTGTAATAGAACAATCCTTTGTAGATGTCAAAGGAAAGTTTGGTACAGAGAATATAGTTACTTTGAATACAGTATGGCTGGAGAGCTGATGTTTTCAACTACAGAACTGACTGTCATGTCTAGTGACTGAACAGAGCACTTAGTCCTCCTTTTGTGTCCTATTTTTTTTTTTTTTATAAATAAGCAGATTTAAATGCAGTAGGGTCTCGTGCTTTTTACCAATCTGTAGCACAGTAAATCAAAAAGCAAAATACCTGCTACAAGTAATGCAGCACTCTCTCCGGTACCACCCAAAGGGTAATGACACTTGTTTGAAGTCTTTACAGCATTGATGAATAAGGGAAGAACAACTGACATCATCTGCCTGGACTTGTGCAAAGTGTTTGACACTGTCCCACACAAAACCCCTGTCTCTAAATTGAAGAGACATGTACTTGATGGATGGGCCACTCGGTGGATAAGGAATTCGCTGGATGGTCACACTCAGAGTTGGGATCAACAGCCTGATGTCCAAGTGGAGACCAGTGATGAGTGGTGTTCCTCAGGTCAGTGTTGGGACTGGCGTTGTTTAACATCTTTGTTGGTGACATGGACAGCAGGATTGAGTGCACCCTCAAGTTTGCTGACAACACCAAGCTGTGCAATGTGGTCAACATGCTGGAGGGATGGGATGCCATCCAGAGGGACCCTGACAGGCTTGAGAGGTGGACCTGTACAAACCTTATGAAGTTCAATAAGGCTAAATGCAAGGTCCTGCATGTGGGTTGGGGCAATCCAAAGCACAAATACAGGCTTGGTGGAGAAAGGATTGAGAGCAGCCCCGAGGTGAAGGACTTGAGGGTGTTGGTTAGTGAGAAGCTCAACATGACCCAGCAATGTGCACTTGCAGCCCAGAAAGCCAACTGTAACCTGGGCTGCATCAAAAGAAGCGTCATCAGCAGGTTGAGGGAGGTGATTCTCCCCCTCTGCTCCACTCTTGTGAGACCCAACCTGGAGTACTGCATCCAGCTCTGGAGCCCACTACATAAGGACATGGACCTGGTAGAGTGAGTCCAGAGGAGGGCCATGAAGATGATCAGAGGGCTCAAGCACCAGCCCTGTGGAGACAGGCTGAGAGAGTTGGGGTTGTTCAGCCTGGAGAAGAGAAGGGACTTTTTACAAGGGCATGTAGTGATAGGACAAGGGGTAATGGCTTTAAATTGAAAGAGGGTAGATTTACGTTAGATATAAAGGAGAGATTCTTTACTGGGAGGGTGGTGAGGCACTGTAACAGGCTGCCCAGAGAATCTGTGGATGCCCCATCCCTGGAAGTGTTTGAGGCCAGGTTGGATGGGGCTTTGAGCAACCTGGTCTAGTGGAAGGTATCCCTGCCCATGACTGGGGAGTTGGGACTAGATGACCTTTAAGGTCCCTTCCAACCCAACCCATACTATGATTCTGAGTACTAAGCAGGACTGACCTTCCTTAGCCTGTAATACTTTATATAATCACAGCCAGAGCAACAAGAACACTCTGAAGTACAGCACTGTACTTTTTCCCGTGCATGGAAATGTTAAAGAATGGGCTTGTATATATGATAGTGAACATCCAGAGGAGAAGTTGAAGCATATAATCAACCCAGGGCAGAGGGAGAATTATGTCCACAGAACCCACAGCTGCAACAGCTGTTAAAGAATAAATCTGGCCAACAGTGGCTATTTGCCAGTACTAGTGTACTTGGAGTACGAGTGCTGGTGTACATTAACCACTAGTGTACTTACTAATGGTTAATATATTTCTAGTTGAAAAAATAATTAATAAACTATTGTTAGACTCAGGATCTCATCATTTCCTCAGAGCTATATGTGTATGTCTGCCTGTTTGCTTCTTCCCCCCGCCCCCTCCACTATGTGATCCTAAAGGAGTTGGCTACAGTCACACTTCATCTGAAGTGGTAAAGCAAGAACAAATGAATTTATTTCACAGTTGTTTAAGGCTTTATATAGCTCTAACTTATCAAAAATACAGTGCAAATCATCTTTAAAATAGTTAAGCTGATTGCAATTTTCTAAATTAAACACTTGAACTAAACAGGGAGATGGGAGAAGGAATGTGGTGAGAGCTGCAATTGGTCACCTTGGTTAAACAACATGATTGATCCCATCAGCAGACACTATTCCATTTCTTCAAATGCTAAAAGCTAATTAAACACTTGTTTTCCGCAAGCTGAAGTGTATTTGGCCACACAAATGTGGATTACATCAGGGGACACCTGCAGCTACAAAGTGCGTGAAACAAGTCAGTCAGTCCCTATGGTATGTATGTGAAGCTGCTGCAGTTCTAAACTCCAGCACCTCAGTGATACAAAGAGCTGAAGCAAAGGCTGAGGAAGTGGATTGCAGATGGCTTCCCTTTTAAATTGTAGAGGGCTGGGAGAAAGATGGGCACCCAGGCAGCTGCACAGTTAGGTGCCTCACTGTCAAGGATTGGCATACTGTTAACCCTTATTAAAAACTGCAGTACTGCTGGAGTTATGGTGGAGTTGGGATGGTTGGAGTTGTGGTCTGTTGGGATGTGGCCAACACACAGTGGAGCTGCTGGTGGGCCCAGGTCTTGGAGCTGGCATGCTTGAACCATCTCCGGAATGATGAGGACTGACAGTTCTCTGATAGAGCCACTGTTTACTTGAGTCTCCCCTGACCAAGGTGTGGGAAGAGGAGAGCATTCTGATTTGTGTAGCTGCTGGTAACTCCGTGGTAAATCTCTTACACATGGCTGCGTAGGAGCTCTACCAGCATGCTCCTGTGAGCTTGTGTAAGAGCTCTAACAGGAGCCATCTTGAGAGACAGGTATGAGCTGTGTGCACAGAGTTCACCTTGGGCTGCCCAAGGGACCCTCAGAGGGGGAGGTTTGGGGGAAGTGGGCTTCAGAGCTCAATCTGCAAATGCTAGGTTTACTATTTTTTTTTTTTTTTTAAAACTAGCTGTGTCTGCTATTAACATCTTAAAAAAAATTCAAAACTAATTAAAAAAATGATGTATTCTAGCCTATCAGGTGTGTTTGGAAGTTCAATAGATGTAAAAGGCATATTGTTTGGTGCCCACTAAAGACCAAAGGCTGAAAAGGAAGCGTCTGCTAGACCGTATTGTCAGGAAAAGGAAGTAGATGAGTCTTTTCTTGTGTAACTGTTACATTAATTTAAAAACATAATTTGGTAGTGATGTGAAATGTAAGTTGCCTGATCATCAGTGGGGAAAGCAACATATCAGAAATCAAGCTGCAACCTAGCAGGAATGATTTTGTCTCAGGAAGTGGCGGGGGGGGTGGGGGGAGACAGTTAAAAGCAGCAAATATTTTAGATTAGATTATCAATCTGAAGAGTCAGAATTCAAAGGTAGATGGCAATTTGAGCAAAAGAAAGAATAAAACAAGAGTTATAAGACCTTTAGAAAACATGTCAAGAAAGATTAAAAGAACTGAAGTTGGTTTAGTGTAAAAAAAAAAAAAGAAAAAAAAAGGAAGACTGATTAGGATGACATAACCACATCTCAGCCAAAGTAGCTGCTACACTAAGACAAGTGATTAATCATTATATCTTCAAGCAATAGTCTGTTCCAGCTTCAGAGCATAATGAAAGAATGGTTGTGCTGGGTCAAACTGAAGGTTCATTTAGCCTGTTACCTGGCTTTTGACAATGATCAAAAATTCACGCCTAGGGAAAAACACAAGATTATAAAACAAGGAAATACCCCAAGTATGCTCAACCTTCAAAAATTTTTAGCTCTGAGAATGCTTAAGTGAAGATGGATTTCTATGTATTTAATAGTCTTCTTGTTCAAGAACTCAGCTACTCATTCCTTCAACTCCTGTAAACTTTGAGCAGTGACAGTATTGTGTGACAGGGAGTTCCTTGACTTAATGACACTCTGTCTGAAGAACTATTTTGTTGTTGTTGTGAACTTCCAATTGCTAATTTAATTTTATCCTCTTCTTTTTCTGAAAGAGACATTAACTCATCAATCACCATTAGTGCTCTCTGTGCCACTCATGTCTTTACATAACATAAGGGGCTGTACCACAGGCATTTGAGTCTTGTACACTTTTGCCATTTTATCTGTTAGTTGACATCGAGGTTTGTCAAAACAAAGCCGTAGGTCTGAGCACGCCTTATGATTCACTTCTCTCAGGATCTTGGGAAGAGGATAGTTTTCTCTTAACAACTTTTATTTTTCAAATCTGTTGCCTTTTGTGGCTATTTGCCACAGTGAGTCACCTGTAGGATACACATATCTTCTCTACAAGAATTTGAGAGGAATTTGTGTGTCACACTTCTAAAGAATCCACATATGTGATTATCTGATTCACAGATGATCATCTTGTTTCTCTGGTCAGTGAACGAAAAAGTTTAAAAACTTGAGGATGTGATACATAGGTTGCTCAATTTACTGTTACAGGTGTTCACTAGTTTGAACTTAAAATGTGATTCCTTTGGCCGCTAAAATGTGCCACCTTTACATGTGAAATTTCAAGCCATTTTTCTGGTAGGAATTTCTGTTGAAATCCACTACCAACATACTACGTTTGTTGAGAATACTCATCCAATCCTTCCGATTTATTCATTAGCAATTTTCCCAGGACATTATCAGGGCATAAATAAATAAGATTTCCAACAGTGAGATGAGACATGAAGAGCTTAACAACAACAACAAAGCCCTCGCCAAGCTCCTATTTATGCTACCTCCCACCTGAGCACAGAGAGCTGTTGCTCCCAAATGGATGGCAAGTCAGAACCCAGCATGGTAACATGGACCCTGCTGGGCAGGGCCCCGTCCCACCATCCCCAAGTGAGGGGGCAGGCTAGGCCTGGAGGTGTCAGCCAGGAGTCCAGATGGCCGGGCAAGTCCATAGTGAGGAGGAAAAGTCTGTGGCTCTGGGTGCAGCCCAGCATGTCCATGGCCAGACACAGGCATGGATGCAGCAGGAGCTGCAGCTCAAATGGGGACAAAGCACTACGGCATCAGATTGAGAGCAGCTCCCCAGGAAGCGCACAGCCCTGACTGCAGCCTCCCCACCCAGCTGCCTGAAGAGCTCTTCCCAAGGTCGCCAGCTGCAGGGGCCTGGCCGTGAGCTCAGGGAGCCGAATGCACAAGGCAGGGAGGATGTGCTTAGGGCCTTGATCCCTGGCTCTGATGGAAACTATGCCCCTGAGTGGATGGAGCTTACAGCAGTGTGATACTTGAGATATGCGAGAAAAGCATTTTGTTAGTGGATGCACGCCAGACCTAGCAGGAAAAGCAGGGAGCTGGGGGCAATTACTAACACTGCTGTGGTTTTCTCATTCCTCTTTGATGCCCATCCTCCAAACTGAATGCAGGAGGCAATATGGCCATAATTCATGCTCCCTCTCTCCTTTTTTAAAAATCATATTTTTACTACAGTCAATCACTATGCCAAAGGTTACTGTAAAGCATCAGTTGAATGTGCTTGCATGATGCACAATTTGCCTACAACTACAGGTAGCTGTCCAGAAATCTACAACAGGGAAAATGTTTTGCCTTTAGTTCAAATATTCTTTCTAGTCTGGCTTGCAACCCAACAGTGTTTTCTCCTGAAGTTTTTCTGCTGATTCATTACTAACTTACTTTGTATTGCAATGTTAAATTGAAACATGTTTCTTTAACTCTCTTTAAATGAACTACCTTTGTGGCAGTATTTTTAGATGGGTCTTTTGATGCCTTTTTAATGGTACATTAAAACTTAATGAATGCTGAGTAACAGTAGAATCCCTATGGAAGCACATATGGTATCTGCATTAATACTGAATGAATGCATAATGATCAGTAAAATTTCTATGATTTCCACATGAATCAACAATGATGAGCCACTTAGTGTTACACTCAATTACATCATGTTTAATTTATGTAGCATTGTTTGGACATTATGTTTAAAATGTCTTTAGTAAATCATTGAGACTCTAATTGAGTCTCCATTTTGGTGACAAATTGCACTGTAAACACTAAATTCAGTTTTTTACACAACAATTAATTGATGTTGAAGGCTGCTTGCAAAAGGTCAACAATTTGATACATTCTCACTATTACTCCCTGAAAAATGGAATCCTAGTATGAAAACAAATTGTGGTACCTGTTAAATTATTGCTGTTCCCTTAGTTCTGTAGCAGCCAGACATTGGAAATGCATTAATTCCCTGAACTCTGGAAACAATGACAATACCTCCATGGCTCTATATGACTGCTGCCAAGCAGATCAGAAGACCTTTTCAGGTCAGAGTAGCTTGTCCACATCTATGCAGCAGACTCAGAAGAGTTCTGCACAATGCCTGCATCACCGTGCTGACATACCACCTCTCACGTATTTGAGAGGCTCCTTCAGCACATCCATGACTCACCTGCAGAGCATATACAGCACAGCAAGGTCGACTAAGAGCTTTTGGAGAGTGCCCACACCACTGCTCAGGCAGAGGTAGCCCAAGAGGTGCTGAGGGAACCTCCACCAAATGCGGACACTGTCTTTCAGCTGTTCTCCCATCCTGTGCAGGATAAGGATGTGAACACTTACTCCCATGGTGTTGATTACTTAACAGCCTGTGCAGAGGAATATAATCTTGCCTCACTTCTAAAGCAAAAGCCTGAGGACCCACTACCTCACTTCATCCCTCCTGCTGTACCTTGTAGCACACTGAACACGGGCAGCTGGTTGCCTGGGCCCTGGGGTGAAGACTCTGTCAAAGGCTGCCAGTGGCAAGAGGACTGGCTGTAGCTGCCACCCTCCACTGAAGCCTTACACAGTAACTGCTGCAGAAACAGAATTTGGAGTGAAACAGGGCAGAGACTTATCAAAGGATGCTAAGTGAGACTTCATCTTTCCAGACCGGCTTCATGTGAAGACTAGAGCGATGCACATATCTGATCACAGTGAAAAATCCTAGCAGTAGATAAACTTTGTAACGGAAAATTTGAAATAAAATATGCATACTTCAAAACTCCCTAGGAATAATAAACTTGGCTTTCTGTTTTTTCCTGTCAGGTACTTCTAGCAGATAAGCTCCTGACACACTGTCAGGTTGTCTGCTTGAGGTGCTTTGGAGACATTCCAAGGTAGGTCTGTAAAGATTCATTCATAAAATAAGGCTGGGGTTGCATGTTTCGCTCAATCAGCTCAGTTACCTGAAGAGCCATCTGAACTTGTCTGACTTCTGTCAGAGAAGATACCCTCTTCCACTGCTCCAGAAGGAATCTTCCACTCTCTGCTCGCTCAAGTTGGTCCTGGTAGTTCAGGCCAGCAAGGTCTTATTAGGAGTCTTTTTGCGTTTAACTGTCAAATGGCTGTTCAATACACAGGGAGCTTGAGAGGTCTTGGCTTAGGGGAGTTTTTAGTTCTGAGAGGTTGTCTCGTCCAGATGTCTCAACAAGAAGGACTGAGGGGAAAGAGAACCAGGTTTGGAAACAAAATCTTATCAGTTATTTAGAAAAAAAATCCAACAATATATTTTCAGCTTCTGCAAATGTCCTGCGTTAGCTTCTACAACTAGCCACTGCATCCAGTTGCTTTAGTTTGTAGTTGATTTACCATCTGTGAGTATACAAAGTTGTCATTTTATTTTGCTGCTCTTTTTGATCTACTATGAGATTATCTGATAACTGGCAAGGCATGTAACAAACAGCTGACCAGCAACTTCGTTAGAAGATCTACCGACAAAGAACTTTATAATGATAATGATCATAACAATAGCTGCTCTCATTTCTCTGAATTGCTGAAAAATGCAAATTCAGACCTTTAATAATTGCAGCTCAGGCTTTCGTTTCTAACAGCAAAGTGAGAGAGGAAAAAATCTTTCCATCCTAAGAAGCTGTAAAAGAGGCTATCAGCTTTTTTTTTTTTTTTAATTATAATTCACTTCATTCTTATTAGAAGGCTTTAATAAATGAAGTAAAAGAGAGAAAAAGATACTTATGGAGAACCTTTTCATTTTGCTTTAAAAAGTCCTTTTTTGGCTTATGTTGATCATTTTAATGATTCTGTTCTCATAATTCCAGAATTCTATGCCATATTAATTTAATTCAGCTTTAATTTGAATTGAATATAATATTGGCTAGCTTGCTGGCTATGATGATAAAAATACATGTACTGCTTAAACAAAGTGTTTGAAATATATAAAATAATCTGAAATACACTTCTCTTCAATGTATGCCTAATAGATTTTAGCGAAGTAAATTCTTTCTAATTTGTTATGTAGATATATATTTTTTGAGTCCCCATGTAAGACTATTTTTTTTTAAATTAGAGGTAATGAGGTTAAAATATTACTATAGCCTTTGGGAATATCACCAATATAAGAAACAGTACAAGAAACTAATCGAATGTATGCCTTGAGCTACGTGATGACTGTACAGACAGACTTCACGGCAAATTAGATTTCCTTGACTAGTGTTGTGGTTACAGTGATATAATTCATGTTTCATAACTCTGAAGAAATAATGAAGACATTGTAACCAGAAATGTGTCAATTTGAATAAATTTATTATGAATTGCTTTGGTTCTAAAAGCTCCCAATATGTTATAATAGAAGCCTACGTTCTTGCCTGAGAGCCAGCCAAAGTATCTGTAGAAAATAGAATGGGTTTTTAATGTCTTAACAAATCATTTAATGGTAGATTTTCCCTTCAAATAAACAAAAGGAGAAATGTTCTGAAGGGACTGTGCTAATAAAAGAGGTTGGAATATACCTTTCTTTTAAAGCCACTTTGAAATTAGAATGTTTGGAACCCTTGTATTCTATTTAGATGGTGGCCTCTTAACTCACCACAGAAACTCAAAACAGTGTTAAAACTGTACATCCATTTTCACTTGAAACCAAGTTGCAATGAAGCAAAACAGCCCACGCAACACTTAACTCTCTTCACCCATTGCTGAACTGCAATTACATTTGGACTGAATGCAATATTCAACAGGCTACCTCCAGCTACAGTGAAAAGTAACTTTTCCAACTAAACCATGCAGGCTGGTGGAATGTAAATTGGAGTTTAGTTAAGGCACCATCTAACACTTGCACAAATACCATTTATCAGTTAGGAGGTTTCATGTATCACCTTTAGCTCCACATTCTGGCTTTAGTATGTTTTCTCAATCAGAGGCTTGGTATTGGCTCTGAGGCCATGGATTGACAACATACTAAAATGGGCTTGAGACCTTGAAGAATTGCCAAAGGAAGGAGAATCCTCAAACTCACTCTGTTAGTTCAAATTTAAGAGATTTTTTCAATGAGCTGAATTTTTACCAGCAGGCTTTTTACCAGGTCAGATACTGTCTGTCTTCCCACAGCCTGCATAAAGTCAGCACAGAAACATAAAGCTGCTACAGATGCTTTATCACGTGCTGTGGCTAATTTGACAGAAATGCAACTGTGTGCTTTTCTTTCTGTGGAATGGGTATGTCATCTTGAGTGATCCAGTAGCACAGAAATCCAGTTATGAGAAAGAATACCTACTTCGTGTCTTGTGTGGATTTATAGAAACGTGGACTTTATGAAAAGGGAACATATTAGTTCAGTAGTTCTTCTTAGATGGTAGAAGTTCAAGTGGGTTAGCAGTCTGAACACTGCATTATGATTGTTTTACAAAATAAGTTCAAAGAATGCAAAAAAACCCCATGTATTGCTTCCTCGTATTTGAATTCTTGGACAATTAAATTAATCAATCTAAATTTCTGGAACTGACGGAGAACACTGAAGGTTGAATTTAAAAGAGTTGACTTGCTATAACAATTTTCGTAATTTTAGATGCGATCTCACTTGTACCCCTGCTTCAGATACATCAGGTGTTAGATTTCTTTCAAGTCTGCTGCAAATTATTTATCAACCTGTTCAGTAGTCAGTATTTTTCTGATTACACCCTACCCCAAGGGAAAATTTGTAAGACTTTTTGATTAAGTAGAATTTACAGGGCCCCCACACATAACACAATTGTCTGGAATTATCTTGTATGTTATTATTTGTGTATTGTGTAATATCTTCTTCATAAATACTCAGAAGTGAACTAGAAGGTTTCTTATATTCAGTGTAATGAAATTGTTCTATTTGTCATGATAAAATTAGGACTATTAGGAAAAAATCACTACTAAACAACTCCAAAGCACAGCTTCAGTAAACATGAAACCAAAGGAAAAGGTAATTTTTCTCCAGCTCAAAGGAAAATCACCTTTTTGACCAGATTTAAAGCTGACTTATTGTCAGGAGTACTGAAGTATTAATACATTTTATGGTTTTTATTTTTAGAAACAAGAAACCGTCATTATAGTTACAAAGAAGGGCAGCCTGGTTGTTAGAGTACTAATCCTGGACTCAGAGTTTGCATTCCTTAGCCACAAATTCCATTAGATCTTGAGAAAATCACTTAGCAAATTAATTGCATTGTCTAATTTTCAACAGCTGAGCTGCTTATGTCAGAAGACAGGTTTCCCATGTAGTCAGACAAAACAAAGTTATTCTGGGATGGCTGTCAGCACTAAAACTCTGATGTGTTTTTCACTTGACCTCTGTAGTTTTCTGTTTCTCTCCATGGAATTTCTATGCCTCTATGTTAAATAGCCAACCTAACTTGGTATCCTGTCTAAAATCAGGTACTCTGAACACCCACTTAGGGTTAATTCTTAAAAATATTCAGGCACACACAGATGCAAACGGTTATTCATCCGTATGAAGGGAATAAATACATTAAAATGTTAGGTGCACTGATGTGATAATTAGGTTCATAATGAGTGCTGAGATTGTCGTTGTTAGATAGAGTTCCTGAATTACAGACATTTGCATTAATAACCTTTTAATAACTTCCAAGTAGTCAGCACAATGTTTTAAAAAAACCATGAACAGTAGGTTGGTTTTTCAAAGGTTTATTAAATAACTCATTCCCTGAATATAGACTTCTTAGAAAAGCTCTTGAGACAGAGCAAATGCTCCTTCTCTGTGTAAACTATGTGGGATTAATTAATTCCAAAGAGTACAGAGTACTAGATGTCCTACCAGGTGATGTATTAAAATGGTGGCAGATATGTTACCATACAGTGGCACTACCTCAGGAATTCCAGCTGGTTGGTTAAGTTTGTGGGTTTTGTTGTTGTTGCTTGGGTTTGTTTGTTTGTTTTTGTTTGTTTAAATTTATTTATTTATTTATTTATTTATTTATTTATTTATGTCATTTGGGAGGAACGTAGTGATTCCATCATTAAGGTTCAGCAGTGCTTTCCATTTCAGAGCCCATTTTCAAGGCATTCTAAATTGCCTATGCACAGGTAGAGTGATTTGGAAATTGCTTTGCTCAATGAGAGCTGGTGAGAATTTGAGGCTGCAAATTTGGGCTAAAGTATTCTAGTGATTTTGGAATGTAGATATTCTTCCTCCTCTCACACATGTGCAGATATGCAAACAATCACGTTTTAAATTTCTTACTATTGCCAGAATTAGAGAAAAATTTCCTTAGATTCAATGAAAGCTTCCAAAATCTAATTGTGCAATGCAGTATGTCTGAAGTTACTAGACTTTCATTTTGTTTTCTAAAGTCATGGACAGTTGATTATGAGCTGCATGTTAGGGAAACCAGAATATAAACAATATCAGTGAAATTCACGTGCCTAAATACAAGCATCTGGTGCCATATTTAATATCCAAGTATATCTGAAACATCCACACTGGGCTGTAACATGACACAGGAAGAACAGGAAATACATGCCTTCTTAGGGCATAGTAGAACAGGTATCTAAATTGGTATTAGATGCCCGGATTTAGGTAAACAAATCTCTATACATCAATTTTTCAAAATATGTAATTAATTTTGTCTTTAAATTTCATCTATCAGTGTTGTACTCTGATAACAGAAGCAGAATGCTGCCTGCCTTGAGTCTGACCAGGTATGTTGTTTCTTTTTGCCCAGAATAACTCTACATCTCCATTCTTCTTTGCATACATCTGGTGGCTCTTACTGTGCTTTGTACAGAAAAGGTACTATTGCTTCAGTGTCCTTGGCAGCAGCCCAGAAATAGCTGAGACTTATGAGTGATGTGGCTGGTTGTGAAAAGTCATTTTAGCTCTGCATTTCTTGGTGTTGTGGTGTTTTTTTGTTTGGTTCGTTTGTTTTTGTTTTTTTTTTTCTCTTTGTCCCCTTCCCCCTTAAAGCTTGTATTTTGTTTCCCACTCTATAAAGTGAGTAGTGCTATAGGATCTTGAATCTGTTTTTCCAACAACTCACATTACGGAAGTGGAACTTCTGTGTGCTGGCTAATCACAAAGAGTACCAGATAGCATAGTCACCTGCACGCTTCCCTCCACAATAGTTAGAAGTTTGGGTGCAGTATTCTGAAGGTATATGAGGTCAGAAGTTATGTTCTTTGTGTAAGGTGAAGTTCTAGAAAAAGGACTGTAAAAACTATCAGCAGTACTCTGTTGTTGTGAAACATCACATGTTTATCTAAATATTTGGTCTCTTATGTGATGTTTAAAATTTACCAGTAGCTATTTCAGAGGAACTAATAAAGCATTAAATATTACAAATATTTACAAGGGATTAATAAGAACAGATAAATGTATTAAAGGAAAAATGTTCCTTCCATTAAAATGCTGTTATTACAAATGTTTGGCACTGCTAAATCAATTCCCTGAGACTCATCAATTTAGTTCCACAAATACCCGTAGCAGTATATTATGCTGTTCATTCATCCACTACATCTAGTCCAGTAGATTTAGACCCATTAGATGAAGACCTAGCTTCTATGATATTCACCCTGGACTATTACAGGTCCCCCTAGGAGAAACTTTGTGCCTTATAGAAGTTTAAGGTTAGCCCACGCAGATTGCAACATCTAATACATGGTTCACTATAGATGCAGCTGAATGATTGATTTAATACAGCCTTAGTGTAAGGGAGCAGAAGCCAGCATGTCACATTGTCTGACCTGTATCTCACAAGCCCTACATGCTACCCAGTCAACCCTGTGCTGAACCTAATTATTTGTTTTTAGTTACAACTACTTTTCAGAAATCATAAACTCTTTATTTGCTTTAATCGATTTGAAGGGTATCATTCTCAAAACCCTGCATAGAATTTAATTCTGTTTTTGTGTTGCAGTGTAAGGCAAAATTCCAGTCTGGGGATGTTCTCGCCTGAGGACAAAGCTGCCACAGGGAATCACAGAACTTGCTATTGAAATAGCAAACACTGTTGTCAAAGCTAGCAATAAAATCCATCCCCCTACTCACATTTCATATGCAAGTACTCACGCTTTTCAACAGGTAAAAAATTCCAAGCCCAAACCAAATACCAACAGAAAACACAGTGCAAATCCACTTCTTGATAGCAAGTGCAGAAGAGGAAAACTGAACACCATAGTATTACTGTGCTGTTGTTTGTGCACGTGAATGCAGAGGGAGTTTTAGATCAGGTTGAAAAGCAGCTTCTGGAAACTATTGAGACTGGCAGTACTGATTTATTCCCTCGGAACCTTTTCCCATCTGCAATAAAAGATACACATTTTAACAGTAATTCTAAACTTAATATTCAGTGTGAGCTGCCTCACAAAACATTCAACCACAGATAATAAGAGGTATGCACTACTGCCAAGAAGTTAGGGAGTGATACCTCATTGCAGAAATTTGGCTCTCTTGAAGTACTGCCCAAACAGATGGGCCAGTTTTCAGAGTTAAAAATGGGCTTTTGAAATGCTCAAGAAGGTGCAAGGGTGTAGGGCTTTTTGTATAAGTACCACAATATGTGTTCTACATATTGTAAATTTATTGAGATAATAAATACATGTAAATTACAAATTCAGGTTTATATCTAGGGGCGTGTCATTTTTACTGGACAAATCACTTTTTTTTTTTTTTTTTTTTAAAGTGATCCTCTGTATCATTATATTTGATGCACTTAATTTTGGGGTGATTATAGAGAAAACATTGTATTAAGAGACAAGACACGCCTGGATATAGCCTTGCACTGGAAAAACTAGCTATTCCTGTGGCTGCAATCTAGTACTTCAGCAGAGATAATTCTTTCCTTTGCTACTGCAGCTATGACAGAAGATGGTGTAAAGTTATGATATTAGTTCTCTTAGTGTAACCATCTCTAAGAAATTACAGTGAAGCTTTTAATGGTAAAGCCATTATACATATAAAACCACATGGCAAATATCTTGATAAAAGCAAGGAGGGATGTGTGAAAGGGTGAAATTAAAAAATCCAACAAAAACCCTATACAGTTTTCAGAGATAATCACAGATAGCTTGGATTTTTTAAACCTTCACTTTGTCAGTAATAACTGTGAAAGTCTACTCTAATTAAATGCTTAATTTTGTCACATTAATCAAGTGCTGTGGTTCTAAATAGCACACAGGCTTTTGAGAACTGAAAAGCTTGTTTTTCTGTAAGTGGGGTGCATACTGAATAGCCTGAATCTGTTGGGGTGTTTCTCAATATATACTTTTAATTTTACTTGATAAATACCTGGGCCTAATTAGGGCTAACAAAAATAAAAGAGAAAACAAAACTACCAAGTTAAGGACTGAATAATGTCCAGAAATTTAGTTTTAGGGAAATATAAGTCTTAGAACAAGGACCACCGTGCTGCAGCAGCAGATCAAGTATCAAAAACCAGGCAGCTTAGGTATATTTATAATAAAATAGGAAGGCAAGTCACATAGCTCAACAAATATTTTGGTGTCAGGACTTTGCAGAAATCTGATAGCCTTTTAATACCAACACCATTAATTGGGTTCTTACTTGTTCAAAGAAAGAGTTAAAAAGGTTATACTTGAACAGAGTCGAGGTCAAATGCTCTCAGATATCTCTAGCCAAGCTCAGGCAATCATTTTATCCATACAGTTGTTTGCAAGGAGAGACAGTAAGTCAGCAGAAACTTTAGTTTCACATTCCCTTGCACCTACGCAATGTTTCCAATGCCACACTGGAACAATTACTGTGCCTCAGTTTTCAAATGACTGTATTTTTCTCATAAAATGCTATTCCCACAGAAAGCAGTGAAAGCATCAAGCATCAGGACAGACTATGAGACGTAGAAAAGAATTTTTTAAGTAATTTTGTTTCTTAAATTACTACATTAAAGCGAAATTATAATAGCATTACTTTTTTATTGATCTTTCCAATAAATAGCATTTTTACTGTCATGACTCATTAGAAACCTAGTGAAGTTATTTTGAAACATAGAAGTATTCAATTTATTTGCTAATATTCCTTCTGTTTTTTATTTGCTTGCCATTTTAAAACAATTACATGACTAAGCCGAAGACATAAAGACATACCATGTATGTCAGGTGGCAGCACAAGTTGCACAGACTGGGTGAAAAGACAAAACCATATTTTTGTTTTCTTGTCTTTTTAAAATGTTGATTAATATCAGCATACAACTGCTCAGTTTTCTACCTAGAGCACCTACACCAGCTCTTCTTCTTTCTAGTCTTCTCAAGATAGTGAGGTTTAATGTGCCACACTTATGCCAGTGAATCAATTAGGCAAAAAAACCCCAGTGGTGAGGTCTGTGCAACTGTGTAAAAAGATAGCTGTTTGCTGGCAATGAGCAAACCCAGTCATTCATCTGACATTCATCTGTAAAATTCCAGATACGTTTGCTAGTCTCTGTATATAAAATTGTTAATCAACTTGCACGTCTGCTGTCAGCAGAGAATGAGCTGTTCAAAGGACAAGGAATCCTTCATTTCATTGAAAATAAATGTCCTGCAAAATCTTCTATGACTCAGCCAAAATGAAAACTGTATTGCTTGTATGCCTGAAAACTCTTTCTTCAGAATTGAAATTTTTGGCCTGTGTGTGAGTTCTTCAGTAGGTTCAAGAAAACAGCAAAGCACGTGTCCCAAAACAATATGTATTTTCAACGGTCTGATGTCACAGGTACTGCCCCCAAGTACAACCGGAAGGTTTGTCCACAGAGTTGTTTCTACAGGGGGCTGGGCTCTAATTATTTGACATTTTACCAAGCTGACTGACTTGGACGATTTTACCCACTCTGCTTGGTGCCACCAAACTGTTCTTCATACAGGGAGGGGGTATTTTTGATTTCGCAACAGGATGATCGCTGGCAAGGATGGCTACAGAATTGCCACATTGGATTTCGTGTACATAAGGCAGAGCAGGACCTGTTTTCCCCAGTGGCTCAGGCTGCTGTGGAGGAGCCCAAGGTTCGAGGCCTTTCCACTTTCTGCTCTTATTGGAGCTGTGGCTGACGCCGAGTCCTGGGTCCAGCTGCTGCTTCTTTGCACACAGGTAACTGGTTTGGCCCCTGGCCTCGTTCACCCCTCATTTCTCCAAGGCGAAGCCAAAAATTCCCTACGTCGCAGAGCAGTGGGGCAGCTCCGTTAATGATTTGTCAAGGCCCTTATACAAGTGCCAGGTCCGTCCGCGGGAGCGCGGCTGAGCCCCGTTGCGCATCGCTGAGCGACGGGCCGGCGCTGCCCGGGAGGAGGTTCCCGGCCACCCCGGGCAGGGCCGCGTCACCGCCCCGCTCAGGCGAAGGGGCCGAGGGGCGCGGCGAGCAGCGCCCGGCAGCGCTGGCCCGTTGGGTCGCTCGGCGGGGCAGCCCGGGCCGCCACCTCCCCTCAGCCGCCCCGACCTCTGTGAGGCGCGTCCGGGTGAAACCGCGGCTCAGGTGCCGGGGCCGCACACCTGCCAGGGCCCGCCCCGCCCTGCCGCCGAGGAGCGGAGGTCTTCCCCGCCTCGGTGCGGGGGAGGCAGCCGGCAGGGCGCAGCTCGGCTCCCGCCCGCTCAGCGCTGCCTCCCCGTCGCAGCACGGAGCCGGCGGCCGCCCGCCCCCGCCCGCGCACGTGTGCCGGGGAAGACGCTCGGTGCCGCTCGCCGCCCGGGCGGCGCTTCCCCCCCCCCTCCTCCGCAGCGGAGCGGAGAGCAGCCTCCGCCCGACAGCGCCGGGGCCGCTCGCCGACGTGCCTCCCGCGCGGGCGGCCGCGCAGCCAGGACGTCGCCGCGGCCGATGGCTGCCCCGCTGCCCGGTGTGCCGCGCGGTGCGGGGCGGGCGGCGGAGCCCGCGAGTGGCGGCCCCCGCGGCGCGGCGCGCTCCCCCTGCCCGCTTCCCCGCCCCCCTGCGGGGGACCCGCCGCCCTCGCCCCCCGACAGGTAAGGCCGGAGCCCAGGAAGGCGCTGGCAGCCCTGCTCGCTCCCTCGAGGGGCCGCCTGCTGCCGTCTAGGGGCGGGCGGGCGTCCTGCGGGCGGGCGTCCTGCGGGCGGGCGTCCTGCGGGCGGGAGCGCGGGGCCGGCGGGTGCGGCAGCGGCGGCTGGGGAGGGGACGGAGCGGCGGGCGGGGGCGGCCCGGCCCGGGACTGGCCCGCTCCTCTCTGGAACTCAAAAAGTTATTTCCCGGCCATGCAGACACTTCGCTCCGCCGCGGATGCGTCTCCCCCCTGCTCGTTGTTGGTTTGTTTGTTTTTTTCTTCTGCGATTTCCCGGTTTGAGGTGACCGAACCGAGCCGCTACTCTCTCGGTGCAGTGTCTCGTAATGTTCGTGAGATAAACGGCTTCCCCGTTAGCGATGCTGCTGTGGTTGCTATCAGTGATGTGCACCTTGTGTTCCTAACCTCTCAGGCTGTTCCCTAAAGGCATTGGTCTCTTCTTAGTAAAGGAAGCTGTGAGCTAGCTTGTTCATGAAGCATCTGATCAGTTTTGGTGGACTGAAGTTTAGAAAATCTCAAAATACTGTACACAGGATTTTTCACTCCTTCTTAATGCTAAATATCACTTTAAATGAGTGTTTGGTGAGGATATCCAGAATGTAAAGCATCTTCATTCTGCATTGTTACCTTACTATGATGGGCTTCCCTGCTTCATACCAATTAGTATGTGAAACCTGGAATGATAACAGTGAAGGTAATGAAAAATATTAAACTTGGAGCCATCAACTCGTAGAAAAATCTGATTATATGTTGGCAGACTCACATACTTGGGGTACTTGGGTACTACTCTTCAAATGAAATCAACTAGACAAAAGTGCTACTCAATATTTTACGTGAGAAAACCATGCACTGTAATGTACCCAGCAGTCTAAACAACCACATTATTATTGTGATACTTTAAACCAGCATGTAACTAAGCTTTTCAGCAAGTACAACAGTGGTTATCTTCACTGTTACAAATACTGTTTGGTGATACTTAGGGTGCAATCAGATTTATGTAACCTGCAACTACTGAGACTTTTTTTTTTATGATGGAGCTATGGAGATTCAAATACAAAAGTAACTGAAACCAGAAATGAGTGTATTGCTTTGCACTATTTTGTCTTGTCTGTCGCTTTCATTCCTGCTTCTAGGAAAAAAAGTTTCCATTTGTTTAAAATAAAGTTGTGATGTACTCAGGAAGTGTTACTGAGAAGTTACATGCATCCACTGTTGTAATATGTGTACATAAGGAATGCCATGAACACAGGGACAACAAAATATTTACTGTTGTCCTTAGGAGCCAATATAAATATATCTGTGCTCTTACTCTGCAAAGACACATATTCAGACAACTTTATATTTGGAGCTGAATACTTGGATTGCTTTCAAGTAGTGTTAAGCACTGTATGTTAATAGATTCAGCCTACTGATTTAAAAAAATAACTGCACAAAACAGCTAATTGCTGCAACCAGGAAGCATCGTGTTATTAGTGCTTTAGTATTTCAGGCATTGTGGATGAATATTGCAATTTTAACAGCAGTTGTTACAATTATGGCTTGATATATTTTTATTTTGTTGAATTAGGAGAAAAAAGAAAGATGACAATATTTTGGAGATCCCATCAATTCCAAATCCTTTTCCTGAACTGTGTTGTTCTCCATTTGCATCAGTTTTGTCAACCAGTCTGTTGCCCAAGGCAACTTCAAGAAAAAAACAGGTAAGATTTATAAGTTATTATTTGACAAATTCTAAATTGGTTTCATGAAAGCTTGAGGAAAATCCCAGTTACCTGTTAAGTTATTTTTCTAATAAAGGTGTTCCATATTTCTGTAATTTGGTGAAATTTTCTCTGTAGGTCGTCGATGATTGTAGAAAATGAGGTTTCAGAATCTGTGACTTGAGGCGTGACTGTTCTTTCAGGGAGCCTACATGTGACTCTGCAAAATTTTCGGGTAAAGCAGAACCAGGGGGCAGGCAGGCAGTACTTTATGTCCTTAAATGAGAAGTTAATTTCTTTCTCTTCCTCCCCACCTCCAATTACTGTCATCAGAGCTATAGCACGGAGGGTTTTAACAGTCACTGAGCAGCTTCTTTTGTCTGAAGGTCTAATTTTGCCAGGATAATTGAATAAAACCAAAATTGATGGGGAAGGAGCAATTGCTGTGTACATGGCTATATTTTATATGCATGTGTTTTTATGTGTGTGTGGCTGATGTTACTGTATTTCCATAACTACCTTAAACTATAAACCAAGGGAAGTTCTGAGTGGACAGACAGGCCTGGCAGTGCTCTTAGTACTGTTCACATACAGTGTATTTATTATCCTGAGCAGGGGTAGAGATTAAAGAGGAAAAGTTTTCAGTTAATGGAGATTACTGGGCTGAAGATCTGTTTCACGCTGAGAGTTTACCTGTCTCATTTCTCTTGTCTTGAGACTGGAAAGCATTCTGACAAGGAGCACCTCTCAGATGAAGGGTTCTAACTCCCTCATGTTATCTTTTTTGGTGGTCTCTGAGATCCATAGCTTAACAGTTTTAGGGGCAATATTGGAGGTATAAGAACTTACACTGCTGCTGCTTATTCAGTTTTTAGATTTGCATTAAGAAATTGACTGGAAGTTGAAGTTCCTTGTAGTTGTGTTAACTTTTCTGAAGCTGACCAGCCTTGTCTGTTTCTCTGCACCTGCCAGATGACTTTACTAAGGAAGTCATCTTTTTCCAGCACCTTAAGGAGGAATCTTCTCCCCTCTTCTCCAGTGAAAAACTTTTATATGTCTGAGAAACTGAATCTATCTGACTATGTTTTGCATGTTCTCTGAAAATAGCTATGGTGCCTTTCTAGACTACTTTTATTACTTTTAGTTCTTTCCTACAACAGCAATACTAATCTGAAGCATTTCTGGCCAGTGCGTATCTAAACTTTGCAAATGCAGTGTGATAAAATTGTGCTAGTTTTGTCCTTGGGAAGGTGGAAGCATTGGCTGTCTCTGCAGAGGCAGGAAAAACACTGAATTGGTAGCATTATCTTTCAGGACATAAAGACTAGAAGTCACGTTTGAAAAATTAGTTTAAATGACTCATGTTGCTGGCTTAAATTGCACTCATTGTGGTAATCTTTGTTCTTGCAACTGGAAAGTAGATTTCCCAAGCACGATTTAACACACAGAGGTCAACAATTTGCTTTTGTGGCCTGTCATGTTTGAAATTACTGACTGGCTTGATCAGTTAAGCCAGCTAAGCGTTAGCTTCAACCTCTCAGAAGCTGAAGTTCACAGCTTTGCTGATTTCACTTCTGTTTCTTCATAAAGCGTCTTGTCCTACCTTTGTGACCATTACTGCACACAGTCCTTCCATTTCTGCTGGTTTTCCATTTAAAAAGGCAGTGCTCTCCATGGTCAAAGGAGGATCAAGAGCAACTGTTTTGTTGACAGAAGTGAGCTAAAATAATAATGGTGTCTGTGGAGGGCCCAATCCATTTTCCAGTTACCAGCAAAACTGAGAGGAGTCTTCCTGTTATTTTCTGAAGTCAGTGTAACAAGGCCTTGGTTTCTGCCAGCCCTTTATGGCCAGTGCAGGAGAAATGGTACTGGGCTATTTAGACCCTTTGTCAGACTCAGCATGACTGTTGTAAAGTTCTTCGTCCGAAGTTATTAAAAGTTAAGGTGAAATGGCAACTGTTCAGTTAAATGTCTATCTTTGACATTCAGGTTGAAGAATTCTCATATGTTTATAAAATTAATTAGGTTTAAAAAGGAAAGGGAGGGAATGTTAAGCAGGTGCGCAAAGAGAAATGAACTGGCCGTGACTTTGACTTCCCACAGTTGGCTGTGGAGGCTGTGCTTGGAAATGTTGTTTTTTCCACCCCATGTTCTTATTTTGCCAACTTCATAACAGCTCTGTCTGCAAATGCCTTATCTATGTACAAAGATTTCATTTAATATAGCCCCCTAGGTCATGCATATTACTGCTACAGTTTGATGGTTTCCTAGCTCTTCAGAGAAACCAGCTACAATTAAGGACTTTTTTCTTTTTTTAATAGTGTTGGCAGCTGCCAGATTTTTTTCTGTTGCCTCTCTGATGATCTACATATGTTTTCAGTGGTTCTTCTTTTATATTGCTTTATTTCTGATTTAGTTTCATTTTCAGCTGTGCTTTTAACTGCAGGCATAATAAAGAAAAATTACAGAGTGAGTTTCTACTTACGTCTAGTAGGTAACTATTATCAAAATAGGTGTTTATAAAAGAAAAGAAAAAGAAGTTATGCCTCTCTTGTCTGTTTTTTTCTCTCCAGAAAAGATTTTCTTCTTCTTCTTCCAGGGAAAAAAGAATTTGTCATGAACGTCTACTCTCTTATTCATAGAACCTGTGACATCTGAAATCTTTCCTCTTATGAATAGATTATTAACATTATTTTGAATTCTTGTTTTTCTAAGCTGAAGTTTTTACTGTCTTCTGATGATCTTTTATCATAAGCCTCTCAAAATATGGAACATGCTCCTTGAACAGCATGTCTATTTGTGGGGTTGACTTACTGGGAATAAGTTTATAAAAGCAAATTGGTAAAAGCCACGTAGCAGAATAGTGAGTTGCCTCTGTGCTTGGAAAGTAGGGCATCTGTGTATCTGAACGTTATTTGTTCTGCCTCATCAACACAGCTGTCCAGCTCCTTTTCCCCACTGGAATTTGGAAGAGTTTTTGTTATATCCTTGCAGACAATCATGATATGGTAACAGTAATTAGAGCAAACTTTCTTTTAAGAGGTAACCTTGACTATTATTTTCTTTTTTTAATTTAAAAAAAAAAATGAAGGGAGGGGGAATGATGGAGGTCAAAATAAGGAGTGAAAGTACAGAGTCAGTATAGTGACAAATTTTATTATCCTAGAGGGAGGACTGGCACCTGGGAGAACGGAAAGAACAGGCCTCTGTTGAGCTGCTGAGAACATCCAGACTCGTGCCTCAGATGACCTGTTCTCAGGAGAGCATTTCTTGGATGTGTCCCTGTAGAGCTGATATTACAGTATCACACCTGTGTTTGGGAAGATGGAACGTTGAGATGTTTCTCAAGGAGGGTGGGATTATGTATTTAACATCCTCATCCATAAGGGAATAATGTGGAGATAAAATCAACAGCCGGACATCTGGATGGGAAGACCACTTTGTGGATTGCGTAATCCCTTCTGTAAGAAATCACCAAGTATGGTATCCTTGCAAGTAATGTAGGAGGCAGTTGGATGCTTTTGGCATGAATAATATTATATATGTTCAGATAAATGGAATTTTGTGCTAGAGGGTGGAAGACTTTTATCTGAAAGGCCAAAAAAACCCCAGCTTTCCACTCATGTCCAACACAGCATGGTCAGCTAGGTTCACGATGGGAAATGTTGCCTTTCTGTGAAGAACTGATTGTTTGCTGTTATTAGATGGAGTGTGTGAACTTGTGTGGGAAATCTAGTTGTGTCTCAGAGACCGTGTTCTCTAAGAAGTGACAAAAACCTGAAAATATAAAACACTCTGTACTTTTGGCTCTAATTATGATCAAAATGGATATTAGTAGAGAAAAAAGATAACTGTAAGAAAACACGCTCTGTTCTTTAGTGTAATTTTGGTTTTCTTTGGCCAAATGAACTAAAAAGAGGTTACTGTAGTTTTACAAAAGCTTAGTTTTAAAGTCTTTCTGAAAACAAAACCTGAATAATTTACACTGGAGTGACAGTTCTTGCCCTGCTCAAGGATAAGCCAAAAAGTGTTTCATCATAAAAGTAGTTCAAGGTGATTAGTGCCTTGTTTCTTTAAATTAAATTAGAAGTGCAAAAATAAAACTCAAGTAAATCTCAAGGTGAAGAACACTCACATCTTTGGAATTTTATCTTGCCTCTTTTGTTTTTCTTGATGTTCTAAACATGTAGATATTTTTATCATTTAGAATCCAAATATACTCCCACAGTGTTCTTTCCAGGAAATCAATTGTATAAAGAAACCTCAAATGCACATTTGATTGTAGTGGATCATCACTTCTCTTTTTACATTAAGAAAGATTTAATGTAAAGCTCTTTGGCAAAGACAAACTGAGAGGAACTTTATGACAAAAAGCAGTATTTCTTTAAATGTGCTCTATTCTAAGTTTAGTAATAATATCGAGCATTGACTGTTGTAACTGCATTACAATTTTTTTTTTTACAGTTGTAGTTCAGGGTCTTCTAGTTTACTCACTTGAAACCCCATTCTTCAAAATTTTGCATATAATTCAATTAGCAGACATAAATGGCTGAGTATCTGGTACTTAGATTTTTTTCATAACTGATTTTTTGGCTGAAATACTTATTTTCTCTTGACTTTTAAACAATGCCAATATGAAAGGATTTTTTATTGAAACTTAATAATTCATGAATTTGCAAGCAATTTCCAAGGGCTGAAACATCTTTTCCAACCGAAAGATGCATTAGTTAAATTTACCCTGTTATTCCAGTCTATCATCTGTTTCTTGCCAGATTTCTTCCCATGTTGAAGAAATTTGCACCATATCCTCCTTTATCAGTTCTCAATATTTTTTCCTTCCAGCTCATAAACATATATCTGGTTTTCCTATATCTTCCCCTTAAATTACACGAAGAAAGACTTTGAGAGGCAGAGGCAAGAGAAACTCTTTCCAACCAGTTTACAGATTAACAGAAAAACATCCAATCTAGAACCAACATAAAGAGCTCTAGATTTTTTGTGGTGTCTCATCTGGTGGTATTCTACTCCAGTTTCTGTGCTCTGTTGTTCATTTAAATGGCCATACCCTCCCACCAAGGAAAGATTTATTGTTATTACATTATCTTAAAATTATTTAGAGCTCTATTAAAAATTGCTTTTTTAAGGCACGGACTTTTATGCTTTAACCAGTCACCTTAACATTGTTGCAGAAAGTCACAGGTCTATATAGGTAAAAATCAGAAGGCAGATGTGAACAATTTCTTATTTTAGCAATAAGGAATATCACCTGGTTTATCTTGAGGTGGCCTAGCACAAGCTGTCTGATACAACCTGAAGAAGCTTCAGAATAATCACTGTTTGTGTCTTTTTTTTTTTTTTTTTTGTATTTTCCTTATGTTGGTCCATTCATTAGTGTATCTTTCTTACAGAGAAAATAAATTGCTCTCTGTCAAACTTCACAGTGGCTCCCAATGTTATGGCAAATTAACCTTGTGCTTAGTTACTGTCCAAAAACAACCCAAGCAAAGCCTCTAAACATTCTAACTTCACAAAAATAGCATGTCTTTTTTTTTTTTTTTCCTTTTCATTTCTAATGAGCAGGAAAACAAGGTCACTCTAATTTTCTGGTTACTAAGATATTGCCTCTGCAAACTCATTGCTTAATTCACTTACATCAGGCAAATGTTAGGCTTAAATTTTTACTATTTGTAGCTATATAAAATAAAATAATCATCAGTATAGTTAAAGATTCTGGTATGCATTTTGCCAGTGTTTTTCAAATTTGAATGATTTAATCATCCTTTTGAGTTTGATTGTTTTGGGCTTCATCAGGCTGGAAGTCAAAACTGAAGTTTCTTATCTTTTCGGTTTAGACTGTTTTCTCAGTACAAGAACTGCTTTTTCTTGGCTGTTTGGGAAGTTATATTTGGAACAAGAAACTTCTAGTACATTGCAGTAGATCTAATTCTTTGTGTAGAAGATCTTCTCTGTAAATTTGGAAATTTACTTGAAATTTTTTACTTGAAAATTGAAATACAAGAAAGAGACTTGACAGTTAAAGCCAGCTGAAACTGCAGGGAACTTCTGCTCTGATGTTGCTGAATCACTTTTGATAACTCAGTTTTATTGAGTTTGGCTTTAAAAGATTAAACTTTGATGAATGGAGCTTAAATTCTCATAATTTTCACCTCCTTTGAAGTAAAAGCTGTGCAACAAAGAAAATACCCAGTAGTTTACCATACATTTTCAGTACTGAAACTAACATAAGATGATCAGGAATTTTATAACTTTTATAACAGTATAACTTTAGTATCCTACTGTTGGGCATTAACTGAAGAATGGAGCTCAAACTTGGATCGGTTTCTGTTAGGAGTTTTGGTTAATGTCTTAGCGTATCATTAGATTGTTTAATTTTTGTTGTTGAGGGTTATTACCTGTTCAAATCAGAACTTGAGAACTATGAAAACAAGCAGAGGAATATCTCCATCCTACTTTTGTGTGTAAACGTTGCCACAATAAGAATAATTTAAATTTTATATAAACAAAACATACCTCTGCATAAACATCAACATTAAACCTGGTTGGTTTTCACCAGGTGGAATTAACTTGACCATGCATATAGAATAGTCTTAAATATTTGTGATTGGTTAACCAATTTTATATTCACTATACGTATTTTCTTGTAAATTATTTACAATATATAGCTGAAGACTTGTTCTTTCACATGATAATTCCAGAGCCACTAATACAGTATTGTGGGGGTTTTTTTCCACAATTTTTCCTTCATGATCTTTTTAGCTCTTTGCAGTGGTAAATCTTGTGTTGTACCAATGTATTTAAGAAGAGAGATCTAGCTAGAATTTTAATGGAAATTGTACCAATTGGATATAGATATGGCTCCCTACATCTCTTCCATGCTTTACTTGCCTTTGCTTTCAGGACCAAGTTTCCTTTGTGTAAGAAAAAGTATAGAAACTGACAATAAACCTGAGATGTCTCATGCTTCTCAACAGCCTGTTTCATACATAATAGTAGTGGACAACTGATATCCACGTCTTGACATCTGCGGATTACTTAAATGAGTATCTTTAGGATAAGAGTAGTCTTCTGTTTGGTACTTGCATAGCTGGAGCCGTGATGGCCGGGCAGTGAAAGAGCATCAGAATCCTGTTGCTGACAATTGATGTTGATCTCGTGTCTGTGTGTGTGCAGAGGCAAGAACTGATAGAGCTGCCAGTTGGTGATTTCAGGGCTCAGGGATTCCAGACTTCTCTAGCAGCTGATTATTTCTGTGGACAAGCTGGTGTATATCTCTAGCAATGGTGAAATGCTGTAATGCTAAGGGACAGATGACAGTAAACCACTGGCCATATTCTCTTTGTCTTCAGCATGTTTAAAGCTGTTACATCTGAGAGAATTCAGGCCTTTATGACTGCCTTTAATTTGGGAATGAAGATAAAGGCAAACCTTCAAGGCAGAATACTTAAGTGTGTCTCTCATGTTAGAGTCCTGATGGGAGTCACCTCAAATGGGAAGATTAAAAAAACCTGCTAATCAGGCCAAAGAAAATTTTTCAAGAAGGGCAGTTGTGGGAGGAGGAATTAAAAGGGAGAAGAAATTAGACCTCTTTGCTCTACTAACAATATGAACTTTCTTTTCTCCTGTTTCAGTCACAGAAAATTCATTTGCAGCTAATCAGCTCACATTTTAGCCCAATAGTGTACATTATATTTAATACTTAAGTCTCAAGAGGGAGATACATATCAGTTATCTTAGAGGTGTGCCCGTGCTTCTAATTAGGATAGTGATGGATTGTTCCTGCCTATTTCTAGTATGTATGCATACGCTGCATACCAATATATCTGTCTGTTTGCTTCTTGACTTGATATTATATCCACAGAAAAACAAGATACAGTAGCTTGCCTTGTGATCAGAATGGGATTTTTCAGTGAGTGCATTCTTAGGCTATAAATAGCCTTTTTACTTATGATAACTCCTGTTACTGATTACATTAAGACCTGGAGTTTATGAACAGCTGCAAGCACTTGATAATGTCACAGAAATGGTATCAACTGTTGAGAAACAGGCTGGAAGTTTCCAAGAATTTCTTCTCATAATCACTAGAATATACTCCTATGTAGTGAGAGGGAAGCCTGTGCAATATGAGGTTTTTCTTATAACTCAGTTGACAGAACTTTTCAATCAGGCTTGAACCTGTTGATTGCAAAAATAGGTAGCTGAAAAGCACTGCAAGGCGTGTGCATAACAAGGCTTTAAGATCCTACAAGTTTGTGAGGAGAGCTGTTGGGGATAGATTGCATTATGCTGTTTGATAGTGCAAAATTTAGAGAGCAGTGTTCAGCTGCTTTTTTTTTTTTTTGCCATTGTTCTTGCAACGTGAGCCCTTCTACAATCATTCAAGGGGAGATGAGTAATCTGTTAAGAGAGGATTTTTTTTCAGGCTGGTGTGATTTTTTTATTATTAGGCTTTTCTCTGTCATCAGCTCCTCTCTGATTAGTGCTTTGTAGCATTAGGATGCAGGAATAGTTTCTTCCACTTTGGTAAGCACACAGAATCTGCCTGGTTTCTGTCTAACATAATAATTACTTCTTAGGGCTGAAGGAGAAGTGTCCACATCATGATTTTCATGCTTTAACTTAGTCCCCTTATCTGTAATTTTTGACTGGCTGCACTTAATATTTATAACTGATTGTTCTCATTAAGTTATATTTTAAAGCATTTCCTTCTTTGAAACTTTCTCAAAGTATGACAGTGAAGGGCACAAGGGGTGTGTGTGTGTGACTCACTTGTTCAGGAGGTAACAGCTGTGTAATTTCAGATTGTCCTGGAGAGCTGTTTTACTTCTGCAGTAGTGTTGTGTTAAATATGAATTGTTCACTTAAAATACACCTGTGAGAGAGCAAGGTCATCTGGACTTCTTAAATATGGAAAATAATTGATTTTCACAGTTGAATATTAAGGATCTTGTTTGTGATGCTGAAGAAGAAGGTTTAAATCCTTTCCTCAGTTTGAAGTGATCTGGATAGCAAGTCATTGCTCTAGATTGAGCAAAGTTAGCTCTTCCTTGTGTTTTTCTAACCAATAGTTCTGATAGAGATAATTCACAGTTAAAAGTTTTAATAAGCAGTATTCTATAATAGTAAATTACTTTGAGTTTATTGTGTTCAGGCAACTTCAGAACATGGAATGTTCAAAGGAAGTTTCTGTGTTGTCTCCTGTGGGCAACTCATTGGGCAGTGAGATCCAATTTTACCCAAGTGTCCACATAACTACTCATTAGTATGATCATAGGGTAAATATCCTTCTCATTCAGGGAAATGAGGAGCAACTATGAAAAGGATATGCTGTGAGTTGGTGTGTGGTTTTAATTATTTTGTGTTGTTTTTTTTTTTCTTTTTTTGTTAACATAAGATCAGAGGTCAGTTTAAAGGATTTTGGAGGAGAGTTCCTCTTAAGTTACTTCTTAGAAAGCCTTGTGCTTCTGACCGTAAGACAATGTTGTTACTAAATAACATCAAAGATTAAGCATTAGTACATTTTTGAAGTAAGCTAAGTATCCAGCAGGAGTTATGTAACTTTCTTCCTTTTTAGTAGGCATTGTGCAAACATACAGAAGACTCACAGGTATGAAAGGTAAGGTCAATCTTACAGTGTTCCTGTTAACATCTCGGCAGTAGGTGGCAAAAGCTTAGGTAAGAAATAGACTTTATGGAAAATTGGAATATGTAACTGCTGTGCCAACCAAGACATGTAGAAGACATGATATTCTAAAGAAAGCGGTCTTTGGAACAGCTGAATGATGAGCTCATCACAGTTCGGTGTTATTTTTCTTCTGGGATGGAGACTTCCCAAATCCTGAATGAGCTTATAAAACAGAAACTACTCAGCTTTTCAGGCCCAAAGGAAGGGCATTGTTAGGATAACTGCAAAGTAGTAGCATCTAAGTTAGCAGAGAGGGAAGGACTGAGTAGGTCTAGGCTTCTATAGAGGTGTTGTGAAGAAGTGATGAAAAAATATTCCCAATCTTTGTATTTGTGGCTTATACATTGATAATAACCTTACATGAATCTCGTTTATATCTTCCTAAACTATTCCAGGAGCATTACAGTTTTGAAGCAGGGATTGTACTTACCACATACAAAAATAATGTTCTGGGAAATTATTGGTATACACTCCTCTAAGTAATATTGAAGAGGATATTTACTATTGTGACTCTGAGGTAAAACACATGACCAATTCAGTCCAAGCAGTCTCAATGTACAGTGAGGAACATACATGGTTTGTGTAGCTCTTGTACTTGCTTGGCTGACTGCTGTTGTTGGACGATTTCTGTGTAACAGAACTGACATGAGAAAGGCTCCTCTTTCTGAAATGAAACCAGCTCCTTCGGAAGACAGACATATGGAGACAGTAAAACTGAAGCCAGTGATTCAGGCGTGACACCAAGAAGCTGCCTGATGCGTCTTTGTCCACTCGCTTCCTGCAACCTGTGTTTCTCTTTGCTTTGATTCTATGTCTGTTATTAAACACATTTTCCTGTGGAAAACTAACACTTGATAAAAAAATATTTTCTAATGCAACCAACCTGTAGTCTTGACTGCAAGAAAGTACAGTAGCTGTGAATTTCTATCCAAGGATCTTGTTTTAAGTATGTTTAAGGATCAACTTAAGTCAATTATAGCTATAACCAGAGGCAAGAAGGCAACTGGCACATGGGTTAGTAAATCAAGCATAGCATTGAAAAGGGGTTAAGAGTTCATGTGGTGCATGTTTCTTGGCCAACAAAAGGACAGCGGTCTGCTGAGAACTCTGGTGTATTTGGAGATGGCTTTTCAGTGCAGGTTTTGGGATCTAGGGTTATCTTGATTTTCCCTTAAACTGCGTGGGCATGGTGTGTTGTTTGTTTTGCCATGGACAGGCTAGAAGAGAAAGAGCTGAAACTATGAATTGTGCTTTTTTTTATGACACATGGGCCTCTTAAAGTAGCATTTAATAGGTGGATAATTGTATAAAGAGACAGAAGAAGAGTCATTCTTAAGGCTCAGACTTCATTGTGAAGTTCTTAGGTATAATATGTATGTTGCTTTACAGGTAATATAGTCTGTTCTAGTGCAACTGTTTCCGCAGAGGAATCAATCTTTATCAGCCCTCAAAGAAGGTGTCCTGTATGTTCTGCTTGAGGAATAAGACCTTGTTACCTTCCTTTGTATAAGAGACTATAGGAGTAGAAAGACAGCTCCTCAGTCACTTTGAAACCTTTCTATTTTGAGATGGTTTTTGAGAAAATTGTTATTTGCCAAACATATGCAAATGTACCTGTGCAGAAAACACCCTGTACATGTTTCTACAGTCATGTTGATGGTACTAACTGACTCTTCTTCTAGTAAAGAGACATTGACAGTCTGTGTCAAGCAGACACGAGCACTTTGTCAAGGAAGTGCAGATAGTCCCATAAATAACTTACCTGACTTTATGTTGGTCTTGTGTAATAATCTTCTGCTTCAACTTAAAGAAAAAAAAATAGAAAAAATAGCATGAAAGTTTTTTATATGCCTTAATGAATACATATAATCTCTAGATTTATTTTTTTTTTCATTTTCAGAAGCAAAAGCTGGGTCTGATTTGCTCTTGTTACCTATAAATGCCCACATTCCTGAGTTATGTCTGGCAGAGCCAGGAATAGATGAGCTGTTGTGACTCCGTATCGAGTGCCTTAAGTACATCACTGACCTTCCTCTACTAACAAGATATCTCTATTCCATATGTTGTTATAAAATCCATACTTGTTGCTACTAACTCTTCCTAAGAGCTTTTCAATTCTTGCCCACTCAATTTAGTAATGCTTTCTTTAGTGGCAGTGGCAAGAAGCAGAAGTGGTTTATATTTTGAAGTATCTAAAAAGTATCCACACAATGTTTTCAGAACTGTATCTGGTAGCTTAGTGACAAAAATAGGAGTGAAAAGCTGCATGAACATATTCATTTTACAGAGCTCTCAAGCAACTGAGCTGGATCTGATTTCCTTCCTGTCCAATAGCACCAGCAAAATTCTTTGCAAACCTGCCATGGACAATTCAAGTCTTCTACCTGTAGGACAAAAAGTGATTATATATGTTTCCCTGAAGGCATAATGGGCTTTCAGAGCCTTTCTGTATTTCACATTTATCAATAGAACTCCTCTTGGCTTTCAGATGGTGAAGTGATTATCCAAGGTTTGCACTTAGAAATTAAGATGTATTGTTTTTATTTTATTTTATTTTATTTTATTTTATTTTATTTTATTTTATTTTATTTTATTTTTGGTGTTTGTGAAATTTAAGAGATGAATGTATTCATCGATGTAATTGTTAGTACTCGCGTGAAACTAATTTGTACTTTCATTAGTATAAGCAAATTACTGTAGTATTTTTGCTTAAAATCAGTCAGATCTGAATATTGAATTTTTATTACAAAGTATAACACAGCACTTAAGTGTTTGCTTACTTTCTAAATAGATCTGTTTTTTATATCCAACTGGAGAAGATAAAATACAGATAGTCTCAGTGAGGAAGATAATCCTCTGCTGCACCTTGCGGACAAATAGGTCAATATTATTCATAGAACAAAAAGCTGCATGTGCTTTTCAAGAGCCAAGGACCTTCAGTACCCAGGGGCAAGGAAAAATGGCTTAGGTTATTTTTGTTTCTTTACACTAATGCAACACACCGAGATTTACAGTTACTGTTTCCCAAACATTTTTCCATTAGATCCAAGAAAAAAAGACTGTAAAGGGAGTTTTTGTGTCACTGCAAACATAAGCGTATCTAATATTCCTGGGAGTAAAATGCTTGCAGGATCAGGCTCTGGTACCACAAGTTGTTTTCTGAATCTTGCACCAAAATTTTGAAGCTGTATAATGGTATTTTGAGAACATATTCTCATAGGAAATAAAAACTTTGTGCCTGAAAGGTAAAAACCTAATTGCGAACACTTGACATTTATCATAGCTATCTCTAATATAAAGTATGTTCATTCCAAATACTACAGAATTAACTCTTTAAACCTGATCTCTGGAATAGCTTTTTATCCTCTTGATTTCTCAAAACAGTCGTCAGGATTTTGGACTGGAGCTTAAGAGAGAAAAATAAAAGTAAATAAATACCTTAAACCTTGAAGATCCATTGCTATGCATCTGTTGCTGCTATAGACCCAATGTAAAATGAGTCAAGTTAAAACTGAACCTTTATTACTGAGCCAAGGAAATGGCTAATATTTGCTGTATTTTAACTGGTTTATGGTTTAATTAAAAGCTTGTTTTGAAGCTAACTGAACAAGGATTGAATGTGTGTCTCCAAACTGTTTTTGTGACTTGACGTCAGTTGCTTATCAGGTTTTTCCCACCCTGTAGGTCTCAATCAAGGACAACAGGTTTTGAAAGTTAAGGAAATATTTGCTTTCCTATTGCTTGGCAGTATTTTATTACTATTTGAAAGCTGCAGGTAAAATGCCACTGCATTGTGGGTTTTCATTCTGGGGAGAGAGCTGTGTTATTTTGTGTTTACAATGTTTGTTCTTCTTGTTCGTTGACAGAATTTACCAAAGCCCTACAGATTTTAGGATTTCAAGAAAGTAATTTAGCATGAAAACAGATGCTTTGAATCTGCAGATTCTGTAGTATCTTACTGGTGCCAGTGGCGTGTTACGTAGTTTTTGCCACTTCCAAAAACTCTCAAATCAGAAAATTACATGAAATCATATTGTTTAAGTTGCCAGTGTATCAGTGTATAGTTTCTTATGTCCTGGAGATGAGATTTTCTTCTAGACATTTTGAGATTTCTACAGAGTGTGTTTGTGTCCAGTTACTGAGGAAAAACCACAATCAATATGATTTAGTGAATTTTAGCATGGATTATTATAATATGTGCCAAGTCAGTTCTGAATGCTTCTAGGACACATGTACCAGATGTGTGCTAAATAATATACCTTCAGTAACTCTCCGTGGAACTGCAGTAGTCTGCATATCTGATACCTTATTGTTTGAGATGTCATGAATACTTAATAATTTTTGCAGAATGTCTTCAGTCTTCTCCTATGGTGGGCAATGTTTCTGATGCGAACTGCTTGTTCAAGAGTTATAAAAGAAATATCCAATGTCACAGTTATAACATCTGTTTAATAATCAGTTTACAACAGGATTATTGCTTATTCATGCTGCATAAAAACAGAAAACATTTTTCTGCTATTTATCATGTTACAAGACCTTAAAAAAAGATTATAGCCTGCCTTATCGTAAAAGTGATGCAAAAATTTGACCTTTTTGACAAAGAAGGAAAGAAAAAACCGTGACCTTTTTGGTAGAAACACATTAATGAAACTAGCCTTGTTATGCAGGTATTTGATACATGAAGGACATGTATGAGTGGGGCTGATCAACAACTTGAGTTCATAAATAGTCTTAAATTTCACTCACTTTTAACATTTTAAGTGCCACGTTTTCAGGCTTTTGTTGCACTGCAAAGTCAGAAATTGCATTGCTTTAAGTAAAAGGGGAGTTTTCCTGCTTCTTTGAATAAAGATGGTTAAGAATCATAGAATTAAGCTTCATGGATTCAGTGCATCTCTTCTTACGCTCAGTTACTTTTCTGAAACCGTGAGATCAGAAGCAATGAAAAATTCTGTTTGTTGGAAAAAGCCAGGAAAAAAAACCCCAACACCACAATAACCACTCAGTGTAATGTGCTAAACACATTCTTTAATGATTTGGATTTTGTTTTGACATTGAAGACAGGGTTCCAAGTGATAGAAATGCTTGTTGTTTTGCTTATTTTTATAGCCAGAGATATCAGTGTGGGCCTTTCCAAGGACAGAAGATGAGTTTTCAAGCTCTTTGGTTGGTTGAGTTCTAGTTAGTCCTACCCCAGTATCTTCTGTAATTAGCTTTGGGTAGGACTGGATTCACATAAACAGAGTGACATTTACTACCTTCTTAGACTTCACTTTGCACTGACTCTCTCCTGCTCCTTTTTTGGGAAGTTGGGCTTCAAGGACTTTTACAAACTACTTTGTTCTGCTTCATGTTATCACCTGGATGAAGGTTGGCGACTTCTGTGAAAAGCAGACATGAGTTTGTCTTCAAGAAGAGTGACATTGCCTGCAGTTATGCCAATAACTCTGCAGAAATGGGTATGGCATTTTAAAGCAGCCTTGTAATTTCAACTGTACTATGGGTTGGTAATATATCTGCTTAGTATAAATAAAGAGTGCTTAAAATAAACAAAGCTGTATTTAATTTTTCACTTAATTTTTTAATTTCTCTAATAAGAATTTTTCTGATAAATTTAGATTTTAAAATTTTTTTATGTGAAATATATGTTTACATAACATAAATATATGTGTACACAATAGTGTATTTGTGACTGTGCTTTTTTCTCTGTTATTATAATTCTGTACCTTGTGCCAGAAATTGATTTTGCTTACAGACTAGTTTATTTTTTTAAAGTGTCATAATTGCATCTCAGAATATTAAAAGATGCATCTGTAGAAGGCTGTGATACTGTTCCTAATAGAGGAGTATTGGAATCTGCTTCCACAGGCTTTGGATCAGCTTTAAAGACAACATACATTTGCCACACTCTCTCTGGCTGATGCCTCAATAGTAGATGATCCATCATGTATTTTGGGAATCAGGCTAACGCTCTACAGTGTTTCCCTGTAGCCACTGTAACTTGCCTTTTTTGGTTCTCTCATTAAAAAGTGGAAGCAGAGCAAAATCATTATGCTTGTGTGCACTAGGATTACCCAATGTAACTCTATGCATTGGGGATATCTATGAAGTTAAAAATACACGCAGAAGTGAAGTATGGAAATATGACTCTCTGCTAAGGCAGCTATATTAACTTCTAAGAAGTTAGTTCAAACAAACTGTAAGTAATTCATTAGTTTGATTTATTTTGTAAATGTGTGCATATTTTTCAAAAATTCATTGCTGTGTAATGTGCCTGAATCACTGATAATGGACTCTTTTGTTACTCAGAGGCTTTTAGTATGCCAGCGTTCTGAAAGATGAAATTTCACTGAAATATTGATACAGTGTTAAATGGTTCTCATGAGCAATTTATATGGGACACAGCATACACTTTCTGTGGTGTAAGTCCAATGTGTCTGAAGTAGTATATGAACACATAGCTCATATTGATGTGGGATGTATGGTATTCTTTCAGATTACTTCATTGGGCTGGAAGGGAAGCCTGTGAACATACAGTTTTACTGTGATTCATTGGTACAGATTATGCTACTGTCTTAATAACATGATCATATACTACTTTTCTGGTATAGTAACTTCCCTTTCAGATTTAGATGTGTGCAAGATATGGTCTTACACAGTTTTATGCTAACGATTTGGTATATGTCTGTTACACTCCTCAAAAATACCCTTTTAAAAATTGCGTTTTAACTTCTCAGCTTTCATCCTCTCAATCGTGTGATTCCCCCGTCTTCTGCTCTCTCTCCTCCCAACAATCCCCAGTCTCAAATCTTTAATTGTCGTAGTGATTTTATTTTTGGCTGTTCTTTGGTTATTTGTGTGTTAGGAGATGAAGGTCTTTGTTCCTGCAGTGTGTCTTTGTGTTGGACTCCTCTGGTATGCATACAGCAGTACTTGGTGCTATGTGGGAGGGGAGAGATGTGTAACTTTGCTGAATGTAGCTTTCAGAAGACTAGGAAATGCAGTTTTAATTGTACTGTATATTTTAATGGATTGCTTTTCTTTTTTTTTTTCTTTTTTTCCTGTTGAGAGGTGAGCATCATTCTCCGAGGAAACTTACGGATTTTTCTTTTTTGACAAATGCGTGGCAAGTAAGATCATTTCCTGTGCGTTCTCTCCTATATTAAAACATAAATATTTTCACACTACTATCAAATTAGCTGTCAACAGTTATTTGCTTTACTTCTCTTTATCTTTGTAAGCCCAAAATAAAAATAATGGGAGTAGGAAGGAGAAGCAGCACAGGATGTTGCTTTCGGTAGGTAGGTAGATATTGAGTTACACACAGTTGCAAAAATTCTCAAAGGCATGTGTCCTCACTATATGCCAAATTTAATTGTCCTGGTTATGCTTGTGATGTTTGTATCTACGCATGCAGAATTCCTCCTGAAAGTATGTCTTGTCTCTATTCAGAAGGTGCTTTTGATATTTCTGTAGCAGTACCCCGATTTCTGGAACTGGAGTACTGCAGGGAGAGAGGGCAGGAAGGCCGGCAAGAAAGAGCCTTGCTTGTAAGGGGTAACTTTTGTGAATGCATGTGTAAATTCGTTTTTGTTTCTCATGGACATTAGAACCTTAAACATCACCTTCTGCAGCTTCTATTTTTTGTAATGCAAGAAAGATCTGGAAATGTGAAAATATTACATTAGCACTGCATAGTCAAGAGAAACTTAAGTGTTAGTTCATAAAGTATTATTTTAGACTATCTATCACCCCTCCATTGTTGTTTCTTAAATTCATAGAATGGGTAATTGGGTAAGAAGTCTAGTTAAATTATGATACTGCAAAAATTGCAAGTCTTTATTTTCCCTCTCTCACAAAAGGTAAATTTTGCATTATCAATGTGCTAATCTGGCTGTTCTGCAAGTTTCTTGAATACATGGGTTTTTCTCATTTTCATTCGAATTATCTAATATGCTTTGTCCAAAATTATTTCATACTTCTTTCTGGTTTATAATCTGATATGAAGTACTTATCACAGTTGACATGTTTTATTCTTAAGTAATATATTTTTAACTGAAGCTACAGGGCCTCATTTAGATTCCAAGGGGTCTTTTAGCACAGGCAGAAAAATGACTTGCTTAATAAGCATGGGGAATTATGCATATTGAGTACTATTAAAACCAGATTTATAATGTGTATATAGACTAGACATATAATTAATCCAACACAGTGAGAATAAATGTCTTCTTTATCTTTTGTATTAATAACTTTGTACTCCTCTAAAAATGTTTTTAAGAAATTAGATTTAAAAGGACAGAACGCATTCAAAACATTGTTTTTCAGTCAAAGATGAATAATTTATTCAAGCTAAACACATCTACTAGACTTGTAATGTGGTAAGTAGAAGAGTACTTACGCACCTGATGTTGGATGCAAGGTGAATAAACAGTGACAATTGCGGGTTTTTCCACAGCAGCTGGAAACTTCATAGCATCGTAGGTCAGACAGTGTTAAAAAGCCTTTTTTGCATAGATGGTATATATTGCAGCTGAATAATTTCCAGTGATACCTGAAGAGACTGCATAGTGTCTTCTAAATGGAAGAAACATTGATTAGAAAATGAGCATGTGATTTAGATTGCTCAAATCTAGGACTGTTATAAGCATGCAAATTTCAAGATTCTCTTGCATCTCTATTCCATCTATTTTTCTGGCCTGAAATCACGTGCTGCTTTAATCAGTACTCACCCCTCCCCCAAGGAAAAGTGGTCACTTAAGCCAAATTGTAGCGAGAATTAGTAATGTCTGTCTGAAGGCTAAGGGCATGAAAGTAATTTTTCGGTTTTGCATTTGGCTTCCCTGAGATGAAAGGCCAATGTGCTAATCCAGGATTTTTACATAAGGCACTTTAAGTGACATGATAATGCTGTCATTAAATGGATACCTTTTAGAAAATAACTGGAGGCAGACAAAGCATTCATGTATGAAACATCTCTTCTTAAGAACAGTTTGAAAAATAGACATTTAAAGATGCATAAATAACACCCATGCCCTTTTCGTCTTTTGTACAGTAATAAAAGAAATGCAATAATAAATAGTATAATACAATAATAGAATAAAAGAAAAGGTAACATCCTGCAAAGTTCTGAAGACAGATGAGAGGCTTAAGTGGGAGATAGACTTCAGTGTGCTTTAAAGACTTCAGGAGCAGTGGTCAGAAAACCTATTGTGGTTGTGGTGAAGTATTTGAATCACTGTAAGGTCTTAATGGAATGTTTGTTTTCATGACTTACTGAGTGGTCTGAGAGAAGATAATGGAGATAACCACAGGTAAAGCAGTAAAATAGGCCTGACTGGTAATTCAGTATAAAATTAGATCTTAGAGATAAATTACTAGGATAAAGGATCAGGATAAGTTGCTACTTGATCTGCAGAGTTTGATACAAATAGTGAAGGTTTTCAGCCAGAATAAGAGTTGAGGAAGGCTGAGGAAGAGGAATATATATGGGAATGAGCAGAGACCCAAACTGAATTCAAGAGATTGGTAGTGTGTTTTTTGAAAGAAGTTTATGTTTAAAATTGCTAGAAGACCAAGCTAGTATGTGGGCTCAAGGAAAGGTCTTGCCACCTTTATGTATTTAACATGTGCTAAAGTAGCTGCATTTTGTTTGAGGAGATTTGGAATTCTTGCTTCCTCTTGATCGTACATAAAAACTTTGTCCAAACTGGTTTTACAAGTATCTGCCTCCGATCCTAGTTTGAGGGAGTGTACAACTTTCATCCTAGCTGTGAAAGGATTAATGAACTGCCTAGAATTTGGTCATCTGTCAGACTAATTTCAGATGCTAAGTTACCTACTCAGGATAGAGGCCGCCATGATGCTGGAGATTCGGTTTGTGGATGGTAGGGAAGAAGGAGGGTGGCAGACTATAATTTTCCGTTGTTGTGGAAGATCTGGTTAGGTCCAGGGGCTGTTAGGAGAGAGCTACTGAGAGGGCCTCCTCACCTCCTCAGGGGAAAGTATTGTAGGACTTTTCCCCTGCCTGGTGATGTTAGTGAAATAAATCTAGATCTAATACTGTATTTGAGAACAGTTCCGGGACTAGTTTTTACTTTGAATATTAGCAGGCATCTAAAAATGGATCATGCTATAGCAGTCTTGTACTGCTTGGTCAATCATATTTCCTGCTTTGAATAACATGAAACTGGTAAAGCTTCCTACTGTTTTTGTTGTATGTAAAAATGATCCTACATATATAAATGAAATCACAATGGGACTAACTTTAGCAGTCCCTGTGGTTCAGCTGCTGAGGTGGGGAGAGAGGTTTTATTGTATCCCATGACATTCCAGTCTCTACAAGCAATCAGACTCTACAGAATATTTTGTGCACAAAATCATTAACCATCTTGGAGTTTAAAATGTACAGCACTATGCTGCATAGTTGCCGTGAAAGGTAGATAAGGATGTGTGTGTGTGTGTATGAGAGAGTGAGTAATAAGTGCACAGAGCTTTTTAAAAAGTCTTTTAAAAGCTCAATGGTTTAATACACTTGGTCATTACTTGTCCCTTGTGTAGTTTGACAAGGTTTAGTGGCACAATTAACGTTGCACTCTGTCTCCTCTCTGTCTTCAGTTCTTGAACAAATCTTTGATATGTTTTTCAGTTTCTTCTTGCCTTCTTTGAACATCTAACATTCTTCGTACAGTAACCAAGGAAATTGGCAGTGTTTAGTGCTCTACTCTGCTCATAATCCTTTTCTGTTGGCAGAAATCCTTTGGAAAAAAACAGCTTTTTCATCAATTGAAGAAAGTACTTGGCCATTTTCTAGCTCTTGTACTTTAGTCTCCTCTCGAATAAATTAGGCTTCAAGAAGTCAAAACTTGACCTTCAGACTGTGTTATCTGGCCTTGAAGTATATCAAGAGCTATTGCTGAATAGTTATTTCTACTGGTAGAAAACCCTGTACTGATTGTGCTGCACTGCTGTATATGAAGGGAGAAACTCAACAAACTGCACACAAGGTGTTTGCATCAGTCCTATGCGAAAAATCAAATTTCCCTTGCTTATATGTCTTATGTGCATTACTTTCAACACACAATACATAAGCAAGTACCTGAAAAACTAGAAGATTTTATTTACTTTTGATAAATTGAAGATATATTAATGTACAGAAAGAAAATTCATCACTGTACACCAAGGAATTATACATATTTAAGTTTGCTTTCTTCCTCATTTTCATGGTGTTGCTATGGGTACTGGCCATGCCCTGTGCTCTCCCACTTCTTGTTTTTCTACCCGTGGGTCTGGAACAGAAGCAGGACCAACCCAACAAGATGCCAACTGCCTTAATGACCTGCAAAAGAAGTTATGACTGCATGATCAAAACTTCTGAACCAATCTGAACCAATTTAATTATATTGTAAGACTGAAAATTTTACCCTGGTTCCAGTCCATTTTAGTCTCTTACGCTAGTGGTAAAATGTTTTGGTTTTTTTTTTTGAAGTTACCCTTATTCAGTTGCTTTCACCCCTTCATTTTTGATTGCATTATTTCAAGGCAAACTTTTTTTGGTAGTTTGAAGTAGTTGTATGAGAACAGATTTATGCTGACACAGTTTAGCATATAGTGAGTGCCCAGGGAACAGTACAGAGCAAGGCACGTCAAACTTCCCGAGTCACACTTCCCAGGAATACTTTTCTGGTTTCTTGAGCCAGAGTTGATAGGTGCTCAGCATATTTCTCATTTTTTATCATGTTTGGCATAACGTATTTAATTTATTCTCTCTGGCAGATCCTGATGACTGTCTTGGACTGCTGACCTGTATCTCTTCCAATACACATGCTTGGGCATCAAAAATGTTAACTTGGAGAGACATCTTTGGTTCCTTTCTTTCCTGTGCCTTAGGTATCCCTGAGGTTACAACTTTCTACTGTTTGTGTCTTTGGCACCACTAAAATTCTTAGGAAGAACTGAGACCTGGGAGGATGTGTTCAGTTGACACCCTTAATGCTTTTCCTTTATTTCCTGCTAGAATCCTCTTTTTTTCTCACTATTCCTCGGCATACTGCTTTCTTCACAGTCTTTTTCATCGCTCTTTTTGTGTATTGCATCATTTCCACCTCCAATCTCTGCCCTAACATAACATTGTACCTTTTTCTTAGACCACTTAGACTGCTTTTCTGAACCAGTTAATTCTCTTCTGGAAGGGGTTGGTAATTAAATGGTATCTAGACTGAATAGCAGTCGGAGCCCTCTGCTTATCGTGTGTTGGCTTGACAGCCAGATTTAGCTGGTGGATCAGATTATCCACCAGCTGCATAGGCAAGCTCTCAGGGTTGTCATTTGTCCTTTGGTCCTGGTGGCTCTAACTTGTCGGATTGCTGTCTCCATCTTTTTGGGTGCCCCGTTTGACAAGACTTTTAGGATGATCGTAACACAAATAAAATACATACATTTTTGATTATATGAACATGGCTTGTATGTGGGGAAGATGAGCAGCAGCCAGACAACTCAGAAGACCTCTAAATGCAGGTTGTCACTGCATGTGCAGGGATGAGAAATGTGCTACTGACTTCTTAGTTTTCCTGTATGGCTGAAGGCTTTTCTTTTTACAAACCTCATTTTTGTTTTAGAATAAGTGATTAGAGGTACATATTGTCAAAATACACTGAATTTCTGAAATGATTCATGTCCCCTTATTTCTACATCATCCACTTAACATCATGGTTTTGTTCCACTTTGTTCACTTATTTTAGTGAGCATCTCCTGCATTAGGTGACTATTAAATTTTTTGCTGATAGCTATAGGGCTTGTTTTCCATGCCCTTGTATTCCTGGTCTTATTTTTTTCCTTTTTTTTTTTTTTTTTCTTTTCTGTTCCTGTGGTGGTTTGTTTTTGCTGGCAAAAATATCTGATAAATCTGTAGTAACGCAACAGTATATAGTTCAATGTTTTACATTGTTTGAGTAGACTTACTAGCTTGATTGCAAGATCTGCTCTTTATTTGGATTTTATGTTTTGGCCAGAGGGAACATGCTATGTGAATAAAATGAAAGACAAGTTGAAAAGTGCTGAGGGATAAAATGTTCTATGAGAATAACTGTTCTACAGCAGTTAAACCTTGCTGTTATGTACCATCAGTGACTAGAAACAGACACCCAGAGACAGTGCTGGGCTGGAAGGATGCTGTAGTCTAACCCAGCAAAGCAGGTCTTTTTGTCTTACAGCAAATGGCAAAGTACTTCATCGTTCTAAACTAACTATTTATTACGGTGAGTTAAGCTACATAGCCTTTGTCTTATTTGCTCTGGACATTCCTTGTACCAGTCCAGAAATTCCAAGAAAATTTCCAAATTCTATCTTCTTTAGCTAAAAGTCTAAACTTTGCTTAGTCTTATGGAGTGTACATTCATTTTTCCTCTAGTGACCTCTGTGGGAATACTTAGGTGATAAAGGTGATGAAAAAGGCATTCCTCGCTTTCAGTCTGTCTTGCAGTTCAAACCCCAACATCTGTATTAAATTGTAAAAGTGAAAGAACATTTTGAGAATTGTTTTTTTTTTTCTTAATTTAAAAAATTATTTTGGACTGCTGCAAAGGAAATGGGGAGCTAACTGGTCTCTTAATGGTGTTGTTCAGAGATGTGGTCTTTCTCAGCTTCAGCGAGAGATCTGCTTTACTGAGAAACCAGCAACACAGTGTGAAAAACCTGGTAGAAACAATAGGTTCTTCTTTTTATAGTTTGTATCTCTTCAGAAACATAGAGTGCAGCCAGAACGTGGCAGTAACAGATTTGCTTTCTCTTGTACTGGAACACAGCATTCTATTTATCTCTGACAAGCGAAGGAGATGTTGGACAAACTGAACTATTAAATACAGAAAGCCTCATTTAAATAATGTTAGCTCTTTGACATAAATAGGGACAAGCTATTCAAACATGAGGCTGATAACATTCTGCCCTTAACTTTGTTGTACACAGAAAACAAAAACCAGAAGTGTCTTTTAGTGGCTTTATATTTAATTTTTTTCCTCTCCCGATCTTCATACAAGACTTCTTTGGAAAGTAGAGTAGTGTGTGGATAATTTCTACCGTATTTCTAATTAGGGGGATTAAGAACACTGGGGCACTGGGAACTTTTCTCATTTCCTGTTCATTTTCTATTTCACAAACTTTTTTTTTTTTTTTAATGAAATACTGAAGTTCCTCCAAGTCAGATTCTTTGCATCCTACAGTATGATTTTCCATCCCATTCTGCTTTCTAAGTCCAGTTACTCTAACTGGATATTTTTCCATCAGTATATGGTAAGCGCATTCTAAGTGTTGCTTTTTTATATAGTAAAATGTACAGCTGTGTATTACCATTTAACATATAAAAGCTGTATGAAGTTAAGACTTAGCAGGTAGTGTGGAAGCAAAGGACTGAAGATACTAAGTAACTTAAGTTTACTAATAGGGCTAATAAGCCGTTCACCTCCAGTGAATTAACTTTTCATGAAGAAAATTCCACATGAAAGTACACTCTTATTAACCTTAATGCAATAATCAAGTCAGATCTGAATATTGATCTCTTTAAATTGAACAATAAGGCTTTTGAACTTTTATCATAAAGGACTAGATTTGGGACCAAAATATGAAACCCTTAGCCACTACCAAAGTGAGTGAGTTTTGTACCTTGCTAGTTATCTTAGCAATTTCCTATGGATTCTGTGAGATATTAAGGTATTGTTATCTCCGAGTGAAGGTAATGGGTCATAAAGCATGTGCATTTGACCTGAAGAATTTAAGTTTGTATTGTGGGCTATATTGGTTGGATGTACTGAACTGTATGAAAGAGCATGGTGATTCTGACATGAAGAGGTGGTGATGCACAGCCAAAAGGCAGAATAGCTGGTGTGCAAATGTGTTTTTTCAGAAGTTGGGTTATGTTATGTTCTCCACTGACTTTTACAATTACTTGCCTTTGGTTAAGAAATTTTACCCAAGTTTCACTGGATTGTTGTTATCATTTGTTTATTTTTAGTAGACAGGAAGATGTAAAACTCTCTCTTCTTCCTAATTGAGATCTCCATGTGTATGCGCCAAATTTAGATGAAATGGACAGCCACGTGCACTATGCACTGAGGCTGAGAAGCGGCCTAGCTTGTTTTAGTTGTCTTTAAGTAAGTGTTACATACAAGAGAGGAATAGGGAACCTTTTACCTTTTCCAGGGCCAAGAGGTTTTTCAGATACAATTGTGTCAGATGTTAATGCACACACTTAGCATTGCTCAATAACGTAATAAAAAGTAATTAAGGCTTATTTTTATCATGGCTTGTAAGACTTGGGTTCTCTACTCTGATTTAAATGTTAGTCTGAGTAAGAATCTGAAATTATTTTACTCTAGCCAGCTGTCCTAAAAATGAACTCTTCATTGCAAGTGTATTTTGCAGTCTCTCACTCCATGGCTGCTTAATCTTGATAACAGCTCATCTTTGCAAGGACCTGTGCAAAGTCATTGATTCCAATCACTGTGAACTGCATTACCCCACTGAGATTTTTCGGAAGTATGTTGATTACTCTAAACTGTTCTAGTAACTGCTATAAACAAGATGGGGAAAAGTTTTTCTAAATTTGAGAGTGGATTTTCTTCTAGAGACAGATTCAGGTAATGTTAGTAGATTCTTACTGATCTATCTGGCAACAGTGGCTCACAAATTCACAATGCTAAACCCCAGAACTAATCTGCTGCAATAGCCCTTGGGCTTTTCCTCTTTCTTGGGACTGAACAGAAGTTTATATCCTATGCACATCAGATGAAGTAATAGATGGAGCTTAAGCCTCCATTTCACTCGATGTTAGGATAGACTGAGGTTTGCTATTTAAGTTTCTTTAAATTTTAGACTGTATAATCTTCTGTTAACTATTTGGGTTTTTGCCTTTTCATTTTCAGTGTCTCTTCTTTTTTAGACCAGCAATTTTATTTCACCTGTAAAGAGTAGATCTGGGGACATATTCTTCCATATGCATTGTGAATAATTAATGCAAATAAATCTTTTAGCTGCTCTGCAGTGTATTTATCTTGTATAAGTGATCCTTTGACTGCTTAATAATCTAGCAAACCTGCTAATTTTCTTTCATTTCTGCTACTCTTTAAAATTGTATTATTGGAAATTCTTGCTAATGATGTTTGAATTTCCTCAAAGCTTTCTAGTTATTCATACACATCTTATCAGTTGTACTTGAAATTCCTCTTTAGCTACTTTTGTTTGGAATCTCCATAGTCTGAAGAAAATCTCTAGTAAGGCAGAATAATTTGACACTATTTAAATTTGACTCTATTTAAATAAATTGTCCCGTCCACCTACCTTTCCGTATAAATAATATGCATGCTTTTTAAGGTCTTTATTGTGGTCTTCTATAGATTCCTTTGCATTTCTTAGTCTTGATTTGGTCCTTTGTTGTGGTAATGGTTGTTGATGGTGATAAACCTTTCACTTTCTATGTTTAATCTACATGTTATTTATTACTGCAATTCTTGCACTATGTTGAACTTCATAATGTAGCTCTTACTTAATTCTCCCATTATACTAACTTTCTGAGCAACATAATTACAGTTACTGTATAGTTAACAAGATTTTCACTTTCTGCTCTAAAAGTAATTGTACTATGAGTTAATTGTCAAAAGTGTGTAAGATGCTTTCTCTAGACCTTGCCTTTTTATTCAGTTTTATACAGAGAAATGAAGTCTTCTATAACTGTTTTATTACCGTTAGTATTTTGCTTCTGTTGACCAATATTGAAAAAGTGAATGTATCAAATTCTGGATTAAATAATGATATTTATATTTTAACTTTCCTGTTGTCTTTCAAACCTTGTTTCGCTACAGTTTTACTAAATTGTCTTTGAGTTGATTGCATGTCAGCATTGTCCTCATTCTGCCATTTTTTCTAACATCATTATGTTATTGTCATAACCTTCGTTTGAAATAACTTTACTGGTATATTTTTGCACATAGCTTATTATAATTTGGAGATCTGCATAATTTAACCTTCCTTTTTATAATACAACATATTTACACATCTAAAGCAGTAGTCATATGAAGAAGTCTAAATGCTTTACAAACCTTAATGAGTTCAATCTGTTACCCTGCTGTAGAGAAACAAATTTCAGTTCTCCTGCCCCATTTTACCAAAAGGAAACTGAGGGACTAATGCTGACTTGCCCAAAGTCAGATGGCAAACGTGTTTTAAAATTATGAATTGGACCTCTGTTGCCTACAGGTAATCTCTGATATTTTTTGTTACTTCTTCACATTGCTATTTAATTACTTTTTTGTGTGTGATTTTTTTCACTTATGGCTTGGTCGATCTTGTGCTGGATGAAGTAGGACACAAAGTCTGTTCTAAGAGTCTGGGGGAGGGGAGTGACTGTATGGGCTATATAATATAGACAGTTGCCATAGTGCTATGGTAAACTATCAGAGGACTACTACAGAAAATAAATAGCAATTTTTTTCAGTTTATAATGTGTGTATACTTTTACTATGAAATGAAACATTTTTGAGTACCTACTAGCAATATTCAGGTCTAAAAAAGTTCATTGTATTTTTAAGCAACAAATTTATTAATTGCAAGAGAAATTGAGCTTGTCAGTTGTCTCGTATTTGAGTACAGGCTGGAAACTGACATTATTTTTGGTCTTTGACATGTCATTTTGAAAATGGTTAGATTTTGGAAACAAGATGAGGTTTTTCTAGGTTGTGGTAGGAAGGGGAGGCAATTTTCCTAGACTTTGCCCTTTTTTTCTTGGCACTTTGGTTTAATTGCAAGACAGACATCATTGATTATTAGTGCTTGTGGGACCATACGTCAATCCATCAATAATAGGTAAGTGTATGCAAAGTTCACTTTTGGTCACTTGGAAGAACAGCTCCTCCTTCTTTGGGCAACTGCTTTGTTCTTTGATGTTTGCTGTCCTTGTTATCAGTGACTTGGTTTACCTTCAGTTTCTTTAGATAGATCTCTCAAGTCTTCATTATATGGCTTCACAAGCTGTACAAGTTACTTAATTTTGTCTTAATAGCCTTGATGGTCCTATTGAATAAGATGACAGTTTCATTTCGTGTCACTTCCGAAGTATCCAGTCTGCCTATTATAGATTATTTTTAAAATGTTCTAGTTTGTACCTTGAGAAGAAAGTAACATATTTCAGAAAATTGCGGCCATAGAATAGAAAATGTTGCTGGCAACAGGATCTTAAAATTTCCCTTCTTGAAGCTGATGGGAATACAGGGAGCCTGTGCATGACAGAGATTTTAAGTCTAATGCTCATGCCACCTAAGCTACCATGTATCTATCCTGTATATTTTTTTGCATGGAAGCAGTGTTCCTTCTATCTCTTGAAGCCATGCTGTGTTCCAAATAAGAAGTATAGATTCACCAAGACCTGTATTTTACATAAGTTTGTTCTTTTGGATTACATACTGAAACTCAGGTTTGCCCTCTTCCTCCATGGACAGGCTTACAGGTGATTGTCCCTGATTACTGGATGATAGTACCAACCTGCCCAATTATGCGTTGACAAGTCTGTGCAGAAATCATGTGGTGCCTTGTGAACCCTCCTTCAGAGGAGAAGTTTGCAGGCTTAATGACCACCATTTTGGATTTGGGTGTCTAAAATATTAACGAGTCTTCTGTTGGTTTGTGTCTGTGCTCCAGTTCTCTGTGTTCATTCCTTGAAGGGACATGTACAGGACAAATTTTGCAAGCTCCTGTTGTGGTGTTTGAGAAAGCAGTTGCTTTACAATGAGCAGCTACCATTTATTCATATCTGCAAACTGTAAGAATTGTTTTGGAACTCTTTTTCCCTTTGGAGGAAATATTGGAAGCTGGCCTTTTAACTGCAGACTGCGATATTTAATCGGAAATTCTTGCCTTCACACCTGATAATGAGAACAGTAAACTTTACTAACACACTTTTTTTTTTAAACTAGTGAGTTAAACTGCCCTTAAATATTTTTATGAATGTGAAATTTTGCTGATCCCCTCTACAAACAATACAGACTATTGCTAGAATCATAAGAAAGTTCAAAATGCCAGAAATTTCCAAGTGCTTCCATTGTAGTTCAAATTCCCATACCCTCCATCAGTCTCAATAAGAAAAAACTTTGTCTACTGGGGAGCAAGGTTGGACGCTGGAGAACAAATGCTTGAGGCAAATGGCCTGTTAGTTAACACTAAAGACAGAGGTTAGCAGAGTATCAGACAAGATCTCATGGGAAGTGCGGCACCCTGGGGTGTAAGACTTTATAAGGTCTCTTTTTGCATACAATAACTCTGCATTTAAGATAAATGTGACTGAAATTATAACATAAGTACAAAATGTGCGATGTTTTATTCATGGAGAAAAGCAATTGTAGAAATAATAAGCTGAAGTTAGGTGCTTGTATCTTTATAGATAAAAGTGGCCTGATTTTTCTTTTAAAGGTACTGATCATCCACTGTCTTAATGGCTATACAGGAGCATTAAGAAACACGTAAATGTCAGGTCATTTTGATGCGGGCACCTAAATGTGGACTCCATGTGCTGAGTGATTCTTTTTCTCTTGGATCTACCTGGCTTTTTTCACATGTCAGGACTCAGTTTGAAATTTGAAATTTCTCGGTGTGTGGTATGGTCTTTCCATATGTTTGTGCTGTTTCTGCAGATTGGAACTTTCAAAACAGATGGCTTGAAGATTCTGAAGAATCAGGCTTGGATGCTCTCTCTTAAAAGTCTATGAAACATTTTATTTAATTATTGTAGTGGAGATGACAGTTGAGTGTGGAAGAAGACTCGGGGGAGTAGAGTCCAGCCTTCTCTTCCTTCTCCCTTCTCCCACACTGATTACCTTATGTGCTCTTGTACTTATTCTTTTAAACAGCTTCTGGGGTTTTTTTGCTTCTTCTGGTTAGTTTTTAGCATGAAAGCTAGAGTCTCCTTTTTCTCTTTCTGTATTAAATAGTAGGTTATATTTGTCAGCATTGATTTTACATTCTGAGTTCAGATGATCAGTGAAATACAAAAATTATGTATTTTATTTTTATTTGAAACAGCATTTCTTATCAAAATAGGGGTTTTGAGGGATGAAGATGCATTGCACGTACTTCTGGGATCTTGGCTGAATTTTAATCTATCGAAAAATTGAAAGATGACGTGCAGCAAAGCTGTACCTCCTTGTCTGCTCCCACAGGCAATGAAAATGATGAATGCTTGTCATGCTCAGCTTGGTGTTTTCCTCCAGGTCTTGGAGCTGCTAATTTCTTACTTCCAGTGACTTAAATGGAAGCTATAGAGAAGTTTCTTTTTCTGACCTTGAGAAGAACTAAAATCTCCTTGTATTTATAAACTAGACAGGAAAGAAGATCTGAGCACTACTGAGCCATTTTTTTCTGACTTTCTACTAATAGGTGTAGTCAAGGAAGGTTAAATAGCTTGCTTTACAGGAAAGCTTAGGAGTATATGGTAATGAAAACTGTAATGGCAGCTTGTTCTCAATTAGCAGCTTGTTTCTTGTGTGCTACTTCTCAGACAAGTTTTCAGGGGAAAAAATGGAAGAGAGGGGGGATGACTGGCCAGCCTAATGCGTAGTAATAACAGCTAATAAAAATAAAGAAGTGGTCACTCAAGCTTCCTCATCTCTATAGGAGGTCAGTACAACTGCATCTTTAGTATAATCCTACCACCTTTTAATTCTTGGACCATTCTCTACTTTTGGGAAGAGAAGTATTTATTGTGACCTATTTCCAAGGAAAAATGGGATTTTGAATTTATCTTTTTTCATGTGATCCACTCTTCTTGGAACAAACACATTCCCAGCAAATCCTACAAGAGACTTCACTTCAAACACAGCAGAAACCGCAGACTGAGCAGCTTTTTCTAATTAAAAAACCCCTCAAAGGTCACTCTAACTGATGAGATTTACACCATCAGATTCAATTCATTAAACTAAAACTGTAAAACAAGTTCAAGAGGGTCTGTTAGGTGACTGCCTGTCTGTTGTCTCCTGCTGTATTTGAAACCCTTGCAAGGAAGAGGAAAAGGGGCACAGCATTTGTGTTTTATAAGTTAGCAAACGGCATAGTTGTGAGCTGGGGGGATACGGTGTCCTAGACTTGAGCAGGATTTATTTCCCTATACTGAGAAAGCCAAGCGAGAATACTCACAGAGAATATAAACTCTGGGGGTTTTTTCCATTGTTTTTTCTTTGTTGTATTGTATTGTTTTGCTTAGCTGTGCTCCTGTAGTCCAAGGCCACCTCCAAGGCTTCCCACTCCCCGAGCTGAATGGCCACAGGCAGCTCATTATCGTGACTTGTGTTGCTGTCTTCAGCATTTTAAAAAGTCTTTTTCTGTTTCTTCAGCAATAAGAGTGTAGTCATCTGCACTGCGCCTCTTAACCCTTTTAAAAAGAATTTCTGTAAAAATTGTCCGTCAAGGGCTTCAGCGTGGGCTGTACGTGCTCTTGCTGTAAAACAAGCTCACCACCTACCTCAGTGAGTACCTGGAGAAAGCTGTGGTTGCTACTACATGCTGACAGGGTCCGTAGCCAGGGCGTAGCCATGGATTCTCACCTGGGCTTTATTACAAGAATATTGAGAAACAGAATATTTCAGTTGGAAGCCATCTACAGCAGTCATCTAGTCTAATACTAGGAAAATCACTTTAATTCTCTCCCTTCCTTTTCCCTTCTATACTGTCTGTCTCCTTTCTGACACTTCAGCCTGTAAAATGTGTTAGATTCAGCCTGACACAGGCTTACAGGAGAGGCTAATGAAGCTATCCCTGACCTTCAGTGCTGCCTGGGGTAGAACATGTTTTCAAGTGATGGGGTGCTGTTTTTTCTCCTCACCTGTACAGCCCTCCATCCCGTTCACAGTGCATCCTGCCAGACACCTCTTTTAATTTCATCTTGTAAATACTGCAGGAATTTAAATCGTTCATGCTGATTTATCCTGAACAGCAGAAGATCATTTCTGTGTGACTGGAGCAGGAGTTTCAGTAAGTTGAGTGTGTGGAATGAGACCCTACTGCAAGCAGCTGCATTGCTGCTGGTCTGGCTTGGCAGTGGGAACGCTGCCAAAGCACAGACATCTTGTAAAACCAACTGTAGCCATCAACCAGGGCTGTTTTGGCAGTATCGATCATTGAATGCAATACTGATGTGGTCATTTTGCCTTTTGCATTAAATGTAAGTGCTGGTCTGTAGCTTAGTCCTGTGGAAACTTTGGCTTGACTTTGTCTGCCTGTTTTCCCTGGAAGACTCTGCTTTGAGGTGGTTGATTCATGAGTAGAGACAGATTTTCACCACTTTAGAGGTGTGATTTTAATGTTTGCTGTATCCTGAAGGTTGGTGTTGTGGCAAGGGTGGCTGAACCTTGTGTGGAACTCTGGAGCTGCTACCATTTTTTGGCAGAAACATTAAAGCAAATCATCATGCTTATTTAATGCAGGGTCAAAGTTCATAACAGAACTGCTGTATATGTAGTTCCATAGAGAAAATGAGATTTTGGAGAGGAGTAAGACTGTCCATGTACTTTAATCTCTATGTGGTTTCCAAATGGAGTCCTTGTTCCTTGTTCTGATGTTTGGAAAGCATGGATGAGCTGACCTGATTTTTTTTTTTTTTTTAATTATTATTATTATTATTTTTTAAAATTTTTGGATTTTTTCTAATGGTGGGAGAAAAGGAGGTGGCAGGAGATACAGTTGCATCTCCTTGCTCACTTTCCTACCAACTTCAGCACAAACCAGAGAAGGAGCTGCTGTAACAAGGCAATGATACATTGCTGATTGTTCATTAGATGCTTGAAATGAGCATGTGTTTAGTAAGGTAGCAATTAAGGACTGACTGACAGTAACATGCATGTTTGTCTTTAAAGTAGGAACTTGTGTCTCGATGTTTAATGAAGGGTTTACAACGGTATTTAGTTTTTGTGCATGAAGTTCAGGTGAGGTGTGTCATGTATTCTGATGAATATGGATAAACTGAATAAAGTGGGAGGAGGATTTTTGAGATAAATTAAAATATCTTGGATGCCCTTTGTCTTGAGGACATTGTGCTTTGGCACAGACAGGGTAGCCCAGGTGGTTTGACCTGTGCTGAGCTCCTGGCTGCTGTGGCCAGACTGTCTCTGGCAAGGGAGCTGCTCAGCATCTCCTCTGGCACGGCTCTGCATAGGCTCTGCACTGAGCATGGACACACAGGCTCTTACGGTTTTGGTAGAGAAGGAACAATATTGCTCAGTATTACTCCACACTTCTGGAAAATGTAAATATTGGAGAACAAGTCCCATTCTTAAAGATGAATTAATATATTCACTTCCCTGTCTCATGATGTTGAGTGGCTTTTGGGTGAAAGTGCTTTTTTGAAAATACAAAGAGTGGTCCAGTAGCCGAAGTTAGAAGTGGGATGTGCTTGCTCAGCTGTTTTGTTCTCAGTTGCACCATTGTGCTACAGGGAAGTGGCTTGCTTTAGTATTGCATTCTGTGTGTATAAGTTCTTGTCCCAGTCATGAAGGTGAGAGATGAACATATTTGGACTAACTGAATTGAATATTAAACTTACGGATATTTTAGCTTTTTTATCTATTGCAGGTAATTAAAGTATATAGTGAAGACGATACTAGCAGAGCTTTGGAAGTACCACGTGATATAACAGCCAGGGATGTATGTCAGCTGTTGATATTGAAGAACCACTATATTGATGACCACAGCTGGACTCTATTTGAACAACTTACCCACACAGGTTTAGGTAAGACTAACAGTACACAATGGTGTGGCAGTGCATAACGTGTTTGGTGTTCATTTTCACTTAAAAGTACAATTGTAATAGAAGGGCTTAGGAGTAAAATGATGGGAGGGCTTGTGTGAATTTGTTCTTTTGAGAGTTTGTTTCTTCTGTTTATCTTTTTTTTTTTTGGCACAGTACATTTGCCTCATGCTGTTTGATCTATTCTACATCTGTAAGAGTTGATCTGAAAGACACTAACCATTGAGGTTCTCACTGCAATTTTTTTCTCACTTTATTTTATTTGGCAGTTCTTCCTCTTCTACTGATGTTTCCTGCTTATCTCTAACAAGACATGGGTTATTTTCATTGCATATAGTGCTATTCTATCTGGACAACAGGGCTCAGTCTTCAGAAATATCAGAGTAGGCTGTCAGTATTTTCCTTCAATACAATCAGTTTGGCCAGATTTATTGCGAACTCTGGGACAAGCCTTCTTCAAAAGCAGAACAAAGCCATTCTTCTAAATTTCCAGTTATGGACCAATGAGCTGTGTTGAAGTGACTTTATGCTTAGTATTTTAAGTTGCTGAAAAAAAATACTCTGAACTCCTTCCACATTATCAGTGTTCCTCTAGTGTGATAAAAAGCCTCTTTTTCTATTTTAAAGTTTAAAAGGAGTAATCCGTGATTTCAAATTAACTGTACGAACATCTGTACTTTTAACTTCTGATCTCTGTTCCTTTTTGCAGTGTATAGACATAATTTTGCAGTATAGAAACCCATTAAGACAAATTAAATATAGGGAGTAAGGAGAAGTTTGCAGAGATGTAGAAAATGCAGAAGACAGGAAAGACTTCACTTAGCAGAAGATGATTTTACAAGCCCACTATTAGGCTGTAGTATTGAACTGATCCTCTAGTCAGACAATCTTACTTCTTTTAAAGCATGTTTCGGTACTCTATTGTGTTCGATTTTGATAGGGAATTATATCAGAAAAATCTGCTAGAAGACAAATGCCACGTCACTCAGAGTTTTCATATTAGTCTTGAACTTTGGCACTGTATTGGAGTTACGAAAGGTGCTACTTCTGCAACCTCAAGGGCAGTTCTAGTTGCTAGTGCAAAGTGTGGCATGAGGAAGAGGATGGTTTGGGGGCCTTCCTGAATTCTAAAATACATAGAAAACTCCTTGGAGTCCTTAATTTTTAGAAGAAAGTGCACTGGTACCTGGTAACTCTAGTACTGTTGATGTAAAAAAAAAAAAAAAGCAAAACCAAAAACCAACAAAACCAAAACCCAAACCAAACAAAAACCCAACCAAAACCCATGAACAAACAAAAAAAACCCCAAACACAAAAACATGCACCACGACAAGAAAAATAAACACCTGCCCAACATACACACAAAGCTATTGTTTAACTACCTTTCTTTGTATGTATCTAGGGAATCTGGACTCATGCATTTGTGTAAAATAAACTTGACTGTGCATCTCCAACTGTATTATGTTTAATAGATGTATTTTAAAGATGAACTAGAAAAGCTAAACTGTTTTCTGCCCTTTTCTGCTCCTTTATCCTATGAAGGCAGCCTCAAACGTTTTTCAAGTTTTTTTTCTTGCTTTGTAACATTTCAGTTATTTATAACCTTTTGCACTGAGTGTATCAGTTGTAAGATGCTTCCAGCTCAGAGTAAGGTCAGAGTTAAATCTGGGTTGAGACTGTAAATGACTGACTGCTACAGAAGAAGAGGCATAAAAAGGGCTTTAGACAACACTACTATGTAAATAGTAGAAGTGTTTTCTTTATTTTATAGTGGCGGTGGTGTTTAAGTAGTGTAGTAACTACAGAAGAACACACTTTTGACAAACCATGCGAGAACAACAGTGGCATTGTTTCTCCAGGTTTATTTATTTGCACAATACACCTTTTGTCAAATAGTGTGTTAGCTTCAATTGGAAGGATTTCTTGGAAGATTTCAATATCAAATCATTAGTAAAGTGGCTTTTCCTAAGAGTCTGAAATTCTCAAAATAGGTCTGAAGACCTGCATTCACCATACAGTCTTCTGATCGCTCCAGCTGCTTGAGGCATCATTTTAGAAAAAGGTGAATTGTTCATTTTAAAAACAAAATAATTTTCTAAATGGTGAGGGTAGTGATTCAACATTACTAGGAACAACTTGAGATATCTTTTTGTTTGTTTTTTAATAATACTGAATAATAATGGATTTATTTTTATGATACTGTTAGAATGGGTTTTGTTTGAAAGGTTTAACATACTGATCTTCACTTGCATTAAGTAAATTCTTAAGCACTGGATGAGAAGTGTGAGCATATGTGTCTGTGTGAATTCCAGTATGATGGGGATTAATAATTCATTTATCAATTAGTGAACATTTTCTTTAATATCTAACAGCTGTCTGAGTACTCCTGAATTAGATATGATTGCATGAATCTTAGTGAGCTGAGCACAGTATTCTGCCTTTAATCAAGACATACATTAATTACACACCAAAGTGTGCCTTCATTGCTGTGTGGAGGTCGGTGCATGTGAAAATTAAAAAAGAAAAACAAAACAAAAACAAAACCAAAAACAAACAAAACCACCAAAAACAAACAAACAAAACAAAACTTCCCACCCAAAAGGAAACACAAAAACATAGTCTGTGTATTCCTGTTTTCACAAACCTATATGCCCTTTAGTGTGGAACTGTATTTTTCCTTTTCTAGTGGGAAATTTTTGTGGTGACTGTAAATAGTTTTCCATTTGCTTCTGCAGCTCAGCAGATGTGTTGAGGGTTCGTCTTTGAGTAGGCAGTAGTGCCTTGGCCATATACATCATCGTTGTGTTTCAGTCTCTCATTTTGATTTCACTATCCACATTCTTTTAGGTAGCTTGTGGGAAGGCTCACAGAGCATTATCTGTGTGATAGTACTGGGCAATGGCTTCTCTGTTTTTATTTCATTTAAATTTTCTTCTCCCTCTGGGTGGCTGTGATGGTTTGACAGAAATCAAGTAAGCCTTCTTCATGCAGGTAGAAACTTTTATTCTTAGTCATTAGCATGGTATTTCGTTTTGAATTTAGTTTGAGAACACTAGCTTTCCTGTGTTTGGGATTTGGTATTAAAGGAATGAAGAAGTCACAGATATCATGGCTGTTGCCAAGGGGACAAAAGACTTTACAGCTGTCCAGCGGCAGATGCTGGAGAGGAAGCTTTTTGAAATGTGTTCTGTCATGCACATCAATATTGAATCTTCTTCCATGTGCTTTAGTTCCTTTCCATAGTTAAGGAGATGTTGTTTTGGGCTGTAGCAGGTGCTCCTTATGTTAGAGATAGTCGTAATAAAGAGGTGGTAGCGAGTAAGGTAGAAGCTCTCTAGTCTAACTGGAAGAGCAAAAAGGATCCAATTAAACCAAAGTGCAGCTTTTGTATGGCAACATTTAGAGATTTGATTACAGGGCTGTGGTTTGAAGGGCACTAAGTCAGTGTTTCAGTAAGCTGAAGCAATGGTAGAATATTCTGTGATGTGACACCTAAAAAATAAAGAAGTTGCAGCACCCTTACCCATCCATTGCAGTGATGCAGAATGTCTTATTTTTTTACCAAGAAGTAAGCCTTGAGGAAATGGTATTTTCTAAAATGTCACAATGCCAACTGTTTAAATGTCATCCCAGAGGAGCACTTTCTTTCTATAAAACTGAAAGGAAAAAAAGTGCTGGTTTTGAGTAACAGCTTCAGTTCTTTAGTGTCTCTTTACCCCTGCGTCTGAAAAACATGTTTTGGAGTAGAGCAACCTGTACAATATTTTAAGATTCTCACTTTTCTTTCACTGTTTATGGGGGTATTTTTTGTTTTCTGAATTGCTTTATGTTTTTATTTGCTCAAAACCAAAAGAGAAGTGTACCAGAGATGGACAATCATATTAATACCCCTTGAGAACTACTAGTGCATTGCCAGGGTGTGCAGAGATGCAGTTAGAAAAGGAAAAGCTCAGCTTGAGTTGAAATTAGCCAGAGTTGTCAAAAACTGCAAGAAAGGGTTCTTCAGGTATGTAAACAACAAGCAGAAACAGAATGAAAATATTTGCCCTCTGTTAAACAGGAGGGGTGAATTGGTCACCAACAATGCTGTGAAGGCCGAGGTTTGCAACAGTTTCCTCTCCTTTGTCTTTACCAGCACTGTTGGGTCCCAGACCTTGGGAACAGAAATCCAGGTTGATGCAAGCAGAGACGGACCCACCATCAGCAGATGGAATAGTTGGTATGTGAACTGTTACAGGAGCTTGATCCCTATGAATCGATGGGCCCCAATACTATCCACCCAAAGATTTTAAGAGAACTTGCTGATGTTGTTGCAAGGCTGGTTTCTGTAATCGTTGAGAAGTTATGAAGATCAAGTGATGTCCTAGAAGACTGGAAGAAGGCTAAAGTCACCTCCTTTTATAAGAAGGGCTTAAAGGAGGATCCAGGAAATTATGGGCCCATCAGTCTTACCTCTGTCCCTGGGAAAGTTATGGAACAGATCCTCCTGGGGGCTATCGAAAGTCAGTTGAAATGTGTGATGGGGAAAAGACAGCACAGATTCACCAAGGGCAAACAGTGCATAACAAACCTGATCACCTTCTATGACAAAACAACCTGCTTGGTTGATGTGGGATGAGCAGTGGACAGTGTTTACCTGGATTTCAGCAAGGCTTTTGATATGGTTTCCCACAGCCTCCTCTTACAGAAACTGCTGTGTTACAGTCTAGACAAGTGATCTCTGCGGTAGACGGGGAACTGACTGACAAAGTGTACCCAGAAGGTGGTGGTAAATGGCTTCTTTTCAAACTGGCAACTTGTCATGAGTGGGGTCTCCCCAGGACAGACGTTGGGCCCAATGCTGTTTAATATCTTCACAAGTTATCTGCATGATGGGATCAAGTTGACGTTTGCTGATGATACCAAACTGAGTGGGGAAGTAGACACTTTGGAAGTCACCCTGCAGGAAGACCTGGATAGACTGTAAGAGTGGGATAACAAGAATGTTACGAAGTTCAACAAGAACAAGTGTAAGGTCTTGCACCTGGGAAAACATAATCCAGGTGTGCAGCACAGGCTGGGATCTACCAGGATGGGGAGCAGCTCTGTGGAAAGGGTCCCGGTATGAGCTCAATATGAGTGAACAATGTGCTTCTGTGGCAAAGAAATCCCACAGGATGCTGGGCTGCATCAAGAAGAGTATCACCAGCAGAGACAAAGAAGTCATTATCCTGGTCTTCTCAGTGCTTGTCAAGCCACACCTGGAATACTGCATTGAGTTTTGGTCCCCAGTATGCAAAAAGGATGTGGACAGGCTGGATAGAGTCCAGAGAATGGCCACAAAGATGACGAAAGCAGTGGGAAGCTGCCATGGGAGGAAAGGCTGAGAGAACTGGGTTTGTTCAACCTTGAGAAAAGAAAGCTCGGGAGAGACCTTATCGCTGTGTTCCAATATTTAATGGGTGGCTACAAAGAAGATGGAGACTCCCTTTTTACAAGGAGTCACATGTAAAAGACAAGTGGTAATTTGTAAAAGTTACTTCTGGAGAGATTCCAATTGGACAAAAGAGGGAAATTTTTCACAATGAGAATGATCAACCATTGGAATAATCTCCCCAGGGAAATGGTGGACTCCCTAATATTGGGCACTCTTAAGATTCAGCTGGACAGGGTGTTGGGCCATTTTGTCTAGACTCTGTTTTTCCTAAGAAAGGTTGGAACAGATGAACCTTGGGGTCCCTTCCAGCCTGGTATTCTATGATTCTATTATTTATTAGCTTCATTTGATCTGGTTACAAAATGTGAGTTTTGTAGCATCCTTACTTCCTGTCTTTATGGGCTCAAGAATTAGTTAAATTCAGTGAAGAATTAATTAAATTCAATGGAAGTTTAACTTTTCCCTGCTAGATCTGTAGATCATGAGAGTGCTTCCTCTCTGCTAGTCATGAGTTTTTTATTTTCCCACTGAGGTGGGATTTAGCTGTATGAGTGTAGTGTCTCTAAACTTGCTGGCTGGAAACTTCCTCAAGAAGCTTGTAGATCTGTGGGCTACAGTGAGGCTGTTGGCCACCAGATTGGACAGTGTGGAAGCATGAGGCAGTGACTGGTAAAAGAGGTGGCAAGTGAAGATCAGTAAAATACGTTGTAGTTCTAAAGAGGTTTTAATGATTTCAAATTTGAAGTTTGATTTTTGTCTCTTAGAAGGTTGTGCATGCTACACTTTATGAAAGGTAGGCTCTTTGTTTAGCCAGGACTTGCAAGAATTTATGATTTTTTAAAAAATCTATACTATTCTTTTATCTAAGATTTTTCAAAAGGTTTTAACAATGGGCAGTTACATGAGAGCGTCAACATTCATTTAAAGTATATAATAAGGTCCCTTAGGATAATGCAGTGGAGTATAGAAAATGTAATCAGAAAATTGTGAGTTACATGGCCCATGTGTCACTGCTTAGCATCTGCAAGACAACATGGATTTGGTCATGAAATGGAGTAGAGCCCTCAGCTGCCCCTGTAAAAGAAAACAACTAAACATGAGCAAAAAACCCCTCATGTGACCTTCCTCAGAACTGGGGCCCTGCTGAGGTGGAACAGTAACTTGGTGTAACGTGGGCCTGACTAATGGACTAGGCTCTTAGGTGCAGGTTTTGTGTTGCTTGTTTTAAAATGTGTATTATTTTTTTACAGGAAGAGCTATAGAAGATCATGAATTAGTGATGGAAGTCCAGTCAAACTGGATAATGGAAGAGGAAAACAAACTGTATTTTAGAAAAAATTATGCCAAGTATGAGTTTTTTAAAAATCCACTGGTAAGTTCTAACATATCTCTGAAGTGATGCAGTTGCTGTTGCTGCAAAACAGCCTTTTCTGTTAACATACAGGCAGAGTTGAGAGCTGTTGGTGTAATGTGAGTCAAAAGCAATAATTAGAAGGGAATATGTGAGATACAGGAATACATTGCAGTGTTTGTAACTGTTGGCTAGTCTTTTTGTTGCAACTGTGAAACATCCATGTTTATACTTTGTTTTTTGGTGAGGGGGGCGGATGTGGGTTTAATTTTATTGAAGTGTGCACATGGATCTACAACAAAATAAAGTTTATGAAATTGAATGAAGTTTCCATCAAGTGACAATAAAATACAAAATGAAGCAGTGTAAGAAGGGGCATCTGTAGCAAAGATGATTTTATTGTTGAAGTGAAAATCGAATGTTAAGGCCCAGTGCTGCCCAATGGCAGCTTCTCACAGCTGCAGCTAAATGACAGCTGACACAAAAGGGCATGAACAGCCATAACGTATTAGGAGTAAGTGAAAGCGAAGCCAAAGTTAGCGTATGTAAGGAATGGAAAGAGAGCAGAGACAACTCATAGCTCAAGGATGTTGCCAAAGGTTAATGCTGCTGATTTGGACCTTGGCTGATGGCAACAGTCCTGGCTCAGCAGGAGAAACTTGCCACCTGCTTGCTCAAATGCATGGTGTGTTTGGATCACTCCTAATACTGTCTCTTGTAAAGCCAGCTTGTTTCAGATGTCAAAGGGAGAAGCAGCAGAAATATATGAGGACTTGAAAGGTGAAAAGTGCAAGGGAACTCAAATTATCTACCTGAGAAAAGATAAGATACCAGAAGATAGAAGAGATCTGAGGGGTTTTTTCTTGCTCCACCTGTGTTTTTCTGGGTGAATCATATACTCCTCTACTATGGAAGTATCACTGCACTAGTGAAAAATTCTGAGCCTGAGATGTTCTACAGTTAGCAGAGAAGCTTTTAAAGAATAAATCTGTTTGTGTATTGGTTAACCAGTGAGCAGAACCAGGTGTGGAGTGTGGCTGACATGCCGCTGTGACCAGCATCAGCAGACATGGCTAATCAGAGTCCTTCCTGTTCCTGTTGAGTCCCGTTCTGGGTACTGTGGTCCAGGTGTAGCAAGAATGCTTTATCAGAAGTATGTTGATATGAATTAACCCTACCAGTAGTTCATTTGTATTAAAAGTTAGTCAGTGGACATTGGACTACCAAAGGAATATTAGCTTAGAACTTCTCAAAGCCTTGAGAAAACATTATTTGTAACAGTCAAACTCTTGGCTGGTTCCTATCAGCCTGCTGAACTCCCCAGCTGCAGGTCTGTCCCTAAATTATACCTTGAGCTTTCATTGGTAATGAAATTGGCACTCTACATGCAGAATTTGTAACCACACTGTACTGATGTATGCAAATTTTGGTGTTAATTCATATTCATATCATACAAAATGGACAATTCAAAAAAGCAAGCTGAGAGGGCTGGTTCTCTATTAATGGAAGTTACTCCAGAACATTTACTGGTTTTCTAGTGTAATGAAAACAAGACAAAAGAAAACAATGCAATTTTTCAGCATGTTGGTGTATACCCTCCTACTTTGTAGCATCTCAAAGCCCCAGGCAAGTCTTCTATATGAACAGCAACAGAAATTACTAATAGAAAAATAGCACTAAGGGCCAAGTACTGCAATATGACATGCAGGGTTTTTGAAACCCTCTTGCTTCCAGGGATCACTGATGTTTTCTCAAAATTCCAAGTTTTTCATCAGGTAATATATAGGATGTCACAAATTTAGGAATTATATTAAGGTAAACTTAAACTGTTGGATCAGATAATCTGCAGTGTCTTGCACTGCATTGAGAACTTGAATTTTATGTCCAAGAGAGACAGGAGGTTTTATATTTATCTTTACGGAACTTTGATACAAATTGTTTTTGTTACAGGGTTTTTTTCCAGATCATATGATATCTTTTCCAAGTGAGACCAGTGCAGCTATAAGCCATTCTGGAATATTACAGGTTTGTAATCTTTGAATGAAGATGAGCCACCATAGCTCAGAGTTTCCCTTGTGTTGTGTGAGCACAGCTCATTGTCACTGTTGGATCTGTGACTAGGTTTTGAATACCTCAAAACATGGTTAATAACTTTTCTTCCTTACGAGATATGATGTGTCTCTTCCAGATAGTTATTATATGACCACACCTGGAAACTTGCACATTCTTTCAGAATCAAGGAGTGCCAAACCAGACAAAATGCACTAAAAATGGTTATTACATTTGTTGGGTATTTGAGTTGAAAGACCCCATTTCCTAAAAAAGGTGGGGTCCTGCAGTACTCAGCACATGCTTAACAGCAGGCCTTGGTGGAATAATGAGGAACTGCTAATGCGATACAAATGGATATAAAAAAGAGTTAAATGGTCAAACTCAATGAGTAGAAAATTTAGACTGACTAGTATGATTTGTTGGCTTGAAGGCTACTGTAGCCTTCAGAAAAAAAAATCAGTGTTAGTCATCTTTTAAGCAGATGAAAGATTTTAATTTACAGTGGAAATAATTCCACAGAATGACCATATCAGGGATCATCATCTTACTTCTCAAAGAGGGGAAAAACGAGTAATAAGGGTGGAAGCATACACATCACTCTTGTTTGCTTGTCTCTAGAAAAAATAATTAATAGACAAACTGTCACTGGTCTTAAGACAACAGTCCGATGTGTGAGTTTTGGGGATAAAGAATGATTGGAAAAGCAACATAATTCCACAAGATTTTTAAGGTAGAAGTAAAAGAAATATAGAAATTAGAAATTTTCTTTTGCATCTATATAATAAATTCTACCTTTGCATCAATGAGTAAATTAAAAATATGAAAGAACCAATTCCCAAAGCATTCTTCTGTTTTAAATAGTTACATCCATATAGAAGCTAGTCTTAGTCAGGAGGTAAAGATTATCCCAAATATAGTGAAAAATGTTTCAAATTATCCCCAGTGTTAATAGAACTTAGTATTTTTTGCTCATAAATGTGATTTGGTAGTTTGAAAAAAATAATGAAGACTTTTATAATGGAACTGTTTGCACTATACTCTTGCACAGAACTTCCTTTAGCCCTGGAAATAGCACGTACTGTGATAGGTAGAATGTGTGCAGAGCTTGTGGGCAAGATTAAGAATCATTCTAAATGTGAATAGTTACATCCCATTTTGATAGCTTGAAAATATGTCACAAAATCTCCTCTGTTGCTATTTCATGTTTCATTGCCTGCTTAATTGTATTTTGTTGAATAAAACTTGCTTAGCCACAAAGTAGAGAACACCCTTGTGGATGGTGCAGCCCTTACACATCTAAATTGTGTACAGTGTGTCTCTATTTCCTTGGAAACTTTCATTAAGACAAGTTAACGGGCTTTTGTTACTATTTGTGATGTGCTTGGTCAATTATCACAAGAGACATTAGTTTTAATAGCCCAGTGTTTACAAATGATTAAAAAATAATTTCTGATACTTTCATAGTTTTTTGTGGATTGAGCTGTAAGGAAGTGAAATGTTTTCAAGTATGTTTTTCTTGACTTTTGTTGATAGTGAAGAAGTGAGTGTTTTGGCTGATAACTTTAAATCAAAGCATCTAAATAGCCTCAAAACCAAAAGCCATTTAACTGTCTCCTATCCATTTAGCATGTTCCAAGTAAAATCACTAGGTCTGACATACACAGAATGTCTATGTATCCCAAAGAGAGAGGTTTAATCTCTGACATTAAGATCTTTAGCATAAAAAAAAAAAAAGTGTGTCACTATATTAGAGTATGGCTGCTCTGAGACAGAGCGCTGTATGTATGTGTCTGCTGGTAGACAGTATGGATCACTTGGAACTTGCTTTGCAAATTGGATGCTTTAAAACATGTCAAAAATGAACGTCATATGAAGATTTTAATCTGTGGCCTCTCCGCATAGTAATGAAACATTCTATTATAATTTTCAGACATTGGGTTGGCTTGGTTGTTTTTTGAGAACCACAGCTTTCACAGGTGGTCAACAAATTAATTCACTTGGTCTGATTAAATGTGAAACCATTGTTGAATGTAATTTTAAATGGAGCTTCTGACTTGTTTAAAACATGGGCTGTTCATTGGAGCAATTCTTATTTTAGATGAATTCATGTACATACTAGATCGTCTTGTATTCTTATTCATTACAGCATTTGCAATGAATAGACTGCACAGCATGGATAGTGTTGACAGAATTGAGTCTTCCTAAGTTAGTAGGTGAAATCCTAGTCTCACTGAAGTCAATAATTTTTTTTTTTAATTACTTCAAAGGGTCAGAATTTTATCCTAGGTTTCTTTTGTTTTCTTTTTTCTTATTTGAATAACATTTCTACAGTTTTGTCATTCTGTTTTTTTGATCTTTGATTGTATTTATAGCGTATTTTTTCGCTATGCAGTATGTCAATCAGCATTTTAAATTTAACAGTGACATTTTCAAAATAGAAGGTTGAAATTAACTCAAGTAATTACATTTTTTTCTGATTCTACTTGAAGAATAGACCTATTTTCCTCCCCTCTTCATCATGTTTTAATAGAGGCATTTGATATTCAGGTTCTGTAGGTAGACTTGAAGTTCAGAGTTCAAGTCTTATAATGACCAGTTTTGCTGCTTCTTTCTAATAGCTTTTTACATATAATGTGAATACATTAAAAAAAGCTGTTTTAGGTAGCACATGTCCAAGCCATCTTCCAGAGCAATGAAAAAACACTTGCACCTGATGTAGAATTTATTAAAGATGGGAGCACATGTCTTTCCTAAATAAACATTAAAAAATCAGTGTTATATATTCTATGATTCTAGATTCAAAAATTAAAGATGGAACAGGATTACCAACATAAGCACTCATAGTTTGTTGAAAGGTGGAATTACTGATAGTGTCTTTTCCTTTTGTCCTATCCCCATTGCTATCACGTTCTTAGTTGTTCCCATTCTCTGCTTTCATAGATTAAAGATTCAAGCTTTCATTTCTTTAATCTCTCTGCCACAGCAAGTTTCTCTGTCCCTGACCAGTTTCTCATCTGACTCTGTTTCCAGTCTTTGGCTGGAATAGCCGCACACTGAATTTCAGTCTCTTGCCAATCTCCTAAACATGTCCTAGTCTGCCCGTTGCCCTTCCCCACCTTCCGCCCCAGGTTTTGTCGGCCTTTCTCCCAGTCTAAACCCCTCAGATTGAGTGAGGACTATAGGAGACAATACGGATGAACACTGTTAGTTCTTCTCTGGAGTTAAGTGGTGCCTTTAAAATTTATCAGCAGATTCTGTGGAAAGTCCTGCTTGTTCCCAGTAGAGGCTGGGTCATGGCTGGCTGTGATCACATCTTTGAAAAAATCAGGCATCAGATTTAAACTTGATTCACAGGGTGTCATGAAAACGATGGCTCCTTTAACTCTCTAAAATCATGCGAGTGCTCGAGAAACATCTACCTTAGCAAATGTCTCTGCTACTGCAAGCATCCTTTCATTGAAAATGTTGGAGATGCAGACAAATAAGTTGTGTGGTTAGGAGTTCAGCTCTCAATCTTTATTGCCTTCTGTGATATCTAGTATTTCCGCATTTTTTAATATTATTTTCATCTGAAATGGTGTGGTGTTTTTCCTGTTATATTGTTTTTTCACTTGTTGATTTTTATTTTTTTTTTCACCTCAACAAAAGAAATTTACTTGCTTTGTTTAGATTGGTTTTAAATTGGTTGGTTTTACAGCTAATCAAATTGTAATTGAGTCCTTGGTGCTGTCATATAATAGTATCTGAAAGCCGTGGTGACATTTGACAGCACTCTACATATCGTATAAAGTATTTCACTGCATGGGGGAGAGGCTGAAAGCTTATTTCTGCATATTGTGTGACCAGTAATACCTGTCTGCCACATACCATCATTTATTTAACTCTCCCCACTACTTCTTCATATATTAAGGGCTTTTCTTATTTTTCTTATTTTATCCTATTTTGGTTACCCCTTATCTGCACAAACAGGGATCCATTCTGCCCTGTAATAGACTTGCATGTACCTCCATTCAAACAAACAAACCAAAAGAACACCAAAAAACCCCACAACTGAACTAAAACAACAATAAAAGTGCAATCAAAACCAACCTGCAACCAAAAAACCCGAGGAAGTTACCTTTTTACTATCTTTAGTTGTGGCTGTTTATTACAGACATTCATTTCTCACTGTGAAATATTTTTACTGCTTATTTCTTCTGACAGTTAATGGTTTTTACTATGGCTTGTTCACGTTATATTTTCTCGCACAGTTCTCAGCTGTCTTAGAAAGAAAAAGATGGATCTAGGATTGCCTTTTTCCTAGCATTATTGCTACTTTATTTTAATTGATAGCAGGCGTACAACAGTGACTGTTGGAGCTGAGCTTTCTATTGCTTCTCCACTTTCGTCTACTGAGTAAGAAAAAAGATTTTCATGACAGCACTTCTAGTTTGAAGCTCTTATGGCAGAAATCCTGGGGTAGACACTTGTGCGGGCTGGGAGCCAACCGCTCCTTTCTTCTTCAGCAGAGATGCTAAAGCCTAAAAAGATGTTGTTTTTACATACATTGACCGGTTTATATTTTCCTAAAACTTCCATTTGACTTTGCTTATGGAGTTGGAATACTTTTTAAATTTAGCCTTTATATTCACCACTAGCGAGCCTGTTAATATGTGGCAAATGGGAAGATTAACAGGCTGGAACACCTACCAGGACCTACCTGTCTGCTTCAATGTGGCTGCAATAGCTTAAACTGCGTTTGCACACAATGTGCCAGCAGCACATGTAGATGGATGAACCTGGTCTTATAGTAATTTAACTATTCAGGTGAATAGCGGTGAAGCTATTCGTAATGCATTCCTGGTTGTGGGCTAGGGCCCTCCCCCATCAGTTGAAGCCTCCCAGGGTTACTGCATTTGTGCCGACTGAATTTAATTAGCTCAGGACGGTCTACAGGTTGTACAGTAATGCACCTGACTGGAAGGTAGGAACACAATAACAGCGAAAGAGTCCTGGTATATCTTGATTGGACTGCATTATTTAGTAGCCCAAGAACTTTGTGTGCTTCCAAAATTGAGTTTACTTCATCACTTTGCAGCACTCTGGCACTGGCCAGTCTGTCTCTTGCCTGAGAATCTGTTTCTTCCTGTCCTCAAATCAGATTTTCTGGACGTGGCAATGGACAGGAAGAAAATGCAGCAATGAAAGCTGCAGATATTAACCAGAAAATCCCTTGTTCCTACCTATATATAAGCTTTGATAGTATTTATGATGCTGTAGTCCAGTCTGGGGCAAGGTTCCTTGAAGAGATCAGTAACAATATAGATTCCTTTGCATATATGGAAATGGAAGAAGTTTAAATTAGCCTCTTTAGATATGAGTAATAGTTCTGAGTACTTTTCTTGGAAGAAGAGTAATAGAAATGAGTGCATTGCATGGAATTAGAATAAAATTAACATGGTTTCCAGCTTTTAGTGGGTACTTTTGCAGACTGAGTGAAACTGTGTACTTGGTCTTAGCAAGATCCCAGCTGTTTTGGCTCTGATTGTTTGGCTGAAATGGCAGAAGAGAAGCCAGTGAATACCTTGAGTAGAGACAGCCCAACAGGCAGCTTCTCTGGGCATTAGTTAACTTCTCTGCCTGTCCATGGCATTCTGCGTTTCTGTGACCTGTGAGGGTGCACACCTTTTTCTTGCAGTTTCGGAACCAAAATAGCTGGTCTGTCCAACTTTTACTTCCTCCTTTCTTCTGATGCAGCTTTGTTCAGTACTCCATGCCTCATGACCCTGAGCACAGATAGGAGCTGTATCTGCCTCTCCTGTCTTTAATTCAACTAACGTTCCTAAAGCTTCTGCTTAAGCACAAGTTCAGGTCCTGAGACCTTTATTCCCTTTTTATTGAAAATGGTAATATCTGCCTGACCTGCATGGTTTTGTGATTCAGATATTGTGAGTTGTTTGCTGAGTTAATTTTGGCTCAGGTCAGTTCCCTTATCTGGTTTGTAACATGGTGGGGAGGAGGCATGGCATTATTTTTCTTTTCTTTTGGTAGCATTGATTTGCAGTTTTATCTAAATATGGTCTGAAGCATGGGATCAGAACTTCTTATACTGGTTTTGTTGCTGAAGTCAACATATTGCATAACTAATGCTCTCATTTCAAACCATATGTTCCAAATAAATATGTAACTTGCTTAGCATACCTTTGAGTTGTGTAACATTCTACACACCTTAAAGCAGAGGTACTCTTAATGGGATTAGATGCACTCATAACTGAATTAGTGTACTGTGATAGTGCATTTAGGGGGTTAATCCCCTTGGTCCTGTCTGAGTATGTTAATGAAACTGAAAGCTGGTTTCAGCTGAAAAGAAAAATGCTTGTCTGATATTTTCTTTCAGATGTTCCTAAGCTCCAGCACGTATCCTGAGATTCATGGTTATTTGTATGCAAAGGAACAAGGGAAAAAATCGTGGAAAAAATTGTACTTTATTTTGAGAAGATCTGGCCTTTATTTTTCCACTAAAGGTACATCTAAGGTATGGGAAGAAAAAAAAAACCAAGAGAACTATGAAGTTAGAGCAAGTGTGAATCTATGTATCATTTGCTGTAATAATAACCAAATTTGAATTTCAACTTACAGTGTTAAAAAAGAAAAATACAAACAAACAAACCCACACTTCATTACAGATAAAACCTAGACAGATATTGAGATATACAATTTGGAAAATGTTGTCTTAGAAATAATAGATTTTTTTTTTGCCTAATAAGTGGCTACTATTTTTCCAAGCAGTTAACAGAGTACCCTTTTAAAATGAATTTTCAAACAGTAGTTAAAATTCCGAGGTATATGGAGATGCTCTGAAAGGTGGACATAATAATTCATTATCTAAAATAAACAAAAACCTATGTATACCAGGACTTTACAGGAAGATTTTGAGAGTTCTCAAATTTAGTCACTGGATGTTTTTTCTTTTTACTAGTGCAACTTTTTGATGGCAGTACTTTAAACCAGATTATGTTCAATAGGGTACACTGGACTTCAGACATCTTCTACATAAACCACTTAAGACAATGTTATTTCTTGTTCTGAATTTTCTATGTTAATTGACAGAATGTTCATTGAGCTGTTTTTGTGTCCTTCAGCAAATTTATTTTATTTGCTTCCTTGACTTCATTAACCTTACAGAATGGAGATAATGGTTAGAAATAGTACTGGGCAGTAATTATTACAGTATGTTGTTTTTTTGGTTTATGAAAGTATATTTTATTTTGATGTTTGAAAGGCATACTGCTCTCAAAACTTGATTCCTACTCTAATATTATTGTAGCTTGAATTTAGTGGATGTTTTCCTAGAAATTAAATCACTCATACTTGGTTTTTTCTCCCTCTTGGGTAGAAGGAACACTTTGACCAGTTTGAGGTGTTTTTTTCTTTGCATTATAAAATTAATGTTGTCTCTTTCTGGATTTCATGATGTCACAGTTAGAAGTGCAGTATGTAAGACTATATGTTGGAACAGGATAACTACTGTACTTGTCTGAGTTTCTTATCTTACTCTTCTTTTTAGGAGCCAAGGCATCTGCAGTTTTTCTGTGAATTCAGCAATAGTGATATGTACATGTCTTTGACAGGCAAAAAGATTTCTGGAGCACCAACAAACTATGGATTCTGCTTTAAGGTACAAGCTTATTATACTCATACGTATTAAAGCAAGCCACAGGTCTTAGGTAAGCTTAAGTTTCCTTAAGGTTTTTAAAAACAATATTCAGCTGTCTATTATAAAATAGGAGAATTAGTGGCTTTTATTTCAACAGGTATTATCTTCAAGATATGCATTAATGCTAAAAAAAATGTGCTGTGGCCTTCTAGCCTAACAAATCAGGAGGAACCAGAGACCTGAAACAGCTCTGTGCAGATGATGAACAAACTAGGACCTGTTGGATGACAGCAATTAGGTTGCTTAAGGTAATTTTTCTGTGTAAAGTTAACTTCTTGCTTAAGTTTACTATGTGAAATTTTGATACTGTGTGGCAACATAATTTTAGGTTCCCATGCAATAGCAATATCTGTTTTGTACTCTGAAAGCTTATTTTTCTTCATCCCAAAAATACAGAGAGACCAAATTACTGGAATCATTGTAGGGGATGGGATGATGAACTGAAGCCTCAGTCTTGCAAATACTTTACATTAAGCTTAGGCTGATTTGTAACCATGTTGAATTCAGTGAGATTGTTGAGTAATGTTGAACAAAACTACAAGAATGCACAGGAAGGAAACTTAAATATTGGTTTAAAATGTGTCTGTTTGTGACAAAATAGGAATAGGTCACTTGCTGTATTAAATGGGTAATATTTAATGCAGTGTACTTTTGTAAAGGCAGCAGCAACAATAACGACGTGTTTCCTTATCCTTACAGCATTTTCACTTACTTTTTAATGATAAAGAAAAGCATACGTTATCTTGCACATCTGGAAGAAAATTACTTGGTTAGGTTTATAATTTAAAATGCTAACCATGTTATTTTCTGGTTTTAGTACGGGATGCAGCTGTATCAGAATTACATGCAACCATATCAAGGTAGAAGTGGCTGCAGCTCTTTGAATCTAACACCTATGGTATGTCCCATGGTAGCTCCATGAAAAAATACTGTTTCTGCAATCATGCTATTTTGATGTAACTTCTGTCATTTACACTATTGACCTGATCCTGCAAATCTTTGCATGTGCGAATGCTTGCCGAAATCTTCAGGGGTGTCAGAGTTGACTAAAGGGCTAATTAATTCACTTAATACAAATTGAGTAGTTCAGACTAGGTAACAGGCTTTTTCCCTTTGTCAAATCTCTAGCATTTTGGGAGTTCATTGGCTTATTATCACTGTCAGAAAGAATGGAAAGAGGATTTTGAAAAAAGAGCAGCAGAACTATAAATGCATCAAAAAAAGAAGCAAAGTATTTAAGGTTACACATGCTGTAAATGATGAATAAGAAAGCTCTAAAAATTCCTTTTTCATATACAATAGTACTTTCATTTTATTTTTTTTTAATGTAAAATATTAAGTACTTGAGGTGAATTTCAGCTCATGTAATAATGACTGGACTTCAGAGGAACATAATAATTTGCCAGAACTGGGTTTTAGAGGAAAGACAGCCTACACTAGGTACTATGTCCATCTCCTCAGACAGCTGGGATTGGATCAGGTTGTCGTTTTCTTTAATATCTTGTGTTATCCCAGTTCTTTATGAGTCATTTGGCTTCAGACGTTTTCATGGCTGAAAACCACTTTTGTGGTTTTTATTGGCTAAATTAGGTAAAAAATTATTTGTTGCAGTGATTTTGTGGTGGATTTTTTGAGCTGTTATTATAGTTCTTGCTGGTAAAGTATTTAAATATGCATTTTCTATTAAGAGATATCCATAAAGGTAGTTTTCTGTGGTATTACTAATAAGCGTGGCTTCAAAACTGTGCTTAATACACTGACTGTGTCTATATGTTTTGTTACGTAAAGCTGTTAAAACAGCCAACTGTTGCTTTTATAAGAGATCTGGGAGCCATTATTGGTTCTCTCTGCTCTTACACTGCAGGGTGCATTTTAGCTTTTGTAGCTTCTAACACAGGAAGAATCTATAAACATTACCAAGCATGGCACTGTTTTTCTGCTTGTGTATAATTCATGAATTAAACAGCAAATTGGACAAACTTGGGAGTTAAGTGTACAAGCTAGTGAGCACACTTCATGGGGGAACCACTGCCATGTTTCACACTCCTCCATAGCTCGCAACTATGGCAGCTACAAGGAGCTCCTGCCGCTCTCCTAGAGGCAAACCTTTTCTCTTATTTTTACCCTTGTTTTTTTTTTTACTTTTTCGAAGTTGTTTACAGGTGACAGTTACTCAGGCAGACCTTAGACTGCAGTGTCGAGAATTGCAGTGAACTACAGAATTGCTGTCTTCCATTTCTAGTTATATTCATGTTTGTAACCAAATAGAAACAAAACAGAGCCACTTTGGTTTTAACTGGGAAGCTTTGCTAACCCTACAGAAATCTGGGCCTCTTGTGTTCCAGATGTTATTTCAACTTATAGAATGCTAGAATGTTCTTTAAATTATTTGAGATTCCAGTGCCTGCCAACATTGGAACTATTACAATACGTATTAAACTTCGTTTTGTAAACCTTGGTTTCTGAGAAGTATTTTGATGAGTTTTAAGATGTTTTTGTCGAACTTCAGTGCTTTTTATTGTGTTGTTACAAACTTGATCTTCACTGGGAGAAAAATCCCAAGCATTTTTAAATAACAGATCCTACAGTTGTTAAGTCTATGATGAGAATAGAAGTGATGTATTAAAATATAAGTTAAACAGCCATAGAAATGGCTGTTTTCAATGCTCCAATCTGGTAAACTTTGAGTGAAGGTTTATATAGACAATATATACATTTATGACATATTTATAGAAAAATATTTCAAATATTTGTTAATTTGATGGTTATGCATAAGAATTTTATATGTTTTCATTTTTCTGGTTTTTGGGCAACTTAATAACAGTTTCCTGACTTGCTTTGACATGCAAAGGGCTAAATATAGTTAAAAATACATTGCTCTGCCATAAACTCTATTTATATTTATCATCCATTGCAGTAATGCAAAAGGATGGTCTGTCCTGCCAGACTGTAAAACTGAGCTTTGCAGCAGCATACTGGAATTACAAGTGCTCTCTAGGGTAAAATGTGTTTGGCTCTGATGGGAAATGCTGCAGATACTTGAAACACCACGTATAAAACATGATGTTTTCTCAGAAACTCACTTTTAAATGGATCTTTTAAAAAATGAACAAACTAAATGTATTTTTCTTTGTTGCAGAGAAGCATTTCAGAAAATTCTTTAGTAGCAATGGATTTCTCAGGACACAGAAGCAGAATTATAGAAAATCCAACAGAAGCCCTTTCAGTTGCAGTTGAAGAAGGATTAGCTTGGCGGGTATAAACACCTTTACTTTCTCAGAATAGTGTTTTCTGATTTTTTTTTTATTTATTTTTTAACAAAAAAGCTTTGAAATCATGTTTTTACTTCTCTCTCGTACAGAGGAGAGGGTGTCTACGACTCAACTCACATGGCAGTCCTATTGCCATGTCTAACATGGGTATGTGTGAGTTAATTAATTGCCAGAGAAATGCGATTGGTGGTTCTTTCAATCAAGGTGAAATGTTTTTTAAAGATCTTTATTTCTATAGCTATACACAGATCTCAGTCATGGTTTCATCATAAAATCTCTAGAGAAGAGGCTCAGAGACTTATTTTGCAGCATGGGCTTGTAGATGGGTAAGTTAATTCTTTACGTAACTCTTCTGAGACAAATTTCTAGTCAACAACTGCTATTTCCATGTACTTCTTATTGGGAGGGAGATGGAGGTGGGAAGATTTTTTTTTTACTTACATAATAGAAATAAAAATTCTTTTTTATATAGGGCTATCTGGGGATCAGTTGGTTTCTATTTTATATCTTTTGGAAGCTATAAAGTGGTGATCTAACGCTTTGATTCTGTCACTTGACAGATTACTTGTATCTGCTTAGAGCCAGGCACTTGAGCTCTGTATTTACGCAATATTCTCTGGGAACTGTCAAGTTTGGCACCAGTGTCTTTTGTATCTCTTATTACCGATGGAAGAGTGAAAGCAAGCCTCAAAACATTGACTAACAGTATCCTAAGATGAACTGTGCAGGGACAGCCATTGAAAAAAAAACCTATGCTTTTCCTCATGAAATAACTAAAAATTGTGTTACACCTTAATGGTAAACAAAAAAACCCATTAGGATAAGATTATTCACTTTTATTTTTCTCTTTTGAATACTAATTTAAAAAAAAATGAAAAAAGCAAGTAGGAATTTTTTGTTCAGATCCTTCTATTTTTCATTTTGTTACTTTTATCCTTACTCCTATATTAACTGTAAATTTGGGCCTCCTTCATTCAGTGAGTGATACTGTAAAACTCTTAAGTTTCTCTGTTTCCAGTTAGGTACCTGTAATACCAGATTACTGGTTAAATTCCTTCAGTTTTGGGTTAAATATGTTGTAATACTGTTTTCTACATCTGCAGAAAGGACTTTAGGGGAAAAAAAATAGATCAGAAGGAGAGGAAGGGAAAAAAGTGATTCTCAGCAAGGATGACTAATTGGGCTTCCCTTTTTGTGTTTTTTCTTATTTTTTAAATTTCAAAGGTCCTGTTTTTAAGCCCAGCTGATCATCCTGAAACTGCTTCTGTACTCTGCATTCACTTTTGCACTTGTTATATGGGAGGGATGGGACATGGGTGTGCATCCAACATCTATTTCTGAGCCATATATCATTCAACGGTTGCACACACGTGCTGTTTAGTGAAACCAAGAAGATCTGGCGAGTAAAGAGCAATGGTGTTAGAGATAAGAAAGTGAACACCTTGCTCCTATTAGTTTAGTATAGTGTTGTTTATGTTATATTCTTGGATCTATTAATAAATACACATCGTGGGTTTTTTGAGGATGAAACTCTAGCATGGACTGTCTAGAACTGATTAGAATGTAGCAGTATGAGCGCTCATACACTGTCAGATACCTGATCAGGTGTTACATTGAAGTCTTGAATACATTACAGCATGTGACAAATGCTGTGCTTTTTGTTTGGCTGAAAGGATTAATTACCACCAGAAATAAAAGTTTTTCATGGGAATAACAAGATTTTAGTTTCTGGGGGCAGGGAGGTGGTGGGGCAGAGAAAATAATCCATATTGAGCCTTTTAAGATGATCCCAAGCAGGGAGATCTCCTGTATATATGACAGAGGTGGTAGGACTATTTGTTGGTACTATATGTACCAACAAATATGCTATTCATGATGGCTTAGAGAAGATAAAGGGACTATTATATAAGAATCTACAGTAGTCCCAGTATGTGAATAACCCAATAACAGAATTAGGGACAGCAAGAATCTTAAGGTATGGTATGAAGGAATAAAGTTTTTGGATCTACTGCTCTGTTCTAAAACCAGCTTTATTCAAGAAGTTGTCATGGTTTAACCCCATTTGGCAACTAAGCACCACGCAGCTGCTCACTCCCCCCCCCACAAAGTGGGATGGGGGAAAGAATCAGAAGGGTGAAAGCCACAAAACATGTGGGTTGAGATAAAGGTAGTTTAATAGGCAAAGTAAAAGGCACACACGCAAGCAAAACAAAACAAGGAATTACTTCACTACTTCCCATGGGCAGGCAAGTGTTTAGTCTTTCTAGGAAAGCTCGGACCCTTCAGCATAACAGTGACTTGCAAAGAAAAACGCCATCACTCCGAGCGTCCCCTGCTTCCTTCTTGTTCCCCCAGATTTATATACTGAGCATGATGTCATATGGTATAGGATATGCGTTTGGTCAGTTGAGGTGAGCTGTCCTGGCTGTGTCTCCTCCCAGCCTTCTGTGCACTCCCTGCCTTCTCATTGGCAGGTCAGTATGGGAAGCTGAAAAGTCCTTGACTGCTTAGCAACAACTAAACCATCGAAGTTTTACCAGCATTAAGCTCATACTAAAACCAAAACACAGCATTATACCAGCTACTAGGAAGTAAATTAACTCTATCCCAGCTAAAACCAGGACAAATGTTTTGTAGCATTATTGTAGATTTCATGCTGTGCTCTCTAAAGGACACTGGAAGACTTTTCAATGACAAATGCTTGCAAGGATTGCAAACTGATCGGCATCTGATTGATGAATGCGATAATGGCATTACCAAAAGGCCCATGACAAAATGCATCTGATCATTTGGAGAATTCTTTATAAGTTTATGAAGGAGCACTTGTTTGGAGTCATCCTGCATCCAGCTAAAAAGCTCCCTTCCAATCAGCATTTCTGAGATGCTGTGAACTACTGCCCTTTCTTCATTATAAAGTCATCTCTTTAAAGGTTCTTTGACAACTAAAGTAAGTCTATTGTGATAAAGTTGGAAAAGAGTAAAGATCTTTTTATGTGAAGGAGGACAAATGTTGCTTATCTTTGCTGTTAAAACAAGGAAAATAGTAAGAAAATTGACTTTAAGAGAACTGATGAATGGGAACATAAATCCTAATCAACCTGTGTTTTCTTTCCTACCCAGTGTGATTGCTTTGTGTATTGTTTTATGCAGATCTCAGTATTTGGGTATGAAAACCCCGTTTTGGATATCTGCAAAGTGGCACATTCTTATCATGTTATTTTTCTTGATAAAATAAAATGCCTGACGTTAATGGCAAACATATGAAAGATTTAAGTTTATGCAAAGAACCTGTCGAACTGTGCTTTGAAAATTTTAATTCATGTCTTCGAGAAGGTGGAAGGCCAGTAGGTGGTGAGGGAGGGCCCCTTAGGAGAGCCTCAGGCTATTGGGAGCTCCAGCATGTCCTTGGACTTGCTGTGTGCTCTTTAGAGCCATATGCTAAGTTGGCAATTATCTCTCACTAATAACTGAACTACTGTCAGAGCTCTGAATTAGACTGGATGGGGATTTTGATAGAAGTGTTAATGATTATGGACTCCAAATTTCTCAGTTCCAGGTATTTTCTTGCTTTGTACAAATAGAGCTCATAGAAACTTGAGGATTAAATTAGTAGTTTGGATCCCTGCTGTTAGTCAGTGAAAATCCACTCTGTCTGCTTTTTTTTCCCCCCTGAAATCTGTTCTTTTCATATAATAGCGCTCTAATTCCTGGTGTGTGGTTGGGCAAAAGTAGGTGGCCTCTAGTGCTCACTTGGTTGACACCTGCTAGTCCATCTTGCCCATTTTTTGTGTCTTGAAAGAGGAGCATCCTTGTCCATGGCTGTCCCTCTGTTACCCTTCTATGGTACATTTGTTAGCTATACCTGTTCCAGACCTGCACAGTACAAGCAGGTCAGAGTCTCTCCCTCTGTCCTCCAGACTGTTCTCTGATGATATTCCAAACCCTGTGATTCAATGAAAGCTATCTCTTGTTGCTAATCGTCTTTCGCCTGTACCAGATTATCCTACCAGGATAATGGCAAAATTATGTCTGTCCATGACCTGGCTGGAATAAGTTATCAGTGAACTCACTAATTGCAGTGCCTCTGTTGGCCACTGAGTGTTGCAATTTGAATAATGCTGTGAAGTAAGCAGACTGTAGCTCTCCGTGGGAATTTTGCCAATGTGCAAAAATGAGTGTGCACTTACGAATTTTAGCCAGATGTGAAAATCATTCTGCTATGTTTTGCATCAGTTTTTCTGTAAACTTCCTGTTGAACCACCTTTCGATTTTTCCCTGTGACACTTTTCTGTCTGAAGAGATGCACAGTAATTCTATGCAGTGTGAAAACTAACGCCTACAGTGTCATTCATTCTGAGAATGCATATTTTTCACATAATAGACAAGGTGAAGAAGAATTTAATGAAAAGTATTTCCAGTGACACATTTGCAAAGAAATACTGATTAAAATAATAACTTAGGTCATTAATGTTATTTTTGCTTTTCACTAATACTTACTGTAATAGTTTTACAACAGTTTTAACTGGATGTTTACAAAAAGCTTTTCAGAGTGATCTTACTGTGAAAATTTTCAATCTCTTTTAGGGTTTTCCTGGTACGTGATAGCCAAAGTAACCCCAAAACATTTGTATTGTCATTGAGTCATGGATTAAAAATTAAGCATTTTCAAATTGTACCAGTAAGTAAATTTTTCAGTTTATATATATAACTGTAAAACAAAACAATTGAATCATTGTGATACAATATTGGTGGATATTTTTTTCTTTTGCTGTTACATGGAATATGTAAACATAATACCGGTATCACTAAAAATAATTAGTGTTCTTGAGTAGAGCTGGACATTTTTGAGCTTTGCTGTTTGATTTTCTATAAAGCTTGGCTAGTATTATGAAATCCTAAAAAGTCTTTTGAAAAAACAGACAAGTCTATTTGAACTGGAATAGAGGCAACCCTGATAGGTTGAACATAATCTAATAATAAAGGCCATATTGCCCTTCCATATTTCAATATGTGCACTATTTCTTTTTAGTTATCTATTTAGGTGGACTGCCTACAACATGTGTGTGTATCTCATGATATATCTCATCTGTTCAGGATAGTTTCAATATTTGGAGTCAAACATTATTTGCTGACCTCTTGATTCATGTCATTGTGGTATATTAATGTCTAAGTCTTCTTCAGGAAGACAATTTTAGCAAAAAAATTGATATCCTTATTTAGTAAAGCTACTTATAGGTAAGCTGAAATTTTCTAACTTGAAGTCACATTTCCATCAGTTTTCATTGAAGAGGTCATCCAGTTCCGCCAGAATGGCCAGCTTTCCCCATGCCTTCCACTTCCTCCAGAGGTGGTTTACATTGTTTTCTTTCCAGGCTTCTTCTGTTGAGCTGAGAAACACTGTAACATTATGTGGTTTAGCCACAAATGCTTGACACAACTGAGCAGACCTGTAGCTTTTTCTTCTCTCTTCACAAGAACTATTCTTCCAGACTACATAATAGTCTACCCTCCGTGTTTCTTCCTGATGCAGTTACTAGCAGATCCTGTTGTGCCTCAGTATTATAGAAATTAGTGTAGTGGCATTTTTATTTTGTTTATGATCTGCTGATCCACTATGAATGTTCACCAAATTTCTGTATGCCTTACCTAGGGCTTGTAGCTGATATCCTCCCCTAAAAGTGTTCCTGTAGAATAAGTTGAAGCATTTGGGAGGAGGAAAGGTATGAATCAAAGTTACTTAAAATAATTGCTCAGGATTTTTGTTGTTTTAAGGACCAACAATGGAGGAGCCCTTCATCCAAAAGTCATAGGTGTGCCCTGGATTCCCTATGAGCATTGGCATACACTCTTGTGATCAGAATCCCAGGTGTAAGATCTCTGTGCTTCTATTGACTGTAGTTGCTTGTGGTATTTACTTTGGGATAACTGTTTTGTGCTTTAGAAAACCTTCTGAACTCCATACAAATATGGTATGATTCCACTTCATTGGGATGTCATCTAGCTCTCAGATTTAAGAGACCACATTTTCTTTCCCTATCAGGAAACAGACCCTCTGTTCTCTAAGAGCAGATGTAGCAAGTAGCTGCAGTTACCTTCAGTTTGCTGTGAGTTGGATGGTGCTCTTCCCTTCAAAATAATTATCCAGTCAATTCTAATGTTCTTTTGTAGATCTAAACAGCGTATTTGAGGAATTAATTATGTACATGCATGCTAAAACCTCTCGCTCCTGTTGTAGAGTCTTTGGAGGAACCAGGAATTCTTTGTTTTGTCATAGATTGTTTACAGACCTGGGTCAGTTTTTTCCATGCTGGTGGACTAGAAGGCCTGTACCACTTCAGTGCAAAACCTGTCTTACTTGAAGGGAATTTTTTAAATTGTTTTTGAAGTAAAGCCATTTATCATATGCTAGTTACTAGAAAAAAAAAAAAAAATCTGTAATGAGAACAACTTAATCCAGAGAAAGAATGTAAATGTGGAAACTCTTAGTTCCTAAAACATGGTCATATTTCAATTCCTTTCTGTCATTTAATTTCCAGTCACATTCAATACCCCTCATGCTATTCTCAATATCGTGACTTACCACATGCTCTGCTTTTGCTAGAACAATACTCTTTAAGGACTTCAGAAAAGTATTTTTTGAGGGGGGAAAGGTTTTGCTTCCAGTTGCTGTTGATCTTCTAAATGAAGTTATTTTCTAACAAACAATTTTGTGTTACTGTAGTAAGTTGGTAACTTATTAGTTGGAGAACAAGGTTAACGTTCTGAACTTCAGATCCTACTGTTCTTCTAAACTCTTGCCTTTTTCCAGTCATTGAGAACATAAACTTTCCTGCTAAATGTAAAGAAATAAATGGTATGTGGAAGTTCTTTTTACAAGTTAAAAAGCAGTCAGTCTCTAAATGAATTATTTTTCTCTTACATTTTAGATTGCTTTAGGTTATACTGCATTTAAAAATGTGTCCCTTCAGATTGCACATGCAGCCTGCCAAGTCAGGCTTCCCCCACATTAACAGGTGCATCATGTAAACATTGGTAACATGTGCAACAGGTATTGCAAGTGGGTGGCAAGGAATTGATTGTAAAAAGTTGAAAAGAAAGCCTTTGGGATGCCTTTGTGATCCCACACTGTGAAAACTGGACAACTTCATAGCTTAAATTTATTGTTTCAGCCTTGCTACTGTGCGCTGATACAAGCTAGCTTTAGTGTAGTCTATTCTGAAATCAGCTGTTCCATGGTCCGTGTCAAAGTAGAAGAATTGTTACACATTTCTGAGACTGTCTTTCCCCAATATGTGTTCTCTCATAACAGCCTTTTTAGCTTGCAGAAGGTGTTAGGTTTCTGGGTAACTTTTATGTGAGTTTTTACTTTGCAAAATATTGATTGCTTTAGAATTAGCAGTCTGTCTGGTATTCCCTTCAAGGCTTGGGATTAACTTGGAAGGGGAAAAATAAGCTAAAAATGAAATCTTGGTCAACAGACATCTGAATTGTCAACTCTTCCTTGTGTTCAGTGTGTTGTCAGAAAAACTGCCTGCATAAGGAAAGTCCAAGGGATGATAATCCATTTTCAGATTCTTGGCTGAGCATAGGAATTGACACATGCACACATTGGTGATTCCTTAACTAGCAGTGGTTGACCTGGATTGACCCAAGTCTGAGAGAAAAGAGATTACAAACTACTTCCAGACATGGTAGAAAGGGATAGAATAACCAGGAGTCATAAGCAGTTCAACAGCTGCTTCAGATCAGAAATCTTATTTACAAGTAAGGCAGCTAATTATGATTTTTTCCCTTCACCTTTCTCAAGTAGAACAGTTGCATCTTTCCCTAGCAAACAGTCTGCTGCTCTTTGCTGGCCCTGTTTCAGGATCATCTGTTCACTACTCTCTCAATCCCTTTTTAAAAATAGTTTAAATAGGTTTTCTTACCCTCTATTTGCATTAATACTAATTAGTCACTATTTCACTCAAGCTTTGTGATACTGGACATAGCAGTAGCAGAGGAAATATATCGAGAAAGTATATAGTCAGCAGTGCAATACAAGTGATGCGAGAGCTAATGTTCAGTAACCTAGCACAGGGAAATGATGACTGTAAATTTTTAAGCATCTAAAAGTCTACAGTAATCTTTGGAGCTACGTTTTGCAGTTTCTTCTTTCTCTCCTGTGTCTCTGCTATTACACGTGTTTGGAGCTGCAGCAGTTCTTTCTCCTGCAACAAAGAACTTATTACTACATCAAGAGCCTTACTTTTGCAATGGGCAGTCTCTTGTGTAGCAAAAACCATCCAGTTCACCAGTGCACTCGTGTGTAGCCTCATTGCACCTAACAAAATAAGTGATACAAAATGGAACAGTTACACAAATTGTGAATGGAACAAAAGTTGAAATCTATGAGTAAGTTGGTTGTTTCGTGTTACTTTGTAAAAACTCAAGTGTTCATATCAATTCAAGCTATAATTCCAATGCAAAGGCATAAAGTAGTGTTGTTAGTGCAGAAAGAATATTCCTGTGCTTGTCTAACTGTTCTTTCCTTTTAGACACATACCTAACTTAAAGTGGAAGATGCATTATTTTTCTATTGTTTATTCTTGATCTTGCTGTGAATGATCACTGTATTTTTCCTTCTCTCGGTAGTGATAAGATTATTAATATCTTGGTCTACAAGAAGGCTTCACAAACAAATATTTCAATTGGGAAGAAATACCATAGCAAAAGAGGATTTCATTTGATCTTCTTTTCCATTTTTACAGTTGGAAGATGATGGGAAGCTATTCTATACCCTTGATGATGGTCACACCAGATTTACTGATCTCATCCAGCTAGTGGAATTCTACCAACTTAATAAAGGAGTATTGCCTTGCAAGTTAAAACACTATTGTGCACGAATTGCTCTTTAACCAAAGCATCTGTTGTTTCATCAGAGGGAAAGGAAGATACTAGAATACTTTTTCCCCTCGAGACAACTTGTATAGTAAGAAAAAGCATTACATTGTAAAGATTCTATGTTAAAGCTGCAAAAAAAATATTCTATATAGAGAAGAACTTTGTGATTGTTACAGCAAAATTATGGTTTAAAAAACCATTATTATATAATTCTTTAGTGTTTTCTTGGACTTTGTTTTTTTCCTTCAACTGAAAACAGTTTTTTAAAAAAATAATATTGTGTTAACTTCTACAAAAATACAACTGAAAGGAAGATCTTTGTTCTTAATTTTAAAATTAACTTTTTGTCTCTTCAAATGTTTCATAATTCCTGTTCATCACATAGAAGAATAGCACTTACTGTGGTGAGGATAAAAAGCTGAACTGCACATTTTATCTGTAAATAAAATGAACAAATATTTTGCACTATATTTTTGAATGCTACTTCAAGGATTATCATACACAAAAAGAGAAAAATCATTAAAACTACTTATAACTGATCAGTTGTATTGTGTGCTATTACTTTTGTAATGTTTTAAATGTTTTTTTTCTCTAATATATTAACTAAATCTTCATCCAGAGCTGGAGTGTCACTTACTTGGCTGTGATCTGTATAGACAAACATAAAGTATCATGTAGCACATAACATGGTTTAGTGTATAACTACAGTCTCTAACACAGAGAGATGGAAATAGAGACCTATTAAGTACTGTGAATTGTTTCAGAGTTGGGGAGGGAGTCATCTTCAATTGCCCTTAAAAGATAAACGTAACTTTATAATATTTACAATACGTATAAATGAAGGTAAGTCCAGTGAACTTTACTCTTTGCTGAAAAGCTGGTGAGGTGTCAGCTTCCAGGTTATTTTATTATTTATCACAGAATAAAAATTTCAATATAGTCAATGGATATTTAGAAATTACTGAATATCTGACATTCCAACTAAAAGAACTGTTACAGTAGAGTGAGTCAAATTTTGGACCATTGCCTTAGAAATAGTTTCAGTATCTGTTTTGAAAAAAAGATGATACTGCTGGTGATACTGCTGCATCCTTGAACAAAGACTTGAGTGGCATGGGGCTTGGATTGAAGGAAATGTCCCTGTCCTGATGCTTTGCAGTCCAGTAGGTTTGGTCTTGTTATGAGGGTTCAGGACCTGGCCTGGAGTGCAAGGCGGTGCTTGGAGATGGACACTGAATCCAGTCCCCCTATCCATGCCTGTTCTGGTGCTCTGATCGTCAGACGTACCAGCTGTTCTGCTATAGGAGTTGCTGAGGAGAGAAAGTGAAAGATTCCTGGGCAAGGGACAGAGGAACATGGACCCGGGGCGCAGCAGCACCCATGTGCATAAACCAACAAGGTCATGTAGATGGAAGCATTAGAATACTATGATAACTATAGTCTGTGGTTTTGTTATTGTATGTCTGTGGAAGGCAGTAATAATAACGTAATACTGTGATAATACTTAATTTACTGACTTGATCCACACATCCCTGACCTTTTTCTCTGGTATGCAAATACAGTTTTTAAAGCTCATTAAAAAAGCAGCTCTTCATAACGTGTACCAAAGATGCAACATATGTGGTGCCTAAACTCATTACATTAGAAATGCCTTGTGAAACTCTTCACAGTCTAATAAATTTAACTCTTAAACCTTGAATACAATTTCAAAGTGTAATTACAAAAATGTAGTTTTAATTAAAACCTCTTCAGATTTAGTTTAATGATGTTATTACTTCTCAGGCCTAGTATTATTTCAGAGACTGATGTAGAATAAGGAGAAACATTCTCTGCATCCTTTTTTTTTTTAAATCATCTTCTGACAAATGAAATGCATTGTCTACTGTAGTCCATTTCTACTTAGACATGTGAAAACTTTGCCATAATTTTTATTTGTATTTATGTATTTGCTAGCATGCTTGGTAGAGAAACTAACTTCTCGCTGAGTACCTGCCAGTACCTATCCACCTTTGGACCTGTCAGAAAAGAAAAGATAATGTGGACATTATGTAAGATAATGTGGAGATTATGTCATGTGATGGAGAGCCATCAACCATCAAGAATCTTTGCCTGCCTTTTCAGTTCTGTTCACAAGTGAAAAGAACAAACAAAACAAACACATTAAAAAAATCCCCAGTAAAATGAAGTATCACTTAATGAGCATGAGTTTTGGGTATTTGAAAGTTTTTCACTGGCAAGCATTCAAGGCATTCTTACCCTGTAAACTGGTGCCTCCTGCATTTTGACAGCTCTCTCCATTACAATCTAAACTGAAATCTTGCTGAGAATACAAAATCTTTTTCTTACAAATGTGCATACCTTTCCTGAACTGTGTTTTTGTTCATGACTATGCCATAAAACCCAGTAAAACCAGTAAAATTTAGTTTGTTGTTTAAATGACTTAACAGGCCACCTCCTCATTTAAATATTACTAAAGGAAGAAGTGTGAAGGAGGTAGTCTTAATGTGAGGTAAGGTTTTTTTATGATACCACTCAGGATATGTCTGACTATGAAGTTCTTTGAGGGTCTAGGCAATGCTGTTCAAACAGAATTTCAGTGTGTTAACTGTGGCTTCTAATCAGAAATACTGCATTTCCTCGTTGCCCACCTTCACAAAGAAAATTGGCTAACCAGTGTTTTTTAACAGCTCAGGGAGAAATCAGTACTATTTTGGGCAAGCCAGTCTATCTGTCTTGGATGGTTTGCTTCTCTACAAAATATGGACAATTTTATATCTACCTCAAAGAGCATTTAAGGACTGATTTCGATTTTGAAAGAAAAGAAAAAATTGCAATTGATATTTTTATGGAGTGTTTGTTTGTCTGTTTGTTTGTTTGTTTTAAAGACATAAGAAATCATTATGTTTCTACCTTTACTTTGGGGAGGTCAGAACCTACAGTCTTAAACTTCTTGATGGAAAATCAGTGCCAAAGCAGCTAGGTTTGAAGCATGATACTTGAAAAACACTTCATACTTTCTTCAGATTTAAGATTTTACACTTCTGTGCATTTATCTGTGTAGTACAGTGCAGGGCCAGGAAGAGAAAACTGAGCTTGTCCTGCAGTGGTAGGAGAAGCAGTGTAACTGTCTGGGGTAATTAGCCCTGCAGGGGTACACTCTGCAAGATGTGAGCTAGTGCAGAGATTGCTTTAAAGCTGAGTCTTGTATTTGTTGGCATGCCCTTTGTGCCTTAGTTTCCAATGTTAAAATCTTTCTGGCTCAAAGGAGATTAAAAGTTAATTCGCTGATGTTTCATAGTGTGTATACATACACGGCCAGAATTAAGGTTGCATGGGCAGCATTAAATGACATTTTAAAATTTCTGAGTGTTTTTACTCAACAATCTTATTAAGTCACTTAATGAATTTTTTGACATGTAGCAAGTCTTCAGGTCATCAAACTAAATGTTTTGAAAGAGAGCTTTAACCCATTAAATGAAAGAGGATTACTTATGTGACTAACTACAAGTGGGATCTTTCAAGGATAATTGAATTTCTGTCAAATGTTGTCTGTTACATCCTGGTTTAAGAATTGTAGCATTGTGTGCTTCCCTAGGGGTAGAATTATTCTGTAGTGTAAGTGGGTTTTGGTGTCTAATTTTAAAACATAAATCAGCTTATTTCAAGGGAATAGCCTTTTTTTGATGTTACATTGTTTAAAGCTAGTCGTCTTCATCAAAATAGAAGCCACTGAGCCACCAGTTAATTGATTTTAACTATTTAAACCTATTTCATAGATGTAGCTTGCAAATCAGTCTAGCATTTGGCAGTAGAAAATCTTACACATAGTTCTTGTTACCTTTATTACTTTAATTTAGAAAAAACACAAGGCAACTTACAACTTACATCAGCATTTCTGTTTGGTTAGTAAAATAAATATTTTTATTGCTGTTCTGATATTTCAAACTACCGTTCCTTAGCACTGTAACACACTCTGTTTCTAATTTCAACTTCATAACTGAAGCTTTCACTGAAATCATCGAACATGGGACATACCCCATTACTTGAATATACTTGCAAGCTTTCAGAGGTTAAACACTTATGGTCTATGCATAATCAATGTGTATGGTAGTGCAATTAATGTTAACTTTAATGAAATGCATGAATATTTAAAACTTAATGAATCTGTCTTTACAGCGCGCTTTACAGCCTGGTTCACATATGTGAACAGTATTGACTGTTGGCCTCTGGATGTCAGCAGTGTATCACGAAAGCCCTGTAATCAGCTGCTGTTTTCCTGCTTCCTCCCAGAAATATCTGTGACTTGTGGTCTCTGCACACCTCCAGAACACCCAGTGCTTTTTCCTCTTATAAATTATTCATTTACCCTGTACCAATTAGTTCTACCAGTTGCTAGGTTTGTTATCAAGTTAAGCTTCAAGACAAAAACCTGAACTCAATGAATGATTAAAAATTTATTAGCAGAGATGATTAAATATGCAGATAGTCTGTGAAGCTTGTTCTTGAAACCATTATATTACCTTTTTAATACTAATGATTTGTATAATTAATTTTAAAAAAGCCTGAAAGTCTTTTAAAAAAAAATCAGAGTAGGACATGAAAGAGGAGAGATTAAATGCAGAGGAGGCAGTGAACCTGAGTATTAAACCAGCTCATTCACATGTATAGGCAATAAAATTATTTCCTTACAGGAATAGTTTGTGGTTCTCTCCCCCACCCCACTAAGTTGATTATTTTATTAATCTTTTAAGCAATTTGGGAAAACTCTATCCACTAGTGAGTCATATTTTCAAACCAGAACTTTATGTAATTAATGCTGGTAATACAGATCATTCCCCTAAACTTTATGGTTAGAAACTGGAACATATCAAGATGCAGTTTCAGCAACGTTGAAGCATGTGCTGGATTTTAGGCATGTGAGTAATCTTGGGGTTCCACAGGAACTGCTCAGGTATGTTAATGCCACCAGGGAACGACTGGCCGGGCAGTGTGGCACATGCCAGGGAAAACTTCTGAAAGAGGAGCTGTCCCCCGTACCAGTTTTTTGAAGTGGTGTATGCATGTGTGGTGGTGGTGAGAGGAACCCATGTCCCCACAGCTGTGCCCAAGGCAGCAGTTAGGCAGATTTGGGGGTGAAGGCAGGTGGGACTCTCTGGAGCACAGCATGAGTGGGAACAGCCAAGTGGTGTTGAACCTGCAGGGCTGGCACTGAAGGAGACAGGCATGCCCTCTTCTACCACAGGGAAAATAAAACAACTTTATTACCCATAAAGAAAATACGTGGAGTGGAGAGGTGGCCCTGGGGCCTGGATTTTTGCTTTCCACCTCCCTGACAGAAGCAAACCCTCATGGCAGTGTGGGAGCAGCCTGGCAAAGGCGGTGGGCACCAGCTGTGGCACTGAGGGAGCTCATGGGGCTTGAACCAGCCAAGGCATTGAGTTTTGCAATGCCTCTGTGAGGGGGTACAGGAGGTGACAAGATCTGGCTACGCACTGGGAGCTGGAACAGGCTGGGGGTGTGGGGAGGCATAGGGGTGAACTGTGTGCTGCTGTGCCACAGCACTGGTGCCCAGCGGGCAGCTGGGGTAGTTGTTAGGCAGCACTCCCAGGCGCTGCGCTCTGCAGCGAGGAGAGCCAAAAAATTCATTATTCTCCTTCCATCTCTGCCTCTGGGCTGCCTGGCACAGTGGCACTGAAGACCAAGACCATGGCCAATGGCCCCAAGTGTCCCACAAGAGTGAGTTGGTGTGTATGAAGCTGAAAGGAAGGTGAGGGCCTGTTCTGGGGGCCCTGTGCAAAGGGGGCTGTGAGCAGCCCAGGAACTACTGCTGTGCCCTTCATCTCCTGGAAAGGGAGGAGTCACCCCTCAGGTGAGGCTGATGAGCCCCACCAGCTGGAGATTGTCCAAGGTAATGAGTTGCCCTTAATCGATGTGTGTGCCCTAGGCTCAACTAGTAGGTGTGTGTTTGGAAGAGATGTTATGTGTTGATTTGAGGTCAGCATTTGAGGTGAGTGAAATTGGTTTTTTTAAAGATCAGATATTTGAGGTGGGGAGGGGAAAGTATGAGGTGAGGTTTTTATGTAGCTTTTGTACTGTGTTTTTTTTTTTTTCTTCTTCTCTGTTCTGTTGATAAGTTAGAGTGCCTTTATTTTCAAATCCTAAGCTCTATGTAGGATTATTTAGGCTTTGGTTATGTGAAGTGTGGTGTGTGTTTCTAGCCCTGGCCATAGTAGGCAGCAGAAAAGGAGCCCAGCCTTTTCTAGAATGAGGTGTTGGGGTTGTAATTGCCATTGAACTTGTATGGCTAGGATCTTGCTGTGGAGAATAAATCTAAGTAAAAATGGTTGTTAACCAAATAGCAGGTGTGTCTCTTTGGTGTGAAATCAGACTGTGACCTAGGAACTTCCTGAGCAGAGTACAGTCCTGGAAGCGTTTCTCCAGTTCCCTGGAAGATGTGTTGACTTAGATGTACAGCTTTCCTTTCTTGCTCTGAGCTATGTCAAAACATCACTTTTCACAAATGTATTTCAGTTTCCCCTTCTATTATGCCAGCTACTTTCTTGGCGAAAGAGAAGGAGCAGAGAAAAAAACACTAAGTAGGGTAAGCAAGCTGGTAGAAAAAACAGGACATTGAATGAGGTGCTTCCTGCTTTCATCATTGTGGGCTGAAGCTGAACAAAAGAATGAGTCCTTAGTCCTGCATTCCCAAGTATGGGGTAGGCCAATGTGCTCCCAAGTGGGATTATAACCTTAGAAGGGTTTTTAATGTCAGCAAAAACTTCCTAGTATGAAGAAAAATCCTTAAACTGAGTCAAAGGAAATATTTGAAATCTTTTTACAATGCAGGAGGATGCAGGTGGGAGGAAAAAATGCATGAAGTTTTCAGAGGTTGTGGTTGTTTGTTTATTTGTAGTTTGTGGTATTTTTTTAACAACAAAAATATTTTGTTAAATTGTGTGGAATTTTGCAATTGCCACATCTACAGCCTATGCTAAATGTTTAAGTTCTTGGAAAAAACTTGTGGAAGAATCTCCTCTGATGATGGATGTGAGGTCAGCTATTCAAACTAAAATACTTTCTCCCCAGTTACATGGTATAGGGCTGTGGCGCTCAGACCATATGCATAGTTAGTTATTTTTAGGCATTTAAGGAGAATGTAAAGGAGGTGATATGTGTAGGAGGGTGGAAGGATAAGGAAGGAATTTTAAAAGAAATACTAACACTTGGAACAACAATAGATGTGCTATTGGAGTGACTTTTTTTTTTTTTCTCCTAACCTGTATACCTCACATCTGAAAGGGCTTTCTTCTGTACTGAACAATTAATGAAGTCCTCATTTCTAAAGTGCTGTATGTGCTTGTTTGTGTGCTGTGCATAATGCTATGGTTTTCAATATGCGTAAGATAATGTGTGTAAGTGTTGTCAGGATCAGAGTCGAAGATGTCAAAAATAACTTGGAGGGCTTGTGGAAATTCACGAAGTGTAATAAGGTGATACTTCAATTGATGCTAAAGTGGAAATTGTAGCAGATATTATGTTTACTGATGTACTGTGGTCACTAGGTTCACTGTGACTGAACAATATCCATCTCTGTTTTTGAGGTAAATGAGGAGCAGCATATGAAGTTTTTCCTCTTTAGTACTTGAATATTGATAATGCTATTTTCACTTATCCTGTATTGTGTGATTAAGAAAAAAACAAACACACGCACAAAAACCTAACCAAAAAAACCCGCAAAACCCCCCAAAAACCAAATCCTTCTTTACAAGAAAACATTTGCAATGGGAATCTATATTTGAAATGGCCTTGGCCTTGTGAATGTGTAAGATGTATGATACTTTTGAAGAAAAAGTTCATCAGCACTGTAGAGTTAGGAACTAAAAAGCATTATGGGAATGATCTAATTGTTTCTATTTTTTTTTTTTTCTCAAAATAAAACCAACACACTAATTCAAGGAGTATCAGCTGTACAGGTGGCCCTTCAAAGTGGCCCCCTCATAGTAAAGTAGTACAGGTGAATTGTATTACCCCTTTGCTTAAGATAATGGAAGTTTGCAAGAAATGGATTCTAGGTTGTTCTGTGATTAAGTGAAATGTTCCTTTGTCTGCAGGAATGTGTGTTCTGCTCTTGCTTCCCCTTGAAATAAGGCCAAATCACTCAGTATGAATTTAGAAACACAGGGAAGAATGAATATGCCTTTGAGTTGATCCAAGTAGCTACAAGATTGTTAACTATTGGCATTCTTCTAGGTTTTCAAGTCTCTGCCTTTATAGATTATATTTTTAGTACTTGCAGAAAATAATCTTTTTCTCTTTGAAATGCTTTTTTTTGATCAGATGTTTGTTTTCCTAGAACTTATTCTAGGAAAAGAGTAAAATACTGTGTTTGCTATACAAAGTGTTGTTGGTTTGCAGTTTAACAAACTATGGATGTAATCTGAAAGCGTTGTTGGTTCTGTACCTACAGTTGCTGAACCTAGTGCTGAAAGCATGATACTGAATGGAGTAACGCACATGTACTGTTCAGAATGCTTTCAAAGTTGTAACAGTAGGAGGAAAATGTATTTGATGTTATGCAGGCTCCTTGCAAAGAAATGCGGTTGTGGAGAAATTCTGCTACACTGGGTTGTACAGACAAGAAAAAAAGGCTTGAGGTATCTCAGACTGATTGTGGGTAGCTCAAGAGAAGAAAAATGAAACAAATGGAGAGCTCATGAAGGAGAGAACTGTGATAAGATTGGAAGAAACGAGCTCCAAGTAAAAGCTAGAGAACAATGGCAGTTTAGCCAAGTAGGCTGTGGCAGTTTCAATCCTGAAAAACACTGAAAAGTGGAAGAGTGAATGAAAAGATTAAATGGAAGGGAATAAGTTAGAGGAAAACAACTACTTCAGCTGCTTAGGGCCGGGGTGAAGTCTTAATCTGTTTGACTCATGATTATGAGACATTCTTGTGGGATGTGTCTGAATTTGGAAATTGTCACTGATTCTGTCAGTCAGGTGTGGAGTCTTGTGGAACAATTCCGAGCTAGTGAAACACCAGTATTTTTACTGAATCACTCTGAACTTGGCACTCAGTAGCCTTATGTTACAGCGGAATTTTTTTTCTGAGGGGTGCAGGTTTTCTGAACTGGATCCTCTCATGTTCTACTGAACAGAAACGGGAGCATAAACGGGAGACAGGTGGAGAGACAGTGAGACAGAAAGAAGCGAGATAGATGCAGGGCATATGCGCCAGTTATGAGGCTTGACCGAAGATGGAGATGCTACTAAGAAGTCTCATTTCTATTTAGTAATGTGGTACTATTGGCTGATGGCATGTAGTTGTAACTAAAATGCAATTGTATCATGACTTTTTTTCTAGCTTAGGTTTCTTATGCTGAAGATATGGATTTATACTTTTTAAGAGTTAAGCTTCAACAATTATTACTTGGAAGTTTAATTGGAAGCTGCCTGACTTTGAAGTATTGAAGTAGTTGAATGCACTGTAAAGTTTTAAAGTAAACATTGTTGTGATCTTGCTGTTATAGAGCAGTGTAGATAATTAAAAAGAAAAAAAAAAAAAAAGGCAGGAAGGTGGAAACCAGATATGTAAGCATGTTAACTTTTATTAAAAAAGAAATCATTCCAGAAGACCTCATTAAGCCAGGATGATATTCTAAAAGTGAATATACATGTTGACAGCTACACCCATAAATTTGAAAACTGCAAACATGTTCAGCATAAAAGCCGTTTTTGAAAAAAGCTGTTGCTCTGCCCTTGTACTAATTTAAGAATTGTTCTTTCATTCTGATTTTTATAGTTTCTTTTCACATATATAACTGGGACAGTTTAAAAAGTACTGTAAAGAATCTTTCATGATGTCACAAACCTCATAATGCAGATGATTATTTTTAAAAATGCACACATTACATAATGTGTTGAAGTGTCAAATAAGCTGAATAATGCTATACTTGTCCTTTTCAAAGAAATAAAATTACCTGTTCATGGACTGTACCTCTGTACAGTTTTCTTGCAAAGAATCTCTGTTTTGCAGGAAGAGTGATGTGAGTTTAAATCTCTTGGCTCCAGCACTAGTCTTAGGGAAGAGGTTCTCTTGTTCTAGTTGCACTGTATCCGGACACATAATAATGCCTTGACAGTGAGCACAAGAAGATCTTGAACAACCTCTTCTTTCAGTACCGTTCTGAGTACATTCAAGGTACATGGTTTCAGTAAAGTAGGGTCTTAATATTAACCTGGTTAGGGGAAGTGTAATTGATACAGAGATATGAGTATTTTTCCTATGGATGCAGACTCTGAGGAAAAAGAACAACCAGTTGTGACTTCAGGTTTGTTTACTCATTGGTGTAGGAGGAAAGAGGAGGAGCAACTCACTTGGTCTCCTCTGTGTGGATGGAGATATGGTATTTGGTATTTGATGGTATGTGGAAGCTAGAATAATTGTAAATGATATGTAATGAGTAATGTAATCATATGTAATGAAAAACACTGGAAAATGACAAAAAGTTGTCAAGTGAGAGGAGCTGAGCAAGAGACAGACCTTGAGTTGGAACAGTTCTTGGGTACTAAAGAAACATAAGGTGTGGTGGTGTTGTGTGTGTGTGTGGTTTTTTTTTTCCTGGTGGGGGGTGGTGGTGTTCCCTTTTTTGAGTAGGAAAGGATTTTGTGGCTGCTGTTTGTATCCGAAATATGTGTGTGTAATCTGAACTGCTTGTATTTTGTCATATTTAACAAATAGCTTCTAGGTTTTACATGATGATACTTTATATTTGCCTGGGAAGGGATTGCATTTCATGTTTAAATGTGTATGTTACCTTAGCTCTTCTGATAAATGGCCAATAGTGTGCTGTTTTTCCTACCACTTGAATTAAAATATTTTTTTCATAGAAAATACTTCCTCTCTGGTTGGTGATGTACTAAGGAACAGGAGAGACGAGTGTGGCCAAAAATCATTTGAGCTTTGACTCTTGAGATAAATAAGTATTTTGACAATAGAAAAAGTGTTTATCATAAATGATACGATAAGCATTTTGATAGGTTTACCAAACTCTGTCATAGGGTAGTGGTTCAAAACTTTGGATACTACTTAATTTGCTAATAAATGGAAAACCAAAGTAGAACTATGAGGCAATTCCTCAAGGCTTCATGTGAATACATGCATGTACAAATATTGATAAGATTCCATTTAAGACTTTGTCTTAACAGCCAAAAAATACAGTTTTGCTACAGAAAGGTTGTCAGGTGTCTTGCACTGGGGAAATGAAAGCTGTAAAATGAAAGGAAGCTGTAAAACTACAGAGTTCCTGGACAGAACTGACTTCATCTTTCTAAGGAAATTAATTGCTGACATGGTTGTGTTGTTTCTGGCCTCTTCCAATCTAATGGAACATAAGCTCCTTTAACAGGCTTTTTATTAGTGAATATTAGTCGAAACCATCTGGTAAAGGAAAATCTGTGCAAAATGCTACTTATTTCTAATTAGTGGTCTCAAACAGATTTTCCTCTCTATGATAATATATGTGTATGTTACTTGTGGGTATCTCTCTGATTAATATGTGTATTTATGAGTAGTGGGAAGAGGAGTAAATCAAGTCTGTCAGCAGCAGTTCTCTGTCAATCCCAATGCATTACTACTTTCCTGTGTATTGAATTAGACTCCCAACTCAGTTTTGCATTTTGTAAAACATTCTGGTATCTTTGGTATAAGCAGGGGCAGGGAAACAAACCCCATTATGAGTGTATTAGAATAAGGCATTTTTTAGGTGGTGAATATTATTTTTAAAAACACCTTATGCATCCAAACCGAAGGATTCATATATGCTTAGGAGATGCCCAAGGGAAAAAAAAAAAAAAAGGCTTCAAGGAGGGGTCACTTTTGCAGATTCTCTGCAGCTGATGCTTCATAATCATGTAATGATTACATAATGGACTTCTTATAGAAAATCTTGTCTGTAACTTTTAAAGATCTCCAGACTTGGGATAGAGCCAATAACAGACCCAGACAAGGGCAGCTATCAGTTTAGGAAAAACAGTTGTGGCACAGAAAGGACTAGAGTGATGCTATTAATATAGGAGAATAAATAACACTTGCACCGAAGAAGAGAAAGAAAGCAATGTAGACTATAGCCAGTAGCACATTAGTCTGGAATAAACACTTCTATATTGTCCAGTGTTTGTGCTGAAAAAAAAAAAAATCTTTACAAGGAAGAATGATTAAGGGTCATTATATCATGCTGCTGAATGTGGAATAAATATAGTGACTAAAACTCCTATTTGTGTGAAATTTTCAGTTTTCCTCTGCTGACCAAAGAAGGTCAGAGTTTTCTGGAGAGGTAACAGAGAGCAAGAATACGTGAAAATGTGGAAGAGAGTACCAAAGAACTAGGTGCCTAACATTGAAGATGTCTCTGTTTTGTAAATGAGTTATCTGTCAGTTTACCTGGTGTTGATCCTGGTGACAGAAGGAAAAGAATCATGCTGGTGTGATACACTGGGGTCAGATAAGGAGGTGTGGTTTCAGTTGTTTGCTTTTTATTGAACGTTAGCTAAACCATTTTTAAGATGGCAGTCTCAAAATAATTGCATAGAATTTATTCAAGTATTCTATTACTGGTGCCCAGCAGGAAATATTGTTAAGTATAACGTGTATACTGTGTACATACTAACAGTGAATAGCAGTGTACCAAATACATCAATGTGCTTTTAGTACATTTAGTGGCATTAAAGTGCAAGTGTTATTGCACACCAACTTGCAAGTTTTTTTTTTGGTAATGCAAAATGTGTCTTTGGGTAAGTGTTCACATTCTGGTTTTATGCCACGTAAAGGAGTTATCAGTCAAATAAGTAAACAATGATATTTGCATCTGGGCTAATAGATTTTTAAATGACGCATTATACCTGGAATAATACCTTTCATTTAAAGTTGATTTTTTTCGTTGTTGTAGTTTTTCCTTTTTTTTTCTTTATATATTTTTTTTTTTCTTTCCCCCCCTCTCTCCTGAGTACCACAAGTTGCTCTTGTATTGGAGAAGAAAATAGATGAAGCTGGGCAACTGAGCAAATATGACCATATGGCAGCATATCCTAGTATATCCTTCCAGATTCTGCTGTGGCAGCAATAACAGTAAGACTCCCATGTTATAAAAGAGATTCTATATGCAGGCCTTTTTCTTAAAGATAGCTTAACAAAGCATAAACCTTACAGTATTTCATAGTCTAGTCAAAACTCTTTTTTCCAGTTAGATTGCTTTCATTCTTCAATTCCTGAATACCTTTGGCTTGTAACTGGAGGTACAGGGCCCATGCAGATTACTCGAAGGCTATCATTTCCTTTGGGTCAAGGAATAATTTTGATGTATCCTCTCTCCTGTGAAACCTTCTGCCCCAAATTCCTGCACCTGGAACACTGCTAATGATTACCAGAGGTGTAAATGCAAGCTATCTAGTTCTCTATGAGAGATGGAGAAAGCAAAAATGAAGCACTGAAGAAATGAGGTTAAACAGTTTGAAAAGAGGAATAACCTTTGCCTCTAGGAACCGGTTATTTGAGAGTAAAGTTTTCTCTTCCTATCGTCCCCAGAAACTCTTGACAGGGTGGGGAAATGCTCATTATGATTTATGGTAATTTTTCCAAATTAAGTGGACTCAATATTCTCTTCTTACAGGTGGCCAATTGTAAATAATGGTAGATGAAATAGGAAAAGGGAGCTACATGGATGGACCCAGCTCTGTGTGTTCTCATTTATACACTTCCATCTGTCAGGCAAAGAGCTGCAGTTCTCATTATGTGGAAGAAGTTCTCTGTGGGTTTTTAAAACATGCTGCTTGATATGTTTACCAGATGTTTATAAGTGATAAGTATTGACTAGGTGACTTGTTATCATGTTTACCTCACTGTTTGCTGCTTTATAGATGGGGGTGTAATTCTCCTTTGCTGGGAAAGAGAAGAACTGAACTCTACATTTTGGACATTTTCTATATTCCTGATGATTCTTGTACTTCTCTAAACTTCTTGCTTTCCTTTAATGAGGTTATCAGAGATGCATTTAGAGTGAAAGTTCTGTGTGTGTTTGGGTTTATGAAGTCACATAGTGTTTCAAGATTTGTTTGTTTGTTCTTGTTTTCTTTCTTTACGGTTTTTAATACTGTTTATTTTCCTGACCTCTGTAGAGCTCTGAACTCCAATGTTTTTAGAATGGTAGTATCCAAGTTGTGGCCAACCGTTGTATGTGCATGCTTCAGGTTAGTGTTTTACATTAGTTTGAATTTAATGGCACTTATTTTTCTATATTTTAAAAATTTTAATTACTGCGAGAGTAGAGTGTGAGTATAGATGAGAGAGATGATGTCATCCTGCCTGGTGTGTTGTCAGATTATATTCTTGGTGTTGTCTGACATAACTTGAATATTTTAGAATAGAAAACATAAAATTTGGGATTTCAGTGTTCTGAAAAAGTTCATTGAGGCAGCAAAGAGACTGCTAGATGAAACAGAAAAGGGGAATTAAAAAGGATTTAGTGGAGACAGCTGGCTGGGCTGGCTCTTTCAGTGAAGAAAGGTACTGATCCTGAAAAGAAAGGCTGACAAATCTAGGACTGCAATGAAGAAAGCAAGAGTGGTGTGAATGAAACAGTATATTTGGCTAGAAGGAAAGTAGAGCAAGAGAGAGATTGGTTACGAAGAAGTTTGAAAGTAGGAGGTTTTTTCTAATTTGGTCCACAGAATCATTTGTGTATACTTTTACAAATGACCAGTAAATTAAACTTCTGAAAAGTGCCATTTGTAACCATTCCAAACTGCCAGTTGGATGGACTGCAAAGATACCTTTCCATCCACTCCACTTCCCTGCCACTTTCAGCTAAGATTGGATCCTGATGGATAGCATCATTTTGTCACATTGTGGCACTTTATAAATAACATAATGCAGTGATGTACAGTGTACTGACAATTGCAGTTTTAGTAGCTATTGGGAAAGCTAAAAATGAACATTTTCCATAATCTAGATTGTTTACTTTGGCTGTTGGGCTTTCTGCACATCTCCAGTATGTATTCCCATAAGATATTAAAAAAGATGTATATGTTTTTATTATATTGTGTATACACTTTGGTAGGTGTAAAATAAGTTTACATTTTAAATGCATTTGTGCTGCTATCAGAGAAAAGCAAAACAAAATAAATTGATGCCAGGGGAAATGTCAGGCATGCAACACAGATTTGTTAAATAAACATTACTGTGTGGCATTAGCTAATGTTATTACTTTGTTTCCCTAGTGGCTCTTTTTTTTTTTTTTTTTGATTATCTGCATTTCTAAAGACTCTGCACATTTCATACATGCTAAGAACAGAGCACAAGGATTCTGCTTACATGAATGGCCTTACAAAAAATAGAGAATATGACAGCATTTTTTATTTAGAGCTCTGCTAAAAACAGGCTTACACTTTTGTTGTGGAAGAAATAATGTGAAGAAATTTCACTATAGAACTTTTTTTGAAATTGTATGGGAACTACATGTGGGAAAACCTAAAATAAAATAGAATCTCAAGGCTTTAAATACACGTGGAACTTGTAGCATGCTTTTCCTGAATATCTTCCGGAATTAAAACAAAGATAAAACTATAATTTAGAATTTTTTTAAAGCGCTGGATAAAAGATGGTATAGATATGCTCATAACTGTGGAAGGTGATTTCATAACTTCCACTCAGCCTTTTACACATAAATGCTTCTTATTCATAGAACAGGGCTGTTGAAGCCAATATGCAGCATAGATAATGTTCATACATAGTGCACATTTGGGAAATCTTATGAAGAATTCTGTGGGTGGGAAATCTCTCCCTCTGTGGCCAATTCATATTGAAGAGCAGAGGCTGGAGTACCTGCAGTGCCACGGCATGACTTATTTAAACAAGCTGGATTTATTAGCAAGGATTCATAGCAATACCAGCTAGGAGTTTGTCTGTTTATATACTTGCTGGTATGATATTAGATTTGATAATGTATGTATATTTGAAGAGTATAAAGCTCATTTTTGGGGTTTGCATAATCAGCATAGTTCAAGCAAGTCTGATGCAGAAAATTGACTGGGGTAAAAAAGAATATAAAAGCTGAATGTTACCATCTGTTCAATTTATTTCATATACCATGTTGCTGCTCTTAGTCCAAATAGACTTTTATCCATAAAATAACTGGCATCAGCTGGCCTGCCTTTTGGCTGTTGGTGGAGGACAGGGGAGGCTGAGGTAAGAGAACTGATCTCAAGCATGATCGAGACACACTGACTAGAGTGTTTGGAGGGGAAAGCTTGCACTTACCTTTCTCAGGAAGACAACTTCATTTGAAGCTAAAACAGTAGATGGACACATGTAATTGTCAGTGTGTGTTTAATGTAGTGTTTCTTCCCTGTTGAATGTTGACTTCACAACATAAATGCTGTTTCAGTATAGTTGATTATAAAGTAGGGACAAAAAGAACTTTTCTTTAAGGAACAATATTGTCTTCTCTCTTGTCCAATCCATCTAGTATATCCTACAGTATGTATTCTTACTTGACTTAACGGAGCAACTTGTACAAGTGGCAAAAAAAAAAAAAAAATAGAAAGATAATAGTATTGAACTCTGAACAGGAATGTAAAACCTGGGTTTTGGAGATTTTGATTCATATTTCTGATGTGTGTGATCTGACATGCTCTGACTTTCTGTTCAACTTTCACCTATGAGACCTGGCCTTCTGGCTGCTATTGCTTTCTCCTCATGGCAAGAGGGCTGACAAGGCATTAGTCTTTCCTCTTACTGACTTTTGGTTTTGGCTTTCTGATCATTGCACTGTTCCACTCCCTAATATCATTTTATCTTGTATGGGAAAAACAAAGAGTGGTCATCTCGGTTTCTTTTTCTGGTACTTGTCACACTTTAGGAATTTTCTGCTGCCAAGAAAATAGCATGGCTCAGGTCTGACTGCTACGGTCCTGTTACATTTGGAGCAAACATACTTACTGATGATTTTAACTGCCGAAATATGGCAATGATAATTTCACTATGTGTAAATTAAATATAATCAAAAGCCTTGTACCTTTGCCAGAACAAGTGGAATTTCTATATAGGCTAGAGCAACTCACTTTGCCAAATCTCATATTTCTCATGAGGAAACATGTTCTCAAAGATTGAAGTTGGTTGTTTCTTTTCATTTTTTCTTTCCTGAGTTAAGATGTTCAAGTAAGAAATAATCACTCTGGGAGAAATGTAATTTTGGGAAGGTTATGATCTGGTGAGGATATGACTTCATGATGTAGAATGAGACATGCTTAACTAAAATATTGTCTATCAGCTATATTATAGAGTGTATATACGTTGGAGACCTGCTCACCTGGGTGAACAGCTGCGTCGAGGTCATATACTTGGGTACTCATACTGAACCTGTATTAGGTTGTTTTAAAATGGAAAACTTCTAAACACTCCTGAGCCTGATCCAGCTGAAGATAACCGTTGGTAAACTGTTCATTTCACTGCAAGCTTGATCAGCTCCTTAATTATTCTTCCTTTGTAGCATAGAACTGAAAGAAGGAACTCAATGAGTTTTGCTGTAGGTGTAAAACTAATTACCACAAACTCTAATTTCTAGGCTGGTTTTCAACTATTTTAAAAAATGAACTATAAAAATAACCCTTCTTTTTTGTTATTCTTAACCCTCTTAATGTATTCTATCACCTAGTGGTAGGATTTTAATCCTAGCACCCACCCTTTCCCATAATTTTCCTGAAATCTATCATTTGCAGCATGTGGCAATGGAGGCTCTTAAATAGTGACATGTATTTATCCTTAAGAATCAGGTTTTGCTGGGGCTTCTGCTTGAGTCTGTTTTTCTTATCTTTCTCAAATGGCCGAAGTTAACTGATTTGAAAGGACCTCATTTTAAATTACATTCATTCAGTGAAAACAGAAATTAACACTTAGAGACATCTATATGCTAATGATTGTAGCTCAGGGAATACCCTTCTAACCTTTTCAAAAGGAGTTGGTAAAAAGCCATTTCACTTGAAAGCAACTTAGTAAAAATGGTAGGTTAATTAAATACAATAAAATTTCCCTAAAATCCTTATCCCATTTATCACTTATCATTATTTTTCCTTTTCAGATATGGTACCTTAGCTCTAAACTGAAAGTTTCAGGATGCATTTATTAAAACTGTTTTGCTGGTGACATCTATTAGATGCAGAAAAACAGAGGTTAATAATGTCATGAGTTTTAGGGATGCCATGCAAACGGAGGTGAAAAAGCAGCTTCATCTATCACAGTACATAAGATACTAAGTGTATGAATTTTGGCAAAAGGGTCAAAAATGGGTGGGGGGAAGATTTCTTATAATCCTTCCAGATGCTAAGCAATGAACTGAACAAGAAGATCCCAAGCTTTCAGACCTTTTAAGTGCTGTGTATCTGCATCCATTAGAGAGTTTACTGTAAATACAAAATATGACTAGCGTTGCTCATAGGCCTATTTATTATGGGTTCAGTCTGTGTTTGTTCTTGACTCTGTTAGTAGGAAGTCAGAATTCCTGAAGAGGGTAGACTGAGTATTGCACGTAGTAAACTGCTAATGCACACTGGTGTTGTACCTCAAAGTACCCGTGTTACTACCTCATGCGTAACCTTTTTAGATAAGGTCATTGCTGTATATAGAGGACTTGCAAGTCCTTGAATCTTGTGTTCCTGTTTGGAAGAAAAGGAAAAGCCTTGTGGAAACAGTTGCCCTGTTGTTCTTACACTGGCTACTGTTTGTGTTGTGGTTGTTCTGAGAGGAAAAAATTTCTAAGGAAAAGGCCTAAAAAGCTAATGCCTGAAGCTTCTTTAAAGCTGCCTGTCTGATTAGTCTTGTAGATCCTGATATGAAGTCAAGCCAGGGTCAAATAAAGTATTAAGCCCCGGAGTAAGATGTATCTGCCCTAGGCTAGAAGCAATTTGCAACTTATACTTGGTTTAAATTTAATAGCAGTAAAAATCCTATTGAAACAAAACGTGGCAATTATTGCACTTGAAATTCCAGTGCAGGAGAGGCTGGATGAAGGTCAATGATCTGTACTTAGTTTACTGATGAAAATCTGTAAAAGTGAGGTGAAGTTTCAAAGGATCGTAAGCTTCAGTAATAGTTACTTAGGCAGGTGTTATGGAACACCTTCCTCTCCACCAAGCAGAAGAGAGGCCTAGAAACCTTCCTGGGTGGCTGAGCGGTGCATCTGCCAGCCCCAGGGAACCAGATGTAAAAGGCTGCACTCAGCTCTACCTCAAGAGAAAGAGAATCAAATATGCTGTGCAACCAGACAGGAGAAGATAGGTGGTGATGGTCCCTGAGCAGAGAGGGACACTTGTGACTTCAGGATTGGAGAGTTTTTTTCTGCGGGAATTGAGGGAGAAAGCTAAAAGACTGGGTGATAGCTACCTCCTACACAGCAAAGGAAGGGAGGCTGGGAATCTTTTGATGAAGAGCTGCTAACAGGTAATATATGATTAAAAAGGAATAACTGTGCCTTGAAGACACACCAGAAGAGTATGTGAGGTGTGAGAAAATGGCTTTTTCAGGCTTTATTAGCAGCTCAACTGTACCCTAGGTTTTTTAGTGTTATCAGAAAAGTAATGATCTACACTGCTGTGTTTTTGTCCCCTGGACTGCAGAAAGACAGTTTTTAAGCAGCCGTTGCCTAATGCCACAGAAAGCTAATGTGACCCAGGATCAGACCAGTTATGAACAACAGGATCTTTGTTTTTCACTGTTCTGAGCAGGAGCTGTTCCCTCTGCTCTTACGACTTCAAATTTCCCCTGGGTTTTGATCAAAATGGTGTCTCTTTCAAAATCCTTCAGAAAGAGAAAACATCCCATTTGAGCTGGCAGCTTTTAGTGTGTCTGTTTAATAAGACATATTTACAATGCTAAAATGTCTCTCAGTCTGTTGTTTCTCTCCCCCACTCCAAAAGAAAACTGTTAGAATTGCAATTCTTTTCCTAATCAATTTTGGAAGCAGCACTTCTTTCTTCCCAGCAGCCACTGAATTGCTTTTTTGGACTGCTTTGGCTCTGGATAAAACATAGTTTGATTCATTTTCTTAGTTAATGTGAGGTGGTGTCTTTTTTTTTGGGCAGTTGGTACTTCAGGTTCTAGGTTGGTCTAGCTAAATAAAAGCCCAGCTGTCTTGCCTGTTAGTTGGGGCACTCCAGAACTGTTAGAGCTAGAGAGGCAAAGCTTTGTCCTTGTTCTCTAGCACTTCCCACATCAGTGTGTCGGGCACAGCAGGGAACTGTAACATACTCCGCTGCTGGGCTGCAGTCTCAGACTGGCTACAGGCTTTCAGCACTCTTCTTGCAAATGTGGGACTGAGAAACCTGTAACATTTATAACCTAAACCATTTGGTATATTATAAAGCAAGAGTAAAATGCCTGTGGAGTTTATGACTAAGCAATAGCCACAAGTTCAGAGGTCAGTATACTTTTATCATCATTGCACTGATTTTTGTAGTAATAGTTAATATCCTCACTATTCTCTGTGTATTTATGTGACTAGTCATGCTTCTTAAATCACAAACTTTGAGTTCTAAACTATATACAACAGTTTCGATGTTGCTATCGCAGTACTTGTGCAAATGTATGGAATGGAAAAAATATAAATTGTATAAGCACTGGAAAATGAATTATTTTCAATGCACCGTGTTTTTTTTGGTTAACATAACCGTAGTTTAACTACTCTTCCCTGTGGCTCTAAATGAGGGCTGCCATGCAGTTCTCCTGTTGGTCTGAGAACATTTTGTAATGAAGAGTATGTGGTGTGTGGCTCCCATGGTGGTGAGTCAATGTGTATGCATGACCTATGCATGACCACTCTTTGGTTTTTGGTTTTTGTTTTTTTTTTTTGCTTTTAACTCAACCAAACCTCTCCCCAAACCCCAGGAAACAACAACAAGAAAACCACAGACAAAACTCATTCGTTGATTCTGTGCGAAAAGGAATAGTGACAAGGTTCATAAAATACTGCAGAGAGGAAAAAATACGTTCCATAGAGAGTAAATAAAAACTATTGCTTTCGCTGTGCTGCCCATGAAATGATATCTGATACCTACATCATGCTGGTCAGATTCTGAACATCTGTGCACCCATCACCTTGCTTTCCATGGAGACAAATGCTATGGGCATGCTATCAGACTAGGACTTGGTTCTCAGTTCGCACACTTATTAATAGTACGTTGTATGATTTTTATAAAGAACTAAGAATATTTTGCTTGTGTATGCATGTACATCAGGTTCCATGTTTATTTTTTGGGGAAAAACTAATATAGTGTGTTGTGTGGTGGTGTGAGTTTTTTTCTTTAATTATTTTATTTACTCATTTATTTACCCCTCTTTCTTCTGCTGAAACAACCAAACTAATATTGGCTATTAGGAGAGACCTTACTGCAATGATGCTTAGTACCTTCACAAAATCCAAGTGTTTCTAGTCACTTATGTTTCTTGCTTGTGAACAACTTAGTTAAATGGGAGCTGACTGGCTGAGGACCGTTTTCTTCTGCTGGGAAATGAGTATGAAAGCAGAGGAATGGGAATATGCAGGATAGAGGATTTATGGTACTTTGATCTGAGACCAAAGAGACTCCTTTTTGCAGCTCAGTAGTGATTTGGAGAGGGACCTGATATCTTGATAGATGTCCTTAGTGGGATTGACCTGAGCTCCTTGTGCAGTGATAGGAGAAGTCAGGGAGCTGATGGAGGTCAGGAGCTTCCAGAGCTGCTTTTTGGATTCAGGGGCTTGACTTGTCCCCTGCCCCAGAGCACAGGAGTGCTGTGGTGCTGGTGATGTGGAGCTTTGAGTTCCTGGAGGTGGTGGGGGCAGGTGACTGACTGTAGCTCCACGTAGCCTGCAAAGGGTCCCTGTGTCTGTCAGTAAATCTGCCCACTTCTGATTCACAGTTGTCAGTGTGCCAGACTGGATTGTTTTCTCAGAGGTGTCAAACATCCCTTGTCTTCAGTCTGTGGTTTATAAAAGCAAAACCACTTATAAATCCCTCTGGCACTGTAATAGAACTGGATTCGTAGGAGTTTAGCAAGCTAAAACAGACCCTAAGAGTTGAGCAGGTATAGATTTAAAGCAATGGAAAAACCTGACTGAGGGAATTTCATAAATCCTTTTAGCTGAATGCATCAGTAAACCAATTGTTTGATTTGCTATGGAGCAAAAATTTAGTTAGTTGAGAGAGTTATCAATCTCTCAAAGGTTGTACTCCCTGCAGCAAGATCAAAACTGACTGAAGTTGATACTGTTTATGTTAACAAAGCTATTTTTAAATAGCTATATTGTAGGTAGCAATTGTCATGGTTACAAAAATACAAGAAGCCTATCTGAAATTTTTTTGGGTGAAGATAATGGTGTAAATTTTCCATCATTTAATAGTTTATTATGAAACTAAACAAGCTTCTCTTAATGAAGTCTTATTTTCAGTTGGTAATACTTTACTGTACTTGTACAAGTTGTGGCATAGGCCTTTAAATATAGAGCACATATACACTATAGCTTGGTCTGTGGTGGCTTGTTATAATTATCACCTGAAGTTTATTAGTTTTTAACAAAATTATCTGTTTAATTGGAATGAGATTTTTCAGGCTTATTTAAAAGTGTCAGTAGAATAAGATTATATCATACCTCTCTCTGTCCCTGGTGCTGTCTGGAAAAATCTTCAAAGTGTAATTCACTTTTCCCCTTTCTCTGCGTGGGACAGTATTCGAACTAGTACTTCATTTGTAATGTTGTGAATTTGATAAGTCTCGATAAATAGTTAAACTGTTGAAAAACATACTAATTTCTTAAATTGCCCCTTCCAAATGCAGTATCTAAGCACTTGCGCATCCTCCTGTAAATGAAGCATTAAGTGCCGTGTGATAGATTCTTTTATGAACTGAATTACTGTAGATATTAATGAAAAATTATAACAGTAGTGTACACGTAGTAGCACAAGTGTCGCCAGCATCAGATTTTTGCCATTTCTGGATGCAGACAAAAAGATTATGTATGGAGTTTTTGGTGTGGTGGTTTTTTTTGAGGGTGTTCTCTCGGATCTCTGAGATTCTAATTAGAGTTGAGAGTCAATTCCCTGCTTTTATACACTTTTTCTGTTTCTCTCTCTCTATGAAACTTAATGTAGAGTTTTTCTTTGTAAATGCTTCTGTATTGTGTTTTTTAAAGGTTTCTTTAAAATATAAAACCCAGCTTTTTGTAGTCAGTACAAATAGACTTCTGATACTGCTTCCGAGCAAGCTTAAGAATCTAATTTTTCCCTTCATCTTGGTTAAAAAAATGTTCATGTTAAATTACATATAATTTCACCTAATTCACTTGAGAAGCAAAACAATTAGTTCTCTTTGTCTCATCCATAAAACTACAAAATCCAAGTAGTTGCTTACTATAAGCTCATCATTTGGAATATTAGTGGAATGGAAATCAGTTCATGCAGGGTGATGTGTGTTGGATCCAAGACTGAGCACGTAGTTACCAAAACAAGGAGACAAAAAAGGATTTCCTGCACGTGTAAGAAATATACGTACATTATTTAATGTAAGTGCAAGGAGGTGAGTTTAACATTAATTGACTTCTGAAAAAAAAACGTGTTTCCTGACTAGTTAATTTCTACTCTGTCCTTCCTGATAGAGATTTATCTGTCTTTGCACTATGTTTTAGGTATTCTGTTATTAAAATAAGAGCACAGTAGAGGAATGTGAAGACAAGGAGAAACCCTCTCAGGAGGGACTAAAGACACAAGATCAGCTTTGAAGGTTTGGGTCTCCCATGCTGTAACCAGGCACAGAGCCAAACATCCAGCTGATATCCAGTGTATCACATGTAGCAATAACAATGGGTTTGTAATCCAGCCGCAACAACATTAGTTAATGACATACTGAATTAGAGCAATCTGCAATTTTAATAAATGTCTTATGGAAAAAGATCCTTTGAAGTTCAAGGTGTTTAGTGTTTTCATATAGGAGAATATGATGAGTTACTTAACAAAAGCACAAGCATGTACAGGGTTTTGATTTTTATATGTGCTATATAGTCATGTGATTGTATGGATATTTGCACTAGTTTTGTGTGACTACATGTTGTGGACAGTTGGGCCTCAAGGCTCTCCTGCCAAGCTGTATCTGTACACTTTTGGAGTGTGCCTCCTGCCTTCCCCCTTCCTCCCCCCTCCATCTTCTTCAAAAACAAACCTCAAGCCTTAGAGGTACAACTTTTACACCTAGACACTTGTAAAGATGCTTTATATTGACATTGCTAACAGTGGAGCTCACTTACCAGGAATTTAGTGCTTTTAAAGGAAAGGGCAGATTACGGCTTTTCTGCTCCCCATCTTCTTTGGCTTGGCTTTTAGGCTTTGTGGACCATACTGGGATTACTATTTTATATAAAGCTTTTGAGACTTGCTTCCACCTGGCCCTTACCAGCTTCCCTCACCCCTCCAAAAGTACTTCTAGTTGTGGGACTATTTGAAGATTACCAAATATAGTCCGTTCAACACCCATCTCTCCAAGCCTTCATAGCTGAACAGTAGCAGACCAAAGAGAAGTATAATCCATGGAATGTCTACAAAATACTTTCTGCTATCCATGAAAGCCTGCTCAAGTGAATCCACAAATCTAACTTTTCATGTCCTTCTGTATAACCTTGATCTCATCTGTAATCCAAACCTAACAGATAGTCTGATGTTTTGAATGTGCAAAAGTAAGTTGTATCACTTAAAACCTTGTTGATGTCTGCCAGTGTCCTGCTCTTTCTGTGATTCACAGGATGAAGCTAACAACAGAGATATTCAGGATTTTCTGTTATTTTTAATGTTCCAAACCCCATCCATATCTTTAGCATTAGGACACCTCTGTGACATGGGTTTACCTGGGACCAAAGACGGTAAAAACTGGTCCTTGTCTTTGCACTGCTAAGACATTAAATACCTGTTATGAAGTGCAGGCACAATGAAGTAAAAAGGACAGTAGAGTTGTTATTGTCATGGAATATCACAGGTATGTGCAAACAAACTTTCATGTAATTTGAAACCACAGGGAGAACTTGATTTTAATAATCAAAGATACACTTCTGCTGTTTCCCTGTAAATAATCCTATCAACATCTCAATTCATAATTCTCTAGTTCTAACGCTACAGTGCTTGCTCTCAGAAATAATTTAACTTTGGAATTTTGTTATCTGCTAGTGAGTCTCCAGGTGTCTGGTGTTCAAATAAGGGATGCATAAAAATGCAAAATGATTCACACAGGGAAGTTAAAAATAGTGAACTCTTCCTTTATTCCTTTATTGGAATCCATTCTAATTTGTTCTGTGATTCTTGCATTTCTGATGGAAATATTTTTGCAGTTTGGAAGATGAAGACAATCTCAGGTCTGTGCAAAAAGTAGGTAATTTTTAGAGCTATATGTGTAGCAGAAGCCACAGGAAATCATAACCCATCACAATTTAAGCTCCAGATTGCCTATGTTTAAAAACCATAGTGGTTTGGTTTTTTTGCCTTTTTTTTTTTTTTTTTTAGTGGCTATGCACATCTTGCATCCTGTTACACAGGAAAAACATATGCATTTTTCCTTTAAAATAAGAAAATTCTTTGAAGTCTTTTGTCTCATTGGGGTAATGAAAATACATGATTCGATCCTTAAAGCACACTTCTCTTGTACTACAGACATGGGATCAGAAAGGGGTTCTCTGTCACCAGATATTGATGGCTCTGTATTTTCTATTTTACTAATACAGTTCAGCCAATAAAGGTTTGTGGATGCACTGCAGTTAGAGAACTTTGTTTATTTGGTCCTACTTTGTGATTAAAGCTATAATTTAATGCCCCTCTTGTGTAATTCTTGTAGCATTGGACTAGAGGTGCAGTAAATTGCACCTTTAAGCACTAATGTAAAGGCAGCAACAGCACTTCTAGAGACTGCTCTGGGTAAACTACTTGGGATACTGTAATGAGCATGAACATGTTTTTTTAAGACTGGAATGTAATACAGTATATATTTTATGGTTAACATACTTACTGTTTTTCATTTGCTAGTAGCTATATGGAGAAAAAAACAGTACTATTTTTTATGTGATGTATTGGAACATGCTCTGCCTAAGGATCTGGGATTTCCCTCCATGGCATATTTTGAAAGTGGTACTGACTTTATATCCCAGGGTGATACTGGTGAATGATGCATAAAAATCTGCTGTTAGTTATTCTCAATCTGCCATGGCATTGTGCTGAGACTGTGCTACCTTTGCTGACATATACATATGGTAAGTAGCATTGCTGTGCTTTGGGAGGAGATGGAAAGAACTGTCTTGGGCAAGAACTGAGTGGAAGAAAACAGAACATGGAACAACCAGGAGAATGTGTCTATAAACACTGTGGGCTTTGCAGACTGTGCTCCTGCCATAGTTCAGAGATTCAACACTGGTATTAACATTTGGTTAGAAAGTTCACACCATGGTATGGTTAAAAAGTATGTGTTTCCTACTCTAGTTACAATGAGCAAAATTGTTCTTCAATGTATTTGTAATATATTTTTGAAACTTTTTTGTGCTTTTTGGGTTAAGAAATGTGGGTGGTAATTTTCTTATCTCACTGAAGAAATGGGAGAAAAGATATCAGTACATTGACACAAGTGCTGTCTTTGGCAACAAAACTACTATTAAATATATAAGGTGAAAAAATGATTTTTCAGGCTGATTGAAGCTCAGTTACTATGTAACACTGTTGAACTTTTCATGGTCCTGTATAATTTTGCAAGGTGTGGGAACTGACAGCATAATGCAGACAGTTCCAGAAAGGTGGGATGCTTTGAAATTTTAAATTTTGTATTAAGAAAAACTGAAAAAATAAATATTTGTGTTCTGCCTATGGTATTAAAATTAAGACCTAAAATTTTGTTGGTAATCTCAATGGAAAGGCCAAAAAATTACTTTTCTTGTGCAAAGCCTTAGCCATTTGGAATGTACTTAAGAGTTTATCTTAAAATTGGTTCTTCTTCCTTACTATCTAGTGTGACTGAAGGTACCAGGTCTGTCTACTTCTCTTAATTTTTTAAGGGGGAAGATGGGAGTCTTCAGACTCATCACAGACATGTTTCTGTATTACTGAAGGTAGGAAGTCCAGCACTGAATTTCAAAGTGTATGAATAGTCCTGCATGTAGGAAAAATAAATTCCAATGTATCATGTAGTATATATTTGTAACACAAATAATATGTGTATAAATATATACTATATATTTTTTTTCTCCAATAAATTTCAATTGAGTTTAGTAAAAGACTTCATGCATTCTGCCTATGATAGTTTGGACTGAAAACTTTAATTAGTTTGTAGAGCTTTTTATTATTATTTTATCCTAGTTCATTATTTTTTGTTCAGTCTCTGTGGATGTTCTGTATGTTCATCATCAAATAACTTGCTGGCTATTTTTGTCAAACAAGAACCCTGAAACAATCACACTAGAGTGCTGAGCATATCTGCCCATTCTGTCAACAGGATGAAAGCGAATCTCAAGCTTTTTTAATTACAAGGATAACATGTTCGCTCATCTAATAATGAAGATGGTTAGCAATTTTAAATTTTAATAATCAATTACTGAAAGTAATTCTCCATTAAACCACAAGAGAGCCATTAAATCTCAAAAGATGGAACATGCTGTATGTAACAGTAGCAAAATTTCTATTTTTAAATATCATTAGGGAATATCTGATTTTCATTTCTCTGCTTTTCTTTTACCTTTTTCCTCATGCAGACCATCTCATTTTCAGCAGGAAGACAGCACATGATCTTATAAATAATAAAAGAAAACCCTTGCAAGACTTGATCCAATGTGTGAAATATGTGCTAAAAATCTAATTTGTTTCAATCCAGCATATTTTGACTGAATAATAAGGAAAGTGACTAATTAAGATTTTAATACGCTGAGGGCTAGTGGCACAGTGGGCTTGATACACTCTCCTTTCACCTCAGGAGACCTGAGTTTAGATTTTATTGATATTCCAGGTACTGAACAGAGTTTGGTGGTTTCTCTCTTGCTGCTGGTATAGCTGCCATAAAAAATAACAACATTCAGTACTATCGGCATCTTCAATTATAAGCACATTGAGAGCTGGAAAGTGGGGATACTGCAGCTCTTGGCTTGGTGTGCTTATGTAAGGATGCCTATCCAGTGACAAGTCAGTTGGCAAGCATAAATCGATAACTACTTCCAGCAGAAATAAAATAACCCTAAAGTATTGAGGGGCAGAAGGGAAGTAATAGATTAGTTTCACCTCAGTTGCAAAATAGCTGGTTTTCTTTCCAGGGCATTTAAAACTGAAAGCTGCAGAAGTGATTTGGAGTGGTTTGTTGGTAATGTTTGATTATTAAAATGTATACTGTTCAAATATATAACAGTAAAGTATGACAAATGTATAACTTGAATCACTTTGTATGAGGAACAGACCTGAAACATCAGTGCCAGTTTGAAGGAAGATTAAATGAAAAGTTAATACGATGACTAATTTCAAAATTATACTTAGAAGCCTTCAATAGTTTTTATTACCAAGGAGCCACTGATATTACAAATCATGTGCATCTTTCCAGCAGACAGTAGTGTGTATCAGGACTTGTAAAGCTCAGCTTGATTCTTTGGACCTCATCATGGAATTATTCTGTTCAGATGTGTCCGATGGCTCAACAGTGTAACAATATGCAGTTGAGGTTAACTTTAGTTGGTATCAGTTCTCTGTACTCAGAAGGAAAGATCTGTGTCTGTGATGCCTTGGTTTAAAGCAGAGTATGACATGAACAACTTTATCAATATTTTTCTCACTATTTTTCAAAGGATCTGGGATACCTTAGAAGTCTAGTTTTGTTGGAAATAAAGTAGAAGAAGGTTTAAGGTTATATATACATTATTTTATTTTATTTTTTTTAAGCAATGGTGTACCACTGACACTTGGAGAACTTTGTTGTGCTTGACATAAAGCCTGATCCTGCAGCCTTGATAAGTTTGGTTTGGAAACCGAGTGGGGGGGAATTGTCTTAACGTGGGACTTTGCATCAGACTTGGGGCTATTATCATTGCCTTATATACACCTTGTTCTTAGCTTGTGTTTTTATTGGTCTAGAAAAAATTACTACAGAAAACTGTCATGCTCTCCTATCTCTCCTTCCAGAACTTCAGATTCTAGATAGAAATTGAATCTTTAGATAAGCTTTCCGCATATTTGAAGGCTTAAGTAAGGCAATAATGATATGGTTTTCAGCTTTTTGGTTAGTTTGAACAAATTTTATTCCCTAGCTCAAGCTCTTTGATAAGACTCATAAGAAAACAACTGATATAGTTGCAAGGTTGGAGGGAAGAGACAAACAAGCTTTTGAATGCAAAACCATTCTTAGTGTCTGAAATAGAAGCAAAAAACCTTCAAAATTAAATGTAGGTTGAGAAAAATTGCTCTGAACTTAACTTGATTATGTTCATCAATTAGGCAATTTGAAAGAAAAGGTGATTGGACCTGTGGTGCAAAGGGGAAGTATTAACAAGGAGGGAGGTGACAAGGTCACTAACCTCTGTGTCACAGAGAAAGAGACAGATAATTATCGTTTGTGGAACATTAAGGAAATATTTGGGTGTAGAAGGTTGGTGAATAAACTGTAATATTAAAACAAACAAACCCTGTCACTTTTTTCACTTTTTTTTTTTTTTGTCACTACAGTTCTCACTGTAGAGCTATGAATGTTCTGGTCTTGTCTCTTGTTCCTTAAGCTCTTCCTTACTTCAGGGCTGAGAAGTTAGATATGGTACGGTTTTGTGAAAAAATATGCTGCAGTAATTAATATTATTTCTGTCCTTTTATCAGTTCTCTATTCAAATTTGGTCTCACAGTTGTTGTTGGGAAGTGGTTAGCTGAAACCATGGATAACTTTGAAAGAGGCATAAATAATTTTAGCATGATGTGGTCCTGGCAATTGATGGCCATCTTCTGTCCTGACTGCTTTGTGATTGCCTATTTCAGGTCATGATGACTTGTGGGGTATTTGATTCCAGTGGTCAATTTTGCTGTTGATTTATGCGGTTTAAAGACTGAAAGCAGAATCTTACACTGAGAGTGAATTTCTTTTGAGGTATGATCTTCTCCTAGTATAAATTTTAATGGCTTAATGAAGGCTGGTAAATGGCAATGTAGGTTATAGATCTATTGGTTGCTGCTTTATCTCGAATACGTATGTAGTACATCTTTGAAGGAGCCACATTTCTCCTAAAGGAGTTAGGAAAGTCTCAAGCGTCTTGGTTAAAGAAGGATCTGCAAGGTTTCCTTGAGTTGCTTAAGGGGTTCTGCAAGCAAATGAGGCAGTGTTTGAAAGGCTGCCTTTGTCCTCGAACAAATTTTGTGTTTGGAGTCCTGGGGCTTTTGTGCAATAGGTCTGCAGGTGTTTTATGTTTTGCAGCTTGGGGAAACTCTGCTTTTGATGCTGTTGTTTCAGAAACTGTTATTGAAGAGAAACTGATAGAGGGATTAGATCATCTCCTCTTCCAAATTAATCAAATAGAACTTAGTGAGAGGTCTCAATTTAGAAACAAGTCAAAACACCTGAAAGAATGGCTTCTGTACTTGCAAAATTGTCTGTCTTCTCACTGTTGCTGAAAATCTGGTTTTATATAGTTTCCAAGTAAGGGTCATCTAAGTTTCCAAGGAAGGGTCATGTCTTCTACTTAAACTGTAGAGCATGATGAAAACAACAGCACCACTGTTAGTGAAGAGAGGTGCATCAGTATATTTAGACACTTGGATCTTCTCCTGAGTGTGTAGTCTTGTGCATGAGCTCAGGGGGATTTTGCTTCTGGATATCCTGACTCTATCTTTTAATGCTGTGATACTATTAGTGTGCCTGGAGAAATGCTGAGTGCTGTTCTTTGTGTCTTTGTTCACCACAGCCTTCATTATTGAAGTCTTCCTATTTTCTCCTTCTAAAATACTTTTTAATATTTTTTTTGTTTTTTAGTTTTGCTCAAACTGTACTATATCTATCTGATTTTGAATCTTTATAACACTTTCAAAATTTGAAATTCATTACATGTGATGTCCTCTATCCTCTGTGCAGCTTCCCTGCTGGTTCTGCTAACCTGGCTAGTGACACAACTGTTGCTCCTTTGATGTCACCAACCCTGTCCTGCTGTGCTTTCAGCTGTTTCCTGCTCATTGTAGAATGAACATAATTTTTCAGAGTACAGAGAGGAGCTTTTAAGTGTAGGGCTTACATGTTGCAATAGAAGGATCCTAGAAATACTTCTATATCACACAGATAAGCAGAAACACCACGAAGTTTAGCACAGTTTCACATCAATAAGTGTTGTCCAGCCCTTGGCAGTACAATTTCATTTGCCCAGAGTTATTGGTTGTGCAAGCTGCCTTCTGACCGGCTGCAGAAGGGAATGATTAAATGCTTGTATAATGATGTCTGAATGAAAATACAACTACTGGCCAAGCAAATGATCTGCTGCCTGGGACTGCACATGGACTGTGGTATAAAGAGGTTTTCTCATGCCATAGGTGCAAAATGAGTTTAATTATGGCTAAATGCGGTGGTGTGTAAACATAGGAGGAGAAAAACCCCAAACCTATACATGCAGCAGTACAGACTGTTTTTATCAGCTAAACAGGAAAATTTTTTTTGTTTAATTATGACTTGAAAATCTTCCACTATGGAGAAATAAGCCTTCTTGTGTATTTGATTCCCTCCTATTATGTTCAAGAGATGGCTGCTAAGAAAAAAAATGACCAGAAATACTGAGAAAGAGAAGAGGTTGCCTTCAAGAACCTGGGAATTACCCAATTACTCAGATGAAAGTAGTGATAAAATCTAGCCGTTCTTGCCATCCAATCCTAGTCACAGTAACAAACCAAGAGGAGGTAGGATAAGGAAAAAAAATCTTGTTGGGACATGTATGGGAGGAACTGACTTTTGAAGATGAGTTTTTTAAAAAAACAATCTGTTGTAGCCTCATATAGTTTGGCAATGCAGATGAAATATTGGACATGGCAAAGGCTTAAGAGCAAGAAGCAAGAGGGAATGGAAGTCTTAAATATTAGCAAAAGACTGAAATTGGACAAACAGAGAATTGCAGCAAATGTTTCTGAAAGCATTCCACAATAAAAAATGTTCCACAATAAAGCTGAAGTTGCATTGTACACTTAAATTGTATGCAATTTAAGTCCTGCTGAAGACTGATGCTACTGATGTTCAGCCGACATAAGACTTCTTTGTAGCATAAGTAGAACTTAAATAATTTTGGCAATGATAGAGACAGGTTTGAGGAAGAGTGAGAGACAAGGGCTGGATTTGAGGTCCTGAGGTAGATACAGTTGTTTGGGGTACAAGTTCGTTTCTTCCCAGGATATCTGAATCCATCCCTCACCATTTCCTCTCAATGTATACTGGTTATTTTTCCACCAGGCACCTGCTTAATTGACTCCTACATTTTCTTTGTAAGCACAGACTTTGGCACCTTCCTGTACTGCTGAGAAGATGGACAGTGCTGGCTCCTTGTTATGGGGAGAGGAAGGGCTGATCTCAAAAGGAGCTGTGAGGTAGAATACTTTCTTGTCCCTACTGCTGCCAGAGTTTGGGGGCAAGAATTGCCTTGGTGTGTGACAGCTGCCCCTGGAAGTGAAGACTCCAGTGTAGGCTCAGTTCCTTCTCTTGACAAGAGCAAGAGATGATGGCTGTCATGGAGTGACCTGAAACTGCTGACTGTTGTCTTCACCAGCACCACTAGGATGCAAATGGTTTGTGGTGACAAACTGCATTATACCTCTAATGCTTTCAGGCTGTTTTGGCATGCCAAATCCCTTGGGAAAATCTGAATGCTAGTTTACTGACTTAATGGCCTTTTTGAGCTCAGTACTCTGTACAAGAAAGTGGTGAATATCAGTGAATACCTTGCCCAGGTGAGGCAGGGGAAAAAAAAAAAAAAGGCAAAGGATCAGTCTTGCTCTTTTTTGAAGAGTTCATGTCCCTTCTCCCAACACTGAAGTGAGTGCCCATTGGCCAGCAGCCTGGATTGGTGCCTCATTTAGAGGCTAACTGTGCATTGCGATGACATGGGATGTGCAGTTACACCTTGTGGTTTGCTGAATAAAGCAACTGAAAAATGTCATAGCTTTTCCCTCCCCTTGCCTTCAAGTGAATGACTCTGAGCAGAAAAATAAACTATTACTAGCATGATCAACTGTCTTCCTCTTCGGTCCTCATAGTATATGCTCAAATGTTGCAGTGTTTCCTCTCTTTCTGTTTCTTTTTTTCTTCCCTCTCATGCCAAGTTTCTGGATTTAATAAATTACTGGGGTTCTTACTTCCTTTATTCAGATGAAAGTCCAATTTGCAGTGAAGACATGTAAAGTTTCTGGGGCATAAATTGAAACTTCTATAATTTGTTTATTCCTTTTGGTGACTTAATGAACAGTGCTTACTGAATTTGGGGGTTCATGGATGAAATGGTTCTGGGTTGTCTTTCTTGATATTTAAATTTAACTGGAAGAATACCCTTTAGACAGCTCAAGACTCTTGTTTTTTGATGTATAGCTGCATAGCACACTTCAGGTCTCTGAGACAAGGCAAATTCAAGGTCCTGACCACCTGTGGTCATTGAAGACTTCATTGTACTCCTTATGTTGGTCTTATGTTGATCAGAAATTCAGTGTACTTCAAAGAGCATTTGAAGGAGCCAAGTGACTTGTGTATGTTTTAATAGGGCTGGATGCTTGATGTCCACTCATTTTGTTCAGAACAGTTTAATTTTAACAGTAAGTATTCAGGACAGTGTTTCCTTCTGCTCTGAGACTCACCCAGCACAGAATGGATGAGTAGCTGTCAGGGAGCAGGTTGTGAGTAATCACAACCAAAGACCTGCTGTGTGGTAGATCACTCATAAGCAATTTTTTTTTTTTTTTTCCTTTTAAGTGACAGTGTCCCTCAGATCCTTAAGAAATCAAACACACTTCTAATCTCATTTGCAAATTTACCATTCTTCTTCCCTTGAATTCCCTTTTGCTTGAGAATGGTGGGATATAAAGGGCTCTAACTTAATTCCCTGAATTAAGGAAAATTCTTAGATAGGTGATACTCCATGCCCAGTCTCTGGGTTACAGAGGAGATGACCTTACTTATTCTACTGTTGCAAAAACTAAGGCAAGGTAAGATTGTGTCATGTTCACTTCTGTAATTCTAATACGAGTAAATGCATATCCTAGTCAATAGAAAGGAAGGCAAGACAACCCTGTCATATGACTGTGGGCGTTGTCTTATGTCTCGGTTTTTGGAAGTTATTTAAACAGTGAATCCAATAGGTAAGAATGGATTATTGTAACAGCGATCGAGCTTTCATTTAAATAATCTTAATGAAATCTTTCAACAATTTACATCGGGTACATATAATCGCAGTCTAAATGTCTTGATTTCTGAATTGTGTTATCTGATGTCTAGAAGCAATATTTGAGCCAAGCAGCTAAACCTAATAAAATTTGACTTCTTTTGCTTAATAGCATGCATATAATTTCAGATTTGTTTCATTTTCAGTGATATTTAGCTGACATCAATGCAGAAGTACTCAAATATTTTGAGGGAAGACTAAACCAGCTCTTGCTGTGTTTTACATTGCCTTTTTGTCTTGACCAAGCTAGTTTAGTGGCTGGTGGTGCTTACGTGGTAGGTACCTCTGACAACAATGTAAATACGCCATCATCAGAGCCACTAATCAAAAGGCGTTGTATAAAATTTATACAGTTCTTATCCTTGAGAAGAGTTTGCAGTCTGGTCTTGGAGGCTGTTTGTGCCTTCCTCCTGCCCTCCCTTCCTTCCTTCCTCCCTCTTTAGGTTTGTGTTTCATGGATTAGTCTCTTTGCTCCAGGACTTCCAAGTATTGTCTATCAATCACAGCCACCCCTGCTAACCTCACACATTCAGCTGGCTAAGGGCAAAGTCCGTTTATTTTGACTAGTTTCTCATAGGTTTGTAAAGGGTCAGTTTTGTGTGCAACAATCAGTTGGCCTTACGTTTTTCTTCTGATTTCCCACCTTCTTAGGCATACTTAGCTCTTTATAACTTGGAAGTAGCACGTTATTAGAAGGAGAAAGAAGAGGAAGTTCTTCAGGTTCTACCAGATACTATTCGTAGCTGTTATCTCCCATCTGCACCAGATACCTTAGCAATAGTCCTACCTGAGTTAACCAAAATATGTCTGCATTCCCACCAGCTTCTCTCTTTGTTCTGACAGCAGCAAGCATTGCCTCTGCCAGCCTCTGGCATCCTTGGCAGTTGGAGCTGCTAGTTTTTCAGTAAGTACAATAAGTTTTCAGTGATTATTTTCGGACAGTTTTCAAATATGCATATGAGGTAATTAAACTTGCAATAAGTGTCATTCTGTTATGCTAATGTTAAACATGCAACCCTTTCCTTGTCCTTCTGCATTAAGCCTTTTCTAAACTGATGTGTCAATAACTAATTTTTTCCAGCTGTTCTAGATCAACAGTTATTTTCTGAGAGGTGATATAAAAAAAGGCACTCACCTAATTTATACTCATTACAAACAAAATGTAGCACCCTCAGAAGTCACTTCAGGTGTCATAGTCTAGCTTCTAAAGTTGCTATTTTCCTTTAGTACCACACAACACCTAAACATATATATGCTCATATTGCTTCTGTTTGGGCTCTTTGAATCTGTCAAGGTATAAGACCAACAAACCTGTAATGTAGAGTCTTAGATTAAGAGACTATCTTGTACCCAGAAAAATCTACTGATTGCCAGTAATAAAGCTTCAAAAATGTAGAAATCTTCCCTTTTAACTGCCACTTTTTTCTTTTTCAAATAGTTTCATAAGAAGGAGATTGTTCTAAGTGGGGTTGAGGTAGATCAGAGCTCAATCTTTTCAAAAAGCTGCTTCTGAGGAGTTTTGCTCTTTAGATTTCCTAGTATAGGGCACTGAAGTTATTCTTACTTTTACTTAATTCTCAAGTCTTATCTCCCAAATGTGAGACTAACAGTTGCCCAGACAGAGAACCAAACTGTTAATGTATCATCATTTTTCAGTGGTGCACTTAATAGTGGTAGGTTAACGGTTGGACTTGATGACCTTGAGAGTCTCTTCCAACCTGAATGATTCGCCAGGATTTTTGCCTGCTTCTGCCATTCCCACTTAAGTTTCAAAGTACAAGCAGAAGCACAATGCTATTAAAAATGTGTTCTTTCAGCCTTTTTTACTACAGAATTTTACAGAATAGGTAAAATTCTGGATTACTGTAATTGGAACTGAAGATGTTTTCACCGATGAGAAAGAGAAGGTGGGTAGTAATTTCCAAGTACTACAAAGTCAAGCTGGACATGTGCCTAAACAATCTTCAGAGACTTTTCTGTGTGTTATGCATTCCTCTTGTACCCCAAAAAGGAAAAGGAAAGCAAAATAGTATTTTTTTTCCCCTCCCTCTTAACTAGGACTATTTATGAAAGGAAACTTTATCTGATTTTCTGTCTCCCTATAGCTCCTAAAAAAAGTGCCTGCTAGCACATGCTTCTAGAATGGTATTCCCTGTTCTATGTGTACATTGTGGATATTCCAGAAGACTTTCTCTGAGTAGAATATATAACAAGGGATGCCACACGTGCTTACCTATAGAAAGTACATACTATGACTGAAAAAGGAAGTGACCATATAAGAGGGTATTGTAATACATACACCTCAGGGAGCAGAGCTAATGTAGTGTGTGCAAACTCCAGCCTTGTTGCTTCCTAATTGTGAGTTCTTCCCAGCACAGCCTTGATGGCAAATGCTGCATCCATGCCAGATCTCAAGCTGCTCACCCAAATACACTCTGGCTTCTTTTATGTGGCCCTTTTGATGTAATCACACATAAGAGGATCCCTATACTTTAAGCAAAACAGCTTTGAAATGAATATTGCAGCAGAGCCTATATCTTTCAACAATTCTACAAACCTGACTTGGGGAGGGAAACATCTGTGGTCAAATGACTAAGCCCCACTTTTGAGAGTTTACGGCACAAGTTCTGACCACTCTTCAATTGGAAAAGTGGCAAGGTGATTACATGCAGTCTTGATGTCTTTCTCAGGATGGGAAATAGAACATGATAGACTTCTATGCAGAAAGATGCTGAATGCCCTAGTTTTTCCATGTTAATATAATTTAAAGATAACTGTGTGCAGAGAACTGCCCCAAAGGAAAAATTCTTTGTGAAGATAGTTTGCTTTGTTGTATGTGTTTAGTATGCAGAGGAAGAAATTCATGTTTTTCTCTTCATCTACCAGCTAGAATAAAAGAATACAAAACTCAAGTGATTTTTTTTAAATTAAAATACTGCTGTTATTAGATTTAATCAGCCTTACAAGATGAACTTACAAAGAAAGCATAGTTACCAGTGCCATGTAACTTTATTGATTATATTTAAAAAACAACCAAACAACCCCTACCACTATTACTTTTCTTGTTGCTTTGTCTGTTTTCGTGGTTGCCTTGCTTTGAAGTATTATGAAAATTCCCATAATGACATAAATCCTAATTTCCAAAGGAAGTTGTATGACATAACACAATTAGCACGAAGTTAGTCAGCCACAAGAGATTCAAAGTGATGCTTAAAGAGCTTCCAAGGCCTCTGTATAGTCTACAGCATAGGTTATGTGTTTGGACCTGTAGGTATATGTGTCCTTAGAAGGTCACATTACAGCTGTTATGACACTGCGTATAGCAACACTTGACATTTAGGAACCTCATTTGCAATATGAAACCTCTACTTTGGCTTCTCTGACTGATAGAGATTTTCTGACAGTGTAAACCATCTGATTTACTGATCTGTTTCATGTAAAGACACTTATAAGGCAGCCATCTAAATTAGTCAATAAGAAATCATGATTACAAGCAGTATTGAAGTGCTGCATTAATTTTTCAGAGCTTGAACATCTACCTCTATGTGATATTTATAACCTTAAGTTATCTTGTGATGTTTGATCCTTGGAGCTGTTTCTTTACAAAAAGCAAACCAGGATATTCCTTTCCTGAAAGGAATTTCTGTCCACTAGTAAAAGGTGTTCAGCAATAGGAGCATTGGTCAGACTGGTTGAGACTCAAGTCTTTATCTCCTTTGTCAGTGAGAGGCCTCAGTATCTTACACTGTATCTAGGATGCTCTTCCACCCCTTTGCAGAAGAGATGTGTTGGCCTGTAGGGAACAAGCAGGACTCCTGGGTGGAGTGCTCTGCTAAGAACAGGAATCCTGTCTCTGCTTCCAGCTCCAGTGACTGTTTGGCCAACCAACTGTTTCAGACAAAGTGTATGAAATCTCATTCACAAAAGCAGGCTGTATGGATATATAATTGTTCAGTGCTCAAGAGTAAGATGCTTCTGTACATATTTAGATACAAAACAAGGGAGTAAGTCTCCATAGTTCAGTGAGTGTTGTGAGGAGATAGTTTCAATTTTTTAGCCTGTAGTTCAACTATATTAGCTATGACTTCTGTGTCTGTGCCTAATCAGCACACCTCAAGAAATCTAATATGGTTAAAGTGCTGCTGGTATCTGAGATGCCCTTGGAACATTATGGACTATTGCTGGTTTAAGTGTAGGCTGTGTCAAAATGTATCTACTTTGTGCTGGTTCAGACAGTCTTCGAGTATTCAACACAACCTGCGTGTAGCCAGATGATGTACTATGGGAAATCTGAGTGTTTCTGAGGCACCAGCTGGAGACCAGACACAATATGCTAGGATTCCTACCAAAGTACTTGTATTAGAATGCAACTGAATCCTATTCCTAGGCACAGCTTTGGGCACCTATGCAATCAGGCAAGCAGCTAGAGGCTGATACCATTGTATTTCTGAATGTGAATCTGCCCAGTCCCAGACTAGCCCATCAAGTACATGTTCATGATTCCACTGAAGTTGAAGGGAAAACATAGGCTGGGGTTACTTGACAGATGGCTGAGCTGCCCCCTGGGGAGGTAGGAGGCATGGATTTGAACCTTGTCAGGCAGCAGAGGAAATTGATACCTTACCACAATTTAATAACACACTCGAGTGTCCGTTCCAAAGTGCCTATTGGGAGTGTCTGAGCTGCAGAAGCAGATGCTCTCCATGGTGCAACTTTTACAGCCTTACTACTTGATTGTCTAAACTGAATCTTTCTGGATTGACTGTGAACATAAGGTTCTCTGAGGGAACCTCTCCAAGGAGGGGCTCAGACCTTGCTGAAGATCTCACTCCAACCTGTAGTCTCAGCACAACCACATGTGTGTCTGGCATGTATGGCTATAATGGTTGAATTGTTATACCTGTGGAGTCTCACGGTGCTGCACCTCTATGTCTTATTGTCCATGATTGTGCATTCTTTAATGTAACAGAGTCATGATGTAGTTTGAAGTTCAGTTCATAGGGCAAAAAAGTTATTTTCAACAGGTTGTTGCGGTTGTGAGTCTTCCTCCAAACTGCTCAGCCTGGTAATTTTTGGAGGACAGTCAAATCTTTGCTTCATGTATGGAAAGGACTTCACATGACAAACACTCCTGTATCCTTGGTGTTTGAGTGCTATTTTGAAAGATAAAGTAATGATATAGTAGTTAATTTTTTTTTTCAGTGAGGAGAAGGAATAATAAAGCTTCACTGTAGATTTATGGTAAAATTAACCTTAAAGATTTAACTCTAGTGAATGCATATTTTATGCTTTTATATTGCAGTGATGCATATAAATAATTTTCTCAAGCTGAAATTGTGTCATTTGTGTAGTTTCAGGATGACCCTTTTTCTTATTTTTTTATTAAATCAAAGGTGGAAATTATGATGAAATGAGCTTCAAATGTGGGTTTTGTGTGTGTGTGTTTTTTAATCTCTGTAGTACTGTATAAAGCACTAATTCAGGCAATAGCTGTAAGTACACAGTGGCAGAAACACTGTACAAATGAACTCAGAGCTATATATATGAGAGAAAGGAATAGGTTTTTGCACTGGTTAAAGTGGAAAAAGGAACATTTTCCTGTGATATCAAAATACAGCTTGATTGAAGATATGCACAGGCGTACAAGCACATGCAATTACTGCTTGAGCTTATGAAAATGTAGCTCTTAATATCTGTTCTAACCTCCATTAGGAATATTATAGAGCTGCAGTCTGCATCTATATTGGTTATTTAACAGTGATAGTGCATATTGTAATTGATCTAGATAAAGATGTTAGCGTAAAGTATGGCAGATGTGCTTAAACCTTATGTCCCTATGTAGTCATATTGGCCAATGATGGCTTAATTTTATTTTGAGATAAAATGTGCGGCTCCACGTTGTAGCTTGGTGTATCTTTGAAAGGCAAAATTCCTGTGCATCTTCATTTAAAGTGACAGAGTAGTTGTCAAGAATACAGATAATTAAGTGCTGAAACTGAAAACCGTATCCGAGTGAAGAATTCTGCTGATTTTTGTGTGTGTGATTGTTTACAGATTTCGTTCTCCATTTGCTCCCAAAGAATACACTTAAACACTCAATCAATGAATAACCTACAGCAGTTTGTTGTAGATTCAATAATGGGGAATGGTGCACTGTACCAGGATAGTCAGATATACCCATAGGGAGTGTCAGTGGTCAAAATGCTTCCATTGCCAGAAGGTAGTCTGAAAATGGTCTAGAAATTCAATACAGCATTGACCCTACATTGTATACATGATCTGCGGTCAGTTTCTCAAGCTTACTTGAAGTTTAAAAAAACAGACATTTTAATTCTGGGATTTTATATATATATATATATATATATATGTATAAAATACATATATTCTAGATTGAAACTGTTTTTGTCTCTCTAAAGTTGAAGAGGTATTGTTTGTGTGTGTGTGTGTTATTTTTTGTTCTCTTTCTATATACGTACCTTCTTGTTTTGTTTTAGCACAAATAGATTTTATGACTGTGAGGTTTCTGGCAATACACTTAAAAAATTTACAAACAGACCCCCACTATTGTCAGATATTGTCTCTGACACCAAATGGTTTGTAAATGTGTAGCCGTGTCAAATTACGGGCAATAGGTATTTTGTTAGATTTACTGAAAATCTTCAGCTCCTTTTCAAATGAGAAGCTGCCTTGAGTTATGAAGTTTACAATTCCGTCATTTAATGTAGAAGTTTATTTAAATATTTCAAATTGAAATAAAAAAATGAATGTTATTTTTTAATATGAATTGAAAATTTTATTATAGCTGTTTTACTACAGTAGAGAGAGAGAGAAATGTTTCCTATTGCATAGAAGAAAACTAAACTTTCTTTTTCTTTCTTCTTTTTTAGAGTGGGAGCACTAAGTTTCTGAATGATCCTACCTGGTATTCATGCCAGTATGGATGCTCTACTACAACTTCTTGGTTGGAACACAACCTTCCTGTTAATTAACACATCCCCACCTTGCTCCAGTCTACCAAGCACTCTAGGTAAGTTAGACATTTTTCTTCTGTAGTGTGTTTACTATTTTCTAAATAACCAGTGAAGGTTTTGCTAAACAACAGCAAGAGTGTGTGTTGCATTGCCCTGTGCTTCAGACAGATGCATATTAATGTGGCTGTTACTACTAAATACCTAGAAAAAAGCATCACTGGACTCAATCCCTGGAGTTATGCACATGATGATAGAGTGAGATGACACTACTTGTAGTTTTTAATGTCAGAATTTGTATGGTGTCACAGGCTGGTTTTCAGAAAAGAGTGTGCAGCTCTAGTGTTTCCTTCCCAAATGCAAGTCTACTTGTTCCATTAAAATAGCAGCCATTTTGGTTTAATTCAAGTTTCAAAGAAAGACCTTTCTCCTTGGAGATTGTTTGTTATGACGAGGTATTTCAACTGTATCCTATTTAACAAATGAAAATGTTTCCTGTATGCAAGAGAGCAAAATAACCTTTCAGCTTTTTCTGGAGCCTAAAAGTGTTTTGTTTTGCCAGCTGTCTATGAAAGTTCAGTGCATAAAAGGTTACGAGCCTGACTTTTTTCTGTCTTGTATATCTTTGAAAAATCGGTTTATGGCGAGTCATACATCATGTAGCTAAGACGTATGGGAATAGTTAAAGATTAAGGTAAATAGACAAATTGAACTGCTTTAAATCATTTTTTCCTGTTTCACTTTTATGAAAGAGCTTATGAACAAAAGTTGACATTAAGCAATCACAATAGGCTATTCTATATATTTTAGACAGTGGTAAAGACTTTAGTGTCAGAAAGTGTTGCATCACTGATGCTTATATCAATTTGATTGGTGTCCAAGTTTTAAAAATGTTACTTTGTCAAGTCATAACCTTTTCTGAGTCTTTCATTTGTCATTGTTTTGATGATTATGTCTTTTAAAAAAAGGAGGAAAAAAAGAAAAGAAAAATGATCTCTGCATCAGGAACCATGACATAGATAATAAGACTTTTCATATCAATTGTTTGGATAAAATTAGTGTTTTTGTTAGTCTTATGCAATATGATTTCTTAAATGTTTTGGTGTAAATGTTTCATTTTAAATATGAAGATTAGCAGTTTCACCCAAGAAAGGTATGTTAGAAATGCATTTTCATGAAATGTCAGAACAGTTTGACTTGCAAAGGTATAAAAAAGATTTTAGTCAACATAGTCACCCTACTCTGATTATTATTGATAATAGTATTACCATGAGCTGGGGCCTTCTAGACAAAAAAAAAATGTATCAGCTGACAAAAAATGTAATTTAGAGTATTTTTGTTCTTGTCTTAACTGGTCCAACAAAATATATGGCTATTTTGTAGATACCAAATAACTAAGAGGGAATGGATCTGTTTTGCCTGTTTGTGTTCTCTGAGTACTTGGCAGGAATGTAAGAAATGAGAAACAATAGGAGTTTGCACTAAAAATGTTGTCTGTGAGTTAGTGTTGTTTCCTTTACTTCGTGATTTCAGAGCAATTATTTGTGTTGTCATTCTGAAGGGCTGGAAGCTGTGGTGGGTGTTCAAGATGTTGTTAAGATGATTTGGCCATGTCTGAATATTTCTGTGTACTCTAGGAAACTTCAGGGGGAAAACAACCAAGCTACCAGTAGGAATTTTATTCAGATCCTTGGGGCCAGCGTAGCCAATCTTAAATTAATACAGCGTTTTCTTCCAAAACTGAGGCTAAATATAGTGATCGTTGTCATGCTTTTACAACTGTTGTGGGGGAATTGGCCAACTCCAGCAATATAAAGTCTCTTTTCCTTCCTACGGGCCTGCGTCTTGGCTCTGGAGAAACTGTCCCAAGAGCTTCAGCAATACAGAGAGGATGTGTTCTGCTCCCCACCTGTAAGGACCAGTGTCTCAGCTGCATGAAATGTTTCTCCTTTACAATATTTGCTTGTTATTTGTTTGTAGGGAGATCATTGCTACACATAATTTGTAGGCCTTATATTTTTATTTGTCTAGTGCTAGTCTTGTCAGTGATAGCTAATTGATTTTTTTTTTTTTTTTTTTTTAATATATAGTAGTATTAGATATAGTAGCAGTTTTCCTGATCATCTTAGAAATTAGTGGTTTATATTGATCTGTAGGGAAAAAACTGAATATCTATTCTTTTGCCAAAAGGTAATTTTATTTCCATAGAGATGAAGGACAAAACCCATAGGAATAAAGTAAGATTTAATGTTGGGAATGCTCTTTTCTATAGCAAGGTAACAATATTGCTTTGTAGCTACTTCTAATGAGTCACCTATTATTTTGAATTAGAAGATGTATCTGGGCTGTTTCTGTGCACTGTGTGAAAACCAGGAACTGATTATTTTCAGTACCATGGGTGTCAATGCAGCTTTTAGCCTCTGTGGTAGGAAAGTGTTTCCTGTATTCTATTACTATCACAGAATCACAGAATGTTAGGGATTGGAAGGGACCTCAAAAGGTCACCTATTCCAATCCCTCCACCAGAGCAGGAACACCTAGATGAGGTTACACAGGGAGGTGTCCAGGTGGGTTTTGAATGTCTCCAGAGTAGGAGACTTCACAACCCCCCTGGGCAGTCTGTTCCAGTGTTCTGTCACACTCACTGAGAAGAAGTTTCTTCTCATGATTAAGTGGAACCTCTTGTGTTCCAGTTTGAACCCATTACCCCTTGTCTTACCATTGGTTGTCACTGAGAAGAGCCTGGCTCCATCCTCATGACGCTCACCCTTTATATATTTGTAAATGTTAATAAAGTCACCCCTCAGTCTCCTCCAAGCTAAAGAGACCCAGCTCCCTCAGCCTTCCCTCATAAGGGAGATGCTCCACTCCCTTAATCATCTTGGTTGCCCTGCGCTGGACTCTCTCCAGCAGTTCCCTGTCCTTCTGGAACTGAGGGGCCCAGAACTGAACACAATATTCCAGATGTGGTCTCACCAGGGCAGAGTAGAGGGGAAGGAGAACCTCTCTCAACCTACTAACCATCCCCCCTTCTAATCCACCCCAGGATGCCATTGGCCTTCTTGCCCACAAGGGCACAGTGCTGGCTCATGGTCATCCTGTTGCCCACCAGGAACCCCAGGTCCTTTTCCCCTATGCTGCTCTGTAATAGGTCGTTCCCCAACTTATACTGGAACCTGGGATGGTTCCTGCCCAAATGCAATACTCTACACTTTCCCTTGTTATATTTCATTAAATTTTTCCCCGCCCAACTCTCCAGCCTGTCCAGGTCTCACTGGGTCTTCCCTGTCTATCACCTCAGCTAAAAATAAAGCAACTGAACAAAACCCTACAATATTAAAATAATTCTTAGGCGAGTTATATTCCTTAAATGACTACTTTTACTTTTTTTAGATTAAATTTGGATATTGACTTTGATTATTGAATTACATTGCAATGTTTTAAGTTAAAGAGATACAGTAACATGATTTTCTGGTAAGGCAACTTCTCTTTCCATCTTTTTCTTAATTTGGCTATGGAAAGAGTGCCAGTAAGCTTACCATGGCATCCAAGTATAGCTCAGTTTAGGCAGGGGAGGTTTGACATTTCAGTCACAAGAGGGAGCTGTTGGAACTGAAACTACCAGAAATGCTCACTTACACGTTGCCGTTTTAATCGATACTGCTCAGTTCTAAATATTTAATGAAATACATTAACAATTATTAGTTTCCGCCATCACACCGTATGACTACCACTGACACGCATTTTCTAAGAAAAGTATGAAAACAGTAATTAAAGTGAATAAATCTATACATTGTTAGTAATATATTTGCCTTGTGTGTGGGAACAACAGCCAATCTTTTCTCCTTGTGCTGGTGACAAGCTTAAATCTGCTTCAAAGCAAGCAGTCTTGTTAAGCAGTGAAACATTACTTTTGTTATAGAAACGTTTGTTACTCATTTATGTTATTTTGTATGAAAAGTCTGTGGGTCCAACTTTTCTAGTGGCTCTGGTAGGAACTGAGCACATACCTGAATGTCATATGGTGAATGATGTCAGTTTATATGAAAATTGAAGAATTATCTATTTTCCCCCTGCAGTTATGCACAAAGGCATCATTGTCAGTTGCCTTTCTTAGACCTTCCCTGCAGGCATGATCAGACTCAAGCAGACAGCTATTTTCCTTTAATTTTCCACAGCAAGCCAGTAATGCTTATGATTATTGTGAAGTCAGGAAAAGTTTAGTTTCATCAAGTGACATGTAGTGTTGCAATTAGTTACTTAAGCACTACTTATAAAATTTTCTACTATAGTATCTAGCTTGTCAGATGCAGCTAAATATTAGCATCTTGTATTAAACAGGAGAGTAAAAACTCGTAGCAGAAAGCACAGCTGACAGCTCTCAACATGAGCTGAATGATCACTCACAATTGTAATCGATTCTGTAAGTACTGAACACAAACCCCCAGGCAATTGAGGAAAATAGGATGATGAAGGACTGTAAACTAATACGTTACACATCTTCATTGATTAGTCATCGATTAACCATTATTTTTCTGAATGACAAACAGCTAGTGGTAAAGTAACTGAAGCTAATGATTTATTTACATGTTAGACAGAAGATGACTTCTTTATTCAGCTGATTGTGAGCTAATGTGAAATCGGAAGACAGCAGCAGTTTAAGAATAAAGGCAGGTTTGTTTGTTTATTTATTTATTTATTTAACACCATTCCTAGATTCAAAATGTTTTTACAGGAAAGAAATTTAACTAGACTTTGAAAAAACACATGAAATTCAAATGTGGATCACCTACGTGGTACCTGTAGTATAACTACATTTAAAGAGAAGATCATTTTATAGACTTAGTATTTACAAGAATATTGATCGGTGTTTATTGAACTTTTAATTTAATTCTCTGTTTTGTTCAGTGGCTTATTGGCAATTAAACACAGCTGCAGAAATGGCAGAATAACGGTTTGCAATGTACCTACTATCCTTATTATCCTGAAAATATCTCTAAACCCTAGCTATGAACACCCCATGGAATTAGGAAACACATAACTAGGAAGCAGTCTATGCATTTGGATATCAGTTTTTTCTTTAATACATATCAAACACCTAATTATAATTAGCTCTTACAATACAGCACGAAGAAAAACTGATTGCAGTGGAAGGTGGCGGGGCGATTGGAGTCAGGTTTCTCTGCCAGCCCAGTGCGCTGGTGTTGGGAGGCCAGTGGACCTTTTCTCCTGTTTTCTTTTGTACCCTTACTCCACCCCACCCAGAAGAGGGAATAAATCTATTCCTAGTAGATATAGTGCTTAAATCAGTTTAAGCAAAGAAGATACCATCTGAGAGCTTCCCTGGTACAGTCTACTTCATCTGGGAAAGTATTGTGGGACAATGCCTGTTATTTATTAGTGATGAATCATTAGAATTCATCACTTTTCTTTTTCATAGCATTAATTGTGATGATCCTTTTGTAATCACCTGGATATGTTTCTTCATATGAATTATGTTCAAATTAACAGTAATTAATGTGTGGTTAATATAGAGTCCTAGTGATCTGTGATGTGCATTAACTAGTTATCAGTGAGAGTTTCAGTGAAAGATGTGTGCTTTCAGGAAATATGAATGTAGAATAACTATTTAAAGGAAATTCATCACCATTTCTAGATTCAAAGGTTAATTATCTTATCATATAAATTGAGAAAAAGAAAGATGCCAGTATACTACAGAACTGCAGTTGAAGTGGAAATGTGCTTGATACTACCTCTAATAACTGTTCCATTATTAGACATACAATTGTGCAACTCTGTCTTCTGATCTTAATAGTTTTCCAATTCTGTAAATTAATACATTAAAGTATCACTACACACTTGGCCAAGTCTTTATATATCAAATTCTCTCCCCCCACTTTATGGTGAAAACTTATCATGTACCTTTTATCTTCTGTGTGTGTGGTTTTATGTGGCTTACTTACAAGTGGGTAGCATCTGATATCCTTTTGGTATCTTGTGAACACATTTAATATGAACCTTGGCTAAACTGATAGCTTTAGCATTGAAACATTTGTTGATTGGCACTAAGTATGATCTTATTTCAGAATTTGAGCATTTTTTTTACATTAAAAATAATAAACCCCCACAACCCTTGCTTGCAGATTTGTAACTTCCTTTCAAAAGAGCTCTGGGAAGGTGAAGAATTTATACCACCGTTATTTTTGCCTTTCTGCTAGCTGAGTAAAGGTGGACACCTTGTCCCTTGGGATGTCCAGTTTCAGAACCGGGTTGGACTGGGCAGCAGAAGCATTTTACCAGGCTACAAGGTGTTTCTTGCTAGGCAGTTCCACGTTCCGAGCCCTGAAATGATGGCACGTTTCAGTTTGACACGTCTTAATTATGAATCTCTACCTCCTCATGGCTAATCAGCTCTGTTTGTTTCTGAGGAACCTGCAGCACTCCTGCCCTCCCAAGTGCTGCCTCGTGCTGCACACCAAGCATTCACAACCGGACGCTGCTGGTTGCTTTAATGAGTCTGAAAAATAACAAAAGAAAAATTGCTCTTGCAATAAAACCACAAGGAAAAGCTTCTAAGACAAGGCATGAAAATACAGTCTGTTCTGCTTACACCTATTCTTTCAATACTTGTTTCTGGTTCTCTGTGTAAAAGCAAATAAGAAATCCAATGAATCCTTATATAACTTTGTGTGTCATTCTCTGTTTGTGTTACCCATTTAAATTGCTAATTAAGGGGACTGTTCACATGAGCAAGAGTATGATGTGGCCTCCTATGTAATGGTAGTACATACTTTGTAAATGAAGAAAAGAATTTTGGACTTCTCATTCTTTTGAATCCAGATATGTCATCACAACCATACATGGGGTAAAATATGCCTCAGTGTCTTCAAGTACTTTTAATATCTTTAATTTTTTAAATGAAAATGTAGCTGTCAATTTTAAACTAATTTGGATGGACAGCAATAAAGTGCAAACCTCACTTCAAATTAGAATTTTCAGTGAGGGTTTCTAATGGAAAGTAATTGCTGACAATAGGAAATGACAAATTACTAATTACTTAGTTCAATTAGACTTTTGTGCCTTTGGTCCTAAGTGGCAAGCATACAGCAAATCTTGCACTTTTATAACAATTAATGACACTAAAACTATTTAAACTGCCAACAGATGTGAGTAAGAAGACATGAATTGAAACTTGCTTAATTTACACACTATCCTAATTTTATATCAAGTAAAGGGTGTTTAATTTTTATGTTACGATTAACTATCAGTGGCATAGTGTAATTTCTGCAGAACTTTCAGAATAAAATAGTTTTGCTGAAGTGCTGTTGCTAATGCTTTTTTTTTTTTTCCTCTTATCACAGCACTATTTATCTTAAAGTAACTCTAAAATATGTAGGGGCAGTGAATGGAATATATATTTTTATATATATATACTTTTTTTTTTCTTACAGTGCTTACAGTTTTCCTAAAGTGGAATGTATAATTGCATCAATGAGACTACTGCAATGTAAGACTTTAAATTCTGCCTCTGATTTATGGGTGAATGCAAAACTTCATACAGCATGCAGCATTTGGAAGCAAACATCCTGTATATTTGCTTCTCAGTCCTTATTGAAGTCCTTCTAGAATTTGTATGTTAGATTTTTTTTTTTTTTCTTCATTAATGCTATGCTGGTTTATGCCTTTTTTAGTAACGGCTGGAGTCTTCATTCTTTCTCACATTTTTGCAGTTTAGCTCTTTTAAATAGCTTTCAAGTATGTTTCTACTGGGTGTGAAGACTGCCAGACCATAAATTGACTCTAATAGTTTCTGTGCAGTCATTAATATATTTATGCAAAGGTATGATTTCCCTGGAAAGTTTACTATAATTTCTGCACCTCAAAATTTCTGGTTTTGGATGCCTAAAATTAGATGTCCAAATAAACCTTTTCTGCCTTAGGAACTACTAGCCTTTTTTCAACGTATTTCATATGGTCATTAAGATTTCTCTAAGTGTTCCAGAGTTCTGAGAACTGGCCACTTCTATTTGGATATATGAATACCCGGCTTTGGAAATATTGCCCAGCAATATATTTTTAGTCAAGAAAAGATACCAAACTGTGAAGTTATTAATCCAACAAAACTCCATTTAACTTTACAGGTTATTTTGCAAAGGCCTCCCCCTGACTTCTTCCTTTAGGTAAAACAAAAGGAAAGCTAAAGGCAATATTTAAAAGAATCCATTAATCTAGCAGTAATTTATGATTACTTAATTTTCCAGAAGAATCTTCCTGTCCCTTTGTTTTGTAGCAAGATATAAGGCAGTAGAATATATTGTAGCAATGCGTGTTCCTGCTGAAAAGATGTACAAATAGAAGGTAATATTCTCAATATGGGAGTAGAAGTAGGAATGTCTTTATAAAATATAAATGAGAAGACTACAAGAAAATTAAAATGTAGGACCCAAATCAGGAAAGATTTATAGAAGTGCCTACACTGAGTTTCAAGAGTTGTCTTCATAAAGAGGGTGTTTTGTAAGGAGCATTGTGAAGGTGTGTAATTTTGGTTTACAAAAGAATGTAAGTACTGATAACGTTACAACAGCCTTAATGCAGTATAATTCCAGACAGACTGAGTACGAGTCTGAGTATACTGTTACGGCATTTCTTCCTCTGTGTGCATTTATCGAAGGTCTTTGCAAATAACTGCCAATTGATCATCGCTTTCCTCAGTCTTATGTTTTATATAGTACTGCAGACAAAATAATATAATAAACTTCTTGATTTTAAATATTAGGTGGCAGAAGAGCTGAACTGAATAGATATAAAGAGTGTATATTACACATGAGGGTTATAACCATACAAATATATATGTTAAGACTGGCTCTTCATCTGGATTATGTTAGTGCGCTTTTGCTAGTAGAGATGCTTCAATCTACATCGCTTAAGTCTAGCAATTTTTATTGAGCTGCATTGTGTTATAATCCTCTAAAAAGCAACCACACGGTGTAGGCAGTCTGTGAAACTCCTGGCAAAAGGATTTCTCTAAGTGTACTTGCCCGAGAGATTTGTCTTGGTGGGGTGTGTGTGGTTTTCTTTTTAATTTATTTTCTGAATTTCCAATAATTAGGGGAATTATACTATCAATTGAGAACAAACAAAGCTGGTAACTGAATTGAATGGCCAGCAGTATTTTTGGACAAACCTATGTTGTTTCGCCACAGCTGTAGTTTTCTCTTCCCAAAAGCTCAGTGAACTTTAGAGCTCGGAATATAAGAGAGACCATACCTCATAATAGAGGAGAAAGGAAAAGCTTAGGCAGGGGGTAGGAAGCCTGGGCAGGGACAGAGGAAAGATATACTTTCACAAATCAGAAAGGGGAAAAAAAAGTGGCATTGGTATTGTGCTTAGAAAGAGATAATGTGGAAAAGAGGTGAGAGCAGGGAGAGAAGTATACCTGGAGCAAGAAGGACAGGAAAAAAAAAGAAGTGGCCTAATTAGAAGAAAAAAGAGAGAGACAGATGACGGGGAGAAGCAAAAAAAGGGTCAAAGATACCAGGCAAAAAAAGTAATGAAGCTAAGGAAAATTAGCAGGACAGATATAAAGCTAAGAATATGGTGTCTTCATTCATGCCACGATGAATCATGAGTAGAATGTTTAGGCTGATTTAATCATCCGCGGAGAGTATCATTTCCTTAACAACTCCATCATAATTATTGAGGCACTGGCAATAGATGAAATGTGTAATTCTTGATTGTTTGGACTACTGAGAAAAATGAGGTTGAAAAGGATAAAAAGCAAGAATACAAATGTGTTTGTTTAATTGTAGCTTAAATGAAATGCATGGGTGCAAGCGTACATACAACTTACCTTAAGAGATACCAGTATTTTTAGTGATACATTGACATGGAAGCTAGATTTCTAATGACAGTGGCATGTGAAATAAAAAGAACTGATAGAATAATAATTCACTTCACTGACAATATGTTGTTTTAGTAAGAAAACATACTGGGTAAACTTAAGTTTCTAAAATGGACTCATATTATTAGTGTTGTAAGCATTACCTTTAGCAAAATATTTTTTTTTCATGATAAAAGGTATCACAAACACCAACGGTCCTTTAGGATTTAGGATAAAATAAATATCATTTGAAACTATCATACTTCTTCAGCTTCTGTAGCCCAGAATATTTCAAACTGACATTTGTCATTATAGAAACTCTTAGTTATCTGATGTGATTATTCTGATATATTTTTCTCCAAATTGAAAAACAATGCGAATGAAATTGTACTGTGCCCCTCTTGGATAATTTCCAGTTATCCTTGTAGTGAAAACTAGTAATACAGGATGATGTTGTAAATATTTTCTAGCACATGGAAGTAACTATGCTGCTAATCTAATAGTTGCCTTCTCTTCATTATGGAAATTGTGTGTTTCCTTTTTATTTTTTAAAGCTAATGGTTTTTAACTAGTGTAACCCTACTGGGAATTTCTGAGAAATGTAGATTTTTTTAAAATCCTTTAAATTCACTAATAGATGTTCTACAATGTTTCTGAACAGGTGAACAAACTGCCTCCCCCCACTTTTTTTTTTCTTTTTTTTTTTTCTTTTTTTTTTTTTGAGAGGAAATCTGAAGTGTGAAAAGAAAAATTGGTATCATTTAGAGCTAAGACCCTGATTCAGCAAATATCAGCTTGACTCCTGCACTGGGCAAGGCCACTGAAGTCCCGAACGATTGTTTTTCATAGCTACACGTGCAATGGAAGACAGATGGCTGTTTTGCTAAAACAGGTCCAGCCATCTTAAATATGATTAAATAAAATGTTTGTTTAGAACTTTTTGAGCTATGTAATAGCATTAAATAATGGTTCATTATTAGCAACATTTTTTTTTCTTTTCAGATTGATAGCTGTCTTATAATTGCATTAAATGCTATATATTGGTCAGTTGCATTTGTTAATGAATTAACACTTTGTTAGTTTTCATACATTTGTTTAAAAAATTGCTATGAAGGATGACACTTTTCAGTAAAAAGAGCAGCTACAAAATGAGAGTGTGAAAATAGGACAAGATGTGGTATATTCTACACCTGTATTAAGGCTAAAACATTACCATATGTAAAAGACAAAAATCCATATAAAATTAAGAAGGAAGCAACCGCTTCTTCTAAAATATAACTGTATAGGAGAAGCATAGTGGAGTAAAGAGGACAAGTCTATTGGAACAAACATGATAAGGAGGAGATGCTTTCAGAATCAATAGACGTGTTTTAGAGGAAAAATATTATTTTTAACTAAGAAGAAGAGAAAGAAACTCAGTTATTGCTTGTGGCTTGAAGCTAGTGTACCAATACAATTGGAGGAAATGCGGATTATACAGGTATGGATTTTGTTGTCACTTTGTAGTAGATCTGCTGCTGTTATGGATGAAGTGTATAAGGCTGAATTCCTTTTTTAAGAAAACAGAGTGTAGAGCATATTAGTGTGTGCAAAAGATTATGGATATTTTAATGTCTTTGTAGATGTATCTTGACTGACTAGATTGTAGGCAAGAGCTGCAACAGGGATGCCTGGTTTTGGCCTAGTGTATGGCACTGACCCTTGGAAATGAAGAGTACCTATAAGCTATTTATATTGGTGGATGTCTAGAGTGGCTGTGACTAAAAAATTTACCTTGGTACTATAGTACTGAATAAATGAGCTAGTGACTATTGTAAAGCAAACTAAATGTGTTTTGAAGTCAGCCATCCACAAAAGTAAGGTCAAACCCCTGCTTGACAATGCCTGTTTTAACAAAATAAAACAAAACAAAAGCTTGTATACAGTATTTTTCCTAAAACTGTTCCATTAATTATTGTGGAAGCATACAGATATGAACAGAAACTGATCTACTTCACATTAGATTCTTGAGTATCCATTATTGCCAGATTAAAGCAGTCAAACCCCATTTTTTTCCAAAAATTGTGAACTTGTCTAATCTCATGACTTTTGTGATGATCATTTTGTAGTAGTGTGCATTTATTTAAATTCAATTTGATAAGCCAGTCTTTCTTTTTTTCCATTTTCTGTAAGCAAAAATGGATTTTAGAAGCAGGACTTTCAGGAAAAAACAAACAGTCTCTTTCAAGAGCTTAATCCTAGGAGCACTAGATATGGCAATGCTGGAAGTCTGCCTCTTGATGTGGCACACACTGCAACTCATGAGGAAGAAAGAGTGAGTAAAGCTTCTTTAAGTCTGGGCTGTGCTTTTCTGAAGAGCATTGCCCACTGACACCCTGGAGAGGTGGAATCACCGGTCAGGCTGCCTCAGAGCCTCTGGCCCTACCAGAAAAATGGATTTCTGTGGCATGAAGTTGTTCTTGCCCTCATTATGTTGCATCACTACTGCCGTCAAAATCTGCTTTTAAACTTTTCCTATGTTTGATCCTCTGACTTACATCTTCTCACAGTTGTAAATTGCTGCTTTGGGGGAAGGAAGAGGGCTTGGCCATGCCTATGTCTCTGTGTCATAGCTCTTACTAACAGGTATGTTGCTTGATGTTTGTGTGGTGGTTTGTTTGTTTTGTTTTTTTCTCCTCCTTAGAAGTCTTGTATATTACCTTTTCTCTTTGTTTGATTGCAGAGAAATATCAATCAGTAGATTTAGAAAGGGCCGTTCACTTAAAATTTATAGAATGGGTGAGCTGCTGGTTTTAACTTTCAAAAATCTAATCTAATACCAACAGCAGACAGATGTGACAGGAATTACTTAATCGGACTCTATTTGCTACAACCTAATGCCCGGTTCGGGTCCTTGTTATGCTAGAGTAAGTTTGATCTTAGTTTTCTGGTATCCGTCATCCCTGTGCATTTACCACGGAAACAACAAGGCAGAGCTGAGGAAGAATTATGCCCGCACCCTATGATAGATTGCGCATGGTGTCTGGCTCCATGTTCTGTTAGTTGCTGAAGTCCGATGTGCCTTGGTAGGAAGAAGCAACTTCTGGCTTCTCAGTTTCCTCCTCTTTCTTCTCTTTCCTCCTTCATCTCCCCATCTAAAAATTCCCACATTCTTTTGGTACAAATACTCATAAGTTAAAAGTAATCCTTCATTGCTTTTTACCATGTACTATGTTCCCTGGATATATCCAGCAGTTTTGTTTCACTGGGAAGTGTTGGTTCATGAAGGCTCTTTTTCAATCTTAATGATTCTATGAAAAGATTAGAAAGCAGAAAGATGACAAGGCAAACAATTGCAAAGAGAAGGATCTGTTATGTTCCGACACAAAGATGTATAAGTTTGTCAGATATTATTTTCCTCTCAAAGATAAGGTAGCTTTAGGACCTGTAGCCTGCCACTGAAATCTACATTTTGTACCAGAGGATCGAGAGTGCTGGTACACCCTGAGCCACAGGGAGAGCAGCTCTGTAACTCGGTGAGGTACGAGTAGTCTTTTCAGTTTTTCTGGGTTCTTGCTTAGTCATGAAAGGTAATTTAGCTCTGACTTTAGTACGGTCCACAGGGTTTTGGCAGTAGTCTATTGATTTTTGTGTTTTATTTTTTATTTACCTCTCTGAATTCCATATGGCTTTCGATTTAGTTGTACTGGAAGAGGACAAAGAAAAATCCCTCTCTGGTATGTCAAAAACTACACTTTGACTCAATAGGGAATGATAAGGGTTGAAAGACATTTTTCTACAGGCTTACTGAACACTGTAGCTGTTTCAGTAATTCACAAAACCACCAGTGTTTATAAACCGTTCTTGTACCAAGACACGGAGTGTACATAACTGCGAGGAAAGGACAGATCCTGCCACCGTAAACTTGCTGTCTCCCCATTTACCTCCTGTAGCTGGAGGGTTCTTTAGCTTTCATTTATTAATTGCTTTGTTCATTCATTAATGTTAACACACAAAAAAGAGTTATTTCTTTTCCTTCCCAAACAGGCTCATTTTCTTTCAGGACTTGTTGTCCTTCCTCTGTTACTGAAACAGCTTTCGTTTTCCAGGCCAGCTAGCTGAAAGGCTGTTTGTGGCTATAAAAGAGCCAAACTGGGGCTCAGTACATGGATCTGAGGAGGATTACTAAGGATTCTAGGGCATTTTGCTTCTGTCCAAAATTACTTTAAGGCATAGGTGTCAGATAGCTTGGCTGTGTCTGATGGATCAAGGAGACGGAGTGAGAGTGAGAAAGAGAGGTGAAAGGGATAAGGAACGGATTGAGGACAAAAGGAAGATCAGAAAGCAGTCTGGTTAGTGAAGGGAAAGACAGGAACAATATCTTGTGAACTTCTATTTCTAACTCTTTGAATACCAAAGGCAATAGAGAGCATTTCTTCAGACGTATTGACACAAGCTGGAAACAGGTGGCTGTCTTTGAAATTCATTGCTGATTGTGAATCATCTACATCATTTTAAAATTGCTTTATTTGGCAGACTTTAAAAGTGGAAGATGTATATTCTTATTGAGTCATAAATAAAAATGATTCAAGTGACTTTCACTTTGGGTCTATTTTTTTTCTCTGTTTCATTCATTTTGACAATTCTGGCAGTAGCTGTTCAAGAAACATTCAAAACCACAATAAGCAGTGTTGGAGGTCAGGTCTGCTTTTGCAGAGCTGTATTTGAAGAGGAGCATCCTGATCGAGCTGTGCGTAGCTGTGGGCACTGCGCAGGCTGCCCTGAGCCTCGGTACCCAATGCGGTCTCTGCCTGGCTCTGGGTGCTTTGGTTAAAGTCATCTGGAAAGATGCTGCCAGGGCATCTGCACTGTAATGCTGATGTTTCTGTATCTCACTTCCTTGCACTGGTTACCACTATCTAGTACCATGACCTTCAGGACATGACATGTAATTCTCTGGGTTTTCTGCAGAAGTAGAACTCAAGTAATTTTGCAAAAGTGCTAGCAGGAGCCACAGGGTTGTGAAGTCTCCCCTGGCCCCTCCTTTGTTTTATCAAAAAAAGAAAAAAAAAAAAAAAAGAAAAAAAAAAAAAGACATTTTTGTTCTAGTATAAGCATGAATGGACTGGTGTATAGCCAAATGTGTGAAGTGTGACAGGTTTCACTATCTCACTGCCCATCTATGGATTTATGGCCAGAAGAGATGGACACGTGAATGATCTCCTATGCATCGGCAGGTGCTACTGAATCTCTGGTTCACCTGGGACTGAGTATGATGTTGATAGTCATGGGGGTGGAAATGCACAAGCCTTAGATATATCTGTTTTTAGTGCTTAGATACCTAAGAGTGACTTAGAAATACCTAAAAGGTGTAGATAGATTGAGTTCATAAGAACCAGTCTCCTATACATGAGTGTTTACAGCAAGCACACTGGGGAGAGGAATGTGAACTTTGACATGGTGGGCCAAATTTTGTCCTCATGTCTTTTAGATTTGGTCTGTGTATTTTACTAATGTAACTCAGGCATGTATATATTTCCCCCCCGACAGCCTATAACCATACTTGTTTCTTAATTATTTTCTAAACTAAAAAGCATGGCAGAGAAATCAGTATGGTAGGAGCTTACCACATCTTGAAACTTCCAGAGTTTTTTCTGAACTATATGAAGTTATTGTGCAATCCAGAATTTTTGCTTGTGGAAGAAGGTGATAAAATGTATCAGTAGTTTCGAAGAATAACTTCTATTTTTAGCAGAGAAAATAACACTAGGGGAACCAGCAATCCATACAAAGCAGCAAACTGGAATTAAGTTATTTGCATTTATAAGAATATATAGATTAAAGTTATAAAGAAGTCATAGTGGAAAAATAATGATGATACCAGTAAACCAGACTTTCAGAAGTAAATGGTCTTTTCCAGTGAAGGCTTGTATGATCCAAATCTGGTCACATTTGTCTCATAGATACAAAAGAATACATATGAATCTATTGAGCTTATTTCAGAATTAGAAGATGGGGGGAAAAAACCCACATCAGTCTCTGAAACCTGGTAAAACTCTACTGAGATAGAGATATGTATATATATATGTTACACATATAATAATATCTTCTTACCTTTTGTTGATTTACTAGCAAAGAATTGTGATTGAAGTGATACAATGAAGAAAGCGGTGCATAGCATTTTAATATTTTTGGTTGTTGTTCAGTCCTTTATATTTGGTGAAACTGCGGTTTCATTGCTGGATAATATGGTAAAAAGATTCATTGTAAGGGTTACCTAACAACATTGGTGGTATTGATGAATAGTTGCAATTAATACATTCCCTTAATTAGTCTGATACCCAGAAGATGCACCTGACAGGTCATTTTAATACTACAATTGATTTATTGCTGCTAGAAATGATTTTACCAGCTATCTTCAGAGAGCACAATTAGAGAGGATTTCATTTTTTAATGCATTTTCGCTGAGGAATAAACATAAAAGGTCTATGTAATTCAGAACAAAGCAGCTATAATGTTCTAATGGTTTATGGATTTTATTAATGTTCAGCCAACATTAGAGGCAATTTTAGAGAATAGCAACCTATTTTCTATATGAAATATTCCATTTTTAGTATCTGAGTGCTTTATTTAAAAAACAAAATGAAACCACGATATTTTAAATGAGTTGCTATTATCATGTATGGGAAATCTTATAAAAGATGTAACAGTAAGAATATATCAATAGATGTGTATTTGTCTATGCTTTGTGCTATGTGTGATATTTGTGTCAGATGCACTGAGATTTGGGGAAAATATGAATTATGTATTATTTTTGAATCCTGATGAACCTCCTCTAAACAAAGAAATGTTTTTCTGAGGTAACTATAACAATGTAACTAAATCAGTGTCAGCTTAACCTGTCATAAAAGTGTCAACTTTTGTTTTCATATTTTTAAATATGTTTTTGAAATTGATCTTGAAATTACCTTGTTCTGCCTCTTTTTTTTTTTTTTGCTTCCTCCTTTCCCCCCCACCTCACCTTACTGTATTTTGCTCCATTTGTAGTGCTGCAGCAGACAGCATGGCTGCCTTTTGTTAGCTCCTCTGCACTAATATCACTGACACTGTTGTGGAAACATCCAGCAGGCTGCTTTTCTACATATTGGAACAAAAGGTTGTTTCTTCAGTAGGAACCTATTAATTCCTAGGTGCTTAAAAATTACTTTTTTCATTCATTTTCCAAGTGACAAAATGTTTTCCCTTCATAGGGTGGAAAAAAATTGTTCAAGGTTTGCACAAGAAATCTAGGTTCATATTGCTTGCATACTCAAAGATTTGAATAAAATCATGGGAAATTCGTTCATGCAGAAAATTCAAGATTGCCCTTTATGTTTAAGGCTTATCTGGATTCACCCAAGCTTGGCCTGTCCTCTGAATGCCTTTGGCTCTCCCTGGGAACCGAAGGGCCAAACCTGATTTGCAGAGCGCATCTCCGTGAGCCTTAATGCAGGGGTACGATGTGTGGACACAAGCTGTTTTCTCAGCCCTGGCAACTTGAATTGAGGGATCTTGATTTGGAAGTGAAGTTCTGTTTTTTTCAAATTAGTGCACTACTAGAATAACTTCTGACCTTGCAATAAACGTGTGAGAAAATAATTATAGTTCAGTATTTATGGGTGGTATTTAGCCTCATGTTATTTTACATCACTCCAGAGTGCATATAAGGCACTACATAAAACAAATAAGAAAAAGTTCTTCATGATTGAAACTTCTGATCTATTTTCAGTGTGAGCCAAAAAACAACATAAAGCTCTAAAATAAAGTAGGAAATTGCTGCTAAAAAAGGACATGATTTATAGCACTGTTAAGATCTGCTTTAAGGTTCCTTGAAATCAAGGTCCAAGTCAGGCATCTCTGCTCTGATAAGATGTAGCCTCTCTTGTTATGGCTAAAATGTTCTGGAGGCATGCCTGTGTTGAGTTTTACTGGAGGTACTAGTGAAGAATGCTTGACTGAGAATCTGTCAGCAGCTCTGCAGACAGCCAGGGCCAGGTGAATACAGTGGGTGACATGGGGAGAGACTTCTTGGTAGCTGTGAGGGTTTGGACATCTCATAGATGAAGTAAGAAGGTAGCTTGTGGATGACCATAAAAATGTGCTAGCAAGAGATTGTCTACAAGGCATGACGTAGGTAATGTCAGGACTCTCAAGCACTGTGTCTTGTGATGGGGAGGACCTGGTTGGAAACATTCAGAGTTGCAGCTGTGTTACAGCTGGATCACCAGGACCACCCACTGTCTGTCTTTTTCTTGAGACTCGGGAGGAGGGAAATGCTCTACATTCATCAGGGAGTCCAGAGTAGATGAAGATGCAGGTAAGATCAGTGACTACGAGTGACTTGAGGCCGTTTCTGCTAAACGGAAATCACTTCCTCTCTGTTCAGTTGACAAGGAAGCTGATGGATATTAGAAATACTCTGGAATAACGAGGTGAGGATATGGATGCTGTGCATAGGAGGCATAGGTTCAACTTGAAAGAGAATTAAAAAGTGAGTTATGTTATAAGCTAAAGTAGCAGGGAGATAATATCTCTGGATGATGATGATTTTTTTTTTTTTTTCCAGCAAAAAAATTCTATTTGGGTCTTTGTTTTAATTTTTTTTTTTTTCCTTTTCTTACTCAAATTCTCAGAAGATTTGGTACCTAAGATGTAACACAAAACCCTCAGGTGCCATATAGTCTGGAGGCTGTAGGAAACTGTCTCAACAAATATTTCTGTTGTTAAAATACTGTCCAATTTTTTAACCTTTGTGAGGGTCCCAGGGGTTTTTCTGTAATTAAGACTTAAACTAATTGATTAGAAATATTTTTATAATGGATTGTAAATATAATTTAGCTTTACTTTTTCAAGGCCTAAAATTACTTAAAGAATGCAATGAGTATGAAAGCGTATAAAACAATAATAGCCAACTAAAAATAAAATCATTTAACATATTTAATTTTGAACAAAAAGAACACAAACATTTCCAGTTGCAAAGTTCATGTCAACATATGTGTGTGTTTTTTTTCTTTCTTTCTTTTTTTTTTTTTTTTCCCAGGGATTTTAGTGAAGATTTACAATTATCATAGGACTCAGTGCAGTTTGTTTGCTCCCCACAAAAGCAGAGATGATTTTTATTGACCAATCTTTGATCCGAGAGATTAAAGAAAGTACTGCAAGAGCAGTGAAAAGGATAACACCATGGGGGTCAATAGGCTTACTGCTACTTGGAAATGAAAGTGAAGCATTCCATTGGGAGAGGGGGTAATTTAGCATTCTTACTGGGAACTTGAGAGTTTTCCCTTTCCTTTTTTTTAAGGAAAAAAAAAAATTATTCATCTTACTTACAGGTTTCTCCATGACTTAATACCATGGCCACAATATGAGGTCATTTAGAGGGCACTAGATTCGCCAACATAATTCTGCACATTGCTTTTTAGCCCAAATGGCCTGGCTGTCACATACTCGCACTCTTGATTGAAATGTTTCTGGTAGACTTTTGGAATGCAGTCTAAGGGCTTAGTGGCTCAATATTTTCAACATGAATACATTTCCTATCTCATAGAAAGTTCCTATGGACTATTGCAGAGTAAATGTGTCTTTCTGCTCTTTCTTGAAGCACTGTGAACTTTATACAAATGTGGTAAAATTGCATGAGTTAAAGGGAAATTAAAGTCTTAGTTTGATGCAGGATTTTTGTTTGTTTTGTTTGTTTTTAATGGCAACATCATCATGGCCCTTCTTTATAACAGTATCAAAATGCCTGCTGAGAAGCAAAGTTTTGTTTCTTGAAATAACCGCTAATATCCCTTTTCCCTGATGTATTATATTTCTTTTTTTTCCCCTGCTCTCTTCCCTTCCTTGTCCAGGAGGTACGATTTTTGTCCTCCCTCTCACTGCAGAGAACAAGTGTGAGGAGAACAACAGCTGGTGTGGCTTTGATTAGGGATGCGCTGAAGTGCTTTTGTTTACAGAATATTCACAAAGACACACGAGGCCTGGCAGAGCACTCGTGTCACACTTCTTCTCATCTCTGAAAAATTGCCAAAGAAATCTGATTAAAATTGGCTTGTTGTATTTATTTTGCTGTTTGCCAGAGACAGGTTTGGAGGCTTAGAGTGTTTTAACATTTTATTTAGTTTTGTGTAGGTAAACAGTAAGTTATTATTAACAAATTTTAAGAGGCAAGTAGGCTCAGAAAGTTCTCAGAAAGCTTCTTGTGTCCTATGAATCTATGCAAGAAATTACTTAAAGAACACACTCAATCATTTCACCCAGGAGATTGATTTGCTTTGTCACAAGGAATATTCATAGATGATTTACCTGGTCACAGTTTATGAAGTGTCTGTCTCTGCTTCTAAGAGTCTCAAAACACTAATGAAACAGTAATTCTACCAAGAGTAATGGTAGAATACCCATGGATTTAGTAGGAATTGTGATGCCTCCTTATTTTTTTCTTTTTTTTTCCTTCTTCCCTTAAGAATTTCCTGAAAACCAGTGACTTTGGGTACTTTGGTTGTCATATGATAATTAAAGACTTAAATTGGTATAGCTGCTTCATGAAGTTTAATAATAAAATTGATATTCTGTTTACAGTCAGGTGATGTGGGTTTTTTAGTTTAGTTACTATTTGCCAGTGGTTGCTGGCAACATTAGCTAGGTTCTTGAAACACCATGCTGTTTTCATGTTCCCAGATCAAGTTAGGTTTTCTAGAAAAGCATCACCAGCACTCTTGTTATTCACTACTTGGTCTTGGCTGAGTGTGGGTTTTCTGGGGTTTCGTTTGCTTTTTTTGTGTGTCCCTGGCCTTGACTATTCAGGAAATTGTAGTTCTCAGGCTTGCTAAGAAGCACTGATGTGGCAAAGAGCATTTTCAATTTAAGTATGATGAGAAAATAAAGCTTTCTAAAAGTCTACAAGACATATTTACTCCCTTCTCCTTTATTAATTCTTTAGCTTTGGTGCTCTAAACTTACACCTTTCTCCTTATTCTTTTCCTTTAGGGTAACTTGCATATTTTCCATCTCTTAGCTGTGGAAATGAGCTGCTATACTGTTGTTCACAGAAGATATGGCTGACTCTTCTGTTTCACAGATCTCACAATATTGTAGTGTGTGATGTGGGTTTTTTTGTTTTTGAGAGGAAGCAGGGGAAAGGCAGGAAAGGATTTTTTTTCTTTCTGAAAGCTTTACATTTCATAGGAATTGGATTATATTTTATGTGAACAATCATTTTTTCTTTTTTTTTTTTTTTTTTTTTTTTTAATAGTAGGAGAGTAAAACCTAGAAATGTGGACTTGACTGAACTCTAAAACTTCAGACACTAGAAGACAAATAGGATGAATCCCAAATGTGCTATGGAAAAACAAAGCCCTTTTGATATGGAAGGACCTGCCTTTTTAATGTTGCTCTCTTGAGGTGATGTTCAGGGAGTGTGGCACCATTGCACAGTGGTATATTCAGGAGCAGGATATAAGGGAAAGCCCCTAGTGTAACAACAAAGATTAAGGGTTTTACTGGTAATGACTTAAAAATGAAATAACTTGTGTACTCAGTGCTGCTTTTGGGTATACTGGACAAGAAGTGGTATTAACTTTTGTGTTCCTTGAAATAATATTTTTTCTAAAAGCTAAGGGGATTTTTAGAAAGGTGACTCTTTTTTTTTTAATTGGAAGCTAACTATATAAAAACTTGTAAAACATCTATGCAAAACTTGTGTTCTGAATTAAGTGGTATTTTTTTTTTATCATCATTTGTTACTTGTAGTGGCTGTTGTCAACATTATCCATGTTCCCAAAATTCTAGTGTGACCTACAGACAGTAGACAGCAGTCCTTACTGTTAAGTTTTCATAAGGTATTTGACTGTTATGGAGCCATATGTGTGTTTGGCAATTTGGTATTCACTTCAGTATCCCATGTGCTCTAGAAGGTGGTGAGGAATAAAAGAAATATCCTTGAATGACCTGTGGGGTTACAATGTGTTATATTCAGTCAAATTAAATATATAATAGAGAAAATATTATTATAGCAAATATATCTTAGATTTACCTCGGTGGAGTAGGCATGGGGTGGAGAGGGAGGAGCGCTGCTGCTCAGACACCGAGTCCCTTAGGGTGTCAGCTTCAACCAAATTAAAAAATGTGTGCCAGCCTCCAGTTGGCATGCTTGAGTTCACTTCACTCCAGTCAATGAGGCACCTTCGCGCAGTAAGCACAATAGAGACAAAGAGATGCCTTGCAACTGTCAGAGAGAGAAAAGAGTCCTTTGAGATGAAATGTTAACATAAGAAGTGAAAATGGTTTGTGGTAGTCTCAAGCTGGCTCTTTTGGGTTCACTTTCCTATAGCTACTGAACTATAGTGCTGTACCTTAACAGAGAAGTCTCAATAAAATTAGAAAGATATCCTAAAAACGACAGAAGACGAGAGAGAGTAAAAGCGAACAAGAGAGAGAAAGGGAGAGTTCTTTTGATAAGAAGCTTAACAAAAGTGGAAAAAATGGTTTATGTGAATGTTAGTTTTCATGGCAGCCTCAAGCTGACACTTGGGCTCCCTTTATTACAGTCAGTAAGCTACTTTAGCAAACAAAGGAGAATGGAGAGAAGGATGACTGGAAACAAAGGAGAAATGGAGAGAAAAAGAGACCTCTTTGACAGCATCTAACACAACATGAAATCTCTGCCTCTGTTTCCATTCTTGAAACATTTTCTGCAAGGCAGAGGCACAAATGGTCGAATTTTTGTCAAGGTACTTCATAGATAATGAAACAAAATAAATGCTGAGATTTTTAATTTGCTTAAACAATATAGCAGCTGAATAGTGCTCAATTAAAAGATGGGGTGAGGACTGTGAATTGTCTTCTTACCTCTCTAAAAAGAATTTCTCTTTTGCCTGCTGTTCTCAGATATTAACTGACACCCAAACCAGGAAATTCTAGTGCAGTGTTGAATCCGTTTTAAATCCTTTTCATGTATGACAATACGTAGATGTGTGGGTAAAAAAAGTCACTGGAATTAGAAGTGTGTGTGTGGTTTCTGTGTGGTTGGTGGTTGTTTTGTGTTCGTGTGTGGGTGTGTTGTTTTTGGTTTTTTTTGTTGTTGTTTTAAATACTGTAGCCAGTAGTGCTGAAAACTGAACGGGTGTAGGCATATACTTAGAGCATGTACCTGATGAGTGAGTGTGCCTTTCTAAACAGGTGAAAGAAAAATTGCTAAACCGTCTTTTCTCTGCATTCAATCCAGTCCTTTGGGTTTTAGGTATTCAATTCAGACTAGTATTTCATATTTAAGGTCTTTAAGTTCTGTCTGTGACCTCTAGTTCTCAGTCTCATTGGAAAGGGAAATATGTTTTGTTAGCTTCCACAGATTTAAGCTTTGCAGAGTGATCATGAAACTAAAAAAGACTGCAGGTCTTTTGTATCTCTTAGGTAAATACATGAGGTAAACTAAACCATACTCATCAAAGCTGTAATTACAAGACCCATGAAAATTGGCGGATTTTGAACATCATCTATTCGCTGCAAAATGGGCCATTAGATATCTGGCTGACAAATGTTTTCTTTCTGAACCTAATGTGCACTGATCGAACGTCATCTGCAAATTCTGTAGAGGCACACTTTGGAAAGGAAGAAAATTCAGTCACCAATTATTCTTGCCCTCCATTAGGCAAATTGTCAGCTTTATAGAATCAATAGAAGATTATTTATATATACAAATTGGTATGCATCCATGAACAGAAGCAATCAGACAACCAAGGATGAAGCTTAATTAGAACAGAACTTGCTCTTTACAACATCAAATATAATGAAGATGCACTTCTAAGGAAACAGCATGGAAGCTTCAAACTTCACCATTTTGTAATGTAAAATCCAACTCTACTTGTCTTTTAATACATTTTCTGTATGAAGGGAAAAAAATAGAAGCATCATAGAATTATTCTCAAAGTATGCAATAAATAAATTGACCAACACAGCATTTGCAGATGGATTAGAGAGTAGGAAAAAGGTGACTTATGGGAGCAAATTTCAGTCTGTGATTTTTTTTTTGTATATTTTTCACATCAGTCTTATGCTGTTTTTCATATCGTAGATTGTTCATTGAAATCATGTGTGCTAGAGAGGTTCATGTGATAACTGCTGCTTTGTAGTGGGCTAGTGAAATGTTTGAACATCAGTATAACAAATAAATAACAAGTTAAATTATTTAATAGAATCCAATTTAATTCATACTAAGAGCCATGGAACTTCTGCAGTTTGAAGCTTTTCTTTAATATCCTTCAGTCACCCAAAGATTCAAGAACAACCTATAAAATACTAAAAAATCCATGGACATTGCCAATTCGTATTGGGAAAGTATTTGCTATTCAATACAACCCTGTTTAGGTTGGTCCCTCAGACCTAAATTTCAGTTGTTTTGTTCTTATGGCTCTTTCAAAGCCTTTGTTAAAGACTGGAGACAGCTGAGAATTTACCTTATATTTGGATTCTGCAGAAGTTAGTGTTGTCTTTATGTGCAGCTTGGCCAATATTAGTCAGAAGAACATGGAGAGCAGATGGACAAAAAAGGATGAAGATGACTGCATTTCTTTCAATGGTGAAAATGTATTCTCATGATTTGGATTAATATGGCTCTTTGTGTTTTAACGCTGATGGTGATGTTCACTAAGGGCTACCATGTATTTATAAGGTTAGGCAGAAGCACTCATGACCAGTCTTCTCTTGCTTGCTTTGTTACTAATCCCTTATATCATGATAACACACTGAACTGACACTACATCATCTCATTTTGTGCTGAAAAAACCAAAGGAACCATTTAACTTGTGCTCCATGAAGAAACAGGAGTGGGAATTATGAATTGAGAACACACAGCTATTCTAAAAATAAAAGAATAGAACTAAAAAGTAGGAAATTGGAGACCAATGAAACAAAAGAATAGGGCATGAAAAGAGCCTGTGGAAGGAAAGAGAAAAACTGGCTATTGCAAGACAATTTCTTCAGTTGAGCCTAGCAGGTACTGGTCCTGCCTTTTGGAGTCAGCTGAATTCTTGACCCTCTACATTTTATTGATACTTGTTACCACCTTAGTCCCCACATTTAGATGATATGAGAGGACAAGAGGACAGATCCAAAGCAAACAAGTTATTAACAGCCTGTGATATGAAAACAATAAATTTTGATTGGTAACGGTAAAAACAGGTGGTAAGAGTAAACTTGCAGCACTAAATTAAAATATTCATTCTTTTTTTTTTTTTTTTTTTTTTTTCTTCCTTGCTAATGTGGGGGTGTGTGTGAGAGAGACAGACTGACATCCATCTGCTTGGACTACAGAGACTAACATGAACAAACATGCGGCATACTAAGTGCTCCCTGCAACCCCTCAAGAACCAGCACTTCTATGCAGCATTGCTGTATGATGTTGTTCCGTTTTGTATGCTGCAGAAATTCTGTCTTGCTCTTACTTCATGTAAATTATGTCAATGATGCCAAGAACAGTACTGATACTGCTACCATTGCTTCATGTAATCATTTTTTCCCTTTGCTCCTGGTTTGTTTGTAATGAGCCTTAAGGTAAGACTGCTTCAGAAAGCAACATCTCCCTTTCCTTCCCTCTATGTTTTGAGTGATGATTGTTTCTAATCTGAAGGCTCTACATCTTTAAATTGAATATGCTGTCAATATGTCCTTTTCCAAGAAAGTGATTGTATTTGTCAGACACACAGTTTTTGTGTCTGTGTGAAGATGATGCCAGGAGTTTAAGGTACCTCCTCTTGTCTTTGCTTTAATTTATGTTTTATGATCAACCGCATCTTTCAACAGCAAGTATGTTGAGTTACTTTTGAGGCATACAGTACACTAGGTGCGTTGCCTGGAAAACAGCTTTTCTTCTACTTGTAAGGAAATAAAGATAGAAGACTATGGATAACATTCAGGAGTGATAGGATTAAAAGATGCGCTTTTGTTCCACCTAATACTAGCATAATGAAGAGGGAATGTCTGTCTCATAACCCAGGTCTCCTGCACGATACTTCTTTTTTGGTTAGGGCATAGTCAAGCTGTCTTGTGTGTGCAGTTGCTTGTCTGTGTCTGTATCACGCTACTGTGTAATGTCCAACCTGAATTAATACAGCTGGAGCAGATGCTAAATGGCTGCATCTAAGTCACTTGTGTCGTATTTTACACTTCACTTCATGATCTGTGTGGGGCTGTGTGAACGCTTGATATCCATTTTGGAGTCTCACCATATGCCATCACATTTATAGGCTATAAATCCATAATCAACTACTCAGTTGATATTGGTATTGCTTCTTTCAACTGCATAAGTGAGAGAAAGTGTTTGGAAATAACCTTTATGACTAAATGTGCTTACATGAATGACTACTGAAGAATCTGAAATATTGTTTTTTCTCCTGATTGGTAGAGTATTACACAAAAGAAAGCAGGGGGCTGACTAAAGGTATTGGATACTTTACATAAACTTCTGTGAGAGTCTCCTGTACCCATGAACTCTATTCACAGGATTTGAAACAAAATCTCCAAATGTGTGTACAAAACTTGTGTCATTACTGCATAGCTTCCTGCAGGAAATACAATGATTAAAAACCCCTTTCAGCATTGCCTGTCTTTTAAAAGAGTGTCCTTTTTGTCTGTTCAAGATCAAGAAGTAAGCTGTTATTTTCTCCTAGGTGTTCCCTTCCCATAGGATATTCAAACACACTACACTTCTGCATTCTTCGTCCTGCAGTTCTTACTTTCTTAAATCAACTCCTCTTCCTGTTCTCCTGTTTCCAAAGTGTAAGGTTTGTGGAAAGAGTATATTCAGTTCTCTGCCCCCGCCTGCCCCATTAAACACATGAAATATCATTTCAGATGACTGGCAGTTTTACATAAGTGTTTTCTTTTTCTTTATTATTTGCAATCATTGTGGTGATATAGGCAGCTTGCACCTCTCTGAGCAGGTTTCTGTAAATAATGCTTTCCATAGCACTCACCATGATTTTCAGTGGTCTTGATGCTGCAGCTTTCTTTTGCATTTAATGGTATATGTTTTGTACGGTGGTCGTAGCGTGGCTTGGTCACTCAAACTAAGTTTTGTATTGTTGGAGAGTAGTAAGGCACAGTATAAACATGAAGAAATTGCTTTGCCTTTTTATTTCTCAGTATGTTCCAGGAAATGGGTTTTAATACTGGCAACCCCTCTGAAGCACTGTCAAGATTAATAGAGTGCTGAAAATGCTATTTATGTAAATAGGGTAGATCATGTTATGCATCAAAGGCCTCCTCTTGGAGGACTACATGATTAATCTTTACTTACATGAGTAGCTGTGCTGATTCCTGTAGGTTATAGTATTGTTGCAGGGCAATATCTAGTTACATATAAACAGTTTATTCACGACTCTGCTTTTCAAGTGAATGCTTTCTTCCTGTATCTTTAAGAAATTGAATCTTCATTGACTTACAGATGACTGTATCAGATTCATAAAATAGTCTTTTACTTCTCTCTGGGCATATGCTATATCATGAATTGTCTCCTTAGAGACGGCAGGCCACCTCATTATGGTTACAATAGACAAATTCCTAAGCATGCAGTCTGCTTTTATGGCCTTGACTTGTACATTTTTTACCTCAGAGACTTGCCACTCATGTTGACACAGATTTGTTGTGTGTGATGAAGTGATAAAATCAATGAAGAGGACACATGTGCTTCTGTAGCTTTCAGAAAGACTTTATTATTTATTGTTTGTTGTTGTAGCTTAAATCCACTTGACAATTTTCTGCAAAGGTACACTTACTTTTTGGATTTGTTTCTGCCTGAAGCTTAGAAGTTGCTCTTAGTGTACAGTGTGTGTGTCAGCTCTCCAAAAGTTACACTGGAAATGCAAAAGTTGCACTGGAGTGAATACAAATCTCTGTGTCTTGGCAAGAACTATACCCAAGGGATGGGGGAGAAGCATTGAGTAAACAATTCCAGAAAAACAAGCGACCCGAGTGCCAAGCACTCCTTTGTTATTCCTATTAACTTTCTGCCCTAAAAAATACATTGCTATTTGACAGGATAAAGAGAGCCAAAAAATATGTATTGTCCTTCTATTTTAAGACATATCAGTAACCAGAGCTTTATGATAAACATTTCTTAATTATTTTTAGTAGTTTAATTAAAAAAAAAAAAAAAGGGAAAACCACCTGTTTACAGAAAAAGCAAATAAAAAAAGTTATGGCAGGGGCTGAAGAATGAGAATGCAATTGCTGAGGAAGTTGGAAGTCTGCAACACTCGTAATTCCAGGTACCCGAGAAGAGTACATAGCAGTCAGATTTGTCAACGAAGAAAGTACATTTATTGAAGTGATCTAGAATAGGCTGGATGATAGAAATTATGCCATAGGCACAAACAGTATGGCCATAGAGAATTTTGCCAACCACCCTTTAATAGAACTAAACTTCAGTTATACGTAACAGAAGATTTGAAAGGAAGTTTTGTTGAAAGCAGGTTTTTATTGAACATCACAGAAGTATTTTTAGGACGAGAAATCTTGGATAAATTGTCTTAGTCCACAGGTTTTTGTGTTAAGTGTTCCTTGAGTAATTTCCCCTGGTTATTTAGAAACAAGGAGACAAGCTGTAATTTTGATGCATTTAAAATCAGTCTTGATTAGTGAGAGTGTCATTGATTTGTTAAAATAAGAGTAGCTATTAGTGTTTTTTGTTATTTGCAAACATTTAAAGCTTTTTATGGAATAAGGACATTTTCAGCACTTGTAGGTTGCTGGACCTCTTTCAAATGTACCCCTTCTTTATCTGGAAGGGTGACATTAGACATGTTACCTGTCTTTTTCTTGCTGCTTACGTGTGGCTCAATGTAGTCCGCATGACCTACAGAATCCATTTGAATGTAATTTGATGGGAGTGCTGAATAGAAATGGCAAAATCTGGTTAATGTGATTTCTGGGACAGAATCTGAGTCATAGACCACAGTGTAGATTACTGGCTGGTGTATTTAGAATGTTTTGCCTGATAAACACATAACTTATTACACTCAATCATTTAGTCTGCCAAAATGTAGATAATTTGGAACATACAGGTAAAAGCATGAAAAACAAATGGTTCAAACTTTAAATCGGGGAGACAGGAAAAATGAAAAACTCAAGAGATAAGATGAAAGAAGGCAAACTTACTGGAAGACTGACCTCTGCCTTGATTAAGGACATCTGACCACAGGTTTTTAAGGTAGCGTGAAATTGTATAGTGCTCAACTTCTCTCTACCCCAGGTCACACTGAAGATCTTGTTTTCATTATTTTTGATTAACCAGAGTTTTTATAGCTTAAGACCTTGCTACTGAGATGCAAATATAGATCACTGCAGTGCATTGTTTAGCCAAGGGCTGAATCTGACGGCATCTCAGAAGCAGTAGCTGGGGCAGCATGCAGAAGTGTGATGCAGAACATGACTATTTGAGAGAACACCACAGGCTGGTGCACAGTCAAGTGCATTTGTCATCTCCTTTGTGTTGTGGTGGTGGGTTTTTTTAAATTATTATTATTTTTTTTATTATTTAATATGTTTAAAATGAATCTTACTCTAAGGGATCTTTTTTCCTGCCTACTTACCACATATAATTTATCTGGAATCCTACAGTGAAAAGGTCAAGAATAACAGTCAGAGGGATGTATTAGAAATGAGACTCAGGATCTAAATATTTGTTCCAGAAAATAACACACCAACATGGAACTAGCATATGTTGTTCTTTGTCTCCGGTGAGACATTCTGCCACCAGCAGCTCTTCCTCCACTGTCTCAAATCCTCTTCCAATTTGTGTAAACTTTATGTAAAACTATTGATATCTCAGAAGACTCACGTGAAGCACATCAATATGGAAAGATTATGTAGAGATTTTAAACTAATTTAATTTAAAATATTCATTGTGTAAGATTTCTGGCAGATTTGGCAGATATATCTTGATGAAGAAAGGGTAAAAATATGTTAAGGGACATACTAAGATTTCAATGAATGAATTAACACTATTCACCTTGGTTTTTTTCTTCATTTGCCTAACCTCAGAGAAAAGGTAGGTCTTTACAGCACAAAGCATGAAAAACGTATTTGCTTTTAACTTACTGTAGATGGCCTTACTGAATCCAGCGAAGCTGTCTGGTAGCATGTGAAGTTAGGCATGTGCATACACCATTTGCAATGTCACAACATATTTTTAAATTAGTGACTAGAATATAGAGGCCGGGGTTCTTGATGGTGACGCCCTGTGCTGTATTCCAGTAAGAGAAGTTACTTTGTCTATGAATTTCTAATAAGTTCCAAGAATAGAAATCCTGAGGTGCTCAAACCAAACCCAGTATGAATTTCAGGGCTTGCAAAATCATGCAAAACATTTCTTAAGTAAGTCACCTCCTGCCCCTGTCCCCACACACCCCAACTTGTGTGAAACATTTGAAAAAGAACATGTGCATGCAGTTCAGTACACTCTCAGTCCTTAGGAGGCATGTGATTCTTTTCAACTGATGCACTTAAGAATCTATAGAATTATAAAACACTATAATGCAAATGTCTTATGTTTGTCAAGCATAATGAGGATTTAGAAAAACAAAACAAACCCCACAAACCAACAACAAACAAACCCCAAACTTGAGTACTAAAGATTGTACTAACCTTATTCTCGGCTTTGAGTGACTCTGCTCTTCAGTGTTTCACAATATTATCAAAAGCTTTTAGAATGATTTACTTATCAATGTATTTTGAAACATTTTTTTTTCCCCATTGTCTCTAGCAACAATTTTATTGAATACTCATGTTTACTTACTGAAGTGCTTTTTACTTGGAATGGAAATGCTAAACATTAGTGCAGGCTTTGTGGAATTTACCACTTCTCTGATATGTGAAAAGTACTTGAGATAAGGACAGCGTTTCAATAGTACAAGGGGAAGGGGGGAGGGGGCGAAACCCAAAAGCTCTCCAAGCAAATATACACTGTTTATTTATCAGTATTGTCTATATTTAACAGGATCACTGTTTCTGTATGCTTTTTATCAGAGTTTAATTCTACTGATTTCTTCAAAGATAATATTTTTCCAGTCTGTGCTATTTTTTTTTTTTCCTCTCTGCTGCTTTTGGTTGTCAGTAACAAGAATGAAAAGCTGGCATCAAGGGAGCAAAGCTATGAAGGGCTGTGCAAAACTAGAATAAATGCAAAATTTTAGGTTTTTACTTCATCGAAACATTATTTGACTTAATTACTTGGTGTTTCCTCAGTTGACAGTTCAGTACAATAAGACCCTGAGTTTTCGATATTTCCATTTTATAAATTAGCAAGGCGCTAAATCTCTACATTTTGTTTAAATGGTAAATGGAAATGGCATTTATAATCTACAAAGCATGAAAACTGCTTACAGATTACTTACATCAGCGACTTATAACCTTTTTGATTTGTGGATCCCTAAGTACTTTTCAGTGAAGGTCTGTATCTCTGTGCAGCAAAGGTTAGCTTACTGCACTGGGCTTCCTTTTCATAGAGAGGTTGTGTGAACCCGAAGAGTCTGCAGACCACATGTTGAAAATTATTGATCTACATTATTTATATATGACTTGTTCACTGCTGAAGTGTTCCTGCTTTTGAGATGACTCAGTAACACCATGCAATAGTTTTCAGGAAGGAACTGAAAAAGAAAATGTGATCCTTAAAAGGGGAGTTTTAGATCAGTAAAATGCTTCTACAATTCAGGAATTAGATCTTCTTGCCAGTAATGATACAGTCTCCAAATATAATGCATGAATGTCAGTTTTATACATAAAGTGCTGCTGCTTGTTGCCATCATGGAATGATGGCAGTTTGGGCAAACTGGTTCGGGGCTTATTTAGAAGGATGTGGGATTTAGTTTGCTTGGTGGCTGCCAGTCACAGGATTCCTTGAGCACTGAACTCTTTTAAAGATATGTAGACTACATCTTCCTGTTGACTAAAGAGGACATGGATCACACACACTTCTAACTTGGGCTTTCATTGAATTCTAACAGAATAAATTACCGTTCTGATCTTGTGGTAACAAAGAAGGTCCCTGCCACTTAAAATGAAGGTGTAGGGATGTAAGGATAAGATCTGTTCCTTTGTAGTGCTCAACACCAAACAGGCTGAAATTTGACAACAGTATAATGCAGTTCTGTGTTCCATAGGCCAGCTTTTAAAATGTTTCTTAGTTTCTCAGATTTATACGGGGCTATAAGTTGACTGCATGTTTTAGAAGATATGAGTTGTGATAAGAGTGGTAATATTTAAAGTATAAGATGCTCCTCATAATGGTGAGGATTTAGGACTGAAAGTATATTGGGAAAAGGCAGATACAGATCCTGGTGCAACCATGTGAGGCTGGAGAGAGGTACTGTACCCCCCAGGGTGAGCTGGTTTCACAGGTGAGCACTTATATGGCAAGCAGATTACCTGTGGTCTTTGGGGATTTCATTATCATGCCAGTAGTCAGATAATTATTTTTAAACATTTAAATATGAATATCAAATAAACACTTTCCCCTCCAAATATTAATGTGAGCAAGCAGCTAATTTTCTTAATCAGTACATTCAGTAATGTCTGAGTTTCATGCAGTAGTGAAGCTGTTGTTTTTCTCAAGAGTACGTTTTCAAGAGTGTATCACTTCTTGAGATATTCTCATGCTCTGGGCTTTCTAGTGTGCCATGTTGTGACGTGAAATTCTTTTAAATATTAAGAAAACAATTTTGTTTGTTCTTTGATCACATTCCATCTGCTGATTTTTAATGGTTTTGGAAGACAATAAAAATAACAAGTTTTGAGGTTTAATGGCTCTTTACACAGGAGGTAGGAATAAGTAAAATGTTTATTTCTCACATGTTTAAAAATATTGTTTATCCTAACAAAAGCTGATATATGAAATGAAGTAATTTTTCCCAGAAAAGAGCAGATAATTTGCTTGTAACTGTAGCATACCTTTGGAGAATTGCTTTTTAAGATGTTGAAGTTCTACATTTTGTTAATGTATCATATAAGCTTTTCTGGGGGTCTTGTTGCATAAGCTGCCTGTCTGTAGGCCACACTCTCTAACAGAAGTGTCTATATAAGCAGTTGTTCTGAAGTGCTGATTCTGTTATTTGATTTGGGATTAAACAATCTGTTGCAAGCCATCTGTTTCCCTATGCATGTGTCCTTGAGAGGTTAGATTTCCACCGATATTGCCCCATAACTTTAGCCAGTGTTTGAGAGATCAGAATTAGCTGAGACATATGCCACTGAAATTATCTGTCTTATCCTAGAGGACTGGCTGGCTTTTGACATCAGTGCCCATTCTGGAAAAAGTTTATTCTCTCTCATTGCTACCGATTGAGAACCCTGCTGCTTTTGGCTGAGTGCCATGAGGCTCAGGAGCACATCCTTTGAGAGCATTTGAACTGTTGATGCTCAGTGAGTGCATGAAAAACTCCATCAGCTTTTTAAGCCACAGGTCTCCTCAAGAGTCCATCCCTCCAACTGATGCCGTATGACTTGGGACAAACTCACTGCTGCTGCTGCCCAAGCAGCTTATCACTGCGACAATTAGGGTCAGAAGATGATACATTTTGGTGGGGTTCCAGGGTTTGGAGACTCTTTGGAGACTTAAAGAAATCTTAGGTGATTGTACCTTGCTTTCCTTGCTCTTTCGTGCAATGTTGCTTTTTTTTTTTCGTGTGTGTGTGTTTTATATATATATATATATATATATATATATATTTTATTATTTATTTTTAAGTTTTTTCTTCTGGATAGCTGCTCATGCATCAGCACGTGGGTGCTGGATGTGTGTATGATGCACATATTGCTACTAAAGGACAAGCGCCATGGTGCTTGTGATCTAGCCGTGTTGATTTGGTTTAGGTGTTGAAAGGAGCTCAGGCAGGAAAGCAGATGCTTGAAGGCATGGTGGGAGCCAGTGTCTGATAACCTGCCTCTCAGTACTGTGTTTTCACAGGTGTAGGATATAACTGTGTCAAAACACATACAGGACCTCACAGGTCCATACCAGCCCTCTAAAAGCTATATAGAAAACCACTCATGAAATGCCACTTCTGGATCATAAGTCCTTGCTTTTTTTTTTTTGCAGCTCAGGTCTGGAAACAAATCCAGGTGTTGTTCTACTCTTGTATTGCATAGGCATAATGATTTCAAGGCTGGTTTCATGCCATGGTCTGTAAATTTATGATACACCCTGTGCTACAAACTGATCACTAAACTCTGACACGTTTAATGGATTATATTTTCAGCCAATGGGATAACCAATTTTGTGCAGTATTATTTATTTTTACTTTTTTCTAAGATTGAATGTGTTCATTTCAAGTCTTGCTTAAGATCTTAATTTCTGACTGTTATGGCTTCACAGTAGGGTATTACTGAACTGATAAAACCTGTAGAATCTTATATTATTTTTTTTGTGGGAATTTTTTGTTCTTTAGTGTTAAAGCCCAGTTTTGGTATATTTTTGCTTTTACTCAACCATCTGACTACAGAACTACTGATGTTTCTATACTTCTGGGTGGAAATCTGCTAGCTCAGGCACTACACACACAGCAAACCTGTATTTGTGCACACAACCCAGATGACTGGTCAAGTTAACGTTTGCAAGTTGCCCTGTTTATTCATACAAATGCAGTTTTTATGTGTGCAAAACTGATGTGCTTGCAACTTTTGTGGGTTGTATTAAGGGAAGCTTGCTATAAATGTATCCCCTAAAATTTGTTTTTTTATTAAAAATACTTACTAGGCAATCCTCCTGATAGAGTTTCCCAATTTACATTTCTGGTGAAAAGGAGGCTTTAAAACCTTTAAAAGCAGCCATGGAAACAGAGGCTGCACAGAGCTAGGCGGTGACATAGGGCATCACATCTGAGAGGCACATTTAAGGGGGAGCTTGTCAAGAGCAGAAAGTGATGCTTGCTCTCTCTTACTGTAGAAATAGTACTGGACTGCTGATGTGATCCATTACTAGAAATACTAGGATACAAGAAAAATGAGGAATTTTCATAAAAAAAAAAAAAAAAAAGAAAAATCTTCTACCCTTTTCCCTCCCCTCTTCCTTCTCTCAGAAAATGGTTTTAGGAAGAATTGAGCAACTCCAATTGTAAGCAATAATTTTGTCTCCAGATAAGCAGTGAAAGAGTATTTGAAGTGTGGATTTCAACAATGTGCAACACATCACACAAAAATAGTAGTCTACATTTCAAAAGATGTAGTCCTAGACCTTAATAATTCCTATGTGTAGAATACCTGAGTGCACATATGCCTGTCTTACAGGTATTTGGATGCAATTCAATCAAACCAAATGAAAATTTTGAATTGTTGACTTTCACAAGCTGTTTGTTTATTTAATTATTTATTTATTAAATGTTCAGTAAGGCTCTATTAAAAAAAAAAAAACCACACTAAACTTTCTGTAAAAATCTGGATTTGGCATCTGTGCATATATTGTTAATTCTTTGCAGTGTACTGTATTAACTACGTTATGAGGAAAAGAGACGCATATGATATTTTTTTTTTTTAAGGGATACACAACTTTTCCAGTTTTCCAGAAGTCCAGTGCAAGCATTGCTTCTGAAATGCATGTAGCTGGCTTTCCCATTGGTTTACATTACAAGAAAGCTTTCTATTACTAGTCCAATTTTTCCCTTAGGCTCCTTTGGATTTTGAATGCAGTGCAATGCTATTCCCTCATACATAACTACTTTGGTGTTTAAAAGCAGTTATTTAGTTAATAAATATCCCCAGTAGTGAGCCAACTAAATTGGATAATATACATTCTTAAAGAAATAGTGAAGTTTAGTTTTGAGAAGGAGGTTCTTCAGTTTTCCTAAAAATCTGAGATTTAGACAGAGGTTGGGAATAAAAGAGACTGTTTCTCTACGTCTTCAAAATTACCATGATACTGTATAGGAACAAAGGACTTGTTCTAAGCCAGTCTCCTGTTGCCTTCAGTCTGTAAGACCATGAGTGAACCTTATGTAGTGGTGACAGCTTTATTCTTCTTTCCTGAAGACACGTTCCCAATTGAATGCTGAAATGTATATATTCTACATTCTTGAGGTATTGCGGTCCAATGATTTGGATGCTTATCTTACAAGTAAGGAAAACAGCTTGACTATCCAAGAAAACAGGAGAGGACTTGGTTCACACAGGAGATCTTGTGGTTTATCTTGTGTTATTGCTGATGGGGAACATTCAATGCATTTTTTCCCCAGTACATTAGTACATTGAAAGCTTAAATTAGAGAAGCTCGATTAAGCTAGAGGAAAGGATACATTTCCCAGCAAAACCAGCACTTTTAAGAAGAAACTTGCAATGTTAAAAAAAGAAAAAGGAGTCCTTTAAAGAAATCATTTCATCTGTGCTGTGCTCCAACAGAAAAATGATTCTACTCATCTCGTCTTTCCTCATTCTTTTCCTGTCATCCTGGATTTAGTGGAATAAACTGTTTCACCTCTCGTGCCTTAGAGCTCATTCTAATTTAGTTGAACTTGATTTCTGAGATTTCAGCACTCTCAGGCTGGAATTTTCTTTTACTGATATTTCCCTCCTCCCCCCTGCCCCCCAATCCTTTCTAGCTTTTTCTAAAGCAATTTCTTCTAATTTGTGGAAGTGAGAAAAATGAACGAGAGATGATATTCAGCTAAATTCTGGATAGACTTAGATTCTATAGGGGAAATTTCTATCTGCGCAGCAAGTCCTTTAAAATCTGCACATCTATTGAGTAATCTTAAATTCATGATGTACCATACCAAACTGGTATTGGATTTAAGTAAGAGAATATAAACTCAGAGTAATTCTTCCTTGAGTGTCTTTGGATATATCAGGAATTAAAATAATTAAGTCTTATATAGTTCTTTTGTTCTTTTTAGTATTCCATTTTGTTATTCTGTCTTGTTTCAGTACAATTTATATATAGCACTGATAAAAATATTCCTAGAAAAGTTTGCTGTTGGCATCCATTTACAATAATAGAGAGCACTTGCTTCCTTTCCATTTTCTGGACATATTTTCATCAATAACTCTTTCAAGTTTAGTCTTAATATCTTTTGTGTGTTTTCATCTCTGCATTTGATTTATTGAGTGAATGGAAAGAAACGTGACTCGCCATTCCATCCTTTTGCACCTTGCTTGTTTCAGTCAGTAGGAAGAGTAGAAATAACATTTCTAAATTCCTCTCTTTAGTCTTAAAGAGGTCGTTGCATTGTTCCACTAATTAAATGATAGCAAAGAATATTAAGTGACTACCTTCAAAACTAAACATGTTAGAATATGATGAACAAATTCTTCTATTATACAAAGAAGCACCAAAAACATTTTCTTGGAAAAGATTCTATACCTTGAATTTAACTTGAAATTAATTCCAAAGGAAAAAAAAAATCAATTCCATGAAAGTAGCACAATAGTAGTCTGAGACTTTTGAGATGTTTTCAGGGGGAGAGTGGATCGTTTAGCACCAACAAGTGATTGTTGCTACTGTTTCCACAGTTTTAGTAACAAGTCAGAATTATTTTCCCTACTTTTGTTTTATACTCCCTTCTAGCAAGGATTATGGCTTAGAACTGTTTCTCCAGCTCTTGTTCATCTTCTCTAGAGGTGGCTACATCAGATGAACTTTTTTTTGTGTATATGTCTTTTAATTTCGTCAGTCTTCATGGCCCCATGACTCTTGGTATGTAGCACAAGCTCTACTGGATGACCCAATGTTTTAACTGTAAGTCACTGTGAACCGCTCTATGAAACAGGCTTACCAACTCATAAACTGAAAGGAATCCTATTTATTGCCATTTCTAGATTCAGAGATTGCTAGCAGCTTGTTACTGTTCTAACAGTGCTTAAGGCTAGACACCTATGGTATTGTAGGTTTATCGTAGAGTGGTTTGGGTTGGAAGGGACCTTTAACATCATCTAGTCCCAATTCCCCTGCCATGGACAGTGACACCTTCCACTGGACCAGGTTGCTCAAAGTCTCATCCAGCCTGACCTTGAATGCTTCCAGGGATGGGGCATCCACAGTTTCTCTGGGCAGCTGATTCCAGTGCCTCACCAACATCATGGTGAATAATTTCTTCCTTGTATCTAATATAAATCTACCCTTTTTCAGTTTAAAGCAATTACCCATGGTCCTATCACTAAATGCCCTTGTAAAAAATCCCTCTCCAGTTTCTCTGTAGGCCCCATTAGGTACTGGAAGTCTGCTGTAAGATCTCCCTGTAGCCTTCTCTTCTCCAGGTTGAACAAACCCAACTCTCTCAGCCTGTCTTCATAGGTGAGGTGCTCCAGCCCTCTGATCATCTTCTCTGAACCCATTCTAACAGGTCCATGTCCTCCTTATACAGGAGGCCCCACAGCTGAATGCAGTACTCCAGGTGGGGTCTCACCAGAGCAGAGTGCGGGGTAGAATCACCTCCCTCGACCTGCTGGTCGTGCTTCTTTTGATGCAGCCTGGGACATGGTTGGCTTTCTGGGCTGTATGTGCATATTGACAGGTCACGTTGAGCTGCTTTTCTTGATATTTCTTGGGTAGGGTTAGTCTTGTATGAATGCTTGTAGTGTCTCATCCAATATAATGGGATTACACCTAAGGGTGACTATATAGAGCTTCTGACAGGTTTCTGCAATATATTGTGAATTAATAAGTGCAATATATTTTTTTGACTTCTGGATTAGTAGATTTTCCTGCTGTGAAAATTCTGAAGTAAAATCCTCTCATGTGTTATGAAAATAATTATTACAATTTGTTAATTTTGTTCTTTCAATTGTCTGTTTTACCGATAGGTTGCTGTCTCTGTCAGCATTTTTATTCTGTTTATGCTTTGCAGTTTGCTGAAGGTAGATGTATATTCTGAAAATAAACTTGAATCTATTAAAGTGGCTAACATACAGTGATGTCTCTGTTTTGTAAATTGAGTTCAGGCATAGGCTATCTATCTGTTTGGCAGCAGTGGAGGTGCCTTTTTACTTGAATTTTACTGTTTAAGCTTTTAGAGTTGCTTTCGAAGGTGGAAGAGGGGTCAGGGTAGCATCAGATTCACACATTACTGTCTTTACTGAATTTATATGAATGACCTCCTTTGAAGATTGAAGAATGCAGCACGACTATGCATAAAGACTCTCAGGCTTTGAGGAGTGTGATCTTTTGTCTTTTGTGCATGATCTTCTAGTTGGCTGTTGGTATATTTTGCTATTCAGGGATGATGAATTTAGATACATTTGATTAAAGGAATTAAAATTCAATCACCTCCACTTAGTGTCAGTGCACCTCTGCTGAAGACTCTCTAATGTTGCTAAAATTACTGTGAGGTTAGCTTGGTAGTTTTGTTTTATTGTGTTTTGTCCATGTCACCTAGCTCTGGAACTGGGCCAACTTACACTGATTACTGCCTCTTTCTGATCTTTCTAGATTGCATCCCTCAGCAGGGAGTGTTGGGTGCTCATTCAGAAAGCTTATCCAATGGGCACCAGCATAATTAATATATATTTTCTGCCTTTCTCAAAGAATTGTAATACATAAAGGGCAATCAGCTTACTCATGAAATTGCAGACACCAAGGGAGACTTAATGCAAAAGCAAGTGTATCCCGTTACCTCTGTCTTATTCTGCATATCACAGCTAAAGCCATGGGAGACTAAATGCTGCACTTATGGCCTAATGCAAACACTAGAGACAGTGGTGGGTCATCTGATCCTTACTGTGTTCAGAGCAATGAAAACAAAAAAAGACCAGGTTTGTCCATTTTCTCCTTACTGGAAATCAGTGATGGATATATGACTAGCAAAAAACAGGGCACAAAGGGCAAGTGCATCTTTTTCTTTACTTAATTATCCGTTTGCCTTTATTTCTAATGAATCTTTGAATTCATTAGATCTAATACAACTAAAGCAAACCACCTAACATATAGCCTTTTCTGCATTTGGAGCAGTTGTAGAATTCTTCCAGGTGAGTAGCTGGCATAGAGGAATGATTTTATTTAGTTAGTTACAAACACTAACTAGCTTTTTTTTTTTTTTTTTTTTTTCTTGAAAGATGGCTCACAAATTTATTGCTGTATCTCAGAGCATTTGATCCATACTACTAAATATCCTTTATGAGAGCTTGCTGGGTTTTTTTTCCAATTCTCTGTTTAACCCATTGAAATTTGAATAAAGGATTCATGTATAAAACTATTGCTAAAAGGTATAGACTGTACATAAACCCTACTTTCTCTCCCTGTACCACGACAATTTATAATAATGGAACACTTGTGATATTTTATTTTTCTATCAAAAATGAAATATGTTTCACCCCAGGCAAATCAAATTTTGAGAAGTGGAAGTGATTATTGAATTCTCTCTCTGAAACAGAAATCTGGATGGAAATGGAGAGCTCCTGTTGACTCAAATATGAAATGAACCAAAAGTTTCCATTTAGCTGGTGGGAAAGGCTCTGAATGTGTAAATCCGGTTACAAGTAACAGGAGTGGCGTAATTTGAAAGCTATGCAAATAGCTGCTTTTGTGCTTTCTTCCTGATAAAGTTGTAACTTAAAAAATGTATGGCAGTGGGGAAAAAAATGAAAGAGCTAAGCTTAAGGAGAATTGACAAAAGGCATTTATCTGGAGGGTGTTTTATGGATCTTAATTCCACCTTTTCTGGTTCCCACTGTCCTTGTTTGGCTTCTCCATTCAGCTGAAAAGCTCTCAGGTGGAATCGCCTCTTCAGCTGTAGTGCCCTACCAGCCAGCAGCTGCCTGGCCTGAATCAGTTTTTCTTATATCATGGGTGAAGGAATATTTGTATCAGGCCTGTCAATCTGTAAGTCTATTTTTTTCCCCTCTAGTGAAACGGTAGACAATTCTGCCAATTTTCTTTTATTAATAAATTAAAAAACCAAACCAAAACAAAATGAAAATAGAATAAGTAGCAAAGATACCAGAAAATAAGGGGCATTTCTTTCATTACTTTGTAAATTACAGGGTTCTTAAGAAATACTTGTTCATTTTTTTTTTTTTTTTGCCTATAAGCAAACATGAACATCATGAGGCAGCTCTGATGCACAGCTGGCAGCTTGCAAAACATATACAATATGGGCAGTAAGATAAGGTGCAGTCTCATTAACTTAAGAAAACTAATATTTGATGCCTGGAATTTAAGTTGAAAAGCAGAGCAATCACTTTATTTGAACCTACAAGATATAGACAAATACATACATATAGGATATATAATTTATGTGTATCTATATGGATATGTGTGAATATTAAAACGTATTAAGCACTGCATCTTTGAATTCTTGCTATGCCTGTACTGAATATCACTATTTTATGTTTTCCCTACTTGCCTTTTTTTTTGGTGTTTACATTAAAATTAATTCGTTTTGTCTTGAGGGATAAAGTTGTAGGACTTTTTTCCTTAATGCAGTTCCAATAGAAGATAACTTGGTGCTTATAACAGCTTGTCAGTCTGAGGACTGTTAAAATAAGGCTGAAAGAAAGAAAAGCTCCATTTACTGTGGAAACCCCTAGTGGGATGAAAACTGTAGTTCATTTCTTCGGATACAAAAGACGCTTCCATGTCCTCCGTACTAGCAACTTTTTTTTTTTTTTTTTTTTTTTTGGTACAAAAGGCAGAATGAGGGGGCAAGCAATACCCTTAATTATAACCTCCTTTTCCTGAGAATTTTATTCTACTTTGCTTGCTCTGGCTTAGTGGGACATCCTGCTCTATTTTACTTGAGTAATAAGAAATATGCTTGGGGAGCATGAGGAAAGGGTTAATTTTTCTCCTTTGGATGCTGTTGGGCACTGTGCGCACTGCTTGTGGAAGGACAGCAATATGCAATGCAACTCTGACCTTCTCATTGTTCTATAATGTCATTGGCTGGTTCCTCCTGCGCTTTCACAGCCTCAGCAACTTGTGCTGTGGCAAGGAGGGCTCATCTGTGACCAGCCAAAACATGCAATATCTTGAAGAATTAAAAAAAAGTAAATTATAGGTTATTCTAGGCCTCAAAATAGACGTATTGTTCTTGTACAAAGGCATGCGGCTTTCATCTGTTTTCACAAGTTTGTGTTGGGAGGTGGAGCAAAGTTAAAACAGAGTTTACTGTTTTAGGAGTAAATCTTGCTTTACAAAAATAACTACTTTATGTAAGCATGTGTGTATTGTTATCATTGTTGAAGATGTGTATTTTTTCATCACCTTCAATGTTATAAAATGAAGTTAGCATCTTGAGTCTGCTGAAATAATTGTCACATTTCTTGAGGAAAAAAAGAAAGTCTATTTTGTCTCTTTTAACAATCTTTATATCATTAAGTTTCTCAACATTCTTGCTGCTACTGGTCCTTTTTTGTTCTCTTTTAATGTTTGTGTCATTGTCATGAAGGAGTAGGATAAAACATACGCTAAGATCAAGGTTAGGGGGTGGAGAATTTTGTTCTGACACCTCTGTTCTGAGGACTGAGCAATGATCAGGAAGCATTTTTCTTAATCTTTTAAAAAAGGACATTATGCGCCAGGGAATGGGTGAGTGAGAAGACCAAAGTGCACCTGTGGAAATGGAAGCAACACTACAACTTCTCTTTAATAACATGAGTTTGTGCAGATACAGGTTTGTCATCAGACGTGTATGCACAAGCTATGCATTACCTCTAATGTCAGAATCTGCAAACACATAATTGCTGTAGATCTTTGTGGTTAGAACAAAATGGTTGGTGGTTAAGGAAAACCCTAAGGAAGACGGCAGATTTCTCCTGATCTAATTTTGAAGGACTAATTTCTATTTCTGAAATGTGAGTTTTAGTCATCTACCTGCTTTATGTGTAGTTTATTCCACAACGTCACTCAGGGGGATGCTATGTGGGGCTGCATATCAGCGACCGAACAGTAATCTCTAGTGGAGAAAATATGAGATAAAACCCCAAGTTCTGTGGTTAGTGGCTGTAACAAGTACAAGTGATGTGCACCACAAAGAAAGGTGTTGTAGCACCTGGCGTGCCAGAATGGATCAGTTCTTCAGTGAAGTAACACATGCTACAGTCTTGGGAATAATAGCATCCCCTTTCCTTTACAAAGTTTACTTAGGTGATTGATCACAATAGAAGGCTCATTGTAAACATACTGGCAGAGTAGTAACTATAAGAAAATGGAAAAAATTATCAACTCAAAGACAACCTTCATCTGGGGCAAAGTTAATGAGAGCAGTAATACAGGTTGCCTTGGTTGTCTCATCAGTTTTCCACTCTCTGAACCAGATTATTTTGTGCTCATATGAAGATATCACAGGGATTTACTAATGTATTTTGGGTACATATACTTGGTTATATCTGATATACTGTCTGATATACTTCTGCAGTTTTTCTTTCATCTTTGTGGATTTCATGAAACCTTTGTTCTTTTGGAAGGTTTCAGGTATGGTTTTGCTTGTATGGTGTAAAGAATGGTTGCATCTTCTAAGGAAGATAAAAGCTAGAAAGCAATTAAGTTTTATGCACTTTCTATTTTGAAGAGTCTGTGTTTCTAGTATTTTTCTTACAAAATATTCCCTAACCACATCTAAAAAATTATATAGGTACCAAGCTAGTTATTGCATCATATACAGAGTCCAAATATGTGGGCATTTGAGCTAATTTTGCAGCAATGAGATGAAAAAGAATACAAGACTCAGCTAATCCCATCCCTTTGTCAATGTAAATTTCTGTAGTTTTCCTGATTCAGATTTAAGTGTATGAAAAATCTTGGGTCATTCTCTGAAAAATAAACCCACAAGTTATTGTTTTTGGGAAACAACACGTTGACATGTAGTTTCACATGAATCCTTCTTATAGCAAGTTGTTAATGACATATTGTGTGACGTGTTCTGTTTCTTGGTTTATTTGAAGCACTTAGTAGTATGATACACTGATATGATATGTGTAAAATTTATTCTAGTTAGCGCTTCATCATAACATCCTCCCAGAAATCAGTGATTCCATAAGCATAATCTAAAAAGTGCTTTACAGCTGACTCTAAGACGCAAAAAAAGCAGCTGCTTTGGAGATCAGTGCTCTTTCTGATGGTTTTTACTATCTCAGCTTGTGAGTTTTATTCTGTTTTCATAAGAGCGAAGGTATTTTCTATCAAGTCAAAGGTAATGTAGAATCATGGTTAATGCTGTTTATTTTCATGCTAATATTAATTTTAAATATATATATTTCTCTCAGGCTGGCAGTATGCTTGGGACTTCAGTTATGAGAGATTGAAGATGTGACTCTCTCCATATGAAGACCTTAAGATAACACGTGTTACACACGCAGTAGAAATTCAGTTCAGAATAAAAGGTGTATATTTTTAGTTGAAAAACAGTAATGAAATTAATAAACTTATTAAAATTATGGTAAGAGACTGTACTTTCATGTTTGATAGAGAAACATGACATTCAAGAGTAGTGACAGAAAACTGACAATGTACAAAATTCTGTGGTGAAGAAAATGATCTGAAAAGTTTGTTCATGTAGCTGATTCAGTTGGCTAATGTAGTACCCCAAGAGAAAGGTGGGACTGCTGGTAGCAGTTGTATGGTCACCTCTATCACATAGAATTACAATTTTCCACAATATCAGCCAGAAAAACTATGCCATGTTCTTCAGAATTTTTGATAGTTTTGGAAGATAGTCATTGGTGCACTCTTTCAAATGCAGTCTGGAGGGCAGCTTTCTCTCATGGGATAATCCGAATTGCATGTAATTTACCTCAGCCACACTGAGTTAAAAATGAGTCTGAAATTATCATGCATTTGTACCTGGTGTACCAGGTGACTGTATATCATCTACATTTGTTTTATTTGACAGATTTTGAATTATTTGTCCCCAGAAAAAACCCCCTTATTTTAAATACTTAACCTTGGATTTTATGCATTATTACCCATTTGATTTGTGGTGGTGTACTTTTGAGTGTCGAGATTAATTAGTCACAAATTATACAAGTTCTCCTAATATCTATAGATGCTGGACTTTGAAATATGAACTTTGAAGAACTTGCAAGTATTTTGTTTATTAATGTCAGTGAGTTGTTAAGATACATCAATGACGTATGCTTGTATGCTGAAATTTTAAACCCAGCTAACCCATGAACAAGTTGTTTGTTTATTAGAAGTGTATCTATAGTTGCTTTTGTGCAAGAAGACACCTGAAATACAGGCCTATGGAATGTGGAAGGTTTTATTGTCTGCCTGGCTTAGGTTTGACATTCTTATATTGCTCACCAATTAGCAGTAGTAGGTTTTTATCTGAAAATTTAGATGAGAGTTAAGATAAAAGGGGAAAAAGGGCAAGAAAAATGAGTTCTGAATAATGCAATATATGCAGAAAACATGCTGCAGATTTTGTGCTATAGGCAAAGTCTGTTAATTCCAGAAAGATGTAGGCATTAACTTTCATCCATTCTATGATGACTCTTGTCTGCTGGAGAAGCACATACCAGAAACCACTGCGAGTTCCCTGAAGTTGCTATGAACAGCTTCCAAGCAATCACACAATGTTGGTGCTGTGGTATGTGTTCCAGATGATAAAGTACAGATTTTAATACAAAATAAATATCGCTGTGCTTGGGACATCATATATTCCTACATAATTTTCTTTTTCTCTCATCTGATCGTGGTTTCTGTTGAATCCAATACATCAGAATTGCAGACAGTGTTATTGCAATCATGGATACAAATGCTTATAATGTAACTTTAATTCTTTTTGTGCATTCTACTGGTGTGTGCTCTGTAACTATATTTTGATTCTGACCTCTTCCTTATAAACTGCGTAAATTGTGAAAAGTTTTAGCTAGTAGTTGCTAAAGTTCACAATCACAATATTTTTATTCTTGGTGAGGAAGAGGGGGGGGAACGAAGGATTTTTTTATGTCTCTCAGATACATTGGCCTATTCTCCAAATGACAGGTTCCTGACTGATCAACTATACCACCTGCTACTAAAGCTCAGTAATATTAGTCTGTGCAATGGTTTCATTCTCATCTCACACCTCAGAGATCTTGAGCTCAACCCCAGGCATCCCTTGTGTGTTTAAATCAGCTTAACGGCTCATACAGTGTGCTGATTTCCTTGTAGGCCTCTGTTTTCTCAAAAAGTGATCACCTTTTGCCAATGCCCTCAGGATTAAACAGGGCAGTCCAGTTTTCCTTTTCTGCATTGGCTATACCTTTGTAGTCAATAAAAGACTAACTAGAAAAGAATCAGCTGATGAGAGAATCAATCTTCTGGAAGCCTCCCCACAGTTTTCTCATCATTTTTGTGCTGTCTGTCATCTCAGATTGTAAAATGGAAACCAAAACTCAGTATGTGGGAAGACTTTTAGTGCTCCTTGTTAACAAAAACAGTAAGACCAGGGGTTTTGATCTTATGAGTGTATAGGTAAACAGTAAGCTGTAAGTGTGCACTCTTGAAGTAGCTTTTCCATGTTTCTAATGGAGGTCTGCAAAAAATTATCAAAGAAGTATCACAAAGGTTTCATAACATACTGTAGTGTGGATATCCATTCTGAGTAGGTCAGGTTAAATCTGAAGTTCTATATAACAGTACAGGGGTATCTTACAGAACAGCTGTACCATTTACTGTGGTATAAAAGCCATATAAATAGAAAAGGACTGTAAAGTGTAAGTGAAGTCTTTTTACTTTAGCTACTTGCTATGTTAAAACAGTGGTCTGTCTTGGTAACTAGTACTATACAATAAATTTTAAGTTTTTTGAATAATACCCTACTTCAAGATGGTTTATAATGACAGATGGACCAACTTAAAAAAGAGTTTAAGGTTCATCATAATCATCATTCTTTACAGTTCTACATTTTTCATTCAAATGTATTGCAGAAATTTACAAATATTAATTCAGTGTTATAATCACCCACCCACGAAGCAGGTCAGCATCCTAGTTTTACAGAAGTTCAAAGCAGGGTATCAAAAGGTTAAGAGCTGTGAAGAATTAAGGGGTTTGTTGGTATGCACCATAAGGCTCATACTGGGAACTCTATTTTTTCCACTTCATACTTCAAACTTGATTTGAAATCCGACTTCCTTCCCTGGACTGAAAATCCAGGGATGAGTAACGCAGAATGTGCAGTGGGGTTATGCTAGTGATGGGTTGGCAGTCATGCAGAAGCATTTAACTGGTGTCACATAAAGTAGTGCAGGTAGCTACATCACCGTCTTCAGCAGGGAATGTCCCCTTTCTCTATCTGTGGCGTTATGGGCATTGATATAATGTTCTCTATAGAAGGGAAGTTTTTAAATACTGCAAATTAAGCAAAAAAACCCTGACAAATATCACTTTCTTATGGTGAAGGCCTATGGCAGACCTTGGCCAATCTCTCTCATTTGCCTGGCAGTTGGGCAGCATATCTGATGTTGACAAAAAAAGTTTAAATATGTTACCTGTGATTGTCCAATAAATATGGGAAATTGCAAGAACGGAGACACCACCACTCTTGCAGATTTTAGTTAGCTAAATCACAGCTAGTAGTTAGGAAACTACTAAGAAAAGTAGTATCAAATACAGTTTGTTACTAGTTGTACATGTTGCCATGCTTTTATATTAAAAAGAAAAGGTGAGGAAATAGGGCTTTCCCTTGAGAAAGGATGACGTGGCTTGTCATAGCTTGTGGTTTCTGGGAGACTGTTTCACAACACCCGAGAAATTCAGAAACATGGTGAAGAGTTACCTGGCTCTGTTCCTCCTTTATCAGAGATTTGACCTATGAAATATTTAGCAGGTATCGGCTCACTTAAAAGCCTGGGAGACATAATTCCAGAGCAGATGAGCCTCCCCATTAAGAACGTCTGAAAGCTTTCAAACTAACCTTCATTTATTCCAAAGCTATAGAAATATTGAAATCTCAGCAATGTAGTCCACAAATATATAGTCTTCCTTTTATTTGGGGCATGGTGCCACCACGATGGGCATAACTGTGATGATTTTTCACAGTAGTCATGGATTACTTAATTCCTTGACCACTCCAGATGGTCAGTGATCATACAGAGTTACTTTTATTTCTATTTCAGAGAACTTTGCTAGAAAATCTGTTCTAGAGGACATATTTATTGAAGGACACTCATACTTAGGCAATTGTTTTGGGGCTCTTTTTTTTTTTTTTTTTTTGGTGGGGGCGGGGAGGAGAGAGGGAATAATTAACCACTAGTTTGCTTGCTGTTAGGGTTACTTTTAAAGACAGGAGAAACAACAACTGTAACATTTGCATGAGTTCCAGGGGCCAGCCAAAAACACAGTTCAGGCTGCTCCAAATCTTGGTCTTAGTTTTCAATCCAGCTGCTGGATTGATGATACCTACTCTAATAACACCAACTATCAAACCCCATGACGCCTGGCAGATATGTACAATGCAGGTTTTGATTATAAACGTCCTTTATCTCTTACATCTTAAAGTATGCCACCATTCAGCATGAGTAGAAATTTGCTTTGCAGTCATCTTAACTTGCCATCTGCCAGGTGGTTGCTCTGTTTCTGTAGCCAGGTGAATCGAAGTTTCTCAAAGGATTGTTAGATGTTTAACTGCTGGTCAAAGAATCTCTCTCTTCAGGGCCACTTCAGGTTCATGGGACTGCAATTATGCTCTGGAATGCTGCCTAGATCACCTCATTTTGAAGACAATCTGTTTATCTGTTGTTTACATGATTTTTGTACACAATATGCTGGGAACTTTTTTGCTGAATTAGTCTCAAAGTTTTATCTGTGTGCTGAATATACAACTTACTGGATCCATGCTCTGGGAGAAAATATGATTATATGTGCTAAATACACCCCTTGCAAAGTTGTTCAGATTGTTGTATTAACTATTTCTAGATATAGGCAAACATTCTGTTTTGAAGAAGTAGTCAGAAGAGATAATATGGTTTATCTCATATTGTAACCTGTTAGCTGCTACACTACTCTAAACATCAAACCTTACTTTGTTGTGCAAGTAGCATGTTCTTGGATCAAGGAGCAAAATTAGAATCTGTAAAGGAGTGCCACAGAATAACTCCCCAATATTTCTACAAAAAATATTTTCATTCAGAAATACATAGTAATATTTTTCTTACGGTTTAGTGAGCAAATGAACTTTATCTTTGAGATTGTAATGTTTAGATTATCACTGCATTGATGCATCTCCTAATATTACAAACACTTTTTGGTAGTCTCCAACTGATTTCCTTTTGTAACCTCATGGATATTGTATGTTTAAATCAAGTGTGATGTGACAGAGGTTAGAATATCTTCTTTTTCCTTTTCGGCGGATGAGGACCCACCAAGTTGGAATGTGTTTGTCTTGTGACTTTTATTCTATATCGTTCTGTAGGACAGTTAATTTTTATAAAGTGTAGTGAGTATATAAAATATTTGATTCATGAAAATAATAAAAAATTTGGGCTCTCTACATGGTATATAATGACAGATTTTCCTTAGAAATATTTTTACAATGATTGGACCAGAATAACACAAGAAATGTTGTCTCCGTAGTTTTGTTTTTAGTCTGTTCAATTTATTAGTTTATTCCCCACCTGTAAAACAAAACACAAAAACCCCAGACTCCAGACAGTAACAGTAGGAGCTGTCAAGTTTCCAGGTCCATGACCTGCTGTCAACCCAGCACACCCTTTTCAGAAGAGTACCAAAACTTGGAAATAAAGAATGGAATGGGATTGTCACTTTCTCACCACATTTTTATCTGTTTATTTGACAATGGTTATAATGCATGTGTTTGACTTTTACAGAAAGGTCCCGAGAACGTTTAGTTTAAGAATTTCTTTTCACAGCTTTTACCTTCTGTAAATTGGTTAATGTTACACAACTTGCTAAACCTGGCTTTCTCTCTGTTGTGCTACATAAAACTGACTAGTTCAGGGCAGAACTAAAGATGAAAAATACTCTCAAATCAAAACCCCTTCCAGGTTCGCTTTTGGTTATCCCAAGGTGATTTTCCTGCAGCAAATGTTTTTCTTGGATAGCTTATTCAAAATATGCTCTCTTCTTATTGCTAATCCAACCTTATATGCCATTGCATCAAAGCTCCCCGCAATTCACTCCTTGGAACGCTCAGAAGGTAACATCCAATTAAACCCAGAAAAAGTCTTCCATCTCCTGAGCACAGATATCATAGAGGACCTAATTTAAAACAGGCTAGAATATAAGTTTTTATTGAGGCATCTTTTTTGCATGCAAAGCAGTGTTGAGAAAATGAGATATCTATAGAAGCACACAAAATCTCTAGGTATATCTCAATTAATTGAAGCTAGGAGAATTGTTCTTCGGCTTCCCATGAGTCACATATCATGGTTTTTACCAGAGGGCATTTTCTACAGTGGCTATCATTTCTGTAGTCTCGTCAGAGAATAGTTGTCCAGGTGTGTTCATTGCAGTCTGGTGTCCATTGGCACAAAGGCTCGAGATTAGGAGCACAACAAACAAGTCATTTCTACACTGGAGGGAAGAAAATGAATAATGTGAAGAAACAACCGAATGGAAAAGGATTAGCATTTACTCTGTGTAACAGTCAGTCCAGATTGCAGAAATAATGGTGTACCTGTCAATCATTGGCTTAGTTAAAACATTGTGTGCATCAACATCTGCCAGCATTGTCATGTGGAACCTTTCAGAACATTATGTAAAGAATTGAAATCACTGGTAAAAAGTGTCTTTATTTTTCCCTTGTCTGAATATTTCTTACATGTAGTAAATATAAAAGGATAAACTGAAAGGAATGCAGTAAGAATGGGGGGACAGAATTTGGAAAATAGACTAGAGAATATTAGAGTTTCCACAGCAGAAAATGAATGATGGATTATGAATTTGTTAAAGCAGTTATGTGGAATTGAAAGATACTGAAGTGCTTCTGTGTGTAAGGTAGACAGAGTTTAAGTTAATGTCAGGATTGCATCACTGCAGCCTTTGGAAACTGAAGCATATTTTTGTGGTATGTAAGGAATGTGCGTGTTCTGCAGGCACCTCAGTGCGGGAGTTGATCTGCAAATACTCCCTTAGCAGACAGGTAAACTTGACTTGTTAGCAGGATGAGCTCTTGTCTGCTGAAGTGTGTGACACTCTTCCTTAGAGCACCTTCATCTACTCTCTAGTGAATAACTATTGAACACTTTCACGTGGGATGAAGTAGCTATCAAGAAAGGGTATTACTGGTCAAATATTGAATTTAAAATTTGTTGGGAAATGGCATTTTGCTGAACTCAAAGGTGTTTGTGACAAAGGATCAGTTTTAGTTTCTCATTCTTGTTTACATGGGGAGAAAATTTCTTATTTTGTCAAGAAAAATGGAAGTTTAGATTAAAAGTTATATATTGTTTAAAAAGACAAACTAGTTGTAGAAAAAAATAAAACCAAGCTAGATATTCCACACTGTTGAAACAAGCAATGCTTCTAGTAGGTAAATCTGATTTGTTGCTTTTTATGAAAAGTGCTTTATATTTCTGATTTGGGAATCAGAAACAGCCTGATATAGGGGGAAAGAAAAAAATCTTGAAAGGTCTACCAGGGTAAGAAAACAGCTTTCTGTCAACTTTTTCCTGTTATAACATGTTCTGTTTTGGGGGTGTGTTTCTTTCTGGTTTTATGTCACCATTTCCACTGATAAGTGGAGAGACAGACTGTTCCTTCCCCTTTCCTTTCAGGTTTAATACCAAGTATTAATTAAACTATGGTTAACCTTTAAAACAAACTCATGTGTCAAGTTTCACAGCTAGAAAAAGCTGCTTAATATAAAAGCTAATTTTGTTTTCCAGTTGTTTCTGAAAAGTAGTTCTGCCAACAAAAGATGTAATAATTTCATGCATGGAGCAGTGATGCCTAGGGAACTACTAAACTACAAGCATTAACAATGGCAGCTATTTATCAAAATTAGAAAGAAAAAAGTCCTTATCACTACATTCAGAGTCTTGTTTTTCCAATCCATCTGTGCCTGTCAACCCTTGCCCCCAGGTAGTGACCATATGGGTCATTATTTGCTGCGGATCAGGTTGGTGTTCACAGATGTGAGAGAACGCTGCTCCCACATCTCTTTCCAGGTTCCTTCATGCATTCCTTCCTTTCTCCTTCTTTGGCTTTCAAGATGGAAAAAATAAGGAGATAAAAGTAAGAAAACAGTATTTAATAGTATTTGTGCCTCTTAACAGTTTTTTTAAAAAATATTCTTTTTTATTTAGTCTTGCTCTGTTGTATAACAATGTCTTTGCCCCCCCACACCCTGCTACCCCCTGGTATTTTGTCATCTCACTTTTCTCATTGTTTATTTTCTTTCTGGTCATTGGTCTACTTTTTCTTTGTGGTTGTGGTGTGGTGTGTTTGTGTTTTTATGGTTCCCCTCGGTTTGGTCTCTTTTTCTTACAATTCCTATACGTTTTTTCTCTGGCAAGAATGTAATGGGGGATGCTTCTGAGCTATCCCCTCTGCTTTTAGCTCACTTTTCTTGATCTTTTAGATAAATCTCTTTGACTCGCCCTAAACTTTTCTTGCCAGCTCTACCTTCTCTTGTTTCCTTCTAGCCTCCACATACCAGTTTCACTCCTTGCAGCTGTCCTTATATCTGCACGCTTTTTTTTCTTCTCTCCTTCCCTCTCATTGCTGTGAGTGCTCCTTCACAGAGGAGAGAAAGAGGCAGCCTCACCAAACACCTGTGCAGCAGGTTCAGCTCACTATGAAAGCAACCATGAAAGAGAAGAGTAGGGGAAAAAGGTTATGGACTGTGTACTAAAATGACTGAGGGGGGAAAAAAATGGGATGGCCAATTGAGGTGAGGAGAATGAAGAAAAAGAGAATGTTTAGAAGGAGAAGGAAGGAAGGAAGGAAATCCATAGTGACTATAGGGAAAGAGAAGAGGGGTGGTGAGGAGGAGAAGATGAAAATGATGATAGTCTGGATAAATCCAGTTTGATGAAAACTTCCAATAGAAAGTAAGGTGGAAGAGATAGGGGCCATAGATCATGCTACATCATTTGTTCCTTCCTTCTCCTGCTTCCCCTGATTAGCACTAAGTCAGGGCCAGGGAGAAGCAGCATATGCAGGGGATTTGCTTGGATTTGGAAGGCTTTGTTTTGCCTGGCTCTTTTTGTCTCTCCCACCATCCTTTTTTTTATTTTCCTGGAACTACACTTGCTGGGAGCTCCCAGAGAACCATGCTGCAAGGTCATTTGTGTGTTCTCAGAATTTGCTGAATGGTTCATTGATCTCATAATTATTCAGTGACTGTAGTTACTTCTGAGGTTTTGTTGCTTTGTATCAATTTATTCTAAAATGTTATGAAGTAAATGATGAAAATAATGGAGAGTGTGGTGAAACACAGAAATAACAGAAAAGGCAGCAGTATTGTAGAGGTGTTTTTACAGTTGTTTTCTTCAGCCATGGTTTCTCTGGCTCTTTCTTCAAAACTAGATACAGAACCTTTTTACAGACACAAGAGGTGCACACTGGTCTTCCACTGAAAGTCAAAGGGAGCCTCTGATATTTTTCCTTAAGTCTATAAAACATACCCTGTATTGGTTTCGTGATAGAAATGAAGATTTATTTATACAGTGGAATTGATCTTTTCATTACATTAGAATATACTTGGTCAGAAAACATTTCAGGGATCTTAAGCAATAATAAAAAGATGTAATTTTTTTTCATAGTTCACATTATTTTGTATTATTTATATTATAGTTCTGTTCAGAGTCTTTGTGAAGACGCTGAAATCTCACTGCACCAGGTTCTGCACAAATACTCAGGAAAAGACAATCTTCATCATGGGGAATTTATTATCAAAATAGGGGAGGTGAAGAGGAGAAGGAAATAAGCACACATAAGAATGGACCGTGGTGGTGTATTGTGGTGTGGGTTTTTTTTTTGTTTTGTTTTTCTGTGTGTGTTTTGGTGTTTGTTCATTTGTTTTCTAAAATCAGTCAGCAAGTCAATAGTAGAGGAAAAGGCACATGATCTATGTCTGGCTTTGCTGTTCATGTGGCTTCTGCCACAAGCAGCACCAGCATTGATTACAGAGTCGTGGTGGCAGAGGCAGCAAATTGTTCTTATCCTAAAATTGAATGTCAAATCTGTGAACTGAGATTCACTGTGATGAGCTTACGCTGCTGGTAGTACACAGAAATAACAGAAGAAATAATTTATTTATTTTTTTATTTTTTTTTTTAATGGTGCTTAATAGCAATAAAAGAACTGGAGTAGTCTTACAAGAAAAGCAAAAGCACATACCAGACGCTGGGGGAATCCAGGGTAATTTTTTTTTAAACTAGCAAAAGTAGCCACCCAAAACAGAAAACAAATACTCCCTGCCCCCCCCTAAAAAATAAATAAATGGTTGCACAGTAGACTTTGTGTGATAAGGTTTTAAAGAGTTATGTATTAATCCACATAAAAAATTTCAAGAATTGGTCCTAACTGTTTCTTAGGAATTTATTTATATGGCACAACTGAAAATATAAATACTGCTCAGTGGACGTGTAAATATCATTTTAGTATTACTGCTTGGCAAATGCCTCTGTACTGCATATACACAAAGTGTTTGAGCATGTAATGTGATGTTTTGTGTGTTTGCTGCTGCCCAGTGGTCCCTTGTGGACAGGATGTCAGATCTATTTATGTATTTCATTAGGTATTGCCCTCTTAGCCTTGCGCTAGCTTGGAAAGAGGATATGCTCCTATGCTTTGTTATAGATGGAATGTTTCTACCATGTAAGCAAAAAGATGCCCTGTGCTTTTGGAAATGAAGGGTGTGAGCCCTGTTCTCCAAGTTGCATGTATATAACTAGCTTCTGACCAGCTCATGTGCACTGGCAAGCTTATTCTCCTAAAAAATTCCTTTGTTCTGTTTATATTTCTATAAAATTACTAATGTTCTCAGAAACTCATAAGCATACACAAACCTGAACCACTTCACCTAGTCTCAGAGATATGGCAAGCTTATTTTCAAGTGTACAGTTCTCCTACAGCTGCTGTACAAAAGATCATATTTATAAAGCCGATCTCTTATCTGAAGTAGTACCTTCATTATTCTAGTTCATTGCCTGATAGCTCCAACTCCGAGAGCTGTGTGAATGGTAACCGCAAAGCTGTTCCATTATTTAACTGTAAGCTGCTCTCCATGACTCTCTCTGGGTGGATTTCATCATTTTCCTCCATGTAGGATTTTTTAGTTTGTTCATATTTGAAGAGAAAAATAAAGAGGTATAGAGAACAAAAAACTTGGAAAGGCAAATTTTACCAGTCTTGGAGCCCCTACGAAGCCATTCATTTGGTGCCCTTGATTATGGTAAAGGTGAAAGTTACCACTTTAATTCTTTTTTTTTCTTTAAAGATGCTTTGTTTTGAGTGAGAACAATGATGAATGTTGATGCTGGCTTTCAGGTTTGAGCTATGTGGGCTGTAATTTTGACCATTTTGTGAAAATATTTGGAAGTCTTGCTTATCACAATTAGGCAGACTAAATGTTTACAGGATATTTTCAAGAAATGACTGTTATTTTTTCAAACATGCTAATAGTACGCATTTTTGTGTGCCTTGTAGGGAAAAGGTAGCTTAAACCTGGCTGTTTCTTTCTGAGTTGAAAATAAGACTTGAATGTAAGGTAAAAGTAAGTTCTTACAGTGTGAAACTGATTTTGAAGAGATATATATTTTATTACATTAAGTAACTTCTTGTTTTTATCAAATCAAGTCAACTGCTTCTATTTCACCATTTTTACAAATTAACAAATTTGCAAATCTAGATTTGGCATTTACAAATTAAAGCATTATAAATATTATCGCCCATCATTCTGACATTTGTGAAAGGAAGCTTCTCATATTCGTGCTTTTTAAAATCAGAAATAACTGTATTCTGCTTCAAGTTGTTGAATAACCTTCATGAAATTGCTTGTATGATCTCATTTATGATATATATTAGTCGTGGATTCAAATCTCTATTTATTGGGGGAAGAAAGGGTTGATAACTTTCCATATTAGCAATTCATGATAGGCAGTGATATGCTTTTCTCACCACCACCGCCTGAAGCAGTGTAGGGACTCCATCGCGGCTCGCTTTTTACACCCTGGCTGCTCCTTCCCATAAGCCTCTAAGCCAGTGGCTAGGCTCAGAACCACAGCAAATGGTAAAATCCCCTTTCTAGAGAGATTGCAAGTCCTCATTAGTAGGTTATTCTCCAATAACTGCTAAACACTTATTACTTGAGTTATAATTGAAACTTTTTTTTTTTTTTTCTCCACAACCCTAACGCAGGGATTCGAAGATATCACTGTTAACTCTTCAGGCCATGGCACCATCACTTGCTAGATCTGGCAACCAGGCTTGTAGAGGGCGGTATTAGTCCAGTTTTTATCTATAACACCAAAAATATTTGTCTAACTGTCAGAAGTTCAACAGCGTCCCTAAAGCCGTAGCCCAATGGGTGGGCAGTGAGTGTCACAAGGCAAAGCTCCTTCATCTGCTGGCTCAAGCCTCTCAGGAGTGCTACTGGGACAATGAAAAACACAAAGATGATTTTTCACCCATGATGGGACTACTGTGGAGGAAAGCCACAGAGATTTTTACTGTGTTAAAACATCCCTTCAGTCAGAAGATGACAAGTAGAGGAATTAGGAGCTGGGTGGCACAACTGCCATGGAGATTTTCTAGGCCAAAGTATCACAGGATGGACTCAGGGAATTGCAAATGCAGACCTGTCATGATAATTCTCTTACATTTGTCAGCCTCTAGGCATTATTGAAATACTAATATGAAGGAATAGTATTGATTGTGGACTATTTTTTCCATATAGTTCCTGCTGAAAACATCTGCAGTTGGTTCATCTGCAAGGTTTAAATTACAGTCTTGTCAGTGAATTATTATTTCGTGTGTTGTAAATCTCTTGGGATACAGATAGTTTTCTTTTGCACGTGTGCTAAGTGAACAGAGTTTGAGGTGAACAACACCTCTCTAAAAGGTTGTTTTACAGTGAGAGACTGAGACTTCAAAAGATTCTGTTTTTACTATAGCAAAGATTTATATGCTGTATTTAAGCAAATGATAATCCTTTCCCCCCGCCTCACTGGACTGCCTATATGATTAAAATTAAGTAAGTGCTTATATCTTTACAGGAATGATAGGGGTGAGATGACAGAAGGGATGCTTTAATCTGTTTCAACTGACTACAAAACCATTTTTGAGAAATCATGCTTTCTCGAGAAGGTAATTTTAAAAATACCTTCTATATTAGAAAATAATTTAATTTGTAACTCAAACTATTTTGCCTGAATGCCTAGACATATATAAAAGCTCCTCTTGATTCTCTAGCCTTCATTCTCTGTGACTCAATTTTGAGGCGGTTGGGGGTTTTTTTGTTGTGCTATTTTGGATTTTTTTGTTTTATTTTGGTTTTTTTTAATGCTGCCATTGGTATAATAGCCAACATATCCACAACTTGCTGTAGCTGGAGGTGGGAAATGAATGGACCAGAATCTGTTCTGTTATTAGTACCGCAGAATCAAAAGGATTTTATCTACCTTGTGTCCAGGCCTCAGTATCTTGAGGAATGGCTGTATCTTTCCTCAGATAAAAGTGGCTCTGTGTGTGTAAAGGCCTGTACAATGTTGCTTTTAAGCTTCAAATTGGCTTTAGGGCAAATATTAAGAAAGTTTGTAATAACTTGAAATTTTTTTGAAGGAATTCATTTCTCCGAGTTAGCAGAATACTCCTAAACTAGCAGGGCCACGTTAGAGCATGCTATGCCGAAAGGTGCTTGGTGGCTGCTAAAGGCGGTCACAGCCCTTGCTAGAGCCAGTGAGCGCGCCAAGTGTCCTTCAGCTCATCAGAAGACCTGAGTGCTCCTGGGAGACTCTCCCAGAGCGGGGCTCGCTGGCATCTGTGTTTGGGTTTTTGGATTACAGCAAAAGCTTAATAAACTTTTAATGTTCAATTTAAAACACTCCTGCTCTGGGGATGTAACATTTGGCAGTCCAGCACATGGTTGAGTCAAGGGGGCAGTTTTATTGACTTCAATAGGTGTTGGATAAAACTCAGATTTATGAGTTAACGTTGGTTTGTGTTTCACCGAGTAAAAGTTAAAACTTTATAGCTGCTTTAAAAAAAAATAATTAATCTTGGAAGGGCTTGTTTATTTTTTGAATAATCTTCAAGTTAGTTTGGACTTGTTTCTATTATGTTTATGATGATAATGTCAAAGTGGCCTCAGACTGTCTTTACAATGTGATATTTGATGCTGGCTCATAAAATTGATTTTGCTGTAAACTCAGCAGAGATATATTATGAAAGAATTGTTTAAAAGGTCAGAGGAAGTTGAAATTTTTTCAGGGTGCATGTGACAATTTCACTAGAAAAATGCTTGTTTCATTAATATTATTTACATAAAAATTAATGAAGCCTATGAATTTAAACAGTAACTCTACAGAATAAACTATTAAAATTGCTTTTCAACGAACATACCAATATTATGTTCCTATATGACACTCTTTAAAAAAAAGCATGCTGTTACCTTGCTACCTTCTTCCCTGTTGTTAGACCTCTTTATTCCTATATATAAGGAACTTCTGTCACTTATTTGGAATTAGAACTCTTCATGAAGTTCATAAAGTAACCCAACAGTGTTTCATTAAGCTGTGCCTTTTTTTTCTTTTTGTGCTGATTTTAAGCTCACATAGCTGGTCACTTCTCATGTACACCTCCCAAATTTTCTAAAACATAAAGGAACTACTACTACTACTACTACTACTAGAAAACATTGTGGTTGTCCTGTTAAACTACTTTCTTCAGTTGAGAGCGTAATTAGAACTGGAAAATGACTTTCTTTCCAAAGATGCATCCTCATCTCTTTCCTGTAATATATTTCTGTAAGTAAAGAGTTCTGCTGTACATTCTGCATTATTTACATTTGTTTTGCAAACAGAAGTGTTGTAATGAAGGAATCTGCACCAACCAACCTCCATTTCCAAATACAATTTTTCCAGAACTGGGGAACTGCAGGAATCTCCCAATCAAAAGAACATTATACAACTTCATTAGAGTTTGTCACTTGAAGTGAGGCACTTTCATTTTCTGATTACTTGTTATATGTTCTGGTAGGTGATCTGAATTGCACTTTAAAATTAAATTTTTATTGGGTGCTAATGAATTATTTATTTATTTTAAAATGTAGTCATCTGCAATCAAATTTTTTCTCCTTCAGTTTCTATATTTGGAATCTGCTGATAGTTACTGGAAGCTGTTTGGGGATTGGAATACTCAGCACTATTGTATTGTGATCAATAATTAAATTTAGTGCTGACATGCATCTAGTTTATGCAGCAGACTCTGACAATCCCATCTTGCAAAATTAATCCTTTCCAATTTATTTAATAGGAGACTTGAACAATAAAATAATTCAGATGAGTACCAATGCAGGATTCTTTCTAGTCAATATTACTTTATTATAAATTGAATCCACATACTCATTAGTAAATTAACTGTCAAACCTGAAAACAGCTTTTTTTGTTTAAAGGTAATTATTGGTACTGAAGACAAGGAGGCACTTAACCTTGCTGTGCAGTTGTCCTTACCACAGTGTTTTTATTCCAGGCTATAACTACCCATCAAAGCTGCAGAGGGAAAATAATTAGAGATATTAAATGGATGAAAAATTAACTATTAAAAAGCTGTGTTCATTCAAAACTGTTAGGGTCTTTTGGGTTCTTTGCCAACAAAATATTTCTTTTTTTGGGATTTCTGCTTCTTCCCCCAATTAAAAAATATGGCTAAATCTATTAAAAAATCTATTAAAAAATAAGATGGAAAACTGGAAAAATGAAATCAAAATAACTAGTTTAAGTGAAAAGAACTGCTGTGGGTATTTAAAGGAAATCAGACATTTACAGTTTACGGAAATAAAAATTTGAAATACTTTTTTTTTTTTTTTTTAATGAAAATATACGCTTCAAAGAATTTTACTTAAAACAATTACCTGCTGTGAAACTGGACATTCTCCCATCTCATTGCTACCTTACTTCAGTAGCTCACTTTGTTAACTCCTGCTTAAATTGTTTGCTTGTGCCCAGTACAGAATTTATAAAATCTCTCCCATTCTAAGGATTTGGGCTAAATGTGGTTTAGGATTTGAGATTTCTGGTTTTGCTGTTGATGAATGACAGCCATTTGAATTTTTATAATTATTCCCTAAATCCATTTTGAATCTGCAGGAATCTCCAGAGTCAAATAGAAGAGAACAGGTAGAACAGCAATTTTATTCTATTTAATTTAATTATTTACTTTAAGCGAAGAGCTTCAGAGCTTTCTGTGTGAGCACTAAAACTTCGGGGACCTGGTCTGCATTTTGGGGCTGGCCAGGAGCCCCCAGTGCCGTGCGCTGTGCAAACCTGGGGCAGTTCTCCTTCAGGGAGCCTGGGGAGCTCTGACTGGCATCTTGGCTTCAGCTGCACCTTCATCCTCATCTCTGCTCTGCCTGCCCAGCATTTCCCACCATACAAATAGGAAATTAAATTCCTCTGAAATCTCTGACTCTGAATTAAATTTGACAATCAGTAGGCAAGTTCTGTAGTTACTGGTGGGACAGACAGACTCACTGAATTTTGTTTAAAATACCATTCCAAGTAATAAGCCCTTCACTTTCCCGTGCTTTTTGGAGAGTAGCTGTGCTGCACGGTATACAATAAGTAGCAATAAAGAGACATTTATTCAAATTAGAATATGTGATTTTTACTGGGAAAGACTGAGATTTAAAGTTGAGACAGAAAGAGAGAATGAGGGGGGGAAAGAAACCCTATGCATAAAATATTCAGGTAATATTTGGCAAAAGCCTGTGAAAGTAAAAATTATGTTTATATGCCGAGTTAAAAATGTGATAAAACACATAAGAAATAATATTTATCAGATATATTTTATAATTATATAATAACTTCTTACTAGATATAAAGGAAATTTAGCTAAATTATCTAGAGATGATTGGTTAAAAAAACCCCAAAACAACCAACAAAAAACCAAGCAAATCAAAAAAAGGAAAAAAAACCCCACAAACCCATTTAATAATAATTTTAACAGTGCTTTGAAAAGAAACTGTGACCTTTTTTTCTTCCTGTCTTAGTTCCAGGCTAAGCAGATTGATGAGAAGTTAGTCTGTAAAGGAAGGAGGGTGGGCAGACTGAGCCACTGTGCTGAGCCGGATGACCACAGTGCACAGAAAGGAGGGTACAAGATGAACGTATACAAGTGTGGAGGGGCCCTCAGATAGTGTAGGAAAAAAATGTGCAGTTTATTATGTCAAAGCTAAAAAAGGATATACGAAAGTGGGTCACTGCACTACTATTCTTACTCCTTCTGTTCTTGTACGTGCAAAAAGCGGCAAGATGGTATATATGCAGATGACTATGGAGGGTGAGCGTAAAGGTTAACGTATATAGTTCTGCCCTGGATTTCACAGCAGGCCTGGCAATCACACAGTCCATAGAGGTAAAAACAAGTTTTTCCTGCCAACCAAACCTAAAACCAAATAGGAATCTTTGTGTTCTTTGTATTCTTTGAGGCCCATGTAGTTCTGATACATAAAGTACACAATGGTTTGATGTAAACTTAGGCATCCTGTTTGGGTTTTCTTTGGGAGTATAGGGCAGTTCTTGCAATCACTACATTACTCTCTGTTGTATAAGACTGTCTAATATTCAGGTATCACAATCTGCCATTTTAGTGTAAATACATTGCCTTTTACTAAATATATTGGCCATTTTGGCCATTATGTGTGTATGGGCATTTTTGTTGTTGTTTTGGTGTTTGGTAGGGTTTTATTATTATTATTATTTTTTTTTTAATGTCTGGTAGTGCATAATCATGAAGTGCCTCTGCTTTGTCATCTTGTGTGATCTTTGTCAACTTTGTCAATATCACGTGTGGACAGAGAGATGTGGGTTATGACCATTTCTGTACTCTTCTGCGGTAAAGCCTGAAAATGAACTGAGTCAGAATGCAGCTTTTTAGTAACAAGTCACAGAAATAAAATAAAATCTGCTGTTAAAGCCATAAAGATGCCACTTTGTGATGATAAGATATCCCTTAGGAGATCATTTCAAAGGGGAAAAATGATGCATGTGAGTTTTGGGAAACTATTTTTTCTTTCAGTGAAATCACTCAATGCAGGACAGGGTCCAGAGTGATGTATGAACATTTGCTTTATTGAACTAAATAATTTTCTAATTAAGAGTTGAATAAATGCTGTTGTTAACCACAATAAATGTGTTGATTAAGCACAGGAATAAGAACTCTTCAGCACCAAATAGTTGTCCAGAACTGGGCTGTTGCATTTACTTGTTAATAGCAAGTCATTTTGTTAATAGCAAAAGCTATAAGTTGTTGTGTACAGCTGAGTTTCTTTTAGAACAAAAAAGTACTTTTATATCTGAAACAGTTTACATCAATTAATATGCACTTACTGAATATCTATTCTGTATTTTCTCTTACCTACATTTTTTGTTGAAATCGATAAAATGAAAGTATATCTCAACTAATTAGATAGTTGGCTGTTTACTATTTTAGGAGAGTTACAATGAAGACTACTCTGAACTACGGGGCTATATCTTATTTGCAAGTTCATATGGCAGAATACATTGAAAGATTGTAAAAGGATTTTCAGAAATTTAAGAGTGAGCAAGAGAAATATATCTTAATTGGAATCAGCTATTTTATTTTGCATGTATATTTTTAAAACTACCATTCATAGCCTTTTAGGTAAATAGTATTTTGGGTTTGAACCAAAGTATTTGAGACTAAATTTTTCCTCACCTTAGCTGTGAAGCTAATTTAAAAAATATTATTAGTGGTGAATGTCAGGAAATCAAGATGTGAATTTTTGAACATGTTTCTCCAAAGGTGCACTTCTCAAATTATTACTGTGAAAGTAATTTATTTCAGCCAAACACCCTTCCCACATATTGTTAACAGGAGTCTGCACTCCAACTCATTTAACAGCTTTTTAATTCAGTAGTTATTCCATTTTAATAGAGCCATTTCTTCATCATTCTGCATTTAGTGATAAATGGTGCCAGAACATATGATAAATTAAACCACAAAGAACTGTGTTAAAGTAATCTAAAGGGTTTAACTTGAAAGGAAGAAGCACCTAGTTTGCTCAGCATAGCCGTCTGAGAGTTCATATAGAGAAAAACACTCCCTCTCAAAGCTAAACTGTGAAATGAATATGAATGTAAAGTTTTAAGCTATAACTGCTTTTGGAAGTTCATCCTCGCAGTAGCAACCAAGCTGCACAATTGCATAATGGCCCCATCAATAGGAAAAACCATCTCAAAAAGTTGCAAGCTGCTTTCTTTCCCACATTATTTTAAAATTTAATAGTTTAGATGATACCTACTTAAAAATTCGATATTAATGAAACCTCTGAAAGAATCCTAACACCCCATTTGTTTGAGAACTATAGAGAGAACTATAGTGCTGTAATTCAGAAATATGGACCATTGTTTTAAGATAAACCTTGTTCCATGTACCTCAGTACATCGCACACAGTTCTCCTTTGCTCTGCTTTACAGAAACATGCACTGGCCATCCGTCTGCAACTTCTTTGCGCATGAACCCATGCCTTTGGCTTCCTCCTCGCTGAGTTGAGGACTCAAAAATTTCTGTGGAAAAAAGCCAGCAAAATGGTGTAGGAACTAAAATATAGGCACATTTTAAAGTAGGTCATTCATCACAATATGCATAGCATGTGTCAGCTTTCTGCTTTTGACATTTTTGTAACTAAACTTCCTAAACTGTGAGCTCTTCCTGATATGGTGATGGTAAATTTGATGGTAATAGCATTCTTGGATAATTGATAATGAGGTATGAAACCCTTTTGGGTAAGTTTGAATCTGGCTATGGAGAACTAAAGTAACCATCCAGTAGATCCTTGCTGTGGTCTGTGTGAAATGGATCTGAGACCTCAGTCCAGCTTCTAACGCATTTTTTTTTTGTTTGTTTTTGTTTATTTTTTTTGAAAGATCTTCTTACTTAGGCAAGTTCTTGTTTGTAGTATGAAATTGAGTGTGCAAAGGATCATCAAGCAGGTGATATCTCTTTTTTCAAGAGGAGGGAGTTGATAACTCAGAGTTATTGAAAGACACTTTCAGTTTGGTAATTACCTTTAAAATTGAACATTTTTGTGAGAGATACCTTAAGCTGTTCTAAGAGTTTTGTATGTTTTTTGTTTTGGTTTTGTGTGTGTTTGTTTTTTGTTTGGTTTTTTTTTGTTGTTGCTGTTTTGTTTTGTTTTTTGAATAGACAAAGCAGACATGGTTTAACTGTGTGCAGTGCTTTTTTATTACTTAATGTATGCTGTCTGGATAGTATACTTCTAAACACTTATTTTAAAACAAAATCTTTCTCCTTGTTAGCAGGGTGAGGTTTTTACCTAAAATGGCTTAAATTAAAGTATTTTGTGACCGTGTGGGCAAACTGCTAGAAGATTGAAGAAGGCTCTTTAGTGGCTTCATGACAGCCTTGCTGTTCAAAAAAATCAATGATATAATAGACAAGGACAATTTTCTGTGCTTTGAAACGTTTAGGCAGTGCGTTTTCCTCTTCAAAACTTAGTGTGGCTTTTTTTTTTTTTTTTGGTAGTTGGTGGTTAACAAAACAGTCACTTGTGCTCTTCATTATTGGCCTGTGTCAAAATTGCCGATTTGTCATTTGCTAGGAGTAAATAATTAGTACATTACTGTAATAATAGTGAAGTATGTCCAACTGTAAGAACTCAAACTTCTGGTATTAAGTTGGAGCACATGAATTGTAAAGCCCAGGCTTAGCATTCTCTTAAACACATGATTCCATGGGTGGTCCTGAGATGTGGTGTTCAGCAGCAGTTAACTTCACCTGTGAAAAAACAACAGTCTAACTGACGTCAGTAACACAGCTTTAATTTTTATTTGAATGCTCATGTGTCTTGATATGGACACAAAGGTCATTTATGGTCATTTTCCTTTTGAAAGGATTATTAAAAGCACGCATTATAAATGTTTTTTTCTGGCAGAGTTCTTCTGGGATAAAGTAGTTCTGTTTTAAAGAGAGGCCATAAAGGATGGGTACTTTCCTGTTATAACCTGGCTTTTGCTCTAAAATCAAAATATGTTTCTGAATTGCAGTCCTGTTTGCAAAATGCTCTGTGCAAACACATCAAGCTCTCTGATTTTTCAAATCCACCCACATTAAGCTCAGTCCTGTATAATGCTGTCAGAAATTGATTAAATGCAATGTTAAAAATGTGTTTGTATAATAATTGATTTCCAAATTATTCTTGTAAAACAAAAGGTATTCCCTGGCATATACGAGAACTAAGGGCAGCTGAACTCTGTTAGTGCACAGATATACGTATCTCAGTATCTTCCAGCAGGCTCCGGTACTGGCTGTGTGAGGATATTTAGATGAGGGATATCACAGACATTAGCAGGAGAGAAGTGTGAGGTCCACAATAATGCCCAGCTGCCAATGTTGGACACTGACTATTTGCATCTCCAGGGAATTGAACGAAGTGTCCAGTATAACCAAACCGACCAAAGAGAACAGTCAGTTACCAGTGTTGCCACACAGAGCGGTGTCTACAAGGGAAAATAGTGAGAATAAGCAGTAGGTTCTAAAACAGCCCAAGTTTGTTTAGGATTGATATTTTGTTTTCAAGTGGCCTATCAGTTAGTTTCAGTTCAAAGGTAATATTTTATCTTAGAGAAAATGTGCTAGGAAGAAGGATGGGGCATGGCCATAAGAGTCTTTAGAGAAGAGGGCTGTGAAAACAAAAATGTATGAAGTATTTTGGAAGTAGCTTTGGCTAAAACTGAAATGGTGAAAAGGTTCATCTTTGGGAAGGAGGAAACTCAAAGAAGCTAACATTTGGCTTTAGAACATTTACCAATCTCCCTTATGTTTAAATTAATTATGTGTTGGTAGTAATCAAAAGGTGCTGTCCTCTATCTGATTGGTTTTTGGTTGGCACTTTGTGAATAGATTCTCTCTGTCTTAAATTCAATAGCATTGGCATGACCTTGAGACTGTCCCGGTAGTTTTGGGAGGGATATCTGGGGAAGTTTGGGTGATGAAACTGAGGTTGTATTTTTAACCTGAAAGCTGCTCTCCCCAAGGCATCGGAACATAAGAGATTTTTTATTTTTTTTTTTTCATGTGTCAGTCCCTGAGCTGGACCTGTTCTAACAATGCGGAGTTTCTAGTTTCCGGTACTTTCTGTCCTGACACCTGCCATCTGAAATTATATTAATATAAAATGTAATTTATTCCATGTTTTGTATTACATGGTACATGACAATATTGGTATAGTACACTTGTACTTTGGAATTGCACACTAGGAATTCAAGAATTTGAACCTATTTTTATTTTATTTTATTTTATTATTTTATTTTTTTTCCCATAAAGGGAAATAAGTGCTCTAAAACTTTTTGAAAGTTGGGAAAGTTTCTGACAGGTTGAGGGCAAAAACCCCTCACAGAGCCGCCATAGTACTTTAAATAGACAGTCACACCACAATATACTTATTTCATACTTGTCCAACATTTCCTTTTGTATACTGCTTATTAGAGTGTCTGGCCTTGGTAGGTTTTTCCACTAAGGACAGCAGCATAAGAAAACTTTACCTAAATTCTTTTAGTGTCCAATTCTCCTCCCAGCTTAAGTTCATAACCCCTTGTACCTGTATTTAACACCAGCTCAGATAGCCTGCAGCATCTCTCCTTTCTGTTCCCTTCAGGATTGCGTGTACCTTAATATAGCTTCCTCTTAATCGCCTTTGCTTTCGAAAAAAGCCACAGAATTTCCCCATGCGTTATAAATAATCAAGCTTTGCACATTGCAGTGTTGAAATGTAAAGTTGCTTTGCTTCATTGTATGCTCAGCAACTCTTAGCTATCCTTTCTTTACTGAGGTGATGTCTTACTGGTGTTACCCCACACTGTCTGAGTCACTTCTTGCTTGTTATGTAGTGCTTTCCTTGGCTGATGGGTGCTGCTCATCCAATTAAGAATTTGTTTTGCCTTTTCACCATGATGAATCACTACAAATATGAGCAATAATGCATACAACGCTAGAAAGGCTGGTACATTTTATTTTACGATACTCCTATTGCATTGTGTGCAAAAGATTACTTTTTGATCTCATTTTTGTAACCTCTTGCTTCATTATTCTCTGATTTTTATGATGACTTTTGGAACTTTATCCATTCAAACTCCTGGTTTGTCCTAAGACTTTCTGACCTGTATCGCTCTTCACTTTTTTTATTGACTGACTCTCCCACCACATTTTTCTGTCAGCAAAAACTGTCTCACCTCTCTTCATATTTCTTCTGCCAGGTCATCAATAGAGAAAGGAGAAAACCACTAACAACAACAAAAACACCCCCCTAAACCAGTGTAAATTCTAATGCTCACAGCATCATCCCACTTATCAACTCCCTAGATTCCCACAAGTAACCTTTGTATCAGCTATCCATCCAGTTCTCCAGCCACCTCTAGTGCTATATTTTCTTGACCTTTATAGGGCAGGCTTTTCTGCAATTCTGTATCAGAAGCATTCCTTAATTCCAGTGACTTTTTGCCTGAAAGTTCTGTAGTCAACACTTTTGTTACTTTAACAAAAGAACGAACTTGTTATTTCCCATTCTTAGCATTTGCTTCTGGAAACAGTTCAGATTTTTTTCCTTCTTCTCTCTGTATCTGCGTATTCCTATGGACTTGCTGTAATAGATATGGCAATAAATTTCATCTAGCTTTTTCCTGTGCCTGCAACATTTGCTACTAATCTTTGCTGTTCCATGTCATGGTATCAAGTCATGTCTTAAACCTATGCTAATATGCCTTAAAGGCACACTTTGGAGGTTGAAAGCACTTGTAATTTTAGTGCCTCACAACACATCTAGATGGATTGTTACTACACATTCATCGTCCCAAGGGTCTTAACTTTTTAATTATAATTATTATCCAACCTTACATTTTATGTCTATTTGCAGCTTGTTGTCTTCACTTTCAGTACAAAGTTATTTACAGTGCTATTTTGAGACAGAATAGCATCTGGAGAATAGCGCTATATTTTGAGAGAAACATGCCGATTATGTTCTACAGGATTTTAATAGGCAGGTGTGCCAGGTACCACATGTCTGTGATTTACTACAAGACTGGCTAAAAATCAATTATTGTTATGTCTCTGACTGGAAACAGATGGATCCATCCAGATTTTTTAAATTATGTCATTACAATAAAAAATAATGTATTACCATTGAGTTATCTGTATTTGCATAGTAGGTCTAGGAGGCATGAAACAAAAGGTGTGTGATACCAAAACTGTTAGTTTCTGTGGAAACCTTGTGTATGTTTATGCTGTATAGTTCTTCCACTGTGTTCTGTGAGCATTTCTTGGCAAAAGTGGATAAATGATACCTCTAGCATATAAACAAAACACATTGTGCACTATCTCTGTGGAATAATTGCTCAGATTTTTTTCTCTTTTCTTTTAATAAATAATTAAGGATCTGACTTACTGTTCTTTCTTGTTTTCTTTTTCTGACATCTTTATATGGAATGTTTGTGACTTTTTTCCAAATTGCTTATAAACATTCCAAGTAGAGATTTTTCTTTGTGTCATGAAGAGGAGATTTTTCTTGGCTTTTGTATAGCTTTTATGCCCTCTTCTGCTGCTCAGAGGTCATTTAAATGGCCTTGCTAATTGATGCAGAAAAAAAAATGTAGGACAAGTTAAAAACAAACAAACAAAATCTTCACAAAATCCTCAACAACAAAAACAACAAAAAAATCCAAACCAAACAAAACCACCAAATAAATAAAACCCCATACAAAGAAACAAAAAACCCCCAAACAAATAAAAGATCTGTTTTCTTCTTCTTGAATCATTGTTAAATACAGTGGCACGTTGGAAAAGTGGCATGCAAAGGATATTGTCTTTTAGCAGCTTTCTTTGCTCATCCGTTTTTCACAGGTAGGGTCCAGAGCATTAAAATTTGGACATGAGAAACTTCAGTAAGAAGGATTGCAATGAGATTCTCTTGGCGGAGGATTTCCTCTAAAATAATACATTGATATTCAGACTATTCTTTGTCCATTTGACTAATGAGGTTTTTGTTAGTTCCATGTGCTGAAGACAGTGGCTCTTCAACTACTTTTTGAACAGGACTGACTGACTTAAACATTCATGATAGAGGGGAAAGCCTCCTGTAAAGAAATATGCCTGTGAAGCAGAGACTAGACATCAAATCTTGGTGTTTAAACATTTTCTGAAAAATATTAAAACCTATGTGCGGTTCTCTGGTGTGGTGATGGCAACAGGCCTTTGAAAAGGGTTTTTTTGTGGTTTTTTGTTTGTTTTTTTGTTTGTTTGTTTGTGTTTTTCTTCTTCCTCTTTCACTTCAGCATTTTTCTAAAGATTTGCCAAAAGAGGACACAGAAGATGATTTAGTGGAAATGCATCAACTGGTCAAAGTATTAACTCGTAGTATCAAGAATGCATAAAGCATATTTAATTTGAATAAATGAGCAAGTATGGGGAAAACTCAGTAATATTCCCTAGACAGCATGAAGTGTAACAACAATGTAAAAAATATGACCAAACATTCTTTTTTTCCCCCAATTTTATTATTATTATTATCATTATTCTTTTTTTCTTAAAGTAGCTTCAGTTATATGCTTAATTTCCTAACATGTCTCAAGAATCCTTTAAACCATTTGTAGACAAAGTAGGCTCCTTACTTAAAGGTATTTCCAGCTACTCAAGTGTCTATCACTCTTTAGAAAACACATCTTTGGAAGCTCTAGTGGGTTTCCTGAGAAGAGTGATTTGAAATTTTCTTTCCTTAAAGAAAATTTAACTTAATTCATACATAAAAATTCAAGACCATTTCTGCATCAAAATATTTTAATTGGGAGCTTTTGTACAACTGGATATAACTATTTGGGGAATATTTATTTCTTTCATGTTATATGATGATGATAATTCTAACAGCAATCTCTCAGTCTCTTATGAAATGTAGAATGTTCTGTATCCTATAATACAAATTACTTGTTAAGTAATAGTTGTATAATATAATATGTATCTCTTTAGCGGCTGTTGCAGGGCATGAAGAATTTTCACGTACCTTAGAAATGGAACCTTCACTTCTGGAATAGGTCAATTTGCCACTTTCTTTGAGGCTGTTTTCACAAAAGCTGTGTTTATTTGCAATAAGCAGTGAAAAGTGGCTGAGTTTACTAATACTGCCATAGGTACTCTTGCAAAATTAGTTAACGCCTGTTTCTATAATATAGGTGTTATGACATCTTTCTTCCTTTCTCAGTAGTTTTTGGGCACACCAAAATGCTAGCTAAGACTTTACAGGACCTAACAAGCCTGTCAAGCCATATCCTATAACTCATTTGATTGTTTTGGATTCCCTTTTTGCCTTTATTTCCCTCAAAGAAGCTGTTGGTTTCTGTAGCAAGGCATCAGTATGCTCCATAGAACCTGGGGTTTGTGCATGCCTGCTAGTGTCTGTCTGTGAAACCCATCAACTTAGTCAAATTTCAGGTAAATTAGCGTTGCACAGGGGAGCAGTTGAGGATTTTACTGTTTTATTGACATATAAGCCTTTTGTAGTGTTTTGCTCAGAGCAGTGTCAATATTCCCCTTCCAAATGATTCTAATATATCCTTTCATTCAAGTCTCACTAGGTGTCCACTCTACATGGAGTTTGAGACTCAATGGATTGCATAACTTATATTTTTTTATTTTAAGGACATGTTTGTGGTTTTTTTCTCCACACTCTTTTGACTGCAGATGCCTATATAAATGGTTAAATATAACCCTGAAAACGTTAGGACACTGACAACTAAAATTAGAAGACAATTGCTTATAATCTGGTGACATAAAATATACTGTGTAGTTCTTCTGTCTCCAGAATTGTGCAGTAGGTCCAAAATACCCTTGTGTACCTGTATCTTACCTTTTTCCATAGACAGACTGCATCATATGGTTCATGGATAACAGATTGATGTAATTTTATCTTCAGTATAAACATTTTACAATGTAAATGTAACCCAAATATAAACTAAAAAAGAATAGTGTTTAATCTTGAACTACAAGTATTGTTTCCTCTTTGGAAGCCACTTGCAAAAGAATTTACATATTTTAAAAGGTGCTGAAGCCTCCAAGTTGGTGTAGTCAGCTTATAGAAAATGGGAGAAAGATGGACAAGGTAAACATAAGCATGAAGCAAGACAATGCACAGAGTATATTGCACCTCAAATGATGTGCCAAGGGTAATCAGAGGTAAAATTTGATGGGAATCTGTCCCATGTTTGCATGGTTTAACAAAAAAAAAAAATTCAACTTGTAATGAATAAGCAGTATCTTCTAGCATAAGCTATGGAAATCCCTGCAAGCAATATTAAAACTTTAAAATACGTAGTAGCTTTTGAAAAACTGAAGATAGAAAGTTGGACTAGCGCTTCAGGAGGCTTTTTTTAAATAGTTCTGCATACTCTGAGGCATAAGGCATCTTGCAATACCCTTTGCACATCCAAATAATGTAAACAAGATTGATATTGTCAGTTATTGTACCATTTCATAAGGTACTCCTATAGTGTACTCAGTATGAGATGCTATTAATATAAGATTTGGTCTTGTGAGGTTCAGAGTATTTCTGGAGATTCCACAAGTTCAGTGATAGCTGTGCGTGCCCGACAGATGGTTGGCAGCAATTGCAGTCTCACAGAGTATTTTTGTGTGTAAGCCCTTTATGGTCCAATTTATTGCCACCATGTATTTCTTTATATATAATCTGTTGCAGCAACACAGGCTTTCACTGTTCTCTTAATTTCTTGGTTTTGATAGTGTTGTAAAAAGCTCTGTGCTAGCAATTTGAACTATGCTGAACAAGTCCTCCAAATGTGTGTACTTTGGGCTTAAGATTGGAATGCCATTTACCTGTTAGGCAGTGATAAAGGCCGAATCAAAGATTGAACTACTAACTGCTCCAAGGACGGAGACTAGCAAAGGTCCTAGCACTTAAAAGTAATTGTCATGCTCTCATTCTGTAGTGTCTTTTGAGGTGGATATTTTGTGTGTGTTTATGTGTAATTCAAGGCTTGAGCATGGCAGACAGAGAGAGTAGGTGGCCTCAAAAGAGTATTTTAAGAACCCAAAAGAGCAAGGATTGTTATGTCTGTTTTATCTTTAAACATCAGAAAGACTTTAATTAAGATATCTCTGGGTTCATGTGTGTTTGCTAGAGCTCACTCACCGGGAGGGTTTTCTAAGCTCCTGAAACTCATACTTGTTTTTAATGATACAGCTCTCAGAGAAATGTCTGAAGAGAATCACTGAAAAATGCAATATATTGCATTATCATATGATATATTGTAGCACGTACTCTTACCGTTATAACCCCTCATAACTGTGTTATAAGAAAAATAAATAGAGAATGTCTAGTAGTGTGTCCAGGGAAATAGGACACAAAACCTTCTCAAATTTAATGAAGAGTTTGATTCCTCTGTAACCTTATTAAATTTACTTAAATTTCTTTGTGCTAGGTTTCTTATTCTTGCCAATAATAACTAGAAGAACTTTGTTTGAAAAGCAATTCCGTTACTTTTTAATGCTACTATCATTATAAAACATGAATTCAGGGATGAATTCATGAATTTGTGCCTCAGTCTCCCATCTCCAAAATGAGGGTGAAAATATTTCCTGCTTCATAGGCTGTTCAGAAATGGAAATCTAAAATGTTGCAGAGATGTTAGATATTATGGTAATGAGTGCAACAGGAAAACTCAGTAACTTGTAAATAATTAATTAGCTAATAATTGTGAAGGTACTAATGGAAAATGGAAAGCACTGTACAATGAAATGCTTGGTGTTTTACTAAGGTTGTGACTTAATTTTGATGATTGTGAACCTGATTAAAAAAAAAAAAAAGAAAAAGGCTACAAATGGAGATTTTTTTTCTTGGGACAGAAAATAATGGAGAATATAAGTACTATAGCTGGAAAAGACACAGTAGAAAACAAATTGGACTGGATACTGCAGTCTCCTCATAAAGGAACACTTTTTCATTTCAGTTAGATTCCTATGAACTATTTATCCTAGTATGAAGTAGGTAAGCAACAGGAATTTTTGGATCAAAATACTTCCAGCTACTTTGAAGAAGTTGCATGACTTGTGAAATTATATTTAAATCAGGTTCTTTGAAATGACACCCATATAGGTAAATAGATACATTTATCTATTTATTTTTTAATAAACCCCTGTTAAGGTCTCTTGAAATATTAGATTACTGTGTCAATGATTTACTTACATGGATATTGTTAATGTTTTCTTCTTAACACAATCATATTAAATTTTAATGACATGGGTTGTCGTATCTAACTGGTATCAGGAAGCTGGTGGATAGCCCAAAGGTTTTATACAAATTTATATGTATAAAGCTCTCGCTGATATACTTTGCCAGTAGATATTGTACCTTGAGTAGTCAGCTCTGCAAATCCCTTCTCACAAAAGATTAAAAACATCCTCCTATTACATCTAGAGACTTCTTTTTGTTATTCAAAGGCATGAATATATTTTGAAAAATGTATATGATTTTTAATGCCTTAAACCAGAAAGCTACCTTGATTCCCATTAAAAATTGGAATATTTAATGTTTTTGCTTCTTCTGTGGCACTTTTTGATATTGTGAAGAAGAACAAAAAAGATTTCTGAGAACATATAAAACAAAAAACTGTGTTTGAAGTATTATAATAAAACAACCTTTTTCTTTTAATGCTAAGTCCCTTTTTAATGAAGATCCTCTGGCAGTTCTTGAATGTATAACTAGTTTATATCATGGGATGAAGCTGTCTGTTCTGATGATTGACATGAGCCCACATTACAATGTGATTCTGAAAATTAGTCCATAGAGGTCCTTTTCAGGTACTACTCAGACTGAGAGCTGCCCTCCAACTACAGTGGAGCCTTTTTAACCCCACTCATTGGTATTCTAATCTGGAAGTGCTGTCCTGCTTTTTAAATAACTCAGGCATTCAGGCTAGTACCCCCCTTGACACATTACTTAGCCAAAGGATTCAAATGAGATTCAAGAAACATGCAGTACAGCACAAAGGGATTGGAATATGCACAATTAATAATCACACACTTAATTCATTTTTAATGCAAGGAGGTTTTCTGTAATTTCACATTCGAATTTGTAACACAAAGTAGTTGCTGTCTATTCCCATTATGCTGCCAAAATACTGTAATGATAAAAATTTCCTTATTTTTCTCTCTGTGTGTGTATGTTAGTGGCTGGCTGCATGTACATGCTAAAAAATAAACCTGAGTAACAGTAAGGCTATGATGCGAACTGACAAAAGCTAGAGGGTTCTAAGTTAAAGATGACTTAAGTCAACCATGAACAAAAAAGCATAAGACCCATGGCACAAGTCAAAGGAGGCATGTCGTTTACCTTACAGCGTCAAATAGCCTAAATATTGGCAATTCATATCTAAAACAGAATACGATTTGGTCAATTTGTGTTTTCTTGCTCATTTTGTTTTTTGTGTTCTGTTGGTTCCTGCAGATTTTTTTTTAATTTTTTTTTTTTTTTTTTTTTGGCCAGATGGTTGCAACCACTCTTCTTAAATGATTTTATCTCAAGGGAAAATTCCCCCCCTGACAACTGAGGAAATATGAGTGTAGACACTACCAACCACACAACTTAAAAAATAAAATTTATGTTTTGTTATGAACTTATTTTGGATCTTATGTTTTTACTACATATCATTTTACGGGCTCCTAATGTTCCTCCTCTACTGTATTATTTGGGGCAACTGAGCACTGAATATAGAAACTCTGTAGAGAATAATACTAATGCAGAGCGAAGGCCACTGCTCAAACCCTTCTGAAAGGCTACCCAGAGATTACCAGCCATTGTCATGGCGATCTGCCAGATAAAGACAGCGAATGTACTTTATTGTCAGTAGGAAGCTGACCTTTACCAACAGTTACCATGTTGAAGCATGATTCCCTACTCCTTCCTTTTGTGTGGCCCCTACTGCCCTTCGCTCAAGTTATTCAGGCTTTCTGTTGGTAAATTTTACCCCATGAAGAGTGCCTGAAAAAAATATGCTTAACTTAAACCCTGTTTTAAAGACTTAAGTGGTGCATAAGATTTATGTTCTTACTGCACACAGGGATCAGCTTCATTCTCTGTGACTGTGTTTCACCAAGGTCTGCTTGAAGAGATGTGTGTAAATGCTGCTTTTGCATGTGTCTATTTTTAAAAGGAAGGACTTGAACTATTTCCTTTCAGCAACTAAATCTCTAATCACTAATGAGGTAGAAAACATTTTCTAAAACCAAAAACTGTCTAGAATGTTCAAGAAAATTAAGAATAGCATATCATACTTGAACCAAATGTCCTAGAAACAAAGCCATAGACTCTTAAATAATTAGACTGCAAAACAGAAACTTGCTTTTCTAAGTTAGTATTTTAAATCTGAAATAGTGCATCTGTACGCAGGAAAAAGAATTGCTTTTTTGAACTCAAGCAGTCTTAAATGTGACCAAAGTTTTCCATGTCTGATGTAGCTGTTAGCAGAAGAAATGGAGTTAGATAAAGAACACATGAGAAGGAACTGGAGATACTCTGCTTTCAACTATATACTGAGCAGCTATTTACTGCAAGCAGTAATGACCTCCTCCAGGGTAATTTCTGGGAGGTGGAAAGGAGCCTGTATCCATAATTTCTGGTTTAAATGGAATATCTCTATATCTCTACATGTATTTTCCTGAGCTGAAAGCCAGACAATGCTTTTACTGCCATATGTTCAGGAAATAGAAGCATCCGTCCCAGCTGAATGGCAAGTTCCAGACCCTGTACCAATCTCATGGTACACAATATGCGCTTACATTGCCTCCATTTACAGGTTTTCTTCTAGCAACCCTTTTGTAGAGGAGATAGAAACAGTACTGTTTTAAATGCAAACATGGGTTTACAAGCCGGTTCCTAGCTGTGGCTGAACCTGTTATTTGCCTGTGAAAAAAATTGCTTTGAATTAAACCAGTAGAGCTGCCTTGATTTACTTTTTTAAGCGCAATTTGTCTGAAATCACTCTAACTTGTGAAATATGGACAGAATTACACATTTGCAGCATTTTTGTTACCTGTTAGACTGTGTAAATAAGCATCACTTGCAATTTTTTTTTTCAAAATGACACTGATAATGTTCACAATAGGACACAGTTGAGTGGTTTTGGGCAGGGAAATACATATTAATGGTGAAAGTTAACGCATATTTGTGGAAGCACCACTATCGCTAATGTGATGTTTAGCAATAGCATCAGAGGATCACATGAATGGAATCTTTTGGGAGTAAACAGACAAACATAAAGTAGATCTGCCTTAAAGTTCTTACTCTTTGCATTACTCACTAGCACTTAATATGCTTTTGGGGGTGTAGGGAGAAAGAAGAACTTCTTTGATTAGGAAGGTGCTTGCTAAATAGAAGAGCAGGAGAGTTGGTGATTGGAAATCTTGAGGTAAAGAATACAAAGAATGTCCGCTTGGGGAAGATGGCAGCAAAGGAAGTGGAAGTAAGTAAAATTTTATCAGTAAGCAGTCAAGGTCATCAAGGAGTAGAGAAGTCAAGAATCTTTAAAAATAATAAATAAAATTAAATCTTACATAGGTTTTCTCACTATCAATGGTGATCAAAAAGTTTCTTGCTATTAAATTTGTTGTTGTTGTTGTTTTAAACCTTGTTACCCTCTGAAACAAGAACTAATATTTCTACTTGGGAAGATATCGTAGGCAGACAAGCTGTCTTGCTGATTGCTCACCCCAGTTTGTCTGTGCTTTACTGGTGTCTTAGTAGCATCTTAAATTTGGTATATATCCAGAATACTTTTATGGCTTCCAAAAACCTTGTAAAGGCTTGTATGTTCGGACTATGTCTAAGTAGTAGGTAATATTTCATTAAATGTGGGATAAGTTTTTAATATTGTACCAGTGTGAGTGGATATTTGCTGTGACACTGAAGCAATAGTTGCACTTTGTTGTTACAGTAAAATCAACCTTGTGGACTGCAAATCCTGTCATGATGGCAAAGGGACACTTTGTTAAATCCTTGTTTTATTGTATCTCTTTCTAGTTAGGATCATATTCTTGTGATATTATTGTGAGGAAGAGCTGAAACAGTGACAGGACAAATCATTCTGCTGCCTTCTAAAAGTGTAACAGCAATAACACACACACACAAATCTATTCTTTATGAGGAACATGAGGTAATGTTAACCTTGGGAAGTGGTATTCTGAAGGGAAAAAGGCAACTCGGGGGTGATTGTTCAATGCTGCAAGCCTCACAAAGCTGCTGCTTTGCCTCATGGGCTGCCACAGTCCCAAACATGGTATGGAGGGGGTTGAGAGGACCTGTGTAGACTGGGGAAGTGTGTCCTGAGCAGCTTGCCCACAAGCAACTGTCCAGGGCTGAACTGACAGGCTGGGTGCTCTGTTGGGGTGAACCTTCTTATTGTGCTTCAGGACCATTTCCCATCTGGCATCATTGCCTGCCACTGCTGAGTCTGATTGCCATGTGCAACACTGAAAGCAAATCCATGGTTTGGCTTGTGCTATGGTAGGCATTAAACTGCTGTGCCTGTTGGTGTCAGTTCTGGGAGCAGTGAAGGGCACAGTGACTTAGCTTGACTACAAGAGAAATACCTGGTTTCTGACTTTTAACCTGAAAGACTTTTTCTTTGGTATTACATGGAGTTTTTTACTGTATTGGTGCAAGCTTGAGTATGTATAAATGAAGGGAGGGAGAAGGGGTTCAAGAAAGTGGTGTGGTTGTGTGTATGGGTTGGTTGAGTTGGTTTTGTTTTGTTTCTTTCTTCCCCGTCTTGTTGAGTAACCTGAGAAAACCCATAAACCTTGGCGCAGCAGAATAACACACAGGCAGACTTGTCTGATTATGCTGTAAACTGTCTCTGTGTATTTAAGTAATAATTGTATTATAAATGTAGCAGCTTTTCTGGTGTAAAGAAATCAAGAAGGCAGATCAGGAGACCATATGGTATACAATGGAAATGAAATAGTTTTTATTTTGCTGATGTGGAAGGTAGAAGTAAAGGAATTGTTTTGGTTAAAATAGACACTGTAACAGAAGGATGGAGCGGAAAGGCCAAGGACATCTACCTGTTTACTTACGTGTTAATTCTTTCACTTGCTGTTGAGTACTGCTATCTGTGTGAAGCAGTTATTTCCTCAATACACAGAAGCTGAGGTAGTAGGTTATTTCAGACCTTGGCATGGCACTAGGTCCTGTCTTTCCTTTAAGATGCTGAAGAATGATACAGCTATTTCTAAACTGTTGCCCCTCTGTGAGACCCATAAGTTTAGCCTGAAGGAAATACAGCCCAGCCCCATGTTAACACCTGAGTGCCATTTTTTTTTTCCTGGCCCTTTACCAGGGTTTGGCTATCGAACCTGTCAGCCTCGTGCATCTGTTCAGAGTTGTCCTCCCGATGTAATTTTCCACTTGCTGCAAAGGGACTTACTTGCTGTTCGTTCTTTGGCAATGAGGTCTTGAGCACATTTTGCCTGACAAGCATATGTATGATCAAAAAGGTCCCCCTCCTCCATGCTCATTTATGTTCACACTATAAATCTGCTTTCTGGCCTTAGAGCTGATCTCATCAGGAGTAAATCCAGACCATCACTTTCAGACAGTTATATTGAGAGTGTAACCCCATGTGTGTATTAGCCTCTTCCTTTTGTGAAGCAAGGTTTAAACGCTACATCAACAGATTTAAATGGACAGTTATTAAAATCAGCAAGATAGTCTTACGTGAGACATCCATAAATTTTCTGGAGAATATTTTTCAAGTGTGAGGCAGTTTTCTGAGACGTAGGCTGCTGTAGTAGGAAATATTTTGGTAGATGAACTACTATAATATTTAGTCTTGACCGCTGCTGCTCTTTTTCTTTCTTTTTTTTTTTTGTGGTAAAATGGCTGCATCTTCAGCATGGGTTGCATGGCTTTGGAGTAGGTACAAAAAATTGAGACAAGATTGTAATTTTACACTTCCCCATTAAATTATTGTCTATCTTATCAAACAGGATTTGGTTGGTCGATATCCTGGTGTCGCATTTAAATATCTTGGCTTTGTTTATCAGTACACTTTACCATCATGTAGTTTCTCCTCTCACTGAAGCAGACTCAGAGCAGTGTCAAATGCATCTCTGTCATGATTGGGAAGTTGTGTGTGTGTGTGGGCTTTAATCCCTGAGTATTCACATCCCTTTTGCACTTCTGTGCCTTTGGTTAAGTAGAGACAGTAGCTGAGTCCCTCAGTGACTAAAATGCCAAACCACACACGACACCCTCTTTGCACTCCCTATTAAAATTTTACAGGTCAAAAATCCAAAACCCACTTAATAAAAATTGTTCTTCATTGTAAGTGACAAGAGAGAACAGGTCAATCTATGGAATAATGCTGCAGTAATTAGAACCTTTGTAGTTGATAAAGTGTGACTGTTAATCAATGTTTGGCTAATTAATCAATATTTTAATCATTAGACCTTTTAAATTTGTTTTAATGAGCATTTCCTCTAATTCCCTTGATCCTGTTGCTTCCAACACTTCTATTATCTCTATTAAACAGCAAAGTAAGTGTTCATATGCCCACAATATGCTGTGATTTTGTAGTTTACTGCTAGGATGCACGAGCATTTCTCAACATCAGCAAACTCAGATTCTTAAAGAAAAAATTATTCTTATGCCATATGCCGTGCTCATGTTCTTGTAAGAACAGTGTGAGGTGTCTGAGAGAATGGACCTTCACAATTTAATGGCTCACTCCCCTGATAAATTTTGACTTTGTACTATTCCTTTCTTAAGAAAAAATGCAGATGGGACATAGGCTACTGAATGGCAGTTACTTGTTACCCCAAAATCCCTCTCTTCCCTCTAAAAACCTTATCCAGGACTATCAAGGTATTTAGAGTTTGCAGAGTAACTGCTCCACCATTGGTCAAAAGCTATTCTTTCCAGGAATTAGTCTGCTCTTCTCTTTTGTTGTTTGATGACTGCAGTTCTCTGATTTTTCATACACAATAGATGTGATGTACAGCAGTTACTGCAATGGCCATCTGAATTGTGGTATTTGTCATTTCTAATGTTGAATCTTCCAGTAAATTGTGGATTATTGGTATCTTCCTCATACAGAATATTCAGAGATATTTTTTATGCCTTCTTTTTCCTTTCAGGAATGAAAATGTGATACTGTTTATTGCAGCAGATATAACAAAACTGCTTCTGATACTAACCGATATCAGGAGTTCGCTGCCCAGTCCTGCGTGCATATTGTCTGGCAGGGAGAGAGATTTTGCTGAGCTGTGCACAGTTTGGCCTGTTACACTGACTCAGGTTTCTTACTCGTCTCTTAAATGCTTGCTTTTATTCCCCTTTCTGCTGTTTGTTGATCTTTCCCTCATCTCTGACTAGGTGTCAGTGAGGGACTGGGAAATAACTTGTTCCAGACATGTAGAAATCCGTGGTTACAGAGCTCAGGCTGATCCTCTGCTTTAGCTTAATCCAGAGCTTCTCTAAATCTTTCCTTGCAGGAAACGGACAATTCATTTGCTCTACAAAAATTTAAGTCTCCAACTAATTCTAAATGCTCTGGTGCTTTACTGATTTTGTCTTCTGCAGACCCACGAAGATTTCTGGCATCTCTCCACGATGTTATCTCATTACACTATTTTGTTCTCCAACCAAAAATTTGCCTAATAATTTATTTATTTTTTTTTTTTTTAAACTAACAATGTTAGTAACGTCTGCCTAACTGTCAAAGTAATTAATAATATCCTTTCCTACTTAGGGCTTGAATTATCACCTGTGATTTCTGGATTTGTAGCTGAATTCTGGAAATGGATATTTAATTTTTGGAGCAGACTTTACTGTAGCAAACTTCTTTCTAGCCATGTTCAAAGTGTGATTATGTGCTTCTGGAATACTTAAGTGGAATCTTGACATGTAGATAAAATAAAAGCTGTTTCTTGTAACAGTGACATGATTTATAAAGAAACATCAGAAAGGCAATTTACATACTGCTTTCCAGTGTAACTGAAACATCTGAACACACTGTTACCAGCTCCTGAGACTCTGTTGAGTGGGAAAACCTCTAGGGTTTACCTACTATATTATATTTTTATGGATTTATAATCTGGCCTACTTCTGCTAGCACCAGGAGTGGAGGGCTTGATTCTTAGCAAAACATCTTAGCTTGGTTGAAGTTTGTGCAAAGCTCTGGTTGACTGTACCTGGGCTCAGGTCTTACTCATCAAAGGCTGGTGTGGCCACGGTGCTGCTCATCAAACAGATGTATTCAGGCACCTCGGTCTGATGCAGGATGTAAAGAAAATATTTGAATAAGTAATCTTACTGAAAGCTGGTATTGTAGCACCTGAGATGCCTGCAAATTTGCTATCACAGCAAAGGGTTAACAAATATAGTCAATGAGGGAGACTTGTTCAAAAGAGCTATACATTGATTTATTGCAGGTGTCATGTGGGTTTGGTGGGGAAAATAATAAAGTTGTTTTTCTCCTGATAGGACCTGAAAAGATAATGGTAGTGTGCAGGCAACCTACTGTTGAAAGTCTGCTTGTACAGGGACACATACAGAAGAAGCTTGCTTTGGCATATTTTATATGGACATTTCAGAGTTTTCTCTATTTTCTGACCTGAGTAGTATCATTGGACCGGATCCTAGAACTTTTTTTCAGAATGAATCTTGTTCATTAAATTCTTATGTCAATAAACTCTCTCTCCTGTCTCATTTACTAAATCAGTGAAATCTGAATTATGGAGAGAGGCAGTCTCTGAGGGAAAACACATGTTGGACAAAATTATTATGAAGACTGGCATAAAATTAAAATAATTTGTTACCAAAAGGTTATTATTATTAAAAATACAATCCAATTGTACTGCATTCACATAAGTTGTTAAGAAGCCATTAGTAAATTGTTATTTTTATGAGACTATTTTACTGAGGAATTTTTAAAATTCATTATATTTTATTAGATCAGCAGTAATGAACCAAAAACGATATCATTTATTTTTATTACTATTGTAGGTTGGATCACGATGATTTATACAACCAGACTGAAGTAGTGACTGTAATTACTTTGTTATTGTCAACCGTATATTTTTCTTAAATCAGACATTTTAACCAGATATAAACTCCATAAACATGGATACTTCTAATTTTAAGGACCTACTTAAAAATATTGCTAGTTTTCACTGCAGAGGTTTCATGTTGGTGCATATGAGATACCACTCACCTGGCTGTATATCATCCTGATTTACTGACTGAATAGTACTTTTAATGTCTGGAATGACTTCACTTTCCATATTTCTTATCCACTATCATCTGTATCCTAAAGAAGTAAAGAAAACAAATATAAGTTTTGGGGGTTTTGTTTGTGTGTGGTGTTTGGTGGTGGTGTTGTTGTTGTGTGTGTGTGTGTGTTTTTTGTTTCCTTTCAATTTTTATTATCCTTTCTCAGAGTGAAATGAGAATATATGTGGAAAAAATGACCAATGGACACATGTGAAAAAACAACTTGCAGCAACACAGTGGATTTTAGGAAGCAATTTCTTACCTGAGTTAAGTCTTAAAGAAGTTAAGGAGGACTATAGCAAGTTGATGAACTTAAAGCAACCATTAAATGTAATGAAATCACAAGATATTTTTAAAAATCTAACTTTTAATGACAATGTTCTAATAGTAGTGATCTTGAGTTATGACCCTTTTTATTTTCTGCCTGTTGCAAACTACACTTCCCCATACATCCTTGATCAGACCTTGAACTGAACATAATAATGTATAGGGCTCAAATTAGAGCGTTGTTGAGCCAAAAGTACAGACTTTTCCTTTTGGTGGATACTCTCAAAGCCTAAAGCTCAGCTTAAGTGTGGCAAGAAACTTTTTTCCACGTTCCTGGCCTAAGACACAGAAATACCCTCTTGCCAATGCAAATAATGCCGAAAAGGAGAACAAAACCAAACCAAATAAGTAAGCAGAACAACAACAAAGCCAAACCAAAACAACAACAAAAAAAATCCCACAAACAAAACCAACCCTACAAAAAAACACCATAAACAAAAATAACCCCCAAATTCAAGAATGCTGCTCATACAGAGACACATTTTCCCCTTCTTCCCCGATCCTTCAGGTGACAGACATTAACTGTGTCCCAGATCCTGCTCTTAGTGTGGGTGATATCTTCTGATGCAACTGCTTTGACAAGGTCTGTAGCATTCTGCCCCAATACGTTTTTTAATACAAGGTTCAGAAGACTAGCTAATTTTTTTATTTTTTCTATACAGTTGGAAGTCTCTTATACATATGATTGATTTTGTTCAAAACAGCCTCATGCTCCATGGAAATGGAGGAGGAAAAATAGCCCCTAAATTATATTGATTTATTGAACCTTAGAAATGAGCAATTTTCTCTTTAAATAAAACTCGGAGCAATGATTTTCACAGCATGCAAAGTATTTGGAGATTCCCTCTCAAGACCAAGAATAACATTTTTCTTCCTTCCCTGTAACTGCTCCAGTTAGTTTACTTTGGAAGTCCTTTTGCTTCCATTGCTGCCTCAGGAAATATCTGGTCAAAGGCTACTACACTAGGCTCTAAAATAGCATGTCCTTTTAGAAAAGTTTTTACTCTCTTAATCTTATGTTTAAGTTGATGCCAGCTTCCTTCCCTACTTACCTATCCTTCCTTCTTATCCATGTCCCACTTTCCATGCTCTCATTCTTCAGGATAGGAATAGCATTAAAAGGCCACATAGAGCTGTTTGAATGTCCTTAAGCTTTTTTTTTTTTTTTTGAGCAATCAAAGGTAAAAAGGACATTATCATAAGACAGTTGGATGTTCAAACTGTCCACAATGTCCAGCAATGGAAAAAAAGAATTCCAATGACATGTGGACACTTCTTTCTCCACGCTGGTTTGCAGCATCAATGACAGTAAAAAGACCTGCTTTTTGTTCTTTGCTGAGTCTGTCAGTATTCTACTGAGCACCAAGCCAGAGGACTCAATAACTGTATCTGCTCACCTGATCCATGAGAGTCTAACAAGCAACTGATAAAGAAACGTAGAATTGTGTTTATTTCTGTGTTGGGATTCTTGTTCATAGCAATGCTGGCAACTGAAATCCAAGGCCCACTTTTGCAACCTGATGAGTGCAGCCAGCTGAGAGTGATCTGTGCTACTCAAGAGACACGGAATATCTTGCAGGATGGGATCCTTGGAAAGATTTGAGTGTGCCTTTGTGAACATTTGCCTTTCCTCTACAGAGTCCTTAAGAGCAATTCTAAAGACAGATAACAGAATTCTTAAAAAGTTCAAATGTAAATCTCTTCAGAATTATTATGTTCTCTAGAGGAGAGTAAACAAATAAACACAGTAAGAACTACAATAATAATATTGCACTTACATAGAGCTTTTATTGCATTTTACAGACTTTTCCTCTTGGCATCTCAAAGGGCTTTACAGATGGTACTTATCCAACCCTCCTAACACCTTTGTAAAGGTAGCACTTAAGTATCATCCTCATTTTCAGATAAGAAACTAGAAATGGAGGCACAAGAGATATAGACAATTTTCTTGTGTTTCTTGTGTAGTCCATGGAAACTAGGATTCAGGTGTCCTAATTTTGTGTGCTAAGTAGGAGAGATTATTGCAAATAAATGATTTTTGCAAGACCTTTTAAATACAACAAAATCTGAAGTTAATGGCAATCTTGTAATTTTTTATTTGTGCTTTCTTTGGCACCCTGTTTTTCTATTTTACAGATGTGGAAAACATGTTTCTTGTAATCACTGTTGGAGGTTTTAATTATTTTTTTCCCCCCTGGAAATCATCTGATTTACAACAGGCAGTCTTAAAGATTGTTGTTATTCTAGTTCACCTTTAATCATATCACAATCTAATGAATTATTAATTAATTCTGTCATAGTCATTGTTCTGTCTGGAGAATGGCCATCTAATATGTGATCTTAGTCCTCTAAATTTTGATGAAGAGATAAATAGCTGTGGTAGAAAAGAAGAGAGAATAGTTTATTACAATTTTATGTACTGAAACAAAATGTTATTAATACTTTTGCTTTATAAAATAAAATGCTAACAGTTTTGCATTTTCCATTACTGTAAAATGTGAAATTTACATGCATTATTTATTTCAAGGCCTTTTCATCTTGGAGTAACTTGCCCATATCACATTTCACTGAAGCTTGCTGAAAAAAATGCACAGTTTAGGTCAGAACAGGTATGTCAGTGTCTTTCACGTATTCTTTTTTAACATGCCATGCCAATTGTAGTTGCCATTTTGTGAAACACAAGGGATAGTATTCTATAATCTGTGAAACTGGTTCCAAGAAAACAATTGAGTTCTTGTTTATGTCATTTTGTACTTTGGACAACACCTGAGGAAGTGAAGAGGATATTCTTTTGTTCTTATCTATTATTTTTGTATAATAAATATTCCTTGAGAGAGCGCAAGTGAGCAAAGACACTTTGCCAGTCTGCTATAAGCTATAGTAAGCACAACCATTTTAGTGGATTGGATGCAATATTCAGTCATTTCAATTACTACTGATTTGATTAGAAGTTTCTCACAGGATGTACGTAAGAAATGCTGTTATTGCTTTTGTCTTGTTGGAAAATATTAAGACTTCTTGAAGCAGAGGTGTAAAAGTGAGTTTATCTGAAAGTTTTTCCTCACTAAATGAATGACAGTCTTACAACAGTTGTAATGCCTGAATTATTTACTGGAGTTTTTTATGTGCTTTATTCTGGATCTTTGCCATCTGTGAAAGACTTGGGTCCCAAATGGCTGGGATGCATACTGTATTGTAGAATATGTATGTATTCATAGTGTATTGTAGAATATTATACTTTTTGACAAGATGAGGTAGGGAAAAAAACGTACTCAGGACAATCTCCTGAAAGGGGGTGTTTTCGCACATAAATCTTGGAAATTGTGACATTGGAGAGAAATATAAACCAGAAAAATACAGGTTTCAAGTGTGGATCACGTAAATATATCTTCAGATATGGAGGTTTAAATATTGAGTTATTATGGTGAAAACACTGAAACTCGGGTTTCCTTTGAAAAGCAGGTTTCCTTTGAAAAGGATAGTCACTAAACAGAAATAGAAAAAAAACAAAACAAAACAAAACAAAACCACCACAACAGACCTCAATTTGGGTAAAAACCAAAAGTTTTAATATTTAAATATACTTGTTTAGTTGTTTGTAAAGTGTGAGTAACTGTACACAAGCAGCAACTCAAATTCATGGGCTATTTCAGTACTTTAACAATTCCTTACACTTACGGCTCACAACAGCTAGGCTGCTGTTACCATCAAAGTGGTAGCTCAGATATACCGACCTAACCTGGGCTCAGTTTCAAATGAAGAAGCCCAAGACCTGCTGTTAGATGTGGCAACATAGAGCTTCCCATGTGGTACAAAGCCTTAAGCCTTCATTCAGCTTCTCGTGAGGTTTTGTACTACCTACATTGACAAAGCAAGTTGTAATTGAGCTCAAATTATTCTTTAGGAACAGTGGAGATATATTTTGAATGATAGGAAGTTTTAAACTGTGGGAATACAAGCCATATGGGATTCTTAACTTTGATGAAATCTGATGGATCATTTCACACATGGTCATGCTGAGTTTAACGCTAAAAGAAAAGACTCAAAGAATCTCTTTAATATAATTATTTCTAAATAACAGTTTGTAAAAAGCATGCACAGTCTGGTTAACCATGCTTTCTCTGACATTAGATTTTGAAATATTAACATTTCCCTTTGGTGATTTTGGTATTTTCTTTTAATTGCATGACAGTTTGTCATGAGTGAATAGCCGCTGCTGAGTGCTCCCAACATGTTGAGGCAAATAGTGATACATCGACAGGGAGTCTGTGGGGTCTTTTCTCAAAGTGACTGCCAGGTGTTGATGGAGGCCTAAATAAAATGTAAGCTTGTAGACTGCACCATTCAATTATCTAGCATTTGAAAATTAAAATTTCAAGCTAGGGGATTTCACATGAAATTTGCCCTTACATAAATGTTAAGTAAACTCTCAAGAGCTATTAATCCAAGTTAGTTTCTTGAAGAAGAAACTAAGATTTGTGCAGAAAGACAAAGTATTCTTATACATCCGTGATTAGTTAGTAGAAGGGTTTCATGCTAGGAAGATGGGTAAGAGGTGTTTCTCTATTAAGTTCACTATTATTTTAAAATAAGCTGGAAAAATAAGCAGATGGAATAAGTAGAACAAAGGCACATACAGTAATTAATATAGTTGAATTTTCTTGCATTATACAAAATTCTGTTGGTCAGTTACTTCCAGAAACATGGTTGTGGAGAATTTCACTAGAGAGAAAATAAAAACCAGAAGAATAGACATCAATGTATCGGATGGACTATATGTCTCATAAACAAAACATACTCTCTCTAAAGGGGACAGGTAAAAGAACTATTAATACGTATTCTAGTTAATGGATCAGAGGGGACTGCTCATTCTGCTCAATCTTGATAGGAAGCACATGGAATGGAGTGTGAAGTAACACCTAAAAAAAGTTATAAAACCACACTAAAAGTGTAGTCTGTTTCATTTGGATTACTCTATTGTTCAGATCTGTTTGTTTGGGTCCTGGTATTAATAATGAAAAGAATAGAGGATCTATAGAAGTGCACAATTCAAAGTTCAGTTGAAACATGCTTACATAGGGAAAGAAAAAAAAACAACTGTTGATGCTTATATAGGGAAAGAGAGAAAAACCATTACTGACTGAGCACAGAAGGAGAAATAAGACAAGAAATGAAAAAAGTATGTACCATAAAACTACTCTTTTACGTACATTTCTCTTTTTAGATCAACCTTTGTATACTGTTGTGAGGTACACCTTTTTTTCTTAATAGAAGGGGATATTCAATTAAAATGAACAATGAAAAAGTTATAATGTTTCTTAAAAATAAATAAAATTATTAAACAGTGGAACTCATTGCTACTGCTAAGAAAGGAATATTTATTTTACACGTACAACAGACCACCCAAGGTTATAATAGAAAGGAAATCAGTGGGAGCAAGAACTTCAGGATGTAAAATGTAGAATTTACTGCTTGTTTTTTTGAGGAATTTTCCCTGGAAGTCAGATTTGTGCATCTCATATCTTCAGTATATCATTGATGATAAAGTACTATGGGTGTTCTTCAGTAGGAAATTCTTATGCACCTATGTGGACTGCTAATTTTCTTCATTATGGAGTGTTACAGGAAGTTTAGTCTATTGTGGAGTGTCATTTTTTTAATATCTTTTTTGTCCCATACTTGTTCTACCAGTACTCTGCACTTAAAATGAACTAATGGCCAGGACCCCTCATTTTCCTCAGTTCATTGGCTATAAAAGTGCTACAGAATGGCTTCATTGATGTGAAATCTATCACAGACTCACAAATAAAATAAAACCAAGAAAATATTACCCTGCTAATTAATTTTAAAGAACAAATGGTAGTTGATGTGCATTTATGACAGTGCTTGAAGTCATAAGTATAAGCACTTTCCTTCTGGATAACTGCATATCCACCACAGAACTAGATTGCTATTTTGCTCATAAAACAGAAAAGATTAACACCATGCCTGGTGCAGGGTGTCAAACTGCCTTTCATACAGAAACAGTGTGTTACCCTCTAGTTAATGCACTGCTTGGGTGGGACTTTGAAGTATGAGTATTGTGTATTTGGACTGCTATGTAGTTTAGAATGTGATACACAGAGTGGAAGAAAGGTAGAAGTGGGGAGAAAAGTGGGAAACTGGAGCAGCTTGAAAAACAAAAAAGGAAAAGGCATATATCAGACTGGTATTCCCAGCCTTCCTGATCATCACAGCTTGTCATATCCTTGAACTATGAAAATCATACACGCATATACTGGTACCTTATTGTGATATATCCAGCTCTCCACAGAGTAGTTGCAACAGTTTGACATCAGCCTTCCTGTAAAAAACAACCTTCTGTGGGAGTGAAAGTCCTCTCGGATTGTGTCATAGCCCTCTAGAAGGGCAAAGCCAAGGAGTCAAGGGAGAGTTCCCTTGGCCCATGGGGACCTTCCTGAGAGGGAATACTGGCTCAGGTGTGATTCCTTTCTGACTTCTGCACCTGAATCATCTACAAACGCACACTACAAATCAGCAGCGATGTAGGATAAAGTAAGGAGAAATTTACCCCAAATCTCCTTTTTCTAAAAAGTCCTCTATCTCATTTTGTGTATGTTGCTGATGAGGATTATCACAAGATTTATTTTAAAACAGTGTTTCCTTTTAGAGAGTGCAGGTTCTCTGAGGTAGGGTTTGATGTGCAATTAGGGCAAATGACAAATTCATTTCTTTTACTCTTTTTCTCAATAATTTCCTCTAAGATAATCTACTCATTCATTTAGATTAAAAACAAACAAACAAAAAAACAAACAACAACAAAAACCAAACAAAAAAGCACACACAAAACCACAAAAAAAAACCCAAAACAAAAAACCAAACCAACCAACCACCCAAAACCAACAAATCCCCCAAACCAAACCACTCCAAAACCCAACCAACGAACAAAACCCAAAACAACCAGACAAAGAAATCCTGTATTTTCTCATCTGATCACCCTGTATCCTGGGAAAAGGAAGAAATTACTATTTTTATTTCTATTTTAAAGGTATTTAGAGTTTTTTGGTTAGTGTGAGGATGAGAAATATCCTCTTGAGTATGTCTGTCCTAGTTGGATATACATATTCAAGACATGGATACTGGGCCAGATCCCCAGCGTGAAGTCAAAAAGAGCTCTGTTAATGTAGACTAGTTAAGGATTTGGCAGAGACAAATATATGAGTATACAAGTGCCACAGCTCACCAGGTGTTATTACAAAAAGTCTGTCTCTTGCTGGCATTGACTTTCAAAAACAAGCTGTGCTTAGCACCTCTGAGTTTATAAAGATCACACAGCAACCTACATGCTATCAAAGCTTCAGGAACAAATAAATAAGCAGCTTATCTCTCAAGGTCTTTCCCCTGATTTTATTATAAGTGACAATAGAACCAAAGTTGTAAAACAGCATAAGATTTTCAGCCCAAATATGTGCTATGTATATTTTTCACATTGTTTGAATCTGATGTTGGATGATTTTCCTCAGCAAATTAGTGTTGTTTTAGACCTGTCAGAGCTTTGAAACGAATTCTCATTTTTGTTCTACAAAAGGCATGTGATATTTTTTCACACATCTGCTTCAGGAGAAATGAACCTCCATTGGCACACACATGTTCTAAAAAAGGAATGTCAGTTTTATGGATCTCTCTATCTTTGTGCCGTAGTCTTTGCAGAGTTATCTGTGAAAAATTCAGGGAAGCTCTATTGTGTTTTAACCTTTGAAGCAGATACCCTGAAAGAGTGAAAACCAAGTAATTTCACTCATCCCTTGAGAAATATAATGAAAACCTTAAGGCAAGGATTTGTCCACTGTCTGAAATAGGTGTGTAAAAATTCACACAGCAAAGATGACAACAAAATAAGATTTCTTAACTACTTTTCTATGGTGGTTCTTCATCAGCTGTGAAACAATAACAATCATGTTCTTGCTCTAATTCTCCCACTCCAGTAAAAACCATCTGTAAAACTGATGGGGATGACTGAACAGAAACAACAGGCAGCCAGGTTTTTCAGCAGGAGGGAATCATTATGAATATGAATAATACAAAGTAATATAAGCAAAAAGGTTACGTTGCCCTGGGTTTTAATTCAGCCTCCATTGCCTTGTATCAGAGTCCTCTCTTTGAGCAGCCATCTCTTCAAGAAATCTTTCTCTTTGTGAATAGTGGAGGAGGTTGTGCCTTTGCCTCCTGCCAAGTGATGCCAGACACTCCTGATGTAAAGTCAGCAAAGGCATGCGCCTGGAATGGATTGTGTTGGAAAAACTAATCAGAAAATTATTTTTTTGCCTGTGTAATTCATTTGTGTTCTGCATCCAAATGTAAGAGAGGAAATTGATGGGTTGTATCTAGGCTGTTAATGATGAGGTTTGGCTCTATGGTTTCCTGGTGACCTACATCATCTTTTACCTTTCTGTAACATAAGAGCATTTGGCAGCATTACACAGTGGCAAAGCTGCTCCAGCTCCAGCAGAATCCATCGCAGGGCTGTAGTGGAAGGCTGTGCAGGATCCCCCACTGTCAGGCTGTTCCCTGCTTCTGAGCTCAGCACATAATCAAATGGTGCGTAGCCACACGCTCACTGTGTTCCACATATTTCCTCCTGCCAGGTCATTACTCATTAGTGTCTGGATTTGCTGCTGCTGGCTTCTGCAAATGAATGCAAAAGCTCTAGGTGAGTTAAAATAAATAAAGCCTCTTGCTACCCCCCTAGTGGACTATCGCCTGCCACCTGAGGAGGGAAGGAATCCATCATTACCTTAGGTAGATAAGACGGGCTACAGCTACTCACCTGAAGTAGGCCACTTATCGTCCTGTCCCTGGGCTGAGTCAAATCTGACATATGTTCACCAGATGGTGGATTCCCATAGTTATTATTCTACAGGCTACAAGAACATGAGGAGAAGGAAGAACTTCTCAGCCTGTGTACAGTTCTTGCTATCAAATCCAGTCACATGTGAATTGAAATACATTAGCACAGTGGTAGCTAAAGACTTGAAATAGACTAGTCCAATGATAATAATAATAATGTATTATGAGTCTTATTGGCAAACATTGTATTTATTCTGTCTGAGCTTCTCAGAGAGGACAAGATAATTTATAAATCAAAACCACTACATTTCTGCAGTTAGGACTACTTGATCAAAATACAGTTAACAAGCAATTTCTCTCTTCCCTATCACTCCACACCTGATCAATCCATAAATTCTTGACATATTTTTGTAATGTTAAAATGTAGTTGATAATATGACAGACTGCTCAGCTTATCTCAAATTACAAACTTAAGAAAAAGTAACAATATATCAAAATTTAAGATAAAACCTCTGTTTGACCTTGAGGATTGATACTGGGGCTGGTGGAGTTCAGTGTCTTCATTAGTGAACTTGGATGACAAAGTAAAATGCAGCCCCAGCAAATCTGCCGAGGACACTAAGTCATGGGTAGAGGTTGTGATATCATGGACCGTAGAGCTTCAGTTGAGTTAAACCAACGGACTGGTAGACTGGGCTGTGACAGAAACCTGAAAACCTTTAATGGTTCTGCATTTGGGGAGAAGTAACTTCACTTGTCAGTACAGGTTGGAAACCAAGTGCATGCCCTGGGAATATGATAGATACCAACAGTGTAAATACTTGTAAGAATGGTTGTGAATAAGGTAAGCTGCACCCTTGACTACATTAGGAGAAGCATGGCTAGTAGATGGATATTATTTTCTCCCTCAACCTGGAACAGGTTGGGCATTATCTGGTATACTGTATGCTGTTTTGGGCATCCCTTGCACAAGAAGTGTATTGAAAAAGTGGAGATGCTCCAGCAGAGGATCTGCAAGAAGCAAAGAGTCTGTTGTTCTTGACCTACAATGAGAGGCTGAGGGGACTGGGCTTGATTAGGCCGGCATAAGAGGGAACTGAGAGGAGGAGCAGTGCTGTCCAGCAGCAAGGGAGAGAGACAAGAGAGCAGAGCCAAACTCTTCTTTGTAGCACCAGATGGTTAAAGAAGGGCCAGTTGGTTGAAATGGGAGGTTGTCAAAGTGCTGGTGTTGGTTATCCAGAGAGGCTGGGTTTTAGAAAATAATCGAGGTTTTAGAAAATAATCTTGTTTTGGTGCAGCTGGTATGTCTACATGAGACAAGATATTGGGCTAGATGATGAGCTGGAAGCCCTTTTCTGTGACTCTATGGTTGCATTTTAGCTCACAGCCATTTAATCTGTCTGAGACTATTTCTTGTATAACGTCCTCTTGACTGTCATCTTATGTGAAGCTGTGGGTTCTGCTTCATACATTCAAGAGTGCTCACATGGACTAGCAAACTCAAGCACTTATGTCATAAGGGACCGATTTATCTGTAAACTTACAGCATTGTCTGAAGAATCCAGTCTGTGGAGAAAACATATGAAGTTGACTTGTGCACACTAGATATTTTGCTTCTGACCCTTGAATGCTGTAGCCTACATTGGTGTCAGCATCATCATACTTGTCTGTTTCCTTTGGGAAACCTCCTGCATGACTTCATGATTCTTAGTGATGAAAAGATTCCTCTGTGATAACACTTTCGTATTTGAATATGTAGCTAAAATGTTGAAAGATTTCACCAGAAAGCTGTGTAAAATCTAAGGGAATTTCTCATTGAAGCTAAAGAAAACTCCTCATTGAAAGATAAAAAAAAAACCAAAACACCCAGACTCAAAAAAAGTGTATTTTTGTTATTGTTGTTATTTTGTTTTGGTTTTGGTAGTTTGTTTTGTTTTTTAATCCCTGCAACCCTATCTCAAACACTGGAACTTTTAGCATTTCCAGCTGCAGATCTTTTGCTTTGGAAGTTCTTTGAGTAAAATTTTAAAGCAGCCTGATGTTTTCTTTTGCTGTGCCAATTGCTGAAAAGCAGTCTGGTCTCATAAACATGCCAGTACAAGTGAGAGAGTGCTATAGTGTTAGTCTCATGGCATCTCACAGTAAAAGGGATGGAAAACTCATCCTCAGATTCAACAATCAGAAAATGTGCAACCACATGGAATTTTATAGCTCTGACTATTCACAGTGGCTTTACTATATACTTAACTTTTGATGCAGAGATATTAAAACCAACTTGTACAGGTGTGGAAATACCTCATTTTCCTGGAAGGTAATAAATACCATGTTAATCAGTGGTCAGTCTCCTTGTGATATAGCAGAGCCACACTGTTATGACAAATGACTTTAAACAAGTTCAGTGCTATAATTACGGAAAGGTTACATTGTTCTACAATTATCCTTTTAATCAATCTTGCAGGATAATCATTCTGCCGAAAAATCTGTTTCTCAATATCAGTTTCATTATCTAGGTGATTCTCATCACTAATCATTAGAGTGTGATTCACTATATTCTTAACAACTCCTGTTTTAACTTTGAATGGGTGATTAGACTCAATATACAGGATATTACCTGCACTATCATCTTTATAATACATTCTCCTTCCCAACTGTCAGGCCATCTCTCCACTAATAAATGTAAAAAAGCATTTCTTATTAACATCCTTTTCCATAGTAAATCATATTCAAATGAACGTTACTAGTGAAAGAGAAAGAGGGAGAACAGTTCTTTCCTTGATGCTTCATCTTTCTAAACATTGCATGGGAAGGTACAAGGCAAAACTAGGAACCTCCAGACCATCCTGGAAGGTTGGCGTATCTGAAGTAAGGGGTATGAAGGCACTGGTTACTCTTGACTTCTAAATTTGCACAGGTTCCTTAGGCATTCAAGTTTAGAACCAATATTTTGCATAGAAATAGGACTGTGGTTTCTTCTGTTCTGAGAGTTGGCAAAACATTAGGAGTTGTCTTAAGTCCTTGTTTGGGACTTGAGTCTTCTGGAGGCTCTTCCTGCATGTCTTACTTGTGCTGGTCACTCAGTCTCTGACTTCCTTTTGGACATCTGTAAAATGTCTACAGTGTCTGGCTACCTCTTGGCTTATGAGAGCTTTGGTATCTGCGTTAAGCAAGAGCAAGGGAGTTATATTAGTCATTTAATTAATCTTAATTTTTTGAGATAATTATTATTATTTTTTAAATACTGAAGTCTCCATCATCACAGCATGTCAAAGAAATTCTCCCTAGGCCAGACTTTTGCATCAATTTCTAATGGACCCCACCTAGTGATGCAGAAGGGAGTTGCAACTTTCCATTTACTTAAAACCAGCTTTTAATTACTTAGGAAAATGGTGATTTTTCTAGCTTAAAAGACAGCACATTTAAAGTTACATATAAACAGCAGTAAAGGTTTCTATGGGATACCTCTTGATATGTTGCTTTTCAAGAGCTTCAAGTGCTTCTCTGTGAAAAGTAACCAGAAATCAGTGTGCTTAATGACATTGCTTAATTGTGAGGCTTCAATTTCCTGGTAAACTCCCCAGTTCTGACAGTTTTATACAAATAGAAGTTCAGTCCTAACCAGAGCCTGTTTAACTCTGACCGTGACAAGGTCTCTGTTGTGAGGGTAAACTGACTTTGGAGATGATTGCTTCTTGACACTTTGCCTGCCAGTTTTGTGTGTAGATTTATGTACAGTACATTTTCATTGAGAATTTAACCCTGAATCTTTATGTGAGCCTGCCATAAAGCACATGCTCATCATCTAGGAAATGCTTGGCAACACTTTTCCTAGACAGGAGTAATTTTAACATGAAGAAGAATTAATTGTACTAAGTTTCTAATATCCTGGGAAATAATTTCTGCTAGCTGTAAAAAGAGGTTTAATTAATCTATAATTATTAAGTATTTATTTTCATATTCACTTGAAATAATTCCCCAATATGTTTGGATAAACTTATTCAGGGTGCATTTCATGCCCGCCCCCCCTAGTACCTTACTACAGAATGGAAATGTGAAAAATAATATCAGAAATGGTGTATAATTGAATGTCTTACGGACGTTGACTGGCAAAAGTTCTGCCAATATACATACTACCTGTGAGGATAAACAATGATTGTATGTTTTCATTTAAAGCTGGACTCTGCCTAGTTGATACTAATACAGACAAAGGTATGTGGAGAGAGAAAAAAAACTCTCTGTCACAATGACTTATACAAGCTTAAGCGGCAGACTTCCTAAACCAAGACTTATCACTTCAGGGTTATTTCCAAGTGACCTGTGGAGGATGCCCATGAATAGTGGGAGAAGACATGCAGTTTTCTCTGCTGTAGGGCTGAGCCTCTCGGTGCAAGACTAGAAGGCAGTCCTGGGTGTTGTGAAGTAATCATTAAGTTACACGCTTGTCATTTCTTGTACATTCACTCAGAACTAATGCACATCACTTTTTCCAATTATAATCATTCCACCATTTAACAAGCACAAAAGGCCTTAGATTCCAATTTGCCACTGATGCTTCACTCTCACTTGCTTATTTCTTGGCATTTAGGTCAGGCTAGGTTGTGCACAGCTCCAATAATGGGATATATTCACCCTTCATACAGGAAACGCACAAATGATGAAGGCTAGAACAGCTGGTCTCACAATGTGAGAGCAGATCATTTCCACTGGTATGATAATTTCTCTATTCATGGTTTTCCTTTCCATTATTGTAAATACATGGTGTTTGGTGTATGTATTTGGGGTTTTTTTGTTTGTTTTGATTTGGTTTTTGTTTGTTTATTGCCAAAGGCAAAGAGAAAGTACGTGATGATATAGCAGATACTGTGCTCACCACGCTTCCTGGCTGGCTATATCAAAGTTTCTCTAGCAAGCATGTCACATTTCATTTAGCTTCTCAAACCTTTCCACAGCTAAAAACAAACAACCCCCCCCCCCCCCCCAAACAAAACAAGAAACTGGAAAGAAAACCCATAAAAACAAAACACCAAATTGAAGCTGCTGAAATCCATAGTCTTTAATCTTAGTTAGCCTCTCACTAGTGACAAGTAACTGGAATGCGGAATCAACCAGATGACCTGTTAATAAACACGCTTTTGCTACACGGTAGCCAAGAATTAGAAGTCTAGCACAGCATGTGAAATGCTCTTCCTCTTCTCTTCCTCTTCTCTCTGCTGAAAATCGTCTAGTTCTGCTGGAGTGCCGTACAAGTTTTGAGCTCAGATCTGCTTATTTCTATGAAAGTGTTTGGTGGGAAGTGGAAGCAGGGATGTCTGCTCTCCTTTTCCCCCAATGTAGCCCTGCTCTTGCTTTCCCTTTTTGTAGGCATCAGAGGGGTCCAGTGTGGGCAGCAGATTTGCTGTTGGAAGAATGGCCCAGCTTGGCCCAGTGATCAACCAGGACTTGAAAATGCTGTTTATGGGGGAGTGAGGCTGTCTGCTTCCCAATTCACAAATTTTAGGGAGACAGGAACAGTGCAAACTCCTTGAAGACTCTTGAAGGTACATTGCTGCTCACAGACCACCCTGTCCAATGCCAGGCAGAGACTTTGTGGCACCAGTCTTGTCCTGTATTGAAAAGAGTAATTTCATTTATCGCTTATTGGCACATCAGTGATAAATAAAAGTACAGAACACACAGTGAGTAACACAGTGCCAAAATAAAACTGAGGGATGCTTGCCGCAGCAAAGTACAGTTACTCTCTCTGCTCTGGTATGTGTCAAACCGCTGACCGCTTTCGTGACATTTCAACAGTTTTCATCAAGTCAGAATCAGCTGGTTCAGCCTTTGCCCATGGTGTCAGTGTGGCTGCAGCTGTTCAGTGTAATTGGGGTCCCTCTCCAATGGATCCCTGTGGGAATGATCTCTCAAATCTGGCTCTGTTGGCAGTAGGGTACAAAGCAATTGTGCAGAATGCTAAGTTATTAGCATTTGGATGATGAAGCAGCACTTCTAGCCCACCCAGAAGTTGTGTGTTGCTCCTGTGTAACAGTCACAAGTGTTTTCAGGAAGGGCACCAGCTACACATTATCCCTTTAAATAACACAAGAGAAAAAGTACCAAATTAAAGTTTTCATATAGCTCCAGTTTAGTGAGACTGTACTGATTTTCCCCAATAAAATTATGAAGCTTCTGGAACAAGTAATTAAAGGAAGGAGGATGTGCTGCTTGAAAACTGTATGACTCATGCACAAGATATTCTCCTCCAAAATTGCCTCTATCAAATCTCTCTTCTCCCAGCATCTCAGTAAAATCCCTTAAATGAAGTTGTTTTTAACTAAGGAAGACATTTAATGACTAAATATGCTTTAAAATATATAATGTATCTTTCATTAGTATTTAATATATTTATTTACATTCTGTTTCACAATATCCTTTCACAGTGTGATTTCTCAGAGCTAGGAGGCTCAGAAAAAATACTTGGTTGAGCTATATGGTGCACAAACTTTTCTCTCGAACTTAATTTTAAGACATAATTGAGTTGTTATCCGAACAGTATTTTCCTCCCCGATTGCAAGAAATGCCAGCCTGCCTCTGTAGATAATAAATGATGGAGATGCAAACTCTGTAATGGAATTTCACATGTACCTCACACAGTCTGAAAGACGAGAATCCTCTAGATAATATGTGATTGCTTCACATGCAGCGCTGCACACCCACCAAAGCTTAGTCCACTACCAAGTACAGGGCCACATTAGTGTGGTGTTTTTTTTTTTTTAATATGTATACATATATATATATTTATATAGTCTTATTTGCCAATAAAATCTATTTGAATCAATTCTCAGTCCTTGCTGAGACAATTTAAGGAAATACTGCAAAAAGAACAATTTCTAGGTTTTCTTTTTCTTCTTTTCTCCCCCCTCTATAAGAGGCTGATAGAATCACTGTATTTACTGCTACATTTGAAAGATATTTAGGTACCTAATCCCAGTGAGTTTGACATATTAAATATTATTCAATATTGCTCTTTATTCACATGCTAACTAGTAGTTATGGACCCAGTAATGTTTCTTCCTGCTCTCTGTAACAAAATTAATGTTCTGATAATATTTGGGATTTTTAATGAGGTTTTGCTCTCTAAAGAGAATTCCCAATGTACAGAACTTCTTTCACATAGGAATATCTTTGTGTATTCTTTTTGAGAAACAAATAGAAATGTCTTGTTTTTCTTTTAATATTTCTAGTTCTCCTTTACTTTTAATTCTTTTTATTAACACCTAATATGACGAAGATAATTTTGTAGTTTGTAACATTTTTTTATGGTAGTTTTTGCCTTTTTTTTTTTTTCCCTTTTATGTAAATTTCTGAAACTTTGGTAGTATGTATATTGTGAAGGAGTTTACTGTCTGTTTTGGTTTTAATGTTTATATTTTCATACTTTGAATGACACTTTTCTGCTGAATACTGTTTTCTGATTGAGTACTGACTCTGAAGACAAGAATGTTATGTAGTTTCTTACCAACACCGCTTTACATGGATGCCTTTCTTTGGAGATATCCCATCATGTGTTGACTTGGTCTGATGTGACTCTTAGTGAGTGAGTTAACTGTGAACAGGACAGAATACTTTTATATAAGATCACAAGCATATTTCATCTTCACAGCAGTTAGTAATGAACAAACTGATTCACATAAAATCTCCATCAGTAATACTTATAGAGGCTTAAACAAGGACATGAATTTTGAAAAGTCCGACAAAGCTTTAAAATGTTCATACATTTCCAGTAGAGAGTCAAGAATAAAATATCTGAAATACAGTAATTAAAATAAAGTAATAACACATCTTTGCCAAAACCACTTATGCAGAATAGATTGTCATGAAATGACTAAATTCGTGTTCTCATTTTTCAGATGCACAGAGATTTTATGCTGATTAATCCCACCAGATCAAACTGGACCACTCATTTGCTAGTCCTGAAGACATAATCTAGAAGGTTTTAGGTTTTCTGGTTACTACATTATCAAAAATAGTATTTGTATGGTTTTTATACAGTTTGGTATCTTTTGCTTCCAGTTCGACTTTCTAGTAAGATTCACCATGCAGCAACAGAATTATTAATCTGAGAAAAAACCACAAGGTTTTTTGATTTGCCATATCTTTGATCTTTCCTGGGCGTATGTACACACCAGCTTATGCTTTTGCTCACATGTTCTTAAGTAGCTTTTTTAAACTTGACTGAGGAAAAGTAAAAGCAAAGTCATGTAATAACATTCTTGGTCTTCATGTAAATTCTCACTGATTCCAATGTAATGTTGGTGGGCTCTGTTATTGGTCAAAATTAATAATTGACAAAACCTTTGCCTAACCTTCAGATCACATAAAATACCATTTTAGTCTGTAGAATATAAATTCTTCCTTCAAATTCATCCTCTTCTGGTTGTTCCTGTCACTTAGCAGTCATTTCTTCCAGTAGAGTTGGGTGGTGTTGTTCAGCTCATTTTGCATTCTGGAATCTTAGGTAAGGAAATTTCAGAAAATGATGTAGTGCTTGCCAGTACAATGTTGTCCTTTACTGTATTTCTTCCTATCATTGTTTTGGGTGATGTAGAGGCAGAACATAATTCTTTTCAGGGAGTGTTAGAGACACAGGGAGGCATGAAAACCCCTGCAAATGCTCTGGAGTTGCTGTTGCCATCAGAAACGAGGGATGACCTTTCCCAAAGTAAAGATGGAAAGGTAGGACCCATGAGAAGTTCTTTTACTTCTGACACTCTCTGGTATTGAGTCTGTAAGCAGCCAGTCGACTGGAATCTCCACAAAACCTTCAAATCTGGAAAGCTCTTCCTGTAATTTGTTGAGATGCCATTATCTTGGATGAATGCCCATAGCCATATGGCATTAAATTAACACAGATTTTCACTGAATTAACACAGATTTTCAAATTTCATATGTTCTGATACCAGCACTGTTATCAAAGTGGAAAGTGCAAGTGTTCAACATACAAGCTTCTTAAAGGATTTATAAATTTCAACAATAAATGCTGATTCTTAAAAAAACCAAACAGCTATTATTTGGTTTTATCACTGCAGTTTCCCTGATATATCTGCTGTCAAATAATAGAAGAAAACTATCTCTGTGCTATGCTGCTTATTTAGATTAGGCTAGGGGAGACCTCAGGAGGTCATCTAGTCCAGCCTCAAAGCAGGAGCAATGTTGGCTGTGGGGCTTCAGCCAGCTGGGCCATGAAACTTCTTGAAGACAGAGACTCCGTAACTTGTCTGTGAAACCTGTTCCAGTTCCTAATTATCCTTTTAATGATTTTTCTTTTCATTATATCTGGTCTCCTGATTTAATTTGTGACCCTTGATTTTCATTGTCCTGCCTCACCTTCAGTGAAGAGCCTGGCTCTGGGTCCTGGTAACCTCCGTGCTGACACAAGGGGTTGCAGTGAGGTCCCCCTGAAGCCACCTCCTTCCCAGGCTGAACAAGTCCTGTCCCCTCGGCCTCTTCTCATAGGCCACGTCCTCCGAGTCCCTGCTTGTGCGGGTGAGCTCTGCTGGACTCCCTCAAATTTACCAGCGTCTTTTGGTACTGGAGAGGCAAAGCTGGATGTGCTATTCAATTGTGAGAACCTCTGAAAGGAGGGGAGGAATCACTGTTCTCGACCTACTAGCTGATGGTAACAATGCAGAGTGCTGCTTGCTTAGAGAAAAGCATAATTTCAGTTCCTTGAAACTGCTAAGGTTCTTATTTAAGACTGGTGTTTCATGGCCCTGATTTAGCCATGTGATTTATTTGAGTTAAATAGCCGGATGCATGAAAGAATCTGTTGATGCAAGTGAAAAATTTTTCTGTGACCTTCAGTGGTTTTAAATCTCATCCTTAATCTATTATGTTTTTGGTAGAAAATTTTGTTTATACTAACTGACCCCTTTTTTACATGGACCACCAGATACATCTCATTGTTAAAAAAACAACTGTACTTTTCTTAAATGTATAATGTTACATCAGGCTGCTCCAGCTGTATTGCATGATCAAATATGATCATTAGATCTTTGGTAGAGATGTATGTTTGTTCTGTATTGTGGTATCAGTTTAAAGGTGTCACTTGCCTTGAGGAGTGAGCAATTATCTGTAGGTAACTCACTTTTTCTTGCTACCTCTATGACAAGAATCCAGCAGCAAATCTCTGGTCAGTGGCACATGATCTTGTGTCTCCTAACAAATTGTGCTTCTATGCTGCACTGTGCCTTTACAGTTTTAAATAAGATCCTGTCATTGTGCTGCGTTGTATCTTCATGGGAAATTATTTTTTTTTTTCTTAATTTAAATGCACTATTTTTTATCAAATGACAAGCATACATTATGGCTCTCCATTTTAACCAAGGTACTAAAGGCTATTTCCATTTGACTACAGCAGTTTTCTGCCAAATGGCTACTCTAAGTTATATTGTGCACATTACCCACCAGAAAGCACAGAGCTGATGAGAGTGCACTGTCAACTACACCACACATCGATATGGAGGTTATTTGATTTGAAATTGGATTCTAGCATTCCTTGATCTGTTATATAAATGGAGATGCATTCCTTGATCTGTTATATAAATGGAGATGCATGTGTTGAGGAAATTCTCATGAAGTTCATGAAGAATGTGGTGTATTTTTAATTTTCTTTTCTTTTTATCTTTTCTTCTCTTTTTGTGGAGTATGGCTTCTACTTTGTTAAGACTTCTAGTTCTAGCTCTAATAAATGTTCAGAGATAAAGTAAAAGATTTTTTTTTTTAATGGAAAGAAAACTTGCAAAAATTATTCATGCATGGGTTTCTACTCTGATAGTAGTCAGGTGTAGGTTGCACACTTTTGTAGCAGTGTGCCTTTTTGACCCTTCTTTAAACATTTAAGACTCAGTTCAGTAGTTCATCCAATTGATGAGACATGTTTCTTAAGTACAGCACCTTCAAAAGTACTCTAAATATGTAATATTCTCTGAGCGACGTGTCAGTCATTGTCAAGATGAAAATAGCTTAAACGCTAAGTCCCTTGTAAACTGTGTCCTTGTCTTAGGGGCCTATTCATAAAGCAATGGTTTACTGTATGTATGACACTTAAAATGCTTGAAAAATAAATAGAGGTACATGATTTCATTACAGGGCAGATGGAACTGTAGACATTACGATTCTGAGGCAGTGGGGGAGAACTTGCTGTGCAACTTGCGTGCATATTGCCAGCATGTGCACGGCCCTAAGGGCAGCACAGAGAACTTCACAGAAAACATATTAAATGGGCATGGGGGAAGCATCCTTTGACTTACATAAAAGAGCCTTTGTGTAGATCTCATGAGCAAAAGTTCGTATTTTCAAACAGATAAAGATGTGCAGCTTCTTTGGAATCAAAGGTAAATTGGCAACACTTTTCAGGAAATGGCAAAATCATTATAGGTGTGTTTATTGTTCACTATAAACCACTTATCATTGGATAGTTTTTGGCATCAAGGAGGTTGTAATATGTGATCCCATATGAATCCCCTTGTGATTTACTATTAATTGATGCTTGTGTGTTGTAAAGTGCTGCTACAAAGTTGAAAGGAAGCAGAATGAAGAAGGAAAACACAGTGCCCTGACAAGTCCTTTGCAGCCTGGCTGTGCCATGGATTCAGATAACTGTAGAGTGATTAGCTTAAGACTCTGAATTTGCCAAGGAACTGGGACCACTATGCAGGCAGGGAGGGAGGATGTCTTGCAGAAAACTTGGCATGTTAGGGTCACGTTAGCTGTATCATTCAGAGTATTTATGAAGTTCTTTTCTGAGTTATTGTACCACACTCATCTTTTGACAATGAGCTGAAATTTGGCTTTTGAAAAGTATTCTATACAGAAAGGTTGTTGTGAAATGTGCCAAGTAGTATGATAAGAATCTGAAATACCCTGTATTTATTTTGAGGATTAGAAAGAAAGATCTCACCAATAGAAAGCACCTGTTGGGCTTGTTAAGACCAACAGAAACGCTTCAATATTGTGAAACAGAGTATTTTACTGTGTGGTGTTAAATGCGTTGTAAAATTTTTGTTTTGCTAGAAAATCAGAGGCAATAGGATGTGAATGAAATTGTTTACACACAAACATTTTCTGTGTCTCTATGATTCAGGAAATCTCAGTCTCTACTGTGCTGCTTTATTAAAATGCATTCATTAAACATGTTAGATATAGCAGGAATTACACTTCAGTTTTATTTAAAATGTTTCCCTGTTGTGCCTTGTTTTCCTGTGCTCGCTGAATTTTTTTTATATCCTACACAAAATTGAAACTTTGAAGTTAGCTTCCATGTTAACAAGATGGAAATAATTCTTGAGTGGGGAAGCTTGTTAAAAGATCTCTCACAATGATGTAAAATAATACAATAAGCAATTGCTCACTCATGTATTTCACTTACTCTGCTAACCATCAAGAATTTTGCACTGAGGGTTTTTTGTTGTTGTTGTTGTTTGTTTTTTTTTTTTTTCCTTTCCCTGATTTGTGCATATCTGTTTGAAAAAGTCATGCACTTCCCTCTAAGTAACCTGCTTCCTATTATTATAATTTTATATCTGTAGCATGTATTGGCCATGTACTCTTTGAGTTAAACACTTTACAAACATAGAACAAAGTGTCACCGCACAGAAAAACCTATGTTGTAAGTCTAAGGTTTACACTTGTACGCAAGTGGTGTATAAAAAAGGGATAATATAAAGGAACAATGAGACAGTAGTCACCATTATGAAAAACAATGGTCAAGGCAATGCAGGAGGCATTATGGACAACATCAGGCATTATGGCAAGAGAGAGCAGTAGGATGGGGAGCTAGAGGGGGACTCATGGATTTGGGAAAATCCCGAGGAATCCCCCACCTCCACCCCTTTTCTTGGTGTAATTTGCTTTTGCACTCTTTTAAATATCCATCTACAGTGCAAGTTAAATCAAGAACTGAGTTCTGGTTAAACAGCCATCCCACAGTATAGCTACAATTTGACACAACACGTAGTTGAGGCTGGATTTTCACCCTGGCTGCAGGGCAGGGCTTGAAAGCAGCCCCTGAGAAGAAGTGGGCACCTCACACTTTGTATTGTGTGATGTCTTCCAGCCACTTCCCAGGTGACCAGACATAATTATTCCTGCCCTCTGTTTTTGATCTTTACGTCTCTCGATACTGCACAGATGGTTTTAAATGGAAGAAAAGGTGCACAAGGATCTTTCGAGCTCCCTTCCAATCCCTAACATTCTGTGATTCTGTGAGAACAGAGATACAGGTTTTTTTGTTTTCAGTTGAACATTTGGCTTCTTGGATAACTAAGCAGCAAGCAACATTGACGCCTGACATTTTATGTGCAACCGCTACTGAGTTGTCCAATGATTTAGTAAAGCAAGTCACACTCACAAATAGGGCAGCAGATGAGTGGTGGTGGCAGCAAAACCATCCCCTAGTTGAGCTCTGGATGCAGTTCCAGAACAGGCACAATCTGGGAGACAGCCAGCTCTGTAATGGAAGCTATGACCAATATCTCCCTTCTTGCGATCTTGCCTTTTTCATTACAGTGTTGTGTATTATATGTCAGTCGACTATTCAGCACGGGAGATGAGACTTCAGTGAGCTAAAATGCACACAAAAAAGTGTGACAAATTGCAATGACAAGGTTGTATTTGTACTACGAGGTACAGTCGGTTGTGATATGATGTAGTGGAATGAAATAATTCCTTCTTGGACAATGCTGGCTGTGGTATGTTACATGCTGCCAAGAGTTAGTGCTACAAACGCAGCTCATCATCAGAAAATTATTTCATAGACAATCAGAATAACTCCTCTCTAACGAATGCATATGTCTTAAGATAATAGCTAATAATGCTGGTGATGCATCAGGAATCTGTACATTCAGCTTGATTACATTGTGGATCTGAAAAGATTTGAGATCTATTCCCGTGTTCAACTTGTACTGCCAAAAGGCTGCCAAAAAACCTCAGTGCCATGAAATAGACATGTTGTCTGCTTTGTGTATGTGAAATGTGTATTATTATCTGCTTTTGCTGCTTAGGCTATAATCTACTCAAGTAATCTATTTTTGTAGTGTCCCAGCTCTTGCTATAAAGGCATAAGCTCCAGTGTTACTTTGCATCTGGGTATTTGCAAAACTAAAAGAAGTTAATGTCAGAATTGAACTCTGTTATGTGAATAGTGTCTATTTAAACACAGTAAGCACTTCTCAAGATGAAGTGATTTTTAGCTTATGTGCTTTTGTTGTACTACCAAGATTTTAAAGAGCTTCACAGTTGCTTAAGAGCATAGCACGGTATTTGAAAATCTTCCATTAGTTTATCTCTCTCTTCTTTTTGTGTGTTTCCCCATTTCTCATTCTCTCTATTTCCCCTGCCCTTTCTCTCTGTGGGGGAAGGAGCTTCATCTGATGAATTAAAATTTTTGCACTTACATTAAAAAAAAAAAAATTAATGGAAAGAATAATTCTTCTAAATTTTCCTTCTATTAAAAACGTTTGGTTTTAACCTTGACTATTATTTAAAACTGTACATACCTGAGAACAAAAAACCTCACCTTCTTACAAAGAAAGCAGTCTTTCTTTCTCTTTTACTGAGTTGTGTTCAAAACCTGTCTTAAATTCAGTGGAGTAATACACAAAAGGTACTTATATACATTCCATTATTTCTTTGAAGGTTTTTCTCTCCTTAACCAGTCTCTTTTGTTGATGAAACAACAAAATCTTTAGATATAAATACGCTGATTATGCTTTTAATTCTCTAAGAAGCTGAAGAAAACTCAAGTGGCATGTTACTGGTAGTTTTCTAGACTAAGTAGCTCAAATTCACCAAACTTGTCTTCATCCAACTCACTGAATGTCCTCTGGTTTACTGGAAAGATGTATCCAGCTGAGAACAGCATTTGTATTTTATTTATTTTTTTTCCATTAAAAAGTCTTCCTATTTAATTTTATAATTTTCAAATTGTATATTATTTAACTTACTTAAATACAAGATGTATCTAAATATAAGCTTTCTTTTATATGACACGTAATAATGGAGGAAAGTCACAGATATGCCCCAGATTGAAGTTTGAATAAGGTGAACTCAACAGAAAGGAAATGCTGCTTATAGTATATTTATCTTCATCATCCCTCTGAAGATTAAAATATCACCATAACATTTACAAAGAAAATTTGATGTGGTTTTAAAGCTAATCCTAGTCTTCTTCAGTGCCCTCTCTCCTTCCTTCCCCCACACTTCGTTTGATTCTTCTTTCACTGTGAAGAGTCTGTAGGTTTACCTCTTTTAAAAAAAAAAAAAAAAAAAAAAAAAAAATTATTTTTTTTAAACACTGCTGTAATATTGTTGAAACTGGTTTTAAAGAAGACATTTCTTTGGTGCAATTGCAATTTTTAACAATTGCTAAACTCTTTGTAGCAGATCTCCACTGGTGTAGAACTAAAATCTGGAAGTAATCAGCAACCACTGAACATCAGAAATTCTTCAAAAAACATTTAAACACAGCTGGAGTCTGCTAGCAGTTGGGATGGGATTCAGGTAGCTAATCCCTTGAGGTTAGTTGCCATCCCCCATCTTCCTTGTCTTATATGTGGAACTAAAAAGCCCCAGGGTGTTGATGGTTGTAAAGAAACTGTGGCATCTGACACCTGCTGGGAGCAATAAATAAAGAACTCTGCTGCCATTGTCAGCTCCTGCCTCCCTCCCCCTGGCACACTGCTTGCCTTGTGTCCAGGCTTTGGCGAGGAGGGATGAGCACTACCTGTTTAGCCATGTAAACAAACATGGGAAGTAGCAGAAATCACTGCTGAAAAGCCAGACTGTTTTGACACGCATACTTGACCTGTAATACAAGCAAGTCGGCTTAAGAAGTAAACAAAATTTTAATTTAACTTCAAATAAATATTATTGTAATTACATTAGAGATTGCATGGCTCTGAGAATGTCTTTGGATCCTGTTTAGTTCATTTCACAGCATTTCTTTTTCCAGATTGTTTCTGGTTTCCTTGTTATACCTGGTTAGTCTGGATAACCTCTCTGGTTTGGATTATCTCTCTGTTCATACAGTTCATAAGTAACAAATGAACTACATCCATCATTTTGATTTGAAATGAACTTGTGCATTTCCTATATACAAGAACAAATGGAAACGCCTCCCTCTCAACACCACTACTGAAAATGTTGTCTCTCTCACCTCCTATACGTGCAAACAGTACTGTGTGTCTAGGGGAAGGGGGAGGCAGGTGGCAGGACTGGGAGCTGTCAGTACTAGAGCTCAGCCCGGTTCCTGGGTACCCAGTCTACAGGGATGGGCAAGTGAGGTGGGCTGGCCTGAGCTGCTGGAGGGAAGGAGGAGGCTGCTTTTCAAGGGTCTCTGTAGTCCACATTAACCCCCTTCCCTGTTCTGTTCTAGAGGGAGTCTTAGAGGAGGAAAAACAGTGATGGGAAAGTAAGTTACTTTTAGGATCAAAATTTAAAATTAAAATGTAGTACCTTCCTTCATTAAGAAATGTTGCAGTCAATTAGATGCACGAGAAAAGCATCTTCTGTTCTTCACACTAGCCCCTTCTGACCCCTGCAGTAATTTTCGTCATATGCTTTAGGACATATTTGATTCAACTTTTTTTTCCCAAAATGTGAACAAATCTAAAAATCTTGTAGTCGAAGAGTTGAAGTAATTATAATTTTCCCAGTTAATCTGCAAATCAGGGTCTAGATGGAATTTCAGTTCTTGAGTTCTGCGATTTCTTTGTGCTGGTCCTTTGCACCAAGTAAATTTTACTCACTAGAGAACTAGAGAATAGCACTAAAAAGTAACACATTGAGAAAGCTATTTTTCCTTTTTTTTTTTTTGTTTATTTTGGATGACTCATACATCTGGTTTGCAGCTGTATATTGTATTTAAGTATTACAAGCCTATATAATTTCTAGAACAGTCTAAAATCCTATCAGTGCTACAGTGCTATAGACAAGCATTGTAACAGAGTCAAGAATGTGGAAAACCACAAGAAAAGAATTAGTCATCAATGAAATTAACCTTATTCAGAGCCTTAGCACTTTGTAGAGCCTTAAGACTTTTGATGGATTGATTAACTTATTGTAGAAAATCAAAGTGACTTTTGGGATGGAGTGGTATTTTTAAGTTCCTGATTTTCCAGAAAACTTGCTGCAAAATTTCAGCCTAAAAATTGGAGCCTTTTTTGGCCTGTGTCTGAGCTAATCAGTTTGCAAGTAAGCTTACAATAATGATACAAATTTTTTATATTAATTTGGTTACAAAGCACAAAGAGTTGCGATGATCACTGTCTTATCATTATGTTGGTTTTAATATTGATTGACATGAAAAGCAAAAGTCTACAATTTTCCATGGACTGCAGTGCAATTTCACTGTAGTACCTTTGAAGTATGATGTGTATGAACAGATGAGAGAATGAAACCTTTTCCACTGCTTGCCAATATAGGCAGTATTATAGACCATTATGTCAGAAATAATTTAAAATCACTTAAACATTTTAAATAGTCCACAGAAATGATCCTAAAATGGAATTATATGGCTTTAAACATTTGATTGTAATTATGTTTTATTATTTACATTGCAGTAGCTGAGACTATTTTCTATTCCTTCCTACATGATATTTGCTTAAAGTAATTATACCAACTGAGAACAGTGGCAGATTGAAATTAAATGTTTGGATTAAATATTTTGTCAGCAAACATGCAGCAACTGCTTTACTACTGCTTCTCCTCTCTGCATACTGATTACAAAAAGATTAGCTTTTATCTTGGCATGATTTGAAAATGCCTACATAAATGCCATTTGATATTGCAGCTTAAAAAAAGGAATCTAGAAAGAATCTGGATCAAAATAATAAGGAACATGGGATATGAAAATGAAAAAAGATGTGATAAGTCTATCTGCTCAGTGTCTCATCCTATCCTCAAATACGCAATTTTTATTGTGTTTCCAATTAATCAAGGTTGCAGTTAGGACCAAAATATGGTTAACTGAAGGTTTCTACATTGCTGCTGATCTAAATATATGAACTTCTCATGGGGCTGTTCAGGACATCTACTGCCTTCTAATCCTGAAGTACAGGAAAACATTTTGGTTCTGTACTAATAATGAAGAAGTCTGTTATCATCTATCTAACAGGAATTCTCATTAACCTTAACAAGACTTTCATGTATAGATAAGCAAATATAATACAACTTTTCAACAATGGCAGATTCGGTGCAGAAACTTAGAAACAAAGCTTCAGATTGATACATCATAGTTTTAGTCCTTGTTTCAGCTGTGTTTTACTTTGCTGAACCATGATCCTCACTCCTGTAAGTGAGACTCTGGCCATTTCCCTCTCTTCTCCCAGCAGTCCGGCCATGCCTGCAGCACCCCGCCCGGAGAGAGGCCCTCCCGGGGCTTCCTGATCCAGAGATCAAATCTCACACTGCTGCTTTCTCCTTCCACCTGGGGCCATGGATCCTCCTCTGCGAGAGGCAGGTTTCCACCCACGATCTGAGCTCTCTTTGTCCCAGAGATCACTCTGCTTGTTCACATGGTTACGTCAACCTGCAAGCTTCCATTTCTTCCCTATGACAAGTCTTACAGAATTGGACAAGATGTAGCTCAGCTGGATTCTAAAGATGTTTGTCCAAAACCTTCTACAGATAATATAGAGAGAACATTTATTATTTCTAGAAACATTTTCTCTAACTGAGCTTCACTTTAAAAATATTCACGTTGGTAAATAAAGTATATGTATCGTATTTCCTTCTCCCTTGCTTTCTACAAACACAAAGAAGAAAATGTTTATATTGAATGTTAGTACTATGTATAGATATATACTATCTCACACTTCCTTCTGTAAAATGCACTCACTTCTGGTTGGCTTCTTGTTAAGCTCATGTTCTTGTGTATTTTTTTCCGAAGGAACAGACAGGGAGATAGTAACAGTTTTGTCTCTTTTTGAGGATGAAGGGAGGTGGATATAATACTCTTTAGTCTTTCAAGAAAAGGCAATTTTTACAAGGTAACAGAATATGATTTCTCTCTGAGGGACCACATTACCCCAGAGACTCATCCCATTTCATCTCACCGTATGTTGGGCCAACTTCTGGATTATCTCAGCACAGGATTTTCTAGCCTTTGCTATGATGCATTTAAGTTCAGTATAGTCTATACTTAGAAAAGGAGGAAATTCTCCTCTTAGCCTATTTGTTGATACTGTGTTACTCCTCAAGAAGGAAAGAAGGTTGCTAGAATACTTTGTGTGTGCATTTAAAGGTCTTTGGATATAGACTATACAGGATATTGTTATTATAATCACTAAACAAGTTAGAAAGGTGTCATGATATTGGAAAGGTTAATAGAAAAGTCTTAGTAAACAGATGCATTGTTAAGGCTTCTCCAGGGCAAGTTTGAGTAGGGAAGTTTGGAAAGCCATTAGCACAGCTGTGTATGCTGGTACAAGCTGTCTTTAAATATTCTGCTGGCAACAGAGTGAGTAATACAGTAGCAGAAATGCACCTCGCCACAAACGATCATTTCTATTTTCAGTTTAATTGCCTTTTAAGGAGCACTAAGGAATTCCAAATAATTCTAGTGTGCTTCATCAGCCAGCTGTGAAATACACTATTGCAGCTACATAAAAATAAAGACTTAAAAATAATAAGTATGTGTGCAAGCAGCTTGCTTCCTCACCCAAGGATGTTAAAGGCACTTAAGTGTCATGGATGTAACAGAGCATTTGGAAAAGCAGACCAAATTCATACTGGGCACATGGCATGTGATTTCCTATTGAGCTATAAAGAGGAAAATAGCATAATCAAATGAAAAACTTTTCAGAGCTGTCAGCTAGCACAAAGCTGCTTCTGGGAAAACAAACTGCACTATTTACAAATCGTGATATCATCAGGAGCTATTTATGTAGTGAAAATAATTTACACTCCAATTACGTATTTGTAGCTAGTCCAGCCAGAAATGGCCACTTGTGTCATCCAGGCTGACCCCCGAACTAGAAATGAGGATAAAGACGGTTTTTTAATTATGAAATATACTTTCCTGGTGAGGACCACTTTTTTTTTTTTTTTTTTTAATTACAGCATTGAAAGCATCTCTGTTCTTGATAGTCAAGCACATTTCAAGATAACAATAAAAAACAAGAAAGTTATTGAGATGTAAAGGGCTTTTTTGGCAATTAATCATGGGCTCATAGGAGTTGCTAGATCATCACCTCTATTTCTTGCCAGAAGAATAATTTTTTTAGAAGTTTTTAGAGATTTTTTCCAGTCAGATTTAATTTGTGGTAAGCCATTGGGTGTGTACTGCTTTACTTGAGAATTGATCTGCACTCTATCATTCATCTGCAATTTTCTCCTTTTAGCTTCATCCAACTATTCATAGTTATGTATATTCATAAATTATATTAAGCTGCTAAATTTATTTTCTACTAGCTAGATTTAATAGGTGGAGCTTTCTTGTTTGGGTAAACCATGGAGGAGCAACTGTTATAAGCTCTTGAATTTGAATCTGCAGGAGAGGATGTGCTGAATTTTGAGATATTCTTTGCAAAGAATTTTTTTTTATTATTCAAGTAGCTCTTCATAGCCAATACAAATTATCAAAGATAATTAGTTACCGAAAGAAAACAGTATTTGTCTGAAAATTATTTGGTCTTTCCTTGTTACAGGATGGACTAAGAAGTGTATTTATCTATCTATCTATCTATATATACATATTTATTTTTTTTTTAATCATGCATTTAACTTCTGTAGAGTTTTACTGGAGTCTCTGGGCACAATTTCAACTTTCCCTGTCTGTACATCTTGCACAAATAATGGGTAAAACTATCAAATGTGCTGTGGGAGACACTGAATACTTAGAAGAACGTTCTTATTACAAGAGTGGTGACAGAGTTAGCAATGTTTGCGAAGCCTGGGAACTTGATCAGGTATAGCATCTAACAAATTTCACATACACACACACACAAATAAAAAAATATTTTCTGGACATTTAAGAAAAAGCATTGCTATGGTAGTGAAGGGAGTTTTCCCTCATATTGTTCAAAATTACTTTCTGCATGCTGAATATACAGTATTGGGGGCTGCCTGATGAAAGCTACCTCACTGAAAAAGGTTCTGAATTGAATGTTATGTTTCCAATTTTTCTTGTAAATCTGTGTGGAAATTGCTGTCTGCTTTGCAAAAAGTAATCTTAGGAGTAAAGAGAGTATTCAAATATTTTCTGTAGCTAGTGAAGTCATGAGTCACCATTTCTGTGTGTCTCAAAGAATGTAGTCATATAGGTCAGAGATTCAAGACAAATGTGCATGTATGTGCTACAGTGGGCAGCTAATTAAGAAGCATCATATATGTGGTGTGTAATGAGTACAGTTCATATAGCAACATACCATCAGGTGGAATTCAGGAATAAGAAAGAAGCTTGGTTGTTCTGTCTGTGTCTCAATGCTGGGTAAGAAACATTGCAGATATGATGCCTCCCAGGATGTTTGAACTTTGTGGATGTATTGTGCTATGGATCTTTGTATTGAAGCAGTATTGCTACCTCAGAGTGAAAATAATACCAATAATATACAACGATACCTTACCTTTTAAAGTACTTTTCGTCCCAAATTGTCATGAAAAGTTGAAGGAAAAAGCTTCTGAAGTTGTTAGGTTATTCTCTATCATTGATGAGGTTTCTTTCTAGGTATTTCCAAATATCAGATTTTCCTCTGTCAGATGTCTCACTGAATGGTGGACTTTGGCACTTCTGCTTAAGAGGCAAAACAGAGACTGGATAATATAAAGATTGCCCTGAGCTCAACTGAACAATAGTGGCTCTTTGGTCAGTTGAACTTACTGCAAGATCCTCCCTAGTTTTTCTCTCCTTTCAGATCTCTTGACAAAAATCTCCTGTCATGTATCATCACTCAGAAGCACTCCAGTCCATAGCTTTGATTATAGTACCATGAGTGACTTGACCTAATATGCTCTGCAAATGACCAAATTACTTCTACAGAAAGATATGAACATGACCTTATTTGTAGCTCTGAATTCTCTACCTATCACCCTACATTTTCACTGAATCCCACAATTAAGATGAGTAAATGTAATTTCACTGATTCCTGAGACTGTACTGAGATGGGAACTCAATCTAGTGCTGATGAAGCTAATGGACTTGCTCTCTGGGCCTCCTGGAGTGCTCTTCATTTTACTTGTTGCCAACAACAACCTTTTTAATCACACTCATATCTGCTAGAAGAGTGAGTTGTAGGCTTTCATGCTTTTGAACCCCATTTTGCTGTATTCCACAGAGATGTAGTTATCATGTGTCTTTTTCCCAAATTGTTACTCAAAGATGTGTACCACGTGCATGAAAACATCAGTCTTCTCAGGCCACTCTTTCCTCTATGATATGTTGCACTCCATACTATAGAAAGGCCTTTAGGATTTCTGTTTTGTTAAGGCAAAAATGCGAATATACCGTCTAGATTTTTTGTGTCCTCAAGAAGTAGAGGATCATCTTTTTTTGCCCATTACCAATTACCTGGATCAAGTTATATTTTAGGATGTGGTTTACAGTAGATGACAATACCTGGATGCCTAAATAACTTCAAGAGCAGGATTTTAGAATGACCCCACGTTGAAACTGTCTATTGTCCTCCTGTAGGGCTCTATATGTATAGCTCACACAGTAGCAGTCTTTCAAAACTGTTTACTAAAATCTCCAGAAATCTCTGGATTTTATTTTTTCTTCTTTGAAATGTTTGCACTGGCTGATAAATTATTTTCAGTGGGGAAACTGACAAAAATAACTGTGTGTCCTTCTAATCTAATCATATGCTTGGAGCCTAGGTAGAGCCCCTCAAGATAGTTGGACAACCTGGTAGCACTGTCTCCAAATCCAAAAGGCATGTAAAGAATCCCAGTGGTCAAGACTTCTGGGAGGATTTCCAGCCCCTCCACCTCGCTGCCCATTTTTTATTTACACATCTTTTGGATTTTCTCTTTTTAAAATGGAAAATAGTTATCTGGTTATTTTTGATCTTCTAAACATGTATGCTTTCACTGTGAAATGATGGGTGCGTTTTCTGGTTTTTATGAACAGCAATAATACTCTCATTGTAGCTATAAGTGCCAATATTTTATGCTCATGGTCTTTTTGTTATAATTAATTCTACATTAAAAGATTAATAAGCTAGTGGAAAATGGTGGCTAATTTTTTCCAGCTGAAACTAAGGAGGGAATATAGATGGACAGAATGTAATTATAGAGGCTGGAATTTGGCCAAGACACTGGCATTGTTATTTTTGCTCTTGCAAAAGTACCACAGGATCTTTAATGGCCCTGAGTGGCCTCAGTTGTATGTCTCTTTTGAAAGATGGATGTTGGTGATCTTCTACTGCCTAGTGAATGCACTGCTCATGGCTGAGAGCTGAGAATAAGAGCAGGATGAAGAGATTCATTAAACAGGGAAAGATCAAAATGAATGAATGGCGAAACTGAGGACCCCTGCCTTCTCTAGGAAGCGTCTTGTTGCTGCCTTGAGGAAGTGGTGGTCTGATCCACAACTCATTGAAATCAATGAAAAGAATCTAATTGATTTCAAAGGATTTTGGCTCAAGGCCTGAGTTCCATTTTATCTTGCTCTTTATTCTCTGGCAAGGATTAAAGAAACTAGGAAGTCTTGTATCTGACTACATCTTCCCAAAATATGAAATGAAATTTTCTCTATCTGTTTAAACAGATTTTCCATAAGAGCTGCTGCTCAGGTCAGGAGAAAAGGGTCTAGGCAGGTTCCTGGCATGAAGCGCAGTCTCCCTTGTGTTGTGAAATGAAAATCAGGTCAGTCGACATGGCCCTATAGAATTCAGTTGTCATGTGTTTTTATCTGTGGGGTTTTTCTTTTCAGGTGAAGTTTTTAGGATCTGTGTACTAAGGATGGGCTTTGGCTTTACCTCATTTTTCTGTAGCCATTCATGAAGGAGTGGTGTCTCACAGAAGATAAACCTCACGTATCTGTCATATTATGAGGAGCTGTGGTGTTGTGCTAAATCACGGGTGTATTTTCAAAACTATTCTTATACATTCACCTTCTACTTGGGGTGAATTTACAGTATTTTTACCCCAGGTAATGAAAGTGGTTGCTGCTACTATTGAAGCTACTTCTCTATTTCCATGACATGTGGTGTTTTCAGGCAAATAACTGCTTTAAAAATTTAGCTTATACAAGCATTCTTTTGTTGGCCTGAAGATTATTTGTGTTATCTCTGGAATATTTGGAGAGTAATGGCTTGACTTCAAGTATTGCTATATTATGAAGTAAATTTGCTTATTTGATACTTGTGAGAGTATTTTGCACAAAAACTGGGTAGATACACTGTTGATGTGAGAGTACCAACATCAGTACATGATTTGCAGTTGTCTGAGTTGCACAGCTAACAGGGGGGAACCTCATATATTCATCCTTGCTGATATCTGAAATGCAAAATAAGATCCACATTTGAGTCCCACAAATGGCCTTGAACCATGAGTGCAGTGCGTTGTTGAAGATCTGTGGGCAGTCAACTTTACGGAGGCAAATTTAGAAACCATGCTAAAACTACACTTGCATGTGTTGAAATGGTATAGGAAGATATATCTACCACCACTCTACTACTTTTTTTTTTCTTTTTTTTTTTTTCTCTAAAAACCAGTAAAACTTTACAAAAATCAAATATATTACCTAATCTTTTTTTCCAGTGTCTTTCCAATGAGTCATTCCTTTGTTTAATCTGTTCTCTCTTTCATTAACAGGGGAATGCAGTTAACAGTGTATGAGTTAGAGGGCCTCTCTTTTACAAGGCCTCTTTTACGTAAAAATTCTTTTGAGAAAGTAACAATCTAGGGCTTTTGCTTCTGCTTATGCACAGCTTTTCTCTTGCTTTGGTATTTTAGTGACTGCAGAGAAATGACCCTTGAAGTTATAGTCTCAGGCTAGTAATGAACTGACATTCAGGGGAAAGAGCTATAAACCTTTTCTTTCATTCTCTCTTGTTGTAGTGTGCTTTTTTTTATTTTTATTTTATTTTTTCCCCCCCCTCCTTGTAATTAGACTTGCCACCATCAGGGACAATTTTAGTTATTAACAGCATCTTGCTCACCTTTGCAAAGGGACAGAAATGGCTAAACAAAAACTTCCCCTTCAGTACCAGTCTGGGACGTGGACAGAAACTGGCATTCACACAATCCAGTTTTCTTCTTGTATTAACCTTTCTGTCCTTAGGGACCATTGCTTTTCCTTTGTGTGTGGAATGTCTCTTTTTCTGTTACTTTTGTGATTTCTCCCAAGTAGTCATGAAATTTGAATACAAACTTACCATCTGAGATTTTGCTTCAGATGAAGAGCTGTGGTTCGAACCGCTGCTACTCTGCATAAGGATGCAAAATATAAAACCAGACATGCTTTTCTTCCTCTTAAAGTTCCCACTTCTCATATTACTTTGGTGTGGATATTGACACCACTAAGAATCTTGAAAAGAATGTGCTGACATTATTCATGCTTCTGCTAGAGTTGCTGCCCCTCCAAGTAATATACTTTCCTAGAGACTTGTGAACTGTTGCTGCGGTAAAATGCATAGAAATGTTTTTCAAGGTAAAAGGGACCGATGTGTTGTTATCACTGAAAAGCAAATGCTTCTGCTGCGGCCCAGGTGCCACAGGTTTTACCGAAGCACCTTGACTGGACACGAGATGTCAGTATAACAGTTATGCTGTATAGACAGCTCAGCTTCTCTTTGTCCTTTGTTTCCAAATCGCCAGTCGTCTACCATTTGATCTGAAGGAGAATTCGTTAGCTGAATGTAGTAGTAAATCACACATTTGGTGATATGGGTAGAGACACTGACCAGCCTTAAGTAAATCTGGAACTGTTTGCTCCACTTGCAATTTTAACACACTAATCTTACCATGTCTGGAAATAATCACATTCCCTCACAGGTCTTACACCTGCAAGCTATGCATCGTCAACATCATGACCAATGTTCTTGTTTGGTATCACATAAATTTGACAAAAGATAGTCAGTAAGTTAGGCCTCCATGAGATTACAGTGCTGTCCCCATGCCTATTGGGCATTGTGAGTGAAAGAAGCTGTCAGTCTGATGTGTTTACACATAGACGGGTCAGGAGTAGAAACAATTATTTTAAATGGGACCTGACCAATGCAGAGCTGGAGAGATTGTGCACATGTATAAATGACCATCTTCATCAGACATCCAGCCAAGGAGGTATTACCAAGCTAGTTGCCTAAGAGCCTTTTGTGGTAAATCAAAGATTTAGAGTTGACATTATTTAGACCTTTCCTCACCAGTGCATTGAGCTTTCATAGTTTCTAGAAAGCTCACATACTCTTGCTTGCAGAAATCAAAAAGCAAACATACACTATGGACTCCATATATTGTTGTGCTGTTCAGAGGAAGGCTTACAAATAACAAAGAAAGAGTCAGGGCACATATTATAAATACACTTCTCAAATAAAACTTTTCATTTTTATTCCCTAATATTTCTCATAAGGATACCGTCATGTCTCTCACCATTTTCAGTATTGTTTTTTTGTTCTAACAAACCATCTCCTTCTGTAACCCATTATCTAAAACAAAGTTTACGCTTCTGATTTGCACACAGGGATTCAATTTAATGTCTGGTATTCTTCATGACCATCTCTTCACTTTATCTCATTTTAGAATAATGATAAAAGGAGCTTTGGTCCCCTGCTGCTCACTATGCTCTTCTCTGAGCTTGCTTTCCTCGGCCTTTAAAAAAGCGAAACTCTAAAACCCTGTTTGAAACAAAGTATACTTAATCCTTGGATCTGTCGGAAATGCTTTCCGTTATGGATACAATAGGTGTGAAAAATTGTCTGTATTTCATTTACACCCTGGCTCTGGCCAGGATATAATTTGGCCCTGTGGACAATCTAGACTAAACTCCGAGCTCTTCATTGTAAAGTGCCACCGTGGAGTCCTGAAAGGTTTCTGCCCACCTGTCCTGGCCATATTTTTCTAAGACATGATTTTTTTTTTTTTTTTTTATTCTGAAGAGACTTGCTATTCAGTCACCTTATCTTTTTCCAAATTTACAGAATGCTTGGAGAGCAATCATGACAATTCATAGAGACTTCGGGTACAGGTTCTTTGGTGCTAGAATGTGCTTCCATTGGTCATATATCAAAGGCTGAGTCTGATCACCTTGTGCATCATAGGGCAACATGCACATTTATTGGTCCTTAGTGTTTGTCAGGTAGCTGAGCTCTCAACAGAGGACAGAATTATGTCTGTTTCCCACCTTCTCCCCCTTCCAAAGTGATATTTTAAAATTATGAATGATATATCTTCCAGACACTGAGATCATGGTAGTTTAAGATAGGATGGCAAAAAAAATTCTTAATCAATGCTATTATATACAACTAGTCACTCATAGTCTTGTGCCTCCTCCTGCATCTCGGAAACAGGAAGGACATAGCTTAAGTACCTTTCAAGCTCTTTCAGCTTTGTTTTCCTTTCCTTTCTCTGCAATCCTTATGAGAATGGAAAGAAGTTCATAGAATTGTAGAATCATTTCAGTTGAAGAGACCCTCAGGATCATCGAGTCCAACCATAACCCAACTCTAGCACTAAACCATGTTCCTAAGAACCTTGTCTAAATGCCTTTTAAACACCTCCAGGGATGGTGACTCCACCACTTCCTTGGGCAGGCTGTTCCAATGCCTGACAAACAAGATGAGAGGAAGAGGAGAAAATGGAGGGAGGAAAGAAAAGAGGATAAGTTTCTTTGCCATATCTGCATCAAATGGTAGAGTCTATAACACTTGGAGAGACCTTGAGACCAGACATTTTGTCAACAGCAGCTTTACTTATGTTCAGACTGTGAAATCACCCCTGGTCTGTCCTCTGCTGCTGAAAATGCTCTGCCTCAGTCTGCTGCCCTGCCATTCCCATGTAAATCTAGTGGTGCTCCTTGGTACCTTGCTGCCTCATGGGCTGTGGAAAGTCTGTGGACTCTTCTAAGGTGGTTCTGGGAAGTCAGATGAGAAGAACAAAGATAAAGGTTTTGAAGAGTTAATGCATAATAGTAAAATAATAGGATGTGGAGTGTATATCCTCCAAGGTATGACTGAAACAACAAGGAATACTTAGTGATTTGTTTCCCAGGGAAAGTGGTGTTCATCATTTAGTTTGAATAATTAAAAATATATTTTTGAGAAAATGTAGAAGACAGTATTGTCATGGCCAGTACTATATTAAGAAGCTGGAATAAGACTGGACTACCTGACCTATTGGTCTTTTTCTGTTTGAAATGACTGTTGATGTACTTAGTCCCTGCCCTTTTGTTTTTCAAATGTCTTACTCAGGATCAAATTAATCCTCTATGTGCCTTCAGTGCAGAAGACTTTAGCTCAAGATCTTACTTTTTTTTTTATTGATAAGCTATACCTAAAAATCTAAAGTATATATCTGAAGTAGGTATAATTTGTTTTTTAGTATTGGATTTTTTTGCATCAGAATGGAACATATTTTCTGCAGTCTATATGAACATAGTATTTTTAAAGCTAATATATAGGTCATATTCTATGCAAGAGCACTTTGGCATGTTTTTATAGATATCATTGTCTTGGTATGTGTCCCAGTTCTCTTCTCCTGATAATTTTGACTTCTCTTGCCCTGGGCATTTTATATTGAGATATCAATACCAGACTGAGAGTCTTCAAAAGAGGGGAAGTGCCCTCAAATGAGTGAAGTAAAAATATACAAAATACACTTTTTCTACACCAGAAACATTTTGATAGCCAGTCTATCTTATCTGCACCTGATATTTTTGGTTTAACCTGTAGCATTGAATAGTATTCAGGAAAATGGAAAAGGTACTGGATGCTGTTTGGTAACCAGAAAATATGGCCTGGGAACATGACTTTCGGATTCTGTTTTTGTTCCACCAGTTTTTGATTTCTCTGGACTTGATGTATGTCTTCAAGTATGTAAATCCAATTCTGCTTACCTACACAGTTCTTGCAAAACTTGGTGAATGTGATTATTATATATTATTTACCTATATCTTAGTAGCAGTGTTAACTCAGCAGCAGGAGAAACAGTTAAAGTTAGTGTATGTATCATGCTTAGTTGTTTTTATTGTATTTTTTTTCAGAATTTAATTGCTTACTCCCTTTTCCTCGTCTTGATCCTATCTCTGCTCCTGTTTGTGACTGAAACACTTTCTTTCTCTCTTTTGAGCCGCTCACTTCTTTGTGTATTTCCACCCTAAGCCCTTCTTTTTCTATTTAGCTTGTGATTGACTCCCTTTGAAAAGCATTTCGTTGTATTGTGTATTAACTTAAATTGTATTTTACATAAAAGGTATGAGATAAAAATAAAGGAGAGGGTGAGAGATGATGCATTAATGTGTGGGCTGAAAGATGGAACAAAGGTTTGTTTTTTAATTAAAGCTGAAAATAGAAAATAAGATACTTCTACACTTCTGTTCATGTCAACGTAACTGTGACTTTACTCACAGAATAAAAAGTATGAAAACTCTTTTTAAGCTACTGAGAAATGATAAGTTAAGCATCTAACCATGTCATTTGATGATAAAAATAATCCTAGGTTTCTTTTTAAACACTTGTTACATTGTTGGACAATGAGAGCAAAAGCAAATAATTTGCATTATGAAAAACTCCCGTAAATATATCTGCTCAAATTCAATGTGCAGCTCCAGCAGGATATTGCTTAGAGAGTTTTTGTTTAAAACATTTATTGGAGGCATATATTACAGTATATCATTTACTGGCTGGAAGCCATGCAATATGTGTCTTAACAACAACAAAAAAATTACCTTGTAATATGAGCCCCTCCAAGGCATAATTATATAATAAAGTTCTTATTGGGAGAACTGGAAGAAGGCCAAGTCTTGTCCAAATATAGTGAATGTCAGAGCCAAATTTATTATCCTTAGCTATTAACAGGAGTAGGCAGGTTTTGTTTACCAAGCCTAATTCTCTCCTAATTACAGCCACTATAAAATAATTACTATCTGTGGGATAACAAAACAAGACAGAGTGACTAACAGAAGAAACTGCAGGGGTTAGAAAACAGAGTGCAATTCTGTGTCATTTTGAACAGCTTGTGTACTGTCGTGAACAAATTAACGGACTTCATTAAGGAATTATGTTTTAAGAGTGGCTTTGCAGTGAAGCAGTAAAGCAATTAATGCATCTTATTTGGTCCTAGATCTGAGTTCTAGTGTAGTTTTAAACAGCAGGTTATATATATATATATTTTTTTTTTTTTTTTTTTAATGTATCAGGTATAATAGGATGCAACCATGTTACTGAATAAGATTAGTAATGAGTGTATGGAAAGGAGTTATTTTGGACAAATGATACCCAGTCTCCCTTGACTCAAAATGTTTTACTGAGTGCATTTGTATGAACTAGTCTTAATTGAATAAAATACAAAGAGAGACACCAAACTATGCTGTAAAATAATCTGCATATTCAAATACTTATTTCCATTTTATTTTGGATAGAAACTCGCAGCACTAAGTAAATGTTATATATAATGTCTATGTTTGTATTAGAGCAAGGAAAGTAGGTTCTTTCAAAATTGATTATATTTTACTGTTGCTCTCTGTAAAAATCAGAATGGAATATTTCTTAGTGGAAACATAATATTTCACTACATTTGCAGTGTTTTCATTCTCACTTTGCATTACCTCTTCTATCTTGCTGTACAACCCCAGAGGTGCACAAGAGACCTCGGCTGAGGTTTTTGCACAATTAAAATGTATGTATCAAAAATCAGCCTGTACACAACTTATTCACAGGGTAAAAGGTTAGAGTTCAAGCTGTCTCCTTTCTGTAGTGGACTCTTCACCCTATAGCAGGGCTAACTCCCGTATTTTAGTGACTTAGTGGGAACTGGCAAACTCAACACACTTGGGAGTCTGTTTTAGCTACTAGTTCTAATAGGCCTCCAGATGGCCACATGAAAGCAAAAGGATTATTACAGTAGCCCCCAGCCGTGCCATTATAGATGAAGGTATATTAGAGTTTCCTTTACAAACCCCTTTTTTTGAGGGTTTTATAACTCCATTATAAAATTCTCTTAGCACCAGAAGTCAATATAGTATTCTCAGCCCACACAATACGTTGTAGTTTTGGATTTTTATTTTGTGTGTGTGTGTGTGTGTGTAAGGTATGTATATCAGTATAGTCTCTGTCTATCTTGTGTGCATAGCAGTAGTTTAGATTACTTTAAAGGGTACATTTTGTCACAATTTAAAAAGAAGTTAATCATGGCAGTAAAACTGAAATGTGCTTACCCTCAGTTGGAGTGAACCAGCTCACTGTTTTCTGTCTTTTGAGATCAGCCCAGCTGACTTGTTTATACCCACAAAGCATCCTGTCCTCCAGTTATTAATCTGTTTGTAACCACCAGAGCAAGAAGAATGGAAACCAAAGCTAAGGCATGAATCTAAAGTGATAGAAATATTGTTGGATGCTTAACGTAAATATTATTACAGCATCCAAGAGAACTGGGACACACAAAACTAAATCCTTATGTTACACATCTGCCAATTATTTAAATGGTCAGAATTCTGTGTTTTGGATCAAATCTTTGCTAGTTTATACATTGATATTAGAGATGGGATGCTTTTTAAGATGTGGAAAAGCTGACTTTACTAGATGCATTTGTATGTTTCTCTGCTTTTGTCCTCATTTCCCTGGGCTCTAACATCAGTGGCATCAATTTATCAGAAAGCTTTCTTCGTGCATTTCAAACAAAAACTCGAAATCTACTTTCATAGAACCAGTCCACATAAAGGAACTTGCTGCAAATTTCCACAGTTAGTTATCTTTCTCTCTCTAACCATAAAACCAAAACGAGCTTTACATTTTTGTTTCTGGTTTAATCCAAAAATTTCTCATAGTTTGGCAAATTCTCAACTGGGAAATGGGGAATGGGGACAGTAAACCTAAGTATTACAGAGACTTCCAGCTATGGAATTCCTAACTGATTTATTTCTCTGGTTTTAACACTGTTTTTCTGATGTTAAAACAGAAGGTGACTTCTTACAACAGAAACAGTATATTTTCTCCATACATCACATCATTTCACATTACATTTCAAAGTTCTCATTGTAAAGACCAGTCCTGTCTTTTGGCATTGTAGGAAAGGAGGTGCCATTGTAAGATACTGTGTCAATAATTCTACATATTTATGAAGCCAAATTATGAATTGATATGATCTATCATAATGACTCTGCCATGTCAATGTTTGCATATCAGCTGCTCCATTACAGGATGATACCGTGTCAATCAGTTTTCAGGAGTCCAGAATCACTACTAAGTTTTAGTCATTTGTCTTCAATTACATTAAAATGAAAGGCTAACATGTTTGCTGCATATTAAGTTATGTTTCTAATTAATGCTAAGATAAATTAGGACAATGAGTATAGAAAAATTTACCCTTTTGCATGTTCCAAGTGGGTAAATGTCTTTATTTGTTTGGAAAAGCTTATTGAACTTTAAAAATCTTTTAGAAATATTTTAACTGTTCTGCATAATGTACACATCATTCTATCATACAAAATTAAAAACTCTACAGAGAGCTATCGCTTAAATATTATAATAAAATATAACACAAATGAAATTATATCTAATTTTACTTTAGATATGTGTCCCATATCTTCTTAATGGTTTCTTGAAGACCTTTGAGTTGATAAGTAGTGCATTTGAATGGGATACATGTCTTCAAATATTGCAGAAAATTCAAGTGTGAGATGTCACGTACTGTAGCAAATTTGCTACAATACCTAGGCACAAAAGGGTGAGTTAAGGATGGACTGTCAGCATGAAGGTCGTGACCTGCAATGGAAGTAATGTACAGATCTAGAGCGCTAATGAGGGAAACAATGACTTCCACAATAATGATGCGCAATGCTGTATAACATCCCATGTATTCTTGTATAGCCGGTAAATGTCACAGGCCTCAACTAGAAATCACAATTTCCTTGCTTTTCATGGCTTGTTTTTAGATGTTTGGTGTGTTTTGTAGCTGTAGCTATTGCTCTACTTTATGTATAAGCCATTCTAGGAAGCTATCGTTGCATTGATGCAACATCATGAACATTCCTCAGACAGTGAAGTACTTGTCGGTTTTTGCATACATTTCAGAGGACAGAAAGACCACTCAGGGCTCTAATTCTAGAAGTTACACTAAATTAATGTATTTGTGCTCTGGAAAGGTTTTTTTGTATGTGCTTAAGTAAAGTCATGAAGTACATGATTATGTTCTCAGAGTTCTATCAGTTTCAGAATAATCTTTTACTAGAAATGCACTTCTATGCAATCTTTACTGTTGTAAATTAAGATTATGTTTTGCACAGACTTACAGATACAGTAGTTTCTGGACTAGTTTAGTTATTCTTGATTACAGACAGAAAAGAACAATTATTTGAAATGCTGCAAACACAAATGTGTGGGGTTTTGTTTGGTGTTTGTTTGGTTTTTGTTTGTTTGGTTTTTGTTTGTTTGGTTGGTTTTTTGTTTGTTTTTCTATTTCCTATATTTGTTTTGCTGTACACTGGAGCATGGCTTGCAAGATTTGTACTGAGTAAAGCTGATATTCTTTGTGAACTGTATCTACAGTTGTTGTGCTTCAAGAGACGTTTCATAAAGTGATCTTGTTTCCTGAGGAAACTTCATTTCCAACCGTTGCTTATGAACTAGGGTGAACAGGCATTTAACTGAAATCTTGACTGGTACTAAAACTGTCCAGGTACAGCCTTAGGTCTCCAGTACAATTGCTAGAGATTCAAGAAGTCATCAATAGATGTATTCCTCTTCTTATTAGTATGATTTATTTAAAAATATTTAACAGAATCATGCAGAAGAGCTACAAAAGTCTGTAGCTGAAAGCATCAACTTTACTGCCTTTTGAGAGCTACAACCTCCAAGAAGCAGGCACCATCGTGTCAGAGTACAATTGACAGTCTGTTAAGGGATACTAAAAAACACGGCTGGAAATAGAAATAGAAACTAACTTTTGGCTTTATCAAGTGTGATGCTTCAAGGTCAGAATGAAATTCAGTGATGGGGCAGCACAAAGATGCTTGCACGGCAGGTGCCCTGGTCAATCTATAAACTCAGAGGCCATCCGTCTCTGCTTGTGCCAGCCTGCATTTTAATCAGAAGGGAAAATATGTGGCACAGTTAAGCATGCTTAATGGTTTCCAATCAAGCAAGTGCCAAAAGCAGGATAGCAAAAATGCATCAAAAGAGTTTTAAGGTACATTGGAGATCTAGAAAATCTTGACTACAAAAGTATTGCCAAAGGAAAATTAGTTTAAAATTTACTAGTATCTCGGATATTAGTAAATGTCAGATATTTCCTCCTCAGTTCTCTGACAGTGTTGTTAATTAATCCTGGTGAAAACACACTTTTCTGTGTCCTTTTTCATTTTGTTCATAGGCTAGTGTGATGACTGAAAAGGCAGTGTCAATGGCAACAAGCATACACTGCATTTGCGGACTTCTTTTACTTTGTTTGTTTAGTACTGTGTGGTACTTTGCCTTGGAAGATCTGATGAGCTTTGAACATGAAATTTGTTAAATGAGGTGTGGTTCAGGGAGGATTGAGGTTGATAGCAATGGGTCCTGTCGAGCTGACAAATGCACAACAGTGGGAAAAGAGTAGCTGGAGGAGTCAGAGAAGCAGAGAGAGGTCCAGAATTAGACAAACATTTTGGGCTATTTTGCCTTTTTTTTTTTTTTTTGTAGACAGAATAAGTACCTGCTGATTCCATAAGCCAGATATTCTTCATTTTCTTTTTCACAGATTAAAACCAGGGAAAGAGTAACTCAGCTGAACAGCTTTCTAGTTGCAATCAAATCCAAATTTGAATCCAGAGGAGTACTAATGTGTAGCGAGTGAGAATGATGTTATTTTCATCGTACTCTGCAGAGTGATAAATTAAGTGGCTTAGTGCTCAGCTGATTATTTTCCCCCAAAGCACTTTGTCATGTATGCTCTTTACAGAAGGTTAAGAGTTTCTCTAGCTTTTTTTTTTTTTTTTCTTTTCTTTTTCTTCCTTCATATTTTCTTCCTTCCCACCTGTTCTTACCTTTCTTCTGACTTTAAGATTTGGGAGTTTTGTGGTAATCATAATTCCTTATATGTAATCATAAATATATACAAATGTGCCAAATAGTGCCTGGGTGAGAGGGCTGAAATGTCCCTTAGCATGATGATACCTCAAAGATGACCTTACATGTTGGATTTTTTAGTTTTCTATGTCATCAGCATAGCACAACCTAGATTCCATGGTGTATCTTCGATGTGTCATCTCACTGGGCATGTACTTCACCAAAATGGCATATGTATGCACAGCAGACATACCTGGGATTTTCAGATGTGCCACAGCCTAGTCAGAGGTAAAGCAGCTGCTCTTTTAACAAGGCTGAAGGGCACACAGGCAGAAATCCTGAACATATGTTCAAAGTCTCACATTCTGCCTAGACAAGATTTCGAGACAGAAAAAGAGAACATATCCAGGTCTTCATCTGTCCTAATCTCTAAATAGCCATTTCTCAGCATGAGGTTAAAAGCATAATGGCTTCTTCTGAAGCCAGAAGAGCTAAGCTTGCTGGACAGACACTTTCCTCTCAGTTGCATAGCATGGCCTTCTATTCTGATGCTTTTTCACTGTGAAATATATGTAAAATATATAAGATATGAGTCTGCCTGCTGTGTGCCGTCAGTATCTGCTAAATTTCCCAGGGAGAGTTTAGAAGCATTCTAGCTTCTATGTGATCATAAAGGCCCATTGTTCAGTGATGCATTTCCTGACATACATGGCAAAACTTATTGCAGATGTACAACAATATTATGATAGCACAGAAGTGAAGAAACTTGAGATTTATTGATATGTCCTTGCCTTTAGAGAGAGGTTTTAAAGTCAGTGACAATCCTAACTCCTATTTCCTGACAGTTGAACTGCTCACACAGTAGAAGTTCCTCATTATACTCCTGCCTTTCCTTATACTTTAGGTAGATAATTTACTGTAATGACACAGAAATAATAAAGCTGTTCCATAACTACAAAAACAGATACTATTGTAACATTGTGCAAGGGAGGTGTTTTCAAGTATTGTATGGTTATTTTTCCTAATTTTTGCTCCCTCCATTACCACAGGTGATTCTGTTTTCTCTTTTTCTCTGTTACGTGATAGATATCCACAGCTTATTAACAGTTCATTAACAAATGTACATCGCTTGCAATGTAAGCGTGCTTTTGCATATAACTTTTCTGAAATCGTATTCCTCAAACTTGTGTGTTGCTGTTTGAAATGGAAATGTATGAATTAAAAGCCTCCAACAGTACCTTGAAGATAATGCTAAAATACATACACAGGAGAAGCAGCAAAAAGCCCTATGAGAGCTTAGTCAGCCTAAGAGGTCTTGAACCAATGTCCAATTTTACACTGTAACACAAATATGCAACTGCAGGCCAACCCACCAGTGATAAAAAATGAGAAATTCTGAGGGCTATTGAGCACTGTGCATATTTTCCCAGTGGATCAGGACATAGTTTGTTAGCACAGGTGTTCCTGTAATTGTGATTCATGGGGGTAAATGCTCGGTGCTCAATGGCCTTCCTCCTCCTCCCCCTTCTCCTGGGGCTGTATTGATCTGATTGGTACTGACCTGCTCTACTGTATAACAAGTAAGCCTACACAGATGGGGGCTCTATTCATATTCTAAAGGTTAACACAGCACTATAAAATATTAAAGGGGAGCTTTTTTTAAGTGCCCAAGAATTTCAGAGCACAAATTGCAAAGACTTTCTGGAGATCACCAATACTAAATTCCACATGTGCTTTTTGAAAATCTCTCCCTAAACCACTTAAACCCAATAGTCTGTGTAGGTACAACTCATCCTGGTTTCATAGAAAGCTATAACATGGTCTTTGTCTAGACTTATCAGGGGTTTTTGTTGCATTAGTAGTCTGATGAAAAATTTCCCTTCTACAAAACTGTGTGGTGGTTTTTTTGTTTGTTGGTTTGGTTTTTGTTTTGGTTTGTTGTTATTCTTGTTATTGTTTTGTTGGGGGGGGGGGGGGGGGGGAGGGAAGTGGGGGTTGGGATTGCTTGGTGTTTTTTTCTTCCCTGGATGAAACTGTTGGAGTAAATGTATGGTTTTTTAATGGAAATCCAGATGAAAGTCTTCATCTGCTTACTTGGTGATTTGTTTATCTCTTAAATTTTCTGCCTAGAGGCTGAAAACTCCCAAGTTGCCCAAAAGAAAAATTTGTTTTGAAGGAATTTTCTAATTCCTTTCTCAAAAATAATCTCTTTTGTGGCTTCTAGTGATCTTGAATGAAACCATTTTCAGAATATGGCTATTCACACAAATATACATGCACATATGTACTCAAATGCTCTCGCATGTAAATGTACACACATGCACTCCAACATTTGTGTATATATATATACACACAGAGGCACTTAAAAATGGGGTTTCTTCCCAAGTCAAGTCTAACTCATCCACTGCATTTGGATAGAAAATGAGCCCAGTCCTTGAGGCATCTCTGCTTTCTTGTTGCCCTTATGCTCCACTTCTGTTCCAGGAACCTGAAAAGGAGCCAGAAAAAGTCAGTACTCGGAGATGAAAATTGATCACATTCCTTGTAACCTGCAATTAATGTGGCCTGTTGTACCCTTCTCTGCAAAGTTCGTGTGTGTTAAAGCCTCTCTGCTGTGCACATTGCATATTAACTGAGTTCTGTGTCTGGAATTGGGGATGTCTGGAGTACTGTCCCATATCATACCCCTTATGATAATACTACCAGAATTTACATCGTGCTTTCCTAAAGCTTCTCTGCCTGGAGCTACGCTGATTTGTGGTTTTTTTCAAGTTTTAATCTAAAAGAAATATACAGTAAGCCTTATGCCTGCAAGCATGGACTGTACATTGGAAATGTGGCTTTTTGTTTGCATTCACAGACAAATTGTGAATGCAGGATCTTGTATATGGTATGATGTATGCATACGAGTCTTGCTCCAGGCACACAACACACCTTTACCTGGTCAAAATGTAGCAGTTGGCAATTAACTGCTTCTTAAGAGAATATGATTATAGGTGATACTTGTTTATGACAATGAACTTATGACTCATCCTCATATAAAACATTCATAACTTCCTGTGCTTTTGAATCACTACATTAGTTCACATGATGCACTGATGAAGAAAAATGATTTATTGTGAACTAGTTATAAGTAAAGAAATATTCTGTGAGGACACAATAATTGTGTCCATTTCCCCATACACAATGCTATGAAATAATAAAATGCTAATAGATGCAAATTATGCGTGCTATTCAATGCATGCTAAAAAGGGACCATTTAAAAAAATGGAGGTACAGTTAGGGATTACCAGTGGTCATTGCATTATTGTTTTCTGTTTATATCTAGCTTCAACCATAATGTTCATTTTCGTTTTAGGGGATTGTGCATCTACCTGTCTATTAACTGACAGGCTAAGCAAATATGAGTTCCTGATGGATTAAAAAAAATAATCGTTGAACTCAAAATAAATTCCACAAGGAAATCTTGGAAAGCGAAAACAAACATTGCCCCCAATAGGACAGTCACTGTGACTTGAAAAAAAGAAAATTGAAATACATGAAAAATCAATGAGGTAATAATTAAATTGTGGAGCCCACAGTACAGTGGCCAAAGCTCAGCATGCATTTGTTAATGTATACTGGGAACTGGGGTAATCAGCAGCTAAAGGACAGCAAAGAATGTCTGTCATCCTGAAGCTAATTCCATGATCAGACTCTTTAAAAACACATACCTCCTACAGTATGCCGGGATATTTATAGGAGGTTAAAGATACAAATTAAAGTCCAGGAAACTATACATTCCTGATTACCCAGCATTCTTAAATCAACCCCTTCTTCATTCTCACACCTGGGCCTCAGCTGCAGTGTAGCTGTCATTTACGCTATCCGTGGCACAGGATTGATGACAGTCATTCGCTGATGAAGCTGTATACATCATTTCTGTCCAGGCTGCACTGGCCAGATGGACCCTGACCATCCATCGCCTGTCAGGGACGCATCTGTTCGCGCTCCTGCTAGGGGTACTAACAAGTCATTGGCTTTCTGAAAGGACAGTGTCAGCTGGATAGGACTCAACATAAAAACTGTTGTTGTTGTTCTTATTTTAATAGGGATTCAATAATAGCTTTTTAAAAGGTAAAAATGATGATTTCTAATAACTTGCAAGTTCAAGGAGTTGTAAAAATCCTTCATGCTGTTGCTAATGCTTTTTGAATTCAAGATATGGAGAGTCGGGGAAATATTTCTGGTAGATGTTTGTTTCTTCAGACAGGCAGACTGCTGGGCTAAGAATTTATTAGATGTGACTACACGATGATCTATTGTTTCTCTCAAAAACTTGAAATATATGCAGATTTCTTTGTATATCTACAATTGTCCATGAATATTCTTCATGTGAGATGTCTTTGATATGGATTAAACTTTCTATCTCACTGAAACAAAGAAGCAGTGAATGGATATTTTACAGTTCAGTCTGCAGTGTAACCCTAGCAATCAGTAAGATAAAAACAAGCTCCTGAAATGATTGTTTTCAGCAACGGGCCTTATTCATCTACACAAAAGTGGTATTTGCTGTAAATACAAAAAGAGTAGGAATGTTATTTTACTGCAGAGGCTGTAAAGAGACATTAATGATTCAGATACGTTCTCATCCCTCCAGTGTCTAATATGTCCATGACTATAAAGAATTATGGCTGTTCCCATAACTCAGAAACCAAAACTATTTTACTATATGAGAATTTGCTTGGGGATGCTCTTTCAGTAAGAATACGAAGGCTATACGGTGTCAGCTTTCCAAAATGGCACCAAAGAACAAAAAACATGCTGGTGTCCTAAACAGCGGGAAAGAGCAGGAACAGCTCCACCACAAAGGATGTTCTTCTGCCTCCCTGGTGTGTCCACCCCACTCAGGGGGGAACCTCTCTGCCTTGCTTGGTGACTAAGGGAAGGTGTTCCATACCCACTAGATATCCAGTTTATTTTTTCTCCTTATTTCATGTCTCCTAATATTTTTTGCTTGCTTTGTAGTGTAATCAGGAGTATTTCACAGTATCACAGTATGTTTGGGATTGGAAGGGACTTCAAAAGATCATCTAGTCCAATCTCCCTGCTGGAGCAGGAACGCCTAGGTGAGGTCGCACAGGAACATGTCCAGGCAGGTTTTGAATGTCTCTAGAGAAGGAGACTCCACAACCTCCCTGGGCAGCCTGTTCCAGTGCTCTGTCACCCTCACTGCGAAGAAGCTTTTTCTCAAATTTAAGTTGAAGGAAATATTCAATTTCACATGCATATATGGCTTAAACAGTGGGCTAAGTAAAAGACTTCAGTGCAGAAGAACTGGAAGAATTGTGAAACATGGGTTCTTCTGCAGATGATAGTCCAGTATTAGCTACTGTGAATTAACGATACTTCACCACTTTCACAGGAAGGCCTCTTTTGAGGGCCTCCTTTGTGTAACACAACACTTGATGACTCCTTAGTAGCTCACAGGTGCTACTCATGAATTTGGTCAGCTATTCACAAAGAAAGCAACCAATGAAACAAGAAAACCCAAACACTTCCATACTCTTTCAGGTTTTTAGGAATAAGCGTTTCTATTCAGTATTTGCACTTTTCTTTCTCTCTCAGAGCCCAGTTTCATTTCCTATATAAACAGGGAGAGAAGATTAAACCTTTTCCATAGGAAGTGAAAGTTAAAAACATGTGGTATTGTCTCTAGTTAGTACTCTGTGCTATCCTTCTAGAAAACAAGAATAAAAACTGCTCTTTATCTCTCAAAGTACTACATACGTTTTACACTTGCTAGCCAAAAGGACTATCAGTTTCAATTTTAGTCATCAGCACACTGCCTAAGCCATCATCAGGATCTTCACTTTATCTTACTTTGTTTAATTTTTATTTATCTATAGATCAGGCTTTAACTGGATATGATAAGTTACTTTTTCCTGTTAAGATGTATTCCTCCATAAGCGAAACTAGAAAAGCAAGAGAATTTTTTGAAGGAATAACATCGAGCATTGTTAATCCAAACAATTATATTTCAGTGCTACTGCTATTATTTAATAAAAATACTAATAAACTGTATCATTTTGAATTTAAAAAGATATATTTTTACAGTGATCTTGTTTTGCCTAAGTTAAAAAACTGGTTATGTGTGTGGCAAAGGAAACAGTACCTGGTGAATTGTCCTTGATGGGTAGTCATAAGAGGGATTTTGACTTCACAGTAGTGATAAATTAGCCAGTCTGTGTTTCTGAAATAGTTCTGGATGGGCTATAATTTGAGCACAGTCAATGTATCAAGTGGGGGTCTTGAATGCATGGACTACATAGCTTAAGGAGGGGCTAAACAGAACAAAGACTGTAGATCATAGTGTAATTTAGACAAAGGCCATTGAAACCAAACCAGGCATAAACCTCCAGAAATTCTGGAGCATCAAAGGATGCTGGGCTTGCTCTCTGGTGGCAGGAGTCACTGATACACTGTAGGTCTGTGGTTTGTTTTCTGCAGTATCCTCAACTACTGCAAGATCAAGTTACAGGCACAATAGTGGTATGAAATTTCCAATGCTCACAAAGCAGGTATTGGTACTTAATGAGTCTGCTTTTCGAAAAGCATAAACTGATATTTTCATAGAACAATAGAATGTCCCAAGTTGGAAGGGACCTAAAGGATTGTCAAGTCCAACTCCTGTCCCTGTATAGGACAACAACCCCAAAATCCAAACCATGTTTCTGAGGGTGTAGTCCAATTGCTTCTTGAATACTGTCAGGCTTTGGGGCCATGACTACCTCCCTGGGGAGCCTGTTCCAGCGCTCCACCATCTTCTGGGTGAAGAACCTTTTCCTAATGTCCTGTTCTCTGACACATCTTCTTGCCATTCCCTCAGGTCCTATCATTGGTCATTAGACAGAAGAGATCAGGACCTACTCTTCCTCCTCCCCTTGTGAGGAAGCTGTAGACCATGATGAGGTCTCCCCTCAGTCTCCTCTTCTCTAGGCTGAACAAACTAAGTGACTTTAGCCACTTCTCATATGGCTTCATTTCCAAACCCTTCACTAACTTTGTAGTGTCTGGCAATGCTGTGCTTGAAGCACCCCAGGACACAGGTGGCCCTCTTGGTTGCCAGGGCACACTGTTGGCTCATGTTCAACTTGCCTTCGACCAGAATCCCCAGATCCCTGTCCGCAGAGCTACTTTCCAACATCTCATCCCCCAGTCTGTATGTACAGCCAGGATTGCCGTGTTCAGGTGCTAAATCCCGCACTTGCTTTTGTTGAACTTCATTCCATTGGTGATTGCCCAGTTTTCTACTTTGTCTAGATCCCTCTGCAGGGCCTCTCTGCTCTTGGGAGTGTCAATAGCTCTTCCTAAATTTGTGTCATTGATGAACTTATTTAGTATTCCCTCAAGTACTGAGTCTAAGTCATTTATGAAGACATCAAAGAGTACTAGCCTTCAGATGGATCCCTGCAGAACCCCGCTAGTGACTGGTCGCCAGCCCAACATTACCCCATTTACTAGAACCTTTTGAGCCCAGCCCATCAGCCAACCGCTCTCCCACTGCATTGTGTGTCTACCCAGCTGTATGCTGGCTGTCTTGTCCAGGATGATACTGTGAGAGGCAGTATCAAAGGCTTTACCAAAATCTAAATCACATCAACTGGCTTCTCTGAGTCAACTAGGTGGGTAGCCTTGTCATAGAAAGAAATTAAGTTGGTCAAGAAGGACTTTTCCCTCATTAACCTGCGTTGGCTAGGATCAATTGCTGTGTTGTCTTTCAAGTGTTTTTCAATAACTTCCAGAATAATCTGGTCCATAATTTTGCCAGGCACAGAAGTGAGACTGACAGACCTGTTGCTGGGATCATCCCTGTTGCCCTTCTTGAAGACTGGGATCACATTGTTGTTTTATACAATTGAATTGATGCCTTTTTTTTTTTTTTTTTTGTTAAATTTCTTGTAGATGTGCTTAAGAAATGTTTTGGGTTTGGATAAGAGACTCTATATATTACTTGTTTGGTGATCACTGGCTGCATAACATGGACTGCAGTGTTACTGAAACTCTGTGAAATTTCTCACTCAGAAGAACCTTATGACCTTCTACATTTAGAGCCAGAACACGAGTTCTGCTTAAATTCTTTTGGGTGCTAAGAAAGGAGCCAAGGCCATTTGAGTGACCTCATGTAGATCTGGGACAAGTGAATTGACTATTGATGGGGACTGGGGGGTGAAATCTAAATGAAGTATTTTGTTTAATAGCATTTTTTGATTTTTTGTTTGGAATTGTCTTTTTTGTTTCATTCTCTTTGCCGGATTACTCTTTCATTTCTTTAGAATGAAATTTAATATTTCAAGACTGCAAAATTATTAAACATATATATATATATGTAATCTTTGCATTGCATTTTATAACAAAAACAAATTCTTCAGACTTGAACTTTCCTCTAAGATGGAAATATTTTTTTTTAACTTGCAGAATAACTGAACAGTAGTTTGCTTCACAGTAAACAAAACTGCACTAATGCTGCAGTAACATGCTATTCTTGTTGAATTTTACACTCAGCAATATTTATTGCTGAATTCTAAAAACCTTTAATTATTGAGGAGGATAATCTGTGCCAAGCAAAGAAGATTATTTTAATTAAAAATAAACCAGTATATTACAAATAGACTTATAGACATGCTTGATTAAAATGTTTTATATCTATTTTAGAATATACGTTTGTATATGCAAATAAAATATTAATATATGAAAAATGATTTATGGTATATAGATAAAATACTTCAAACACATACTTAGAGGGACTGCTCAGAAGTACATCTGCAGAAAAATAATAGTGGAAACTGCCTTGATAGAGAGGGCTCTTTGAGAAATTTCATTACAGGGCAAGTATTTTAATGTGCAGCCTGAAAGGAGTGACACACGGGAGTTAAAGGAAGTGTGCTTATGCAGGAGAAAACCAGTGGGTGTAATGGCATTTATTCGTAAGACTGAAAGAAAAAGAAAAGAAACACAAATCAGTTCTTTCATGACAATAAAATAGTGCCTAGTAATGTCTTGTATTGACAATGTTATCATATATGTTTAAGTACTGATAGCTTAAACCACACCTTGTGGAACTGACTGCAGGAGAAAGACAATTAAGAAGAAGGATTTTCCCACTTATTTCAATTTATCTAGTACAATAAAAGAAGAATAAATTCTACAGACTAAATTCACACTTATGTTCGATAGCAAAGAAATAAAAGCCAAGTCTTGGCCATATTTCAAATTCCTGCTTGATTATGTGTCCATCAAAGAGCAGCTCCTACACCATGTGTAAGAGCCTATGTGCCGTATTTTAACATCAGACAGGCAAAATACCATGTGGAGCATGTACCCACCGAGCCATACAGAAGATCCACAGGATACAGAAGGGCACATGTGTGAAAGCAAAAAAGATCAAAACAGGATCTCAAATACCATATATCTTCATTTTGAAGCCCTTATCAATTAGTAACAGTTCATTTTTAACAGCTACAGCCTTACCATGCAAGGCACAAAGCTTCAGCTTCTGAATTCCCATGTAGACAATGATTGTGTGAGTAGATTTACCTTGGCTAATGGCAATTTTGCAATATTTCTGGGAATGCTGGCATTTCTTTCCAAGATTAGACACTGAACTCAAAGTTATGATTTTCTCACTGTGGAAGCTGGGTTAGGTTTGGTCATTATTTTCATGAGACATTGTCAAGAATAACCTAGATGGCTGGTTGGTGGTCGTCTTAGTGGGTGGCATCCTACCTTCAGAAGCAGTATTAGAAAAACAACACTACATCAGCAGCTATGTTGGTTTCTGAATATAACACAATATTGAGATTTAGAGAAGCTGAGACCTTGCCCAAGTAGGATGCTAACCTGCGTCAAATAATGAATGTATATTGCATATTTGTGGGATAGCTACATAAGTCTGGACTTCTTAGGAGTAAACTGTAACCTGTAGTCTATGCAGGAGCACCAGGGAGTGTTTGGTGTTTCATTCAAAGGTCAATACTAAGAGCTATCAAAGCTGCAGTGTGAGTTATCACTTGTATACTGGTGTCCTTTTGTAGGGACCAGCAGTCTTTTTACCTAGAAACCTCCAAGGGTGAATGGTCAGTTGAAAGCAAAAGGTGAAATTTGGCAGAGTATGATTCTCAATTCTTTTTATTGGTGATTTTCCTTTAAGACCAGGTTTGAAACATTCCAATATACTTTCTTGGATGAAAGAAAGCATTGTGTCAGACCACATTTAAGTCCTTGCTGAGTTGGGTTCAATCCAAAATCATAATAAAGGATTCAGCCCTACAAGCTTTCTTCACGCCACGTGAGCCCGAACTGGCTGAATGAAATTCCAAGTGAGGACTCTGGTAGTATGGCTGCTCTTGCATGTCACCAGTCTGCTGCTTCTGTCATGAACAGCAGCCTATACTGTATGGAGATGTGTTAGGTGCTGTTTACAGTTACGTATTAAATCCAGTAGTGTCGAATTAGAAATTAAGGATTACAAAGGGTTTTAATTTTTAGGGAGAAAATACTATTAAGGAATACTATTAAGAAAGTGTCTCAGAAATTTCAAATAGATACAGGATTCTTCACTTCCCAGGCTGCTCTAGTGGAAGTATTGTGCATGGAGAGAATGCAACAAGTATGTATCTATATGTTAGTCCTGATTTCTTAATATTGAATGAATTCAGTTTCCAAAATATTACTTTGTATGTTCTATATACATACAGGGACGCACATGTATATATTGGCCTGAATAGAACTAGAACAGGTTAACTGTTATCTTTTTAATGCCACAGATCTGAATTATGTGCAAGCCTGTATAAATAGATACATAATTTTTGGGTTTGGCAAAAAAAGATTTATATGGGAACATATACTGCAGATACTGTTTCAAATACATGCAGAACTGTTTTGTTGTCTTAATATTTATCTTTCACTCTTATTGTAGCTTAAATGTTACATTTTTAAGCATTTTTTCAAAATGCAATGATTGGTGCTTCTAGCTTGTAATAGTAATATATACAAGTTCTATTTAAAAATATATATCGCTTCTAATCATGATTCGGGTGAAGAAAGACTGGATGGATGGATGGCTCCATGTTCCTGCGGAGCGTGAAGATTTCTCAACAAGCTGAGCAAATGAAGAGGCTTAGTCTGCTGACTTGAGCAGACTCTAGTTTGAGGCTTGTGTTTCCTGTGTTCCAAGACTAGCTATCCTTAGATTGTTATAATTATTAAGAAATTGCTGCCTATAGGTCCAGGGGCATTTTTTTTGTACAGTGGATGCAGAGCCACCTAATTGACCTTGGCTGCTCTCCTTCAAACTACAAAACTGTCAAGAGAGAAACATGTATTTTTTCTTTCCTATATGAAATAAAGTTTGGTATGGCTTCTTCTGTCGTGAAAGTAATCACATAATTAAAATTGAGGCAACTAGGAGAAGGCTTGCCTAGTGAGCAGATGCTCCATGAAAAATAAATAACTAATCCAACTTAGCAATTTAATTAAAGACAATAGAGAATGTTTCTTGAAGAAAAATGAGCTCTTAAAGGTTTTTGGTTTATATTATTTCCCTCATTATGACACTGACCAGGCTGTAGATAACACTAATGATTTAGATTTTTTTTTTTTTTTTCAATATATTACTTATCTCTACAATTATATTCCTAGGTGTGAAATACTTTTCAGCTATCCACAAGATATTTTATATACTGACTACACTTGACCTGTGAGGGAGGGAGATATTATGGTGCCTATCTCAAATGTGAGTAAATTGCAAGTGTTAGTGTGTCTAATGGTTTAAGGTTTGTGGGGAAAGGATGTGGGTACTCACACAGTCACACTACAAATCAGCTGCTGAAGCACTTCATAGTCAATGGGATAATATTGCTAAAAGTAGGCTGGTTAACTGAAGATCAGTCCAAGTAAAAGAAGAGTTAAAATATTGGGCAGTCAACATGGTTTCACCAAGGGGAAGTCGTGCTTGACCAACCTCATTAACTTTTATGAGGACATAACCAGGTGGATGGATGATGGCAGAGTGGTGGATGTGGTCTACCTTGACTTCAGTAAGGCATTTGACACAGTCTTCTTACAGCTAAACTGAGGGACTGTGGTCTGGACGATCGGGTAGTTAGGTGGACTGTGAACTGGCTGAAGGGAAGAAGCCAGAGAGTCATGGTCAATGGGGCGGAGTCCAGTTGGAGGCCTGTATCTGGTGGAGTGCCTCAGGGGTCAGTACTGGGGCCTGTATTATTCAATATATTCATCAATGATTTGGACAAGGGAATAGAGTGTACTATCAGCAAGATTGCTGATGACACCAGGCTGGGAGGAGTGGCTGACATGCCAGAAGGCTGTGCTGCCATCCAGCGAGACCTGGACAGGCTGGACAGTTGGCAGGGAAAAATTTAATGAAATATAACAAGGGAAAGTGTAGAGTCTTGTATCTGGGCAGGAACAACCCCAGGTTCCAGTATAAGTTGGGCAATGACCTATTAGAGAGCAGCATAGGGGAAAGGGACCTGGGGTTCCTGGTGGGCAACAGGATGACCATGAGCCAGCACTGTGCCCTTGTGACCAAGAAGGCCAATGACATCCTGGGGTGTATTAGAAGGGGGGTGGTTAGTAGGTCAAGAGAGGTTCTCCTTCCCCTCTACTCTGCTCTGGTGAGACCACATCTGAAATATTGTGTCCAGTTCTGGGCCCCTCAGTTCCAGAAGGACAGGGAACTGCTGGAGAGAGTCCAGCTCAGGGCAGTGAAGACGATTAAGGAAGCAGAGCATCTCCCTTATGAGGAAAGGCTGAGGGAGCTGTGTCTCTTTAGCTTGGAGAAGAGGAAACTGAGGGGTGACCTTATTAATGTTTACAAATATATAAAGGGTGAGTGTCACGAGGATGGAGCCAGGCTCTTCTCAGTGACAACCAACAGTAGGACAAGGGGTAATGGGTTCAAACTGGAACACAAGAGGTTCCACTTAAACATGATAAGAAACCTCTTCTCAGTGAAGGTAACAGAACACTGGAACAGGCTGCCCAGGGAGGTTGTGGAGTCTCCTACTCTGGAGACATTCAAATCCTGCCTGGACACATTCCTGTGTAGCCTCATCTAAGTGTTCCTGCTCTGACAGGGGGATTGGACCAGATGATCTTTTGAGGTCCCTTCCAATCCTTAACATTCTGTGATTCTGTGACATAGAATTCTTCTGAGAGAATGAAGGAGAGGAATGTTTATGATAAGTATCAGTCAACAAGTGTTAAGAAAGTAGAGTCTGTCAAATAATCCTGATTGTTATTTGTTTTGAATAAAAATGTAGTTTTCCATACAACTGCACAGTTGTACTTCTCCAGCA